>NC_071404.1:44870000-45470000 GCF_017976375.1 Cuculus canorus
TATGTTATTTTTAGGCAAGTGCATTACCCAATATTAAAAGACAGCAGCACTTAAATTCTCTTTTGCTATTAATATTATGCTGTCATTGTATATATGGCTTTTTGGATTTGTTATAATTGTTAATGAATTCAAGAAAACAGTGCTACCTTCCCTTTATTAGAGGTGTGCTAGATTAAAAGATAAGGTCTATATGCAAACGTCAGTAAAATATTCATCAGAAATTCCCACTCAAACATGATCTTCTTTTTGACAGCTCTCTGCAGCTATTCATTATGCAAACGAGAGGTGAGCTGAAATGTGTCAGTGGCACTAGAAAACTTCAGATTGCTCCACAGAGGAAACTAACATTGCTGTGAAACCTGAAGGGAATGTTAATAGTGAGGCACGTGTTTCACGGTTGCTCTTATTTGTAATATTCCACATGCCTCAACAACTCAAGTCAGCAGGTCAGGGATTTCTTTCAGGAAGACTGTTACCTGAAGTACATTTCTTGAGCTTTAACCAATTGGTAGTTATAACTATAAGTGGCAGTTTTAACTACCAATTGATTGTTATATTTTAACCTGGAAAAAAATAGAGGAAACCAATATTTGCTACCTACATGTCACCAAAAAGGAAGCACAGTTATCAAAGAAATAGCAGACAAAATAGGACACATGACAAGTCACAGTAAATAGCAACTGCCAGTTGCAAAGAGTATATGAAGTTAGATTTCTCATATTGTCACATACAGTATAATGCTAATAAAGAACTAAGAAAACATATTTTTTTATCATCTCCTAAGTAAGCTGAGTAGAAAACCTAAATGTGCTAACATTTCACATTTTATGTTGTCTCATAAAAATATCTTTGTAGCTGATAATCAACCCTAAATGTATTTCTTAAAAAGACAATCTAAATCATTATGTGAAGCAGGCAAAAAGCTACTGCCAAATTTAATACTATGTTGCATGTAACTCAGCTATTACATTTCTTCTATAGAAAACCAAGACCATTTGGTTTTGTAGTTAGTATGTCTGTTAGATATTATTATATGTGCAAGTTACTAAATTTGTATTATAATAAAATGTATTAAAGCACTTCTCTACTAGAGAAATCTCGTAACATACACTTCAAAACTGCAATTCTCCTCTAAATATAACATCTACAGTCATACCATTTAAAAAATAAATTAATAAAATATAAAAGCATCAGTAATGCTCTCACTACCTCTCAAGGCTTCACTGTTCTTGTAGTACAGCATTATCATTTTCCCAGACTTACCATTATTTTTTGTCCAGAATCTAGTGTAGGAAGATTTTCAGGCTCAGATTTTTCCACGGTCTCTCTACGTCTACTAGTATTCAAATTGTGGTAGTACTAAGAGACACTGAAAGCTTTCTAACATGTAAACATTCCAGCTATTACCAGAATCTACATGTACATCAGCACAGCTGGCTTTTTGAAAGTTCCCTTGCAGATCTGTTGTGGCATATCCTGGTCTATTTATCTACACATACTCAGTATACCCACCGATATCAGAAGGGTTGGATATATTCAGCATGACCAGAATGAATGAGAAAAAGAACTGTGTGCTGAAGGTTTAGTAGGTTTTTCTGTTTCTCGAAACACCTGCCATATTTTGTATGCACTATTTTTGTTCCATCCAAGAAGATCCTTAAAAATATGATCCTAAAAAACAGTGGAATCCTAAATACTGGTATATTGTACCATCTTTGAAAAGCCAGTACACAAAGTTCACCACTGCTGTTTACCATAAGATATCAGTAAAAATCCAAATCGCAGTTTTCTCTGCCTGTAATTTTCCCTGATAGATATAGGATAGATACGAGTGAGTCCTCTAACAGATAGCAAATGGCATTCCATGCCTGAAAGAGACTTCCACCTGCAGATCCAAGTCAGTCAGGTCATTTAATACCTGACAGACTCTATCAACACCAGAGCATATATTTCTATCGTATGTCCCTGGGTCCTGCTGCTGTTGCTCACTTCCCTGGAAGTAGAGCTACCAATGTTTAGCTCTGCAGGGTGCTCAATCTCCTCCTTCCCACTCAGCCCACTCAGGCTTGGACTCAAAAGTCCTCAGCCTCATATGAAGGAGTTTCATCTTCACTGAAGTCTCATTCTCTAAAGTTACTCTCTAATTAAACCCAGATGCTCCCCCTCATTCCCATCATGGGTTAACACTCATTCTTACACTGTTGTTTCCTGGTTTATTAAAATTAACTTTTACAGGTTTTGAGATATATATATATATGTGTGTGTGTGTGTAAGTAACAGGTATAGCAAAGTCCTGCCTATTTCATTCAGACTCAAAAATAAAAAGCAGCTTCCCATTTCCCCATCACTTCACAGAAATCTGATCACAGTAGGTAAGTGGGAAGGTTGAGGGAAGTCCCATGACAGAGTACTGGACAGTAACAGATAAAGGCACAAGGCATGTAATTCCAACACGGTCAAGTGCTAAGAAGAAACTTCCCACTAGATGGCTCACAGGGTCCTTGTTGTATAAGTGCAGGTGGAAATACCTGACCCAACAGCCATGGAAACAAAAAAACATCACCAGAAAATAGCACTCAGAATTTGCCACAGCCACACAGTCCTCTGCTGCCATGCATCACGCCGGAATTTGTACAGCTCAGTCTTGATCCCTACCTAGTCCTTGACCTTGTCTAGACTCATGAAATATAAGAAGAGCAACAAGCCACTACCTAGGGGATACTTGTTACTTCTAAGGTTTTTGTTTCTGTTGCTACACAATATATTTAATAATACATTCTTTTGGAACTGTGTCATTTTATTTCCCTCATTATTTTGTTTTCAGAATTTATCTGTTATTTGAAAGGTAGAACTAAATGATGTAGAAAAAGGCAATGTTAAGAGACCTTCATCGAGCATTCTGTGCATGCACACATACATTAATTCATAAAATCAACATTATCTGATAGTTAAAAAAAAGCATGTACTTATCCAAATTCAAATACACCGTGGAAAAAGATAGCACATTACATTGTTATTTGAGTTTGGCCAGTCCTATAGTTGACCATGTATTTTATACATGTGAAAACCAACTGCCTTTTGAATAGAATGCAGTCATCAGCAACAGCAGACTAAACCATGAGGAAAGAGAATTCTTAAGTTACTGTGGCTGATTGGGATTGCAAGGTGACACTACAGTGTGTGAAATGTTAAAAGCTAATGATAGCTTTGATATTTCAGTCATAGCTTTGGTATTTCAGTCAACATCAGCATCACAGTACGAATGACTAATATTCAAAATAAACACTTTTTCTCCCATTACTTACCACTTGTTTGAAAATACAGCAATGTACAAAAGTGCACCAGGAGCTAACAAGGTTTTTTTTTTTTGTATCATGTCACCGCTGAGCATTTTGACCATGAAAATTATTATTACTACAAAGTATACATCCTACTTAAATGTAAAATACTGTTTTCATTAAGAAACTAATTAGGAAATTAAATTATGCAAAGCTTTATCAAATTAATTAACTGTATTTTGTGGGTCATCGGATAACTTTTCAATTTTGCCAAAGACCTACTATTCTTAAAACTGGGGTACTACAACTAGCGTGTCTTTGACAGAAATAGCTCCTCAAACTACTAACATTCTCCTAGCTCGTGATCTTGTACTGTAGCTCAGAACTTTAATTCTCTAATACGGTTTGTGTAACCACCTTGTTGATCTTCCATACTGAATAAAAGGACAGGACTTGGTATTGTCAATAGTAGCTAAAAAGTGTAACAACAAATCAATCTTACCAATTTACACAGTAAATCAGTTATTGATATATCCAAAAAACACAGAGAGGACAAAATCAGCTTTTCAGCCTCTTTAGCTCAAGATGAAGTACTTTAAAACACTTAATGTTGCTTATATGGGAGGAACACTTAAGGTGCATGAAAGCTCAAAGAGATGGAAGATCTAAATTTTGTAATATAATGCTAATTTTATTCAGTACTGGTAAAAATAAGTTGCATGTTCTTAAGATGCAGTTTTATGGCTTTTCAGTTCCATTACTTAACTGAACTACTTAAAATATCTTTAATACACTTGGTCTTATTAATAAAAGTTGTAAAACATTTTACCTCAAGATCTTATTAATAAAAAGCCTGCTTACAATAATCCTATCTAAGACTGTGTAAGACAAGGACCTTATGTCACCATCATATTCATCAGGTGATTCGAAGAGTTAAGTGTTCAAGAAGGCTTGTCTTACAAAGGGTTGTAAGTTTCAAGACCATTTAACTGCTTTTAAAATACTTGCTGAAATGACTCCTCTGAGACTTATGAATTTCAATTTCAATAGAATCAAAATAGCTCCCCATCATTCAACATATTCTACAAATCAAAGCAGACCATTTCAATCTCATTTCATGAAAAACTCAGATAAATGCCACAAACTAATTTACACAATGATGAGCTAAATCCATCTGTTCTTTTTTAAGTGCTGGTTGCAAGGAAAATCCTCTGTTCACTCCTAGAAGTAACTTTACTGTAATAAATCTACTGATAGAGGGACAGTTTTACTACAGTCATGATGCAGTATCTACTAATACAGCTCTGCTGTGTAATACAAATATGGGTTTGTAAGCAGGATCTTGATTTGATCAAGGAAACCTGATAACATAAAGAAAAGATGATGTCATTTAAACTGAGCTGCAAAAAACACCGAACAGTAGCAGATTTTCACACCTCATGGGTGAAAAAAGAATGAGAGAAAGGGAAGCATATCTGCGGTGTGGTGGGAAGAAACACACAAAAAAGAGGCAGTCTACACACACGATCATAATCTAACTGTATACTTCAGCTTTGGTTTTGATGAGCTGAAAGTAAGAGAAGAATAAGTAATAGGAATGGGGGTACAGAAATGGAAATGATCAAAATAAGATGGATGCAAAACAAAAAAGAAATTATTGTATCCATACCGGGGGAGAGGGGAAAAACTAAATCCCAAAACACAAAAGCACTTTCGCAAGGAATCACTGTTCTGAAGTGAATTGCAGGTCCTATTCCTGCTCTCTAGAATCACAAACATGCTGTCTGAAGAGTATTTAAAGTAACTACCACTCTCTTCATCTAAACTGCAAAGCATGCACAGCTTCAGATGATATTTTAGAAGCTTCAGATGATATTTTTTTGAGTGAAAACATTTTGAAACAGATATTACTAGGATTTGGAGGAAAGGAAATTAACATATCAAAACACATCAAGCCAGACAATGAGAAATCATTTGTTACATACAAGAAGTGGAAAATTCTGAGCACTACAATGATAGAATTGAAACAAAACTTTCTAGCTCAAAAGCATGGTCCAGCACTTTGGGACCGATAAGAAAATCTGCAATAAAACTGAAAACCTTCAGCTGATAATAAGAAAAGAAATTAAAATCTATTGCTATGATCAAAATCATTAGCAGAAAACAGTGTGATACAACTGGGAAAAGTTATTTCCAGAAAAGAGAAATATTAATGCCTTTGTACAAGCACTGCTGTGATGCATATACCTCTGTTTATCTACATTCAGGAGCAATTCAAACTACAACACACACACACGTATGCATGTGTGCTCAGGAAAAACTTCACACTTGCTCTGTATTAATGCCATTAGGAACAAAAGAACCCAGAAGGAAAAAATCTACATAATAATTATTAGTGTTTTAGTAACAATGAATGACAAATTTAGACTGGAAAATAAAAGAATGGTTCCAACTGTTACAAGTGTACTATTATGGAATGGTCTGCCCCCAGGACCAGTGCAAACAGAATTTATACTCATTTATACTTACTTTAGAGAGTATCAATTTACAAAATAAATTACACAACACTGGAGAATCTTCAAGCTATACTGCTGAAAATTATTTTTTACTCAGCACAAAATTACCTACTACACACATCATACTTTGGTCAGAACATAAGAAAACTTGACAAAAACTTTAGGGCAATCTTTCCATTATCTCAATGCTCAGATCTGCCTCTTCACAGTACTTCAGCAATGCAACTTTTTTTCCTGTTAAAACTTCAAAAGCCAAACCCATACTCTAATCCTATTTCCTTCAGAGATTCATGAAATGCCAGTCCTATAGCCCCTGCCTCTTAAGGTACTGAGCAGAGTTGATGGTAAAAGTTACAGAAGATTTCGTAACTGAGTCTTATCTCCTTTGCCTTTCAAAGGCTTCTGTGGAGCTGTCAAAATTTAACTCTGGAAACGTATGTTCTATAATTCTTCTACATCTCAAACTTCAAAAAATGAGGCTGAAGTATGATTCATAACTTTTTACCTCAATTCCATTTAAAAAAAGTGTTTCTTATTTTCTTAGTCATTTTAGAGATTTGCTAAGCTTTGAATATGAGCACAAAGACAGACAGAGGTTCATAGGCAGACTGCTGTATGCTTTCTCTATTTTTACATCACCCCTTGTAATACAATCATCAATTTAAATACCTTTATGAGATAAAAAAATATTTCAAAGTACTCATAAATCTAAAGGCACTGGAACACGTTGAAGATCCTCAGAAATGACAGCAATACTAATCTTCAGGCCAAATTTTCTTTGCCTCCCATGACAGAAGCAGGAGAAATGACTCAAGGGGTCTTGTCAGCTCTTATGTTTGTTGCTGGCTTTTCACTATGGAAGAGGACTTCCTTATAAGACAGCAAGGATTATCACATCCTGATGGCATTCCTCCCATGCCCAAATTTTATCCTGGAACTCATGCCTCATAACAAGAATAAGCAACTCCTGCGTAGTCTTTCAGTGAAAGCTAAAGAATACTTCTTTGTTATGAGGCAGTTCTGCTTGCTTTTATTTTGGCACAGCACCTACTCTTAAAGGCCACCAAAACAGTTAGAACAAAACAGATTGGTCTGTGCATGTCATGCTGTACCAAAAACAGGTACATACAAACAAATTTTAAACAAAAAAATAACGCAGATAGAACATAAATTAGTTAATTACCGCGCTGCACATATTACTTTTCTTTTTGAGTTGTCTTCTTACCTTACACATAGGACTAGTTATAATTCATCTTTTAAAATAGAAAAAAAAGGTAGCATGATTGTCTATCAGGTTTGTATGTAGGAATATAGCTGGGCATACAACAAAAACCTGATTAACTTTTAAAAGCAATTAGCTTTTGTTCTCTTTGTTTCAGTTTGATATTAATGTTGGTGGAAAGCAGGTGGAAAACATGGAAATGTTCCAGTGAATGTTAAGCTTGTATACTTACATATTTGTACTTTCTATCTTCCAGTACCACAACCCATGAAAGTAAGCAAAGCAACATCAGGAGTCAACAGAATACTCAAAATTAATTCCTGCAGTGTTAGGTGAGCAGTACTCTGTCTTCTTGGGTTAATGACATTTTTTTCCCCTTCAAAGTTCAACTATGTGTCTTGGCTAATGCATACATCAATTCTGTCTACAGCAGCTGCTGAGAAATCACTGAAGGTAATAATACTGAGTGACTGTGGATAGTGTCAATGGTACGTTCCAGAGTGATGAATTCCACTGTCCCACCATTTACTGCTCCATGAAGTAGTTATCTGTGATCTGACAATTAGATAGATGATGTGCCTATACAAGATTGACTGAAATGACTCTTGGATCTTCCAAGCTGTGCTTGCAGTCCTATTACCATTCTCATCACTACAATCTACTCCCGATGTGAGAAAAACAATGCACTTCCGGAAAACCACAGCCACACACATTTTCTTTAATGTTTTGCCCATTATTTAACATTGTAAACCCAAGAGAAAACACAACAGCAATGTACTATATATTACTGTACAGGCTTTCTGCTTCCCTTAGAAATCTAAAAGCACTATCCCTAAAAAAGAGGCACTAGTAAGTATCAGAAGTGGTAAGTATCCCAACGCAGTGGAACAGAACCCTGAAGACTTGGATCATACAGTTCTGTTAGTGGCAACTTTGAGAGCTCCTGAGAAAAAATACTACACATTCTGGTATTTACAAATAAATAGTCAAGAGACCTGATGGATCTGCTATTAAAGAAAAAATTTGTATTTATAATCTTAGCAATAAGAAGTAATAGTTTCCTGCTGATGTTTACTGTTAAAAATGTTTAATGTTTAAATACTGTTAAATACATTATTTCTGCACTGATATTTTTGACACAGGATGTAACAAGCTTCTGCCCCTCATCTTAAAGCAGCATTAGGACATAAGAGTACAGTGCCTTTTCATCCCTTGTTCTCAGTTATATTTCTAGATCCCTAATTTTGTGCAGTTCCAGGAATTAAGGCTCAACTACTGAATATTTAGATTCAGTATACATCCCGTTAACAGAAAACAAACTTGCAAGTAATGCCACTTCTTGAAGAGGCAGAAGACTAACTGTGAGTAAAACCCAAATGTGTCTTTTAATTCATGACAGTCACAGAAAAAAAGCCATTCCATTTTTAAATTGCTGCTAGAAAAATATTCAAGTAGCTTCCAGCTGTTCAAAGAATTTAAGTCTAATTTCAGGTCATATAAAAATCACACATCCACTCCAATCCAGCCACCATGCAGAAATACTCCGGTGAAATTTGAGTCTCCTTAGTGCTAAAGACTGCTATTCACATAGCCTTCAGCAGAGAGAGTTTCATTCTTGAAACTTGAGTTTCAGGCCTCCTAGAAAGAAATTCTGACAGCTGTTATTTCTAGGAAAATAACTGGGCAAGTTTAGGTGTTTTTCAGCAAGTAGAAGATAGAGCCATCAGGCTGAGAAGCTGCGCTACACACAGTGCACCAACTTGTTTGTAACAGAAATTGCTAAGAAGGAATTTCCAGAGAGAACTTTAGCCTTGTTTGTGCAGAGCCAAAGCTGATTTAACAAAAGGTGAAGAATATGCCCTCACAAAGCCTTCACCTGATTTTTACAAGAAGTCATTAATGCAGAGGTACTCACCAGAAACACTAGTTTTGTGTAAGCGTAATTGGACAGAAGTATATATGTGCTAAGAGCACAAAAACTACATACTGATGCATGCAGATACAAACATTTTTTGTTTTAAAAGAAAGCTTAAAAATCTCTAAAGAGAAACTATTCACAAGAACTCACTGTTGGTCCACATTTAATTCTCAGTACAGCCATGATCTAAAAGGTGTATACTCACAAAAGCAGAAATGCATGCTTGTATGCTTTTAGATGTTTCTCAATGCTCATAGTACAAACCTGATCTCATTTTTACTACCTTATACACCTGATGTTTTACACCTTTTCACTTAGCCAACAGGAATATGATCATCATCAGGTCTTATTACTGGACCTATCATCAAAATCTGAAAATAATGCTACAGTTGAAACAAATATGGTTCCTATCTAGCACATTACCAGTTGGGTATGCATTACAGTATTTGGTGAAAACTATAAGCTAGAAGTTACTGCTCTGACTATACAGCACACAAAAATATATCTGTGAGAACGTTTTTCATTTCACTTTCATGTCAGGCTGTTTCAAATGTAAACATAATACTTATAACTATTTTAAACCACATTTTGTTTAAAAGTAACAATCACCATCCACTGAAAAGCATGAAAACAATAGGTTTTTCGTATTTGTGGCATTTCAGATCCACTTTCATCTTACAGTGAGAGACACAGAGCGTACAGACAAGGCAAAACAGTCACGCTGTTTTTCTCAGCAGCCTTAGTGTCTCACTCATTTGGTGGATGGATTTCACCATGTTAGGTGGTTTCTGAAGGGCGGCCTGTGACTAACACATGGCAAGTCTCACACATTTTTAAAACTGTAATATGCAGAGGTAGAAGGTGAGGACTGACAGGCTTCCAAGGCATTACTGTAACGCAAATAGAAGTAGTAACTGTTTTCAAAAGCAGGTATGCATCTATCTCCTACAGTAGCCAGTAGGTTTGTATCATATTCCACATGTGCAAGGCTGATAAATCATGTGAAATACTTCTTCAAACATGATGACTGTGGACTTTCCCACATCCCACTGTGTGACTATCTAAAATACAGCACAGCTGTTAAATAGCCTTGTTAGCACCTCTCTTACAACTTACGCAACTAAAATTAACTCACCTCTCTGAATATACATTGTTTTTCACTTTGCAGTGGAATACTCTTTAAGTAATCCCTTACAGCCGTTTTTGCCTTGAGATGTATGACTTTCACTTTTATATACGGAAAATAAAATGCAACAATAATGAATAAACAAAAACACTTATACTTGCAAGTTAGGCTGCACATATCACATTTTATAGCAACTTTTTAATAAAGCCTAAGGAAAACACATTTACATGATTGAAGACCTATTCAAAATAAAACAGAAATCTAAAAAGTAGAAATTCTTACCCTAAAAAACTCTTTAGTGGAGCCAGAATCTAACGTCCCATAAGCAATTTCTGTTTGCTTGGAAAGATCCTCTGCACTTTCAATGGGAGACACCATCCTCTCAACCGTCAGGAAGGCAGCTAAGTTAGCCGTGTAGGATGAGATTATGATGAGGGTAAAGAACCACCACACACCTCCAACAATGCGACCAGACAGGGATCTAATAACAAGTATTAAATGGATTTGTAAAGTGAAATGAAAGTCCTATAAAGCAACACATATTATCAGTTTTATGCAAATGATGCATTATACTATGTCTTGTAGCACAGCTCTGCATACTAATCAGATGGGAAATCAAGGCATAGTCCACTACACCTCCTGGACTTCGCTGAAATTAGGACTCCAGAGTTTACTTTAGGGAGTTTTAGTGATTCAGTTCTTCAAAGTTCAGAACACCCTGAAAGGAAACCACTCCCATCATAATGTGCTCCATTTAACACATAAGCTTGTAGCACCATCTGAAGTGAATGTATGATATTATGAAAAGAATCAAACAAAATCAGTGAAACAGTGCTTTCAGATAAACCAGTATACACATAAAAATCAGGTGGCTTTAGCTTGCTTATTTTCCTCAGACATTGAGACAAAGACTGATTTCCACAAAACAATGGCTTATGCTGCTGTGGACAATCTATACTGAGAAACAAATAGCATTATTTGCAATAAAACCTACCCCAGGGAATATCGATAAACTAAAAAGTGCACACAACTTTTGAAAGATACAAGCATTTAACGAACTGAGGACTGGACATGAAACAATCAGTGATAATATAGAAAAAAGGTGAAGAGGATATATTTTTAAATAATAATAATTTGATGGTTTTAACTGCAGCGGGTGACTCTTTGGATCTTTGTTTTGCATTTCCTGCTCAAGAAGAGAGAAGAAAAGAGAACTCAAGAAAATATATAAAACAATATAAGGCACATAACTAGACAAATTCAATCACTTCCAATATTAGAAAACTAACAGAACAGAAATATTAATATTGCCATTATTATCAAACTTGCCATTTCTTCAAGATCCTTTGAAGTTTGAAATTGCTTACTACTTTGTTTCCAAACTAGACCTTATAGGAATACATAATTCACTCAATAATTCTGCTACATGAAAGTCAAGTCAGATAAGGTCCAGAATATGTTATCAAAAAAGGACCATAGAAAAGAAATTATTTCAAGTTCCTTCTATAATGAGATGTGTTCTGTAAATGTGCTTTCTGTCACCTTTGGAAAAAATATTACAAACTTATTTTGACCTAGAGTTAATCCAAATATAAAATAATTCTGCAAGTGAAAGATTTAATTTTATGATAAATATATGTTTGCAATGTAAAATCTCTGGCACTGTGTATTTAATAACTGGCAATGTTATGGCACTTTATACTATATTGATGACACCTGCTATAAACAACAATAATCTTCAAAAGCCCATGATCCATCAGCAAAGTTGCCACTGACTATGTTAAAAAAGGAATAAGCTCAATGCCAACCCAGACACTATGCTCCCACATGACATTTTTATAAGTAAATTTTTGGGGTGTCTCTGTATTCAAAATTTTCTCTTAAGGTCTGTCCCAGCTAAATAAATTATTTCCTTTTTTAATGTATAGTTTGAAAAATTTCTAAAGACTGATAATTATAGACACCCACACTTTATAAGCACCTCATTCATCAGATTATTAAATACTAAAATAAAAACTTCTGTAGCACAATTACCTAAATTTCTGCATCACATTTTATATTTAGAAATTATATAGCAGTACTGAGAGTACATTCACGTTTCAAAAAAGTTGAATCGAAGTTTGCTATAAGTCATCGTTAACATATAATACAGCACTCTGTTCTACTCTACTCTACTGTTTCAGCGCTATCCATGACAGCACATGGGGAGGGCTATTGTAGACCAGTTCCCAAGTGAGTCAGGAAGCCCTAGTTACTGTCTACTTTAAAATTCTTACTGTGCTTGTAATTTTTATTAGAGAAATTATAATAGTGTAAAAATTACTTTCACAAACGTATTTTGATGATGCATGTAGATATTCCTTTTCATATCTGGTCTGATCCCTTTGCAGGGAATTCAAATTCCATAGTGATAATTTTGGTGCAGACCCAAAAATAACAGGTGTTTTCAGCCCTTTTTACAATAAACAGGTAATACAGGAACTAACCCCTCTCCTAAAAGTATGTTTACAATGTAATAAAGTGCTGTTGAACACTTACTGAAACTAAACCTTGACTCTTGAAAATGATCCAAGTTTCATGCACTTTTTATGACCATTTACTATCATAACTCTTACATCACCTTTGAAAAGTTATCAAACTGTGCACAACAACTGTCATGCTTTAATAGCCAGTAAAATAATAATTATGAAATCATTATTCTACCATGGCCTTGATTCAATAAAAATAATTTTGTAGCTAATAGAGGACTTTGCAGACAACTAAACCTGTGAAGTGTGCAATCGATAAAAAAAACCCCACAGGACTGAAATTAACACAGCTTCTCATGACCTGAAACAATTTGCTCTTTCCTCACTGCCTCATTTCTTGTATATAGTTCTTACTGTGTTATGTGCCACATGCACCACATCTTTCATCATAAAGGCTGGCATACCTCAGCCTTTACACAGAATTGCTGAAGTTCTCACACAATCAATGCTATTTCCACAGCAGAACAACTTGAAAACCTGCTGTTGCCATTTGGGATGGACGACTTATATCCAAGAAGCACTCCTTTGGTGTGATTTATTTTGCACACTAACCACTCAACTCATTATAAATTGACCTGTTCTCTGTCTTACTTTAGGATGTCTAGAAGAAAGTTAAATTGCTTAGTATAATTAGGTAGATCTTCTAAATTGACTTCCTTAGCTGCCCTATTTCATTTGTTATTATAGTTCCTTCAAGTAGCAAGTAGATATTTACCTATTGCCTACCTACTTACCACTTTGCTGAATCGAGGCTAGAAGCACTTGTGCACAAGGGAAATAAAATATTTAATGAGCTGCAAAGGAATTAACTGCTTTACAATTGTCCCTAATAAAGCAGGTGAAAATCCATGAGGAGTTAAGCATTTATAAACTGGACCTCCAAATTCACTGTAGTGATTTCCTCTGTGACTTTTCTAGAACTAGGCCATGGAACAGCAGTTTTTTGCAACTATTCACACGAAATCAGAGCCATCATATGACTTTTATTTCAGTTCAAGACTGTCCTGTAGAAAAACAGTGAGTTAATAACAGTGTTATAATATATAATGCGTTTTAGAGGAAAAGTGCTGCCTGTGTAGTTTGTGACTAGTATGTTATCCTTTTTTCCCATTACAGTTGTTGTGAACCATATGCACTGTCAACTGTAAAATGGGAATATGCAGCAAAAACACGGTACCCCTCCAAGAAGGCATGAAATGAACCTTATGCACTTTGCAGTCTCTGCATGGTGTATATAACTTCACTTGCAAATATATGATCGATGCTAAGACAATATCGATCAAATACATCGTGACCCTATGTCACAGACAACTGCTTTTATTTCAAGGACTTTTTTTTGATTTTAGGAAGGGGAAACCCAGCAATTAATTTCTTTCCAAGGGTGAAAATATATGCACCATGAACCTCCTCTGGATGAGATGGCTGAGACCAAAAATGCACAAAGTTGAAATGAGTGAGTAACCAACCTTGGCGAAATATCGCATCCTTGCTGCATAAAGGCACCCAGGGAAAACCAGAGACTATTAAATATCCCAAATTCATTAGTTGATTCATTAGTTTGCGTTTCTCTTCCATCTTCAAACTCCTCAGTGTGCCACTCGTATGGGCTAAATCTGCTGACCAGGAATAAAACTACACTGACCCCAATGTAGGCAAAAACAATGCACATCCAGATTTCATATGCTAACGGATCAAGAAATGAAAACACTCCTGGCTTGGACTTCTGAGGCTTCTTGATCATTATTGATATCCCCAGGCTCATAAAGGGCTTTGAGAAGTCAATCACTTCTTCTCTCACCAAAGTTATAGTTAATGGAGCGATTGCAATATCGGCTTTCTGTAAAGGAAGGAAAAAAGCCAATAATAGCTAGTACAATGACCAGAACAAAGAATGGTTTAGTTTCTATTGCATTTCACAAACAGAAAACAGGACAGCAGAGACACCAGCAATATTTTTTCACCAAGCATGTCCTGTAGAGGATTTCAGAAATTTTTAGTTGAAACTCTTCTTAATGAAATATATAAAATCATGAGGTAGCATATTTCAACCTTCCCTTTTTACATATAACTTTTTAGAAGTGACATTTAAATGTGTTAGTAAAGTACCTTGCCTTTCACCTGGTCAGAAGGATGAAATATGTACTCAGTTTCCCCAACTTCATTTGCATTTAAAATCTAATTTCATGTTTACTTTCAAAATTTTTCATGCCAATACTATTTACTAACTATCAAAGAAATCAGATAATTTTCCTGTACTCTACATAGAAAACTAAACCAAATCCCACTCCTTCCACCAGTCATCTTTAACAGCTTTATTACAAAAGATTTTCTTACCCCATAAACAAGTTCTCCAACCATCCCATTCCAGATTTTCGTGTCTGCATCCCTTGCCCCATACTTGCCATCTCCAACAATTGTGAGCTTATATTTGAATCCACAGTGTTTAGCAATTTCTGTAGCTAAGTCCACACAATAGCCCTCATATCGATCGTTTCCTTCAAGCATTTCATGATTTTTCTTCATCATGACATATGGGGACTCCTGCACAGAAAAGGCCTGCCTTAGTTACTTGGTAAAGAGACAGATGTACCAATTGTGCCCTTCATAGATTAATATGTTTCCTTTAATGTGTGAAAGAAAAGACAGAAGGTAATATCTGAATCATACATGCTACGTATATGTTAGCTATTGATTATTAATGCGACATGTCCGCAACAGATTTAAAAGCTGCATTCTCCACAGTCATACACAAACAGCAATACTTACAGGTATAGTGATTCCCAGCAGTATGTTAATAATGACCATGAATGTTAACAGGAGTTAAGGATTCAGAGAAGAAAGAGTAAGTTCCAAAATCAGTTTCTTTCTCTTATACAGTTTGGATGGAAGAAGGCAAAGGCATTTAGTTGCTTTTGTTGTTGTCTTTATACAAGAAAATTCTTTCTTATTTCACAATCACATCCTTCCCCGGGGAAACACTTCCAAGCTCTCCAGGCTACATCTTTATTGAATTACTACACAAATAGGTAAGATATCTATAACTACACAGTAAAGTCCTATCATCAGCAAAAACTGGTGATGAGTCATAAATCATATTAAAGTAATGCATCTCCTCTGTTCAGTTGTTACCAAACTGTTCTTGCATTCAGTGAATTTCCTTTGCTAGTCTGTGACTTGTCCAAACTGATAAAGAAGCCGTGCAACTTACAGAAAAATGCTATTCTACGACACTAAGTAACATTATTTTCTAGACAACTGGAATACAACTTTTATTGTTTATTTTACATTTCACAAACCTGTAGCAACTACAATTCTGAAGCGCAAGAACCAGTCTCTCTGCTATCTGGCAAAATCAATTCTCTAAAACTTAACAATACGGTTCTGCCTCTCAGAAAAAGTTCCTCTCCTTTGAAAGCAGGTATTTCATTCCACTTTCAGGTCTATGAATTTCAACATTCTGTGACGTTCAGTCAATGACTGTTTTGTCTTCTACAGAACAAACATGCATGCTGAATCACATACATTCCCTTAATTTCCAGATTTTATTTATGTATAAGTAACAGGTCACAACCTCAAATAATAAAAAGACGGTATATTTAAACTAACATCATGACAAGAAACAAATCACTGTAGGACAGACTGTCTTCTGACAAAATATGAAGTTAATTACCAAAATAGTGGTGACAATAATAGTCTTATTCTCTAGTCCTGAAGATTCATTTCCAAGAGGGCCATCAAGAGGATTCACAACCATTTTGTCCACTTCACTCCAATATCCAATCTAAAGAGAGTTTATAGGATGCACAGATAACAGTAAATACGAACTTTCACAGAAAATGTAAAGTATGTTATTACTACACCCTTGATTTATGCTCACTGACAACTATTTTACCTATGAATTTACCAGTGTAAAGAATTCTATTTAGGTAGTTAAAGACTATGACAAATAGTAAAAAGATTGAACTAATGACATCTGTCCAAATTCATTTGTCTAATATACTTATACGATTTTCATGCACATATTAACAGATTTTAGTATCAGTACCACACACTGTAGGACTGAGAGGGTTATGAAATACTCCAGATTAGGAAGACATGAGAAACTGGCATTTCCTGAAAGGTTTCGAATTAGAGGAGAAAGATAATCACATTTAAAGAAACGTCACTGAAAAGCCGCATTCTGCATTTATCGTTTAGAAGCATATTTCCCCAAACACCAGCTAACAATTCAGATCAGCAAGCAAAAAAACTAGTCAACAAAACAGAAAGGAAAATACTCTTATGTAGTACTTACCAGAAATAACAACTCATTTTTGTTAGAAAGAAACAATACCTATTTTTACTTTGTTTTGCAAGACCATTGTAGAACACACCTATGAATAAACAGTATCACAACTTATGCTTTAATTAATCTACAGTGTTTAATTACCTACCTTAACTTGTTGCTTAGCATGGTAAAACCTTTAAAGACACTGTAAGACAATTCAAATTACCTTCCGAGGACCAGTACTTTTGAGTTCCATGATGTTAATTGTAAAATTGATTCTCTTTCCATTCTGATCAAACTTTATATTCCCTGTTAGACCTTCCACCTGAACCTGTACAGACAAAGATGAAAGTGGTAGAAAAAATAAGCTTGTTTCTTTTTAGAAAATGCATTTTGTATTGTAATGATTACTGATATCTCAAAACCATTCAGTTTAGACTCTTATTATCTTAGTATGAGACACTGAGGAGTTCACTTCCGCATTATTCCCAGCAAGATCCAGGCAGGTTCGGAGACTGGATGGCTTTTTTCAAGCATTTATAGAGAACTTCACACATGCACTCATCCCTGCATTCACTCCAGGGTAGCTACCTGTTTCAATGCCCTTTCTATTTCTACACCATGACCCCAGGGTACAGCTGGGTTTGCAAGACAATCTCCAGCATTTCCTCTTCTGGAGATCTCAATCCTCTGTTTACGCAAATTACGGAAAGCTTCTGTCATCACTTGAACAGCATCATAGGTCAGAGCAGATGTATACTGAAAAGAAGTGAAAATATTTAATTAAAAAACAACTTCAGCTCCACTACACTTTCCAATCCATTCAATAACCCACTAAACACAGAAACATATTAAAAATGAAAAGGATAGTAAGTTATACCTGAAATCAGACCAATTTTCCTGTTAGTTTGAGGGTCACTACCCTCTGAGGGGCATCTATAGAAATTAATGACATGCTCTCCATCAGCATGGTTAAGGGGCAGTGCTTATAAGCCTAAACTGCAGATTTACAGTTGTTTTTTGTGTGAATTATATTTCTTTCTCACTACATCTATGTAATTGTCCTGTGTGCAGATATGGCTGGAAGTCCATGAATGTGAAAAGGGGAAAAAAGAATGAATTCCCACTATTTAACTTGAGTTAGCCTCTAAAAATAATAAATTGTTCTTCTGATTACACTCTTCATGGAGATACGTTTATATACAGATCTCTAGACTACATCTCTTCCCACATAAATATATACAAATGCAAACAACATATATTTGTATATTTGTGTGTTTAACTATTATCTGTTAAATAAAAAAAACCTCAGGGGTAGCTGTTTTCAAGTATGCAATAATTTGTCAACACCATGCCAAAACAGGTTTTGGGCTGAGATGTCTGGAATGACTGGTGCCCCTCAAAAAGTAATAGAGGTGAGGCAGAGCCTCATGTCCCTAACTTGACACAATATAAGGAACTTTACAACTTCTGAGACATCACAGAAGAACCCTGTAGTCACATGCATCAGAAGATGAGGCTAACAGTCAAAAGCCATTATCTTCAGTCACTGAAAAATTTTACATTTGAACTAAATGAACAGAAACCACATGAGCATGTACACCGAAGACTTTGTTGGATAGGTTTTATGAGTCCAGAACATTGCAATTATGCCACATACAAGGGACAATTTTGGAAATATGGGCCAGAATGTAACTACTTACAGCCTTACGAATGAATGCAATGATCCCCATGAAGGCTATTAGATGCTTAAAATATATAAATTGTAAAGCAGAGAGAAATGATATATTGGCTCTTTGCTTCAATGGCTCAGACTGTAATGACAATTTTAATTAGCTAGCTCAAGTCATGCAGAAGGTTCTTGTAATTGTAACCTAGGCAGGCTCCTGAATTAAGGCCATTTTTGTATGCAACTGTTAGACCTTGGAGAGAAAGAAAAGTAAGGCGGAACCCTTTTTTTCAGACATATAATCTTACTGGGTGATTAATGTGAATGTTCTCAGGAAAGTTCTCTCAGTGACTTGTATGGAAATCTTTAAAGGGATCAGAACAGCTGAAGAATGAAGTGAAAAACTGGCTGGAGCCTATACTAACTTCTGCTGCTGGAATAGCAGTAACTGAGTGGTAGACACGGATTTGGAAAAGAGGAGAAAGTAGCAGAGAGACAAGAAAAAACCCTGACTCATTTTTGGGGTACTGACTGGCAATACTTCTTGAAGCATAGCTCTTTGCAGTACAGAAACATATTGTATCACACTACTGTTTTGAAAAAGTTTGGATACGACATTGTCATTAAACACTGAAACATACTTTGGGTAGCAGAGAAAATAAGAGCTTGAAATTGAGAAGTTATGGTGCTAATTCAGTTATTCTATGTTTCATTTGATCACTGGGATATGTTTACTGTACTGTCTCAAGAATATTATCCTTATAGTATGTAATTACTGTCTCAGACATTCAAAACTCAGTCATAAATTCAGTTTCTGCCCGGCTTTGCCTATCAGTAGATAACTGTATGTGTATACATGTCATCACACATATACATAATCCATATGCTTCAATTTAGGTTAAGTCAGCTTTAATCTAAGGATGTCAAAATATTTTACAAGCATCTTACACCTTCATGTTGTTGGAGACGACATGAAAGCAAACAACCCATGCATTATTTCATACTGCTTTATTCCACACATGCTCTCAGCTCCTGATAGCCTTCACAGGGCTTATTAAAACTATCTATAGTTTAATGAATATCTATATTCATAGGGCTTATTAAAACTATCTATAGTTTAATGTCAGTAAAGCTGACAAACTGAAAAAAGGTGAACTCATTACCACAAACAAGAAATGACAGAAAGACACCATTCTCATGCACAGTGATGCATCTGTGCATGTGTACTTGTCTGTATAACAAATAAAATTGTTGTAAGTCAAAGGAGATATTAGACCTGACTTGATTCACTTTGTTTTATACTGGAGATACATCCACATTCTGATCTGCACCATTAAAGTAAGTGGGAACTCTATTTGGAATATTACTCTGTGGAAGGGCTCTTACAGCCTACTACTTTTACAGTAGCGTAAATCGCCTAATTTCATTTCAGTTCCTTTCAACTTTACATGATAAAATTGGCAAGTTTAATACAACATAGTACAGATGCTATCCCCTATAGTTCCTACAGAATCACTCATATTAATTAAAGCACTACAAAGAATATGCAAAAAAACCCTTTGCTTCTCATAATTCTAGAACTAAGGCAACAATGAGCTGATAATATAAACTAGAATGCAATGCACTGAAGTGCCTAAGGATTTTACATTATTTTCTACGGAACATGGATTGTATGCATGTCATATGAAAAGAATGCTCTCCCTCTAGTGCCCTGATTGCCAAAAAGAGAAAACACAAGGTCTACATGCAATTTTAATCAATTTAAATTAAAAGTGTACTATAGACCTTAACAAAATTCATAAGCCGCAATGATGAAGATGTATTTGAAAAGTAAAAACAAAACAAAGTAACCTCAGACTAAGTAGAAATACTAGTCTTGTGCTATCCCATAA
Organism: Cuculus canorus; assembly: GCF_017976375.1. Classification (NCBI taxonomy): domain Eukaryota; kingdom Metazoa; phylum Chordata; class Aves; order Cuculiformes; family Cuculidae; genus Cuculus; species Cuculus canorus. The sequence goes on from NC_071404.1 coordinate 44,890,417, forward strand.
AAGTGGCAAGATGTTGACGTTCATAACTTTAGCAATTTTCCAGCAATTCAGAAGACACCAAAACTCCTTAACTAAAACACACAGCATCCTACTTAGTACAATCAGTAACCGGATCTTCTGAAGATGGAATTGCAGAAAACATCCCCAGAAGCACATGATTTTTTTTAATACATATATTTAAAAGATGTAAGATATGACAAAAAGATTTAATATTAGCCTTGTGTTTAACCCAATGGCTGTCCATGTGCTGAAGACAAAGTTGAGAGATATGCTTAGAGATTTAAAATACAACATTAAAAGAATCAGTGGTGACATACAGTCACTGGAAGGATTTCAGTTTGTATATATTAATATCTTCTATTATTTTCTTATCAATATTATTTCTTTTTTATTATTCTTGGTATTACTAAAGCTGCTTCAGCTTTAGTTTCCTATCCACAATTCTCTTTCTCATTTCCTTTTTCCCTCTCCCTGGGGAGCGTGGATTGTGACCACAACTGCCCCCACATTTAGCTGCTGACCTGGCAGAGGGGTGCTAAACCGTTCCAACCAGAAAAGTAGAGTTGCCTTTTCCAGTGCTTTGTATAATAATTGTGCTTCTTGGTCAAAAAATTCACAAAACTCTATCAAATTGTTTGCAATTTCAGAAGTAACTGCTAGAGATTGGTATATAGATACAGAAACCTTAATAGGTATATACATAAACCCATGCAAAACCAACGAGAAACAACTTGTCAAGAACTAGTAGGGGACTGGGCAACTACCTTCTGTGACTTTCAATGCAGATAAACTAACGCAACTTGGGCACCTATTTCTTAAAGGTCTTTCTTTAATGAATGTATCTGCGGCTTATTCTGAAACAGACAGTATTACATACACTTTGGAAACATCCAAAAGTGGCTTGGCAGATGAAAGAGTTGATGGAAAATTCACTAGCTGATTGGAAATGGCTACCTCCTTCAGGATCTCTTGTGACATCTTACATACATTAGGAATATGATTTAGTAGTTGACAGGTACAGTTGGGCTTGAGGATCTCAAAGGTCTTTTCCAACCTAGTAATTCTATGGTTCTAAGATACTGTCATGACAGAGCATAGGAATGCAAATAGTTAACTTTCCATAGAAATAAGAGACATTGTCAAATATTGTAAGCATAAATGTCATTGTAAATCCAGGTGAGTTTTAATTGTGCCCATAATCATGCAGCGTTCTCATTTGCTTCATGCAGGTGTTAGCATGAGTGGGATCTGTATGAAGCAGCACGTCAGGCTGGTTGCCGTTCAAACTGCTAACAGGCTTTAAGCACAGGAGCGCGTTCATTACCTACGGGCATGTTTAAAAAACCGGGATGATGAAGTAGATGTCAGGGAGCCCAGAAAATACTGAATGCTTGCTTCTTCCTCTGGTTTTACATTAGAATGGAGCTCTTACAAAAACAGCTTTTACAACAGAATTGCTTCCAGCTAAAAATAACTACACACATATGCAAGATATCTGGAAATATCAACTGATTATCTGTAATTTTTTTAATAACAATCCTCGTCCTGACTAAAAGGAAGGAGAAATAAATGAAATTACTCTGCTGGGTAAAAAACTGTCTGGATGGCTATGCCCAAAGAGTTGTGGTAAATGGAGACAAGTACAGTTGGAGGCCAGTCACAAGTGGTGTCCCCCAGGGCTGTCCTGGGTCCAGTTCTCTTCAGTATCTTTATCAATGACCTGGATGAGAGGATTGAATGAACCGTTAGTAAGTTCACAGACAACACTGAGCTGGGAGGAAGTGTTGACCTGCTGGAGGGTAGGGAGACTCTACAGAGGGATCTGAACAGGCTGGATCGATGGGCTGAGGGCCAACAGGATAAGGTTTACTGAGACCAAGTGCAGAGTCCTGCACCCGGCACACAACAACCCTGTACAGCACTACAGGCTTGGGGAAGAGTGGCTGGAAAGCTGCCTGGTGGCGAAGGACCTGGGGGTGTTGGTTGACAGCCGACAGAACATGAGCCAGCAGTGTGCCCAGGTGGCCAAGAAGGCCAATGGCATCTTGGCTTGTATCAGAAACGGTGTGGCCAGCAGGACCAGGGAGGTGATTCTGCCCATGTACTCGGCACTGGTGTGGATGCACCTTGAGTACTGTGTTCAGGTTTGGGCCCCTCGATCCAAGAAAGATACTGAAGTTGTGGAGTGTGTCCAGAGAAGAGTGATGAAACTGGTGAAGGGGCTGGAGAACAAGTACTACAAGAAGCAGCTGAGGCAACTGGGGTTGTTTAGCCTGGAGAAGAGGGCAGACCTTATTGCTCTCTACAACTACCTAAAAGGAGGCAGCAGAGAAGTGGGGGTTGGTTTCTTCACTCAAGTGATAGGTGATACGATGAGAGGGAATGGCCTCAAGCTGCGCCAGGGGAGGTTCAGATTAGACATTAGGTAAAACTACGTCACTGAAAGGGTTATCAAGCACTGGCTCAGCATGCCCAGGGAGGTGGTTGACTCACCATCCCTGGAGGTATTTAGAAGATGGGTAGATGAAGTGTTTAGGGATATGATTTAGTAGTATACAGGTATAGTTGGACTTGATGATCTCAAAGGTCTTTTTCAACCTAGGGATTCTTTGATTCTATGAAATGTAAAATTATATTTTAAAAAATTTCTTTCAATTTAATCTCAGTAATGATGGGGTTAGAGATCAAACTCTATTTATCTGAACATTATACTATCTGTATTAAATTTCCAGAGATTGTAGAGTCAGAGCAATATAGATTTTGATGATAGCCTATACATAAATGCAATTACAGCATTCTGTGTGCATAGAACAGCTAAACAAATAATATGTATTTTTGCTCTGAAACGTCATAATGCTTTTGGGCAGAACATCATATGCAAAGACTGCCTTAAGCAACCTGTCACCTTAGAAAAATTGAAGTTTTCAGGTTCAACACTGCTATACAGAAAACCTGCCAATTTCAGGATCTGCTTATGCTCTTCAGGTATCTCCTCCTTGGTTTAGAAAGGCTGCTTTCTGGGTACAACCCAGCCTACATCCCTGGAAATCTAATTCCTGCTTGAAAGATTCTCATGGCATCCAGCAGACGCTGACAAGACCAAGGCCCTTGTATTATCCTAACACTCTCACTGAAGGATATTTATAGGGGAAAGTGATCTTCTTTCACTCCGCTTAAAGCTGAATATAGCAAAGATCACAAGATTTATGACCCCAAAGTGCTTGGCCTTTCTGTCTATTTCACCTACTATAATAGGAAGGAGATTCCCTCAAGATTACTTCCAATCCAGAAAAACACTCTTCTCACCAGTGTCACAGAGGTGCTAGTTCAGCAGCAAAAAAAGAGTGCAGGTACCTTTTTTTTTTCCCGATCGATTTTACATTGAGGACAGGTTTTAAAGTAATTTTGTCTTCCATTAGATTTAATGCAATGGCCAAAGAGAAGAGCTAATGCTACTGTAAAACAGATGTTTCTTCAACATATTGGAAAAACAGCACAGAAGAAAAAAAATTATGGACTTAGGAAAAAGTCTTAGCAACAAAGTGAACCTTCTGTTTTCCAGGATGAAGCAGAACAACGCTAGACCTTACTAATGGCATTGGCATTTGGATCTACTGAGTTCCAGACCTCAGCATGCATGTCTCACACTCCTTGAGGAGTATTAACAAAGAGGTTGTATGGGAATTTACGCCTTCAAAAGGTCAAATTAGCCTAACATTGTGCCCCCTTTATTTTCTGAAAATGCACTACAGAGTTCCACTATACTGGAAAACCTTAAACACCCTTTGACCTTTGCCTCAACCAAACCATCTGGGTCCACAGAAAGGTGGGCAGATGCTTTCAGAAGTGTCCTGCTGTTTACTCTGGGTCCACCATGTTGTTTTGTCTCAAGCTTTTGATGATCATGGCAAACGAATCTAAAGTATACAACTGGTAAGATGATTCAATATTTTTCACTCAGAGCACAGTCAGTAATGATGTTACAGTATACTGCACTGCTGGACAGGGATTTGCTCCAAGAATCATGTATAAGCAACTTAAAGCCAGTGAAATACGGAAGCAAACACCAAGTTCTGCAAGATGTTCTCCTAGCCAGTGCCATTAAAAACAATATGGAAGCTTTCACAGTAGCATTAAAAAAAGAAAACACAACAACACACAGCTGCAGCTGTTTTTTTCCAAATCCATCACAATATGTTGCAATACAAAAATATATTTTCTTTAAAAACTTAATGATAGAGTAACTATCAGGTATTAAAACTAGATCTTGAAAGGAATACAGTACTTTTTAATGCAAATATTCATACTACATCCTTTTTCTACCTTTCCTTCTTTTTTAAAATTTCCTAAATAGTTAAAAATAAATAAAGCAGGATGACATCTAATCTTCCCTTATAGTAACAGCAGAAACAACTCTCAACCATTCATAATTTACACATTTGTACTAATGTAAATTGCACATTCACTACCTTGTGTAATAAATTGCTTGAACATAAAATTATGAGAGGTTCCTAAAATCTCCAGTCACTACCCAATGGCTAGGAAGTTTGCTATCTAAACTAATTTCTTTTTATTAAGTTCCTTAAAATTCTACTTATTCTTGCCCTATTCTTTTCTATTTTTTTAGAAGCTTTTTAAACCCTCGATTCTCAAACCTAAAGCTTACTTCTGGTGAACTTTATTCAACCACAAAATATAGAGCTTGACAAAAAATTAAAACCAATTACTTGGATTTGAATTCATAGAGCTTGACAGAAATAATAAAAAGTAATTTGGATTGGCACTCACAGCATTTTAATTATAAAAAAAGAGGTCTTCTAATCCATGCCACTGCCTGTGGAAAATATACATACTTACAAAACAAATAAGATTTTACAATTTTTTATATAATCTCACTTCTAACTTTAAATAGACGCACTTGTAAAATAGCAATGCCAATGATGATAAAAATCACCTTTCAGCTACCTTAAACCACAAAGAACACATGCCTTTTCAATGAACACATAAAACCTTTTTCTTCAAGGCTAAGCTAGAGAAAAGTATGTCACTCTTTACAGTGTTAAAAATCAGCAAGATCCAGCAGCAAAACCTGAAGCCTGTGGTTATCATACTGAGAATACACCAAGCAGGAAAAAATTAAATCAGGAAAATTTAAAGCAGAGGATGAGAATGAAGGGTACAAACAAGAAGGGAAAAGACTTTTCTGAAAACAACATGCTGTAAGAAATGGATTTGAAAGAGCTACTATGAATATTTAAAATGTTGAAGTGGGAGGTTTGCGGGTTTTTTTGGGGGGTAGGTGGTTTGTTGTTTTGTGGAGGGTTTTTACATTTTTTTCCTATTGCTTTACCCTAGAAATACACTTGAGTCTCTTAAAATTCCTATGTTCTATGTTGAAAGTCACTTTCTTTTCAAATATCAAGGTTAGTCATACATCAGTGAGCAATGTGACTTAGAGCGGACATCTATTTTAAAATATTAAATGCCCTTTTAGTAAAATATTTACTGAAATACAGTCTTCAAACAGTGCTCTTTTTATGATAAAAATAGCCACCCATGCATTATTAACTATGGTAAATATCCTTGAGTTGAGCTTTTAACCAAGACAAAGTTATTGAGATTATTATAAAATGTATTCTAGATCATTTTCTGGTAGAATGTTCTAGGTTGAATCTGGTAGAATGACCATAGTGGCACAATTAATGAAAATGGTAGAAGAGAGATTGGAATCACTCCGTTTCATAAAAAGACCAATACCATATGAATAATAGGAATATGAAAATTCCATTAGGCTCTTCAGCGTATTATTCTTACTCAATCAGCAGAAAGTCCTACATAGACTTATTAGAATTGTTTACCCTAGAAGCTGAACAACGCTGCAACGGAAATGATTCTAAATGGAAATTTCCTATGAGGATTCTTTAGCTCAAAATTTTTGACTAACTTACTAAATAAAACCACACAAATCTACTTAATGGGGGGCGGGTGCGGGGGGAGGGAGGGGAAAAAAAAAGGGACATCTTCCCTCCCCAAGCCACACCACCTCCCTATTTTCATTATCAATTCTCATCTACCGCAAACTACACAGATATTTGCCTGTTGTCTCAAATATGAAAAATTTTGTCTTATTTTGTCCAATCCAATTCCAAATAAAATGCTAATAGTATTAAATACACCAATCTTACCAAGTTCCTGATTTTACCATAAACACTTCATGTTTGCTCTTCTGTCACCCCTGCCTTAATATAGCGAGCTACCTTATGCTGATTGGTTCTTAATACCAGCCTTGCCCCAGCAATAAGTGTGCATGCTTCCTCTCCTCATTCACTTAAATGATATCCAGTGCCTCTCCTCCTCCCTTATTCCCTCAAAAAACATTCAGCCGTAGGTGCATCTACAGCTCTGAGCTGTCACCAGCTTCCTATGCCTGTCACTTACATTCCATCAGGCTCCAATCACTTTGCAGACCTCTTTTTTTTTGCATGACACGTTCCTCCTCCTCCTTCTCATTTCAGCTATGTGCATCACTCCTGCTTCTCTTCTTATCCCCACTTCTCCATCAAGCTCTCCTTTCTAAATGACATCAATTTTGATGAGGCCAGAGGTGTGTCTGATCTTGCTCAATGCTTGCAGCCTGATGGAATAGTAGCTTTCTTCTGCTTACAACAACATATTCAGGTGAATTGCTGGGTGAAAACAGTGGTAAGGAGTTTCTGGGAAAACAGGCAGGAGGAATTGCACTTCACTGGCTTAAGATCCTTCAACACTTATAATGACTAAGAATAAGGGGATTCAAATTCCAAGAAGCAGAGCTGCATAAGAACATTGGGACTTGGCTCTAGAGTTTTCTGAAGTCTGGCACAGTTCCCCTAGTTTAACTTGCAGGATCTAAGGATCTGGGTCAATAGCCTCTTTATATGTCTGACACAAATCTACAGATACTGCCTCAAACCACCCACTGCTTTCACTGACTAAATGTCCCATTCTTTAATTGAGTTTTCTTTAAAAAAAAAACAAAAACAAAACACCAAACACCAAAAAGCAAAACCAACACAACAAACCAACTATGCTGGAATGAGTCATTACTTATGTGTAAGAGCCTTAAGCGATTAAGAAGAAGCACAAAGTTTAACACTGAAATTTCTGATGCTCACATTTTTCACATATACTTTTGCAAGTAGAGATGAATACTAGGATTCAGAAGCCCAGTGAAACCATTTAGCTGGAATGCCAACTACTAGATGCATATTTTCTGTGCCCAGGAAACCAAAACACAATGACTGGAGAACACAGGCAGAAAAAATCTTACAAATCTAGTTTTACATGGGCATTTAACAAAAAAAAATTACTCCAGTTCCTAAATAAATCACATAATAAACACTGAAATTTTAAAAAATTAACTGAAATTAAGAAAAAAATCTCCTTTATAAATCATTATAACTTACTTGAATTCAGGCACTATCAATCACATTTTTCAAACAAAACTGCAGCAGGTGCAACAGAGTATGGTAACCCTTACTAAAATGGCTGATATTATAAAACCATTTTCCCACACACTGCAATCACAAGAGGCATGTTTTCAGTGTTCTCTTATTTGTTCCTTATTATCAGTGAGTCATCTAATTTGTATATTTCTGCAACGTACATATGTGCTTTTATATTTGTCTGTGTGTTCTTTGTATTCCACCCTTGAGGTAAACCAGCAGCTTTCAAATACAAGCTTCATTCTTCCTGACTTACAGTTTAAGATCTGCAGTTTTCCCCTTCTGCAATTTTATCAAGACCACATTGTTTGTTACTACACAAACACTTCAAATTCTAGAATCACATTATCTTTGAAAGAAACAGATTTTGTAATAATTTTCTATAAGACGAGTTGGCTATAAAAAAAAAGACATTTGAAAGTTTGAAACTACTGAAGGCAAAAACAATCTATAGTTTTGTTATCTTAGCTATGCACCAATTGTTTGTGTTTTTAAGAGGTTATGAAGCTTGGAATAAAATTGTATGAATTCTGAATATCTGAAGCATAATACGTAGTTTAAAACATTGAAAACAGCTGCAATGACTACTGAGGTTATTACCATCTTCCAACACAATGGTATTCTCCGAGTCTGAGCTGGTATTCATCTAAGCAGCTCCAAATTACTTTCTGCTTGTTCAACGTAGTTTCTGTATATATTGTACACATGTTGTCTCAGGCAATTCTTGCACATGCCAAGCCTAAGGCTGCTCTTAGAAAAGCTCATTACGGAGCAGGATGACTCATAGTATTGAACAGAGTATTTCAGTTGGAAGGGACAATGACCACCTAGTCCAAACTAGACAAACCCAGAGTCCTTAGCTGCTCCTCCCAGGACATGCCTTCCGGCCCTGCACAGGCTTTGTTTCCCTCCTTTGCATGCATCCAAGGACCTTCACATCGTTCTTAAATTGTGGGGCTCAGAACTGAACACAGTACTCAAAGTGAGGCAGCATCAATGCTGAACACGGTGGGATAATCACGTCTTTTGACTGGCTGGTTATACTGTGTTTGATGCACCTCAGGACGTGCTTTGCCCTCTAAGCTGCCAGGGTACTGCTGAATCATATTAAGCTTGCTGTCAAGCAGCAACTCAGATCCTTTTCTGCAGGGCTGTTCTCCAGCCATTCCTCTCCCCATTTATACTTGTATACTTTCAGCTTAATACCCATGTGGTGCGTTGACCTTGGCACCAGGTGCTCACCACAGCTGCTGTATCAATACCCTCCTTCAGCTGGATAGGGGAGAGAAAATGTAACAAAAAAGTTCATGGGTTGAGATAAGGTCACAAAGAGATCTCTCAACAATTAAGAGTCACAGGCAAAACAGACTCAGCTTGGGGAAAATTGATTTATTTTATAACCGATCAAACCAGAGTAGGATAATGAGACATAAAACCCAAACCTTAGAAACATCTTCCTCCCACCTCTCCCTTCTTTTCAGGATCAACTTCGGTCCCAAATTCTCCTTCTTCTCCTGACCAGTGGTACAGGGAAATGGGGAATAGAGTTTGCAGACTGTTCATCACTTGCTGTCTCTGCTGCTCCCTCCTCCTCAACACTCTTCCCCTGCTCCAGCATGGGGTCCTTCCCATGGAATGCAGTCATCCAACAACTCCAACTTAAGTCCTTACCACAGGCTGCAGTTCCTCATGAATAGCTCCAGTGTGGGTCCCTTCCATGGGGTGCAGTCTTTCAGGAACAGACTGCTCCAGCGTGGGACCCCCACAGGCTCACAAGTCCTGCCAGCAAACCTGCTCCACTGTGGGTTCTCACTTTCCACGACTCAACAGGTCCTGCCAGGAGTCTGCTCCAGCACAGGTTTCCTACAGGGTCACAGCCTCCTTTTGGCATCCATCTGCTCCAGGACAGGGTCCTCCATGGGCTGCAAGGGGACAGCCTGCCTCACACCATGGTCTTCACCACAAGCTGCAGAGGAGTCTCTGCTCGAACACCTGGAGTACCTCCTCTCCCTCCTTTTTCACTGACCTTGGTGACTGCAAAATTGTTTCTCTCACTTATGTTCACTTCTCTCTCTGGCTGCAATTGCTGCTGCACAGTTCCCTCAACTCCCCTCTTAGAGATGTTATCACAGAGGTGATACCACTGCTGCTGATGGGCTTGGCCTCTGCCAGTGTTGGGTCCATCTTGGAGCCAGCTGACATGGGTTGTATCAGACACGAGGGAAGCTTCCAGCAGCTTCTGAGACAAGACACTCCTGTAGCTCCCTTGCTAACAAAACATAGCCATGCAAATCAAATACCACATATTATGTCTCATGAGCCTTCAAGAGGTAAAACCTGAGCTTCTTTCTCGAATTAGACTGAAGGCTGCCCCAAAACAGAACGGGTTAATCAGATTAGGAAGTTGGGAGTAGTTGGGTGTGAATGGATGTGTTGTCCTTCAGTGTCCTTTTGCCTTTTAGACATAATAGGCTGATGCAACATTAAAGCTCAGAAAGCCCAGAGCATTTGTAAATACAGAATAATGGATCAAAAGAGGAACTCAACTTTTTATTATTAGGTCTTGTGAAATTAAACATGGTTTTGTTTTGGTACCTGACAAAGAAATTTTCCAGGATGCTCAGTGACACATTTCAAGATATGCACATTATTAGCTCTTCTAGAATTGCACACAGTGAGTGGTAGCACCATCAATCATCACAGATATATTTTAAATTTAATCTGAGGTAAACAGTACATCAGTTTTACTTTTGAAAGATGAGAAGACCTTTTTGCAAAAGTCAGGGAAGTGCTAGTTTTAAATGTTGTGCTTAATCTTGTGGATTTTATCAGTAGAGGTACAGGACAGCAACAAAATCAGTGAATCTTCTCATCTACATCCTAAGACTGACATTTCTTAAAATTAATATTTAATAAACTGTGAAGATACATTTTTTAAGCAATTTGATCCAGGTCCTCTTCTGGGCATCTGTGGAACAGGTTTTCAACACTACTTTTCTTTCTTGAAGAGAACATTCATATGAAATTCACTTTTTCAGACACAGTTGCAATACTATTACTGTAACTTCCTCTCCTTTCTCTATTGATAATACAGGGTTTTTATTAGTTTTCCTATTCATTTCATACAGAATTTGCAGTGACAGCCTCCTAGATTCCATGGGAACTAGTGGCAAAAGCTTATTTATAACCACTGAAAACTTGGACAACTGCCTCAAAACCAAAAGGGAAGAAAGGTTATTCATCAACAGAAGGGACAAATGGAAGACCAGTGAGTTAACATGTTCAATAACATTGATGTTCATACTCTATTCCAAGAAGCAAAGGATAACAAACAGAGCTTGGCAAGGAAAGGTAGGGAATGCAATTCAACAAAACCAGACGAAAAATCCTACACTTCAAAGGAATGATCAAGTGCACAGATATGGTATGAGACTGTCTACATCAGCAGCAGTACAGAAAAGCAACGCAGAAAGATCTGGATGTTAGTGTGCATCTCATGATAAATATATTTCAACAGTGTTATGATAGCGAGGGGGAAAAAAATTAAAAAAAAAACCCCAAAAACAACAACAAAAAAGAGTAACTTAATAGGAAGCCCTGAAAGGAGGACTGTCTCTGAGACACATCAAGCCATTATTTCAATTTCTACAGCACAGCACTCAGATGCGGTGTAGAACTCTGTCTGGCATTTCACAGAAGATGGCTACCAATTAGAAAGATTCAAGAACAAAAGGACAAGTAGAAGCTAAGAGTAGAAGCTTCAAAGGAAAAATTATTAGGAAAGCAAGGACGAATGTGGCAGCCATTTTCAAATACAGATGGACAGCTAAAAAGGAGGAGATCCTCACATCCATTAGAAATAAGGGAGTAATGGATTAGGTGATATAAAGTCTGATTTAGGTTACACAAAACCAGAAAAAAAAAAAGACTATTTAAGAAAAACAGAAAGAAAACTGCTTAAAAAACAGACTGCCTGGGGAAGTTGTGACATCACTAACCACAGCAACTGCACAGGTATTCTGCCTTCAGGCAGGAAGGATAGGTCTGGTGACTGACTGCTGAAAGACCTTTCTTGCACTGTTTCTATGGTTTCTATGATTCTGCTTTGCTTCTGGCTCCATCACGGATGAGAAGGAAATGTGACATGTCTCTGTCCTTACATGTAATGGCAGGAAAAAATGACAAGTTATACGTGTATAAAGTGCAAGAGAGAGAAAGCTACACAAAGAAATACAGTAACTGATAAAATCAACCTTTATCTGATAATTTAATATAACTCTCAGTTCTTGACTATCAGTGCAACCTTGTATATTTCTTGAGCAGACAATATATAAAGGATGACAGATCAGCCTTTTTAATTGAATCTAAAATGTGTTTTAAGTTAATGAAGTTAACGAAAATAAATATTCCAATTAATTTATATTTTTCAGTCCATAACAAAATAAACCTTGAAAACATTAGATACTCTAAATACTCTCCTTCAACTGTTTCAATTTCTAGACTTGAAAGGACTAATCTTGGGAGAAATAAAAGGAATACCTGTGATGAAGTTACAGATATTAGTGCTATAATAAAACACAGCAACCATTTCACCTTATCTAGCAGACATGGAATTTCCTCCCTACTGTAAATAATACCAGAATCCTTCGCACTGTGTCTCGCTGGTTTAGTTTTACATCAAATGTGAAAAACTGCATCTTGGTCTCAGACTTTTTCACTTTAATCATGCATTGCAGAGTCATTATTTCCAGTCTATGATTTTGAACAGGCAAAAGAATTATGTTCATCAACCAGAGTCACATGCCTTCCTTTTTTCCGAAATGAGAGTAGTCATTATTATGTATATTACATCAATGTGATATGAATGTATCTAAAGGCAAAGAACAGTCTATTTTATTTTGTCAAGCATAAAATCAGAAATCAACTTATTCTGTCATAAAAATTTTCAAATACAAAAACAATCACAGAAAAAAACATAGCTTTGACTAAGTCACCCCTAAATCTGGCCTCAGAAAAAATGAAAATACAAGTTTTATTTTTTAATTTAAATGAAGGTTGTGTACTTTACAGGATTTTTCTTCCAGGAATTTAAAAACTAGTTCTTCCATTCCTTGATGAAACTTCTTATCCATCTTATTAAAAAAAATATCAAGAATATGTCTCATACTCATACTACACCACAAAAAAAAAAGTTATAGCTAGAACACTTGCCATTTATCTCTTTGTCTTAATACATTTTGGAGTTACTTAAGTATATTATCCTCAGTAAAATATCTGATTGTATGACTTAAAAGAAAAATTATTTAGCATTAAAATAGTATTATTCTTTTTACATCTTGCAAGCACTAACTGATCCTCACAATGGTCACAAGAAGGTAAGAAGGTACTACTATCCTATTTATCCACAGGGAAAAGTAAGGTAAGGAAGTTTAGCCACTTGCCCAGTGTCACATCTTGCATCACTCAGGCCTGAAATCAGACCATGATTCTGAACCTCACGCGTACCATTTAATTCTAAAAGTGTACCAAAGATTTAGGCACCTGTCTCACAGCAACTGTCTTGCCATTTCTTTGGCAGATTGTTGTATCAGAAAGTTCTAGATTTGTGCTCCCTGGAATGCCTACAGGTGACTATGTATTTGCTTTTAAAACATTTCAAAACACAGAGAAAAACTAAAAAACGCCAGTAGATACTTAACACATCCAGAGCAATCACCTAAAAAGCAGTAAGGTGCAGATTTAAAGGGGCACGAGAAAAAATGAAGTTATTTTGAACTTTTTTGACAGTGCAGCATCTTCACTCAACCTATGATTGAGACTCTTAGAAGAACCCCAGAGAAATATAAAATTGTGTTGGCACTGCTGATTTCAAAGAGACTTCTCCATCTCTTGTATTTCTATTCCAATACCCTCATTTCCTATACAACTGTCAAGGTTAAAACAAATGTAAGACATACCTTAATTGTACTAGTGTGTGCACCAGGATACTCTTTTTCCTCCAGTGTTGACCAACGCTGTATAAATTTTGACACCAGAGGATCATCATAATCAACTATCTGAAATCCTGAGACGTTAGCTCCTCCAAACTGAATTTTTGACAAATCTCCATCAGTAAATCCCTGGGGACAGAAAACATTATGTCCATTATTCCAACAGTTTTGGCAGACCTCTCAATAGTACATACAAATAAAGAGTTACCACGTGACTTCTACTGCAGAAATGTAAGCCAACATTTTCCTCAAACAGGATCCAAGTTTAAATCCTGGGCTGCCAGGATTAAGTCGTCGGCTCTGCCAGCTAGCAAGCAATGATTCTTGTTGCTCGCTAAGCACACATTTTCATAGAGCAAGGGCTGAGTGGATCTGTCCTTGCCATGTTTACTTTCCTGAACTATCCTGTTGATTTCAATGGGGCTGCTTAAATGAAAAAGGAAACACTGACATGAGTAACAGTTAGGCAAGCAACTTTTAGCCAGGAATAGCTACAGGCTCAGTTGTGTCCTGTTTTTCATAGGAACACTAAAGCATGTGGAAGAACTTACCATCTCCTCTGCCTCTTCACTCAAGTATGAAGAACTACTGCTCATTCTTACAAACAGTATATCTGTTTTGTTTCCCATTTTCTGTGTTTTAGCTTACCCCAAGTAACCATACAAATGAATTTACTGATTTCATGATGAATACTGATTTCAGACACTTCAATTTAAATGAATGCTCTGAGTGAACATAGGAAGTAGCAACTTCAGATCATTTTATCAGAAGTTGCTACAACCGCTATACTAGGTGCTTTTTAATTATTGCATATTAATGATGTTAATCGGTGATGCATTGCTCCCTGCTAATACAGACACTTTACAGGGATCACGAAACTTTCTTCAGTATTATTGAGAACTTGACGTTTGAACAGGACCATTCATTGTATACTCTGATGTCTTCACCTATCACTATATTTTATTGTTAAAATAGATCAATATCTGGACTGGCTGATCAGACTGGAGGAGAACATTATTAAACATTATTATGATCAAGAAAAGAAGAAGATGGATTCAGTGAAAAAGATGGAACATATGATCAAATACTACATAAATTTTCTTTCTGACAGAGAAAAACATAATTTTAAAATCATTACCATATATGTTTTACATGACATTATACAAAAGATCTACAATATTTACATTTAAGCTGTATAAACCTGTAGGAAGCAAATACGATGCTAAATAGCTTTCCAATACAAGATTCAATCAATTTTTGATCTTATAGGCTTCCTATTACAAACTTAAAGGCTAAGATAACATCAGTTAAAATAATGGAGTACACTAGGAATTTTTCTAAAATGTTTATTTGCCTTAAGGCTCTAAGTATTATTTATACAATATTTGTAATGCAAGATACCAATGTTTAACAGTTAGGGAGTTTTCCAGACTTCGTAGGACTCTTATGCTTGCTTTGTGAATATCAGAATTCTTTTCTTCTTTATCCTGAAAGTTAGTTACTAAATACAAAAATGAAGACCCACTGTTCTCCTTTTAAAGATGCTTTTAGAGTATAAGTCTTCTTTGCATCTGCCTAATGACATATGTGATTCTTCAGAACACTACCCGCCTGGAGGGGGGAAGTGCTTCGATCAAAGGATTCAAGGAGACAGGGGTTATGTCTGAAGTGTGACAGATGCACTATGGTCGTTCTGTTTCCTCAGGCCCCTCAAGGGCTATGGAAGACAGAGTACAAATTAAAGCACTCTTGGCCCCTGCTGGAATTAGTATCAAACGCTATCACAGTCCAAGAGTAAATAATGAAAAAAAATATTTAGAGGCACTCACACCATGTAACTCCCCAAATTCTTTTCTGGAACAGAATAACTGAGATTCAAGCCTGCAAAATTTGCTTTGTTTGTTACAAAAAACCATTGGACTAGATTCCCCAGCTTCAGTAAACAACTGTTGTTGATTTTGATGTCAGTAAAATGGCCCTTCATCTTTAGACACAATTTCCAAAAAATTACCTTGTAACAATTTAGTGTCTTCTGAACTTTACCCCTTATTAGCTATACTGTCTGATTACCTATGTCCAAGAAATGATAAATTGTAACTGACTACCAAGCCAATGTGAGGAATGAAATGTATAAAGCTGAGACTCACCAGCAGAATGAAAGCCACAAGCTGTAATTTTTAAGTACTTCAGAGGTGAGAGAAGAAACATTAGTTTGCAGAATGAATGCATCAGCCTATAATGCTTTTCTGTTTTCTGTACCCTTCTTTTCTTAAGTATGTAGAAAAAGGGATGAAGCTTTACTGAAGGTGCTGAGCAACCTTCCCTCCCATTGACAAGAATATCATGGGAGGCATTTAAGTCCTGGAAAGACTCAGCCAATACAACAAATACCACCACAACATATGCATTCATTTAGCAAGGATAAAGACATTTAGATTTTTTCTACTTTCCAAAATGCATTTAAAAAAAAAAATACTGTTTGATGTGTTTCCATAAACAGTAAAACCGAGAAAGACAGCTATTTTAAATATTAAAAATGCTTACCAGGTTTGCAATGATATAATGGTATCCTTTAACATGTTTACCAATTGTGATAACCTGTAAAAAAGAAAAAATACCCCCATAATGGAGAATGTTCACCTGACATACGGACTAATATTTAAAAACTACAAAATGCAGTATGATGTAAAAGCTAGTTATATGCTTTATGGTATGCAATACTGAGTTTGTTCAGTGATTTACTTTTTGTTTTACCTAACGCATCATGGAACATACTCACTGCTGTTTACTCATTACTCTCATGCTAGTCATGTTGAATTGCAAGTTCCAAGATCTGTAAACAGAAGAGCTGAATGCTAATTACTGTGCTGTGCTCTAAAGGCATAACCTGGACAGGAAAGTATGGGCATCATGCAGCAGAAGCACTGTGACTCAGAGATTCCTGCTTAGATTCTGCAGCCAGTCTTTGTAGCAGTACTGAAACATTCCTTGAGCTAAGAAAAAGTCTGAAACTCCACGGACATTGAAGAAAGTAACTTCATTATAAAGACCTTGAAGTTCAAATTGTTGTTTACTGCTCTAACTCTTCCCCACAATCTCCCACAAAGCTCATGGCTCCTCAGCAGTCTCCACTGGCAGGCACACAGCATGGATTCTGTTCCTAAATAAGCCTAATGAAAACTACAGTTGCATGGGAAAGTTAGCATTTTGAAGCAAAACACTTCTCTGGAGAAAGGACATGGGAGATAAGAGGACTCTAGAGGCTTTGCCCATCTTCTGAACAATGAGAACAACTTATATCATTAGAGAATGATTCACTTATTTCCTCATTTAACATGTAATTAAGCTATTCAGAATAGGTATCCTGTAACTTATATCAAGCTAGTAGCGAACAACATTCCACATACATACTTTAATGAAGTTACAGAAAAAATAACTGAACACAGTGTTTTAATACTAAGTTTTATATTACTAGAGTGTAAGACAGAGAGGACTACATTACACAGGCTGCAAAAATTACTGCATTACTCTTCTTTTGAGGTCAATATACACAATATATGAACTTAATTATTCTAGAACAATTACTTTGTTCAGACTACTTAAAACTCATTATTTATTAAAAGGTTTAAGAACTATGCTCAGATGTATTTCTTAAGAAGCTGCAGCTTCCAAAGACATTTCAATCAGACCAAATAGACTATAATTTCTGCATAAAATGCTTCTTCATCACTGGTATCTGAAAAAAACAACCAGTAGCTGCAAGTCTTTGGATCTGTGGTTAGTAACTCTGCTCTAACCGCCACTGGGCACTATTTCATTAATCTAGCTTTCTAAAACATTGCTTTGTGCCACTCATCTGTACGAATACTAAGGACGCTGCCAGTTAAAACACTGAGAAGATTCAGTGGTAGCTTCAAAAGCCATGAGGAGGGAGCTGTGGACACAAAAGTTATTTACCAGTGTCCCCAGTTTAGACTAGCACCTCAAGCAGGGATAGACAAAAGTAGCATTAATTGCGTGGCTGCCTAAAGGGTGTTATGAGAAGGAAATGAGATTCTACAGGAGCAAAGATAGAATCTATATAATGAAGAGCATGCTAACACTAACCTGCTGAATCAAAGGACAGGAATATAAACTAGTCTGAGAAGAGCTGAGGAACTGAAATATTTTTAACTTCAACTTACATAAATTACTGAAATCTGGAAGAGAATCTACAACACAAGACAAAAAAAGAAGAATGATGAAGCAACTTCGCAAACACATCGTCCATCTGTACAAAGATCCAAGGACTACCGTGCATAACTGGGTGAACTTGAGATTGTCACCACAGCTTAAAACGTTACTGAGATAAATCAAAACACTACAACAGAAGGTTTGTTCAAGAATCAAAAGCAAGGAAGAAATTAAAGGAGTTGCTGCATCAAGAAGGCAAGTAATACTTCAGTATTCAAGAAAAATTTGGTCACAAAGCCTGTTGCACGTCTCTCAGTAAAAATATACAGAAAAAGAAAAGCGATACTTACACAAAGGGTTTACATCAGGCATCCTCATGAAAAGAAGGAAATTGATATGACAGATCTATATATAATAAGGCTTTTGTCCTGTATGACAACCAGTCAGTGGATAAGGACTTGGTTGGATGGTCGCACTCAATGAGCTGCAGCCAACGGTTCAATGTTGAAGTGGAAATCAGTGACAAGTGGCACTCCTCAGGGGTTGGTATTGGCATTGGAACTGTTTAACAACTTTGTCAGCAACATGGTCAGTGTGATCAAGCGCACCCCCAGCAAGTTTGCTGACAACACCAAGCTGAGTGGTGCAGTTGATACACTGGAGGGCAGTGATGCCATCAAGAGCGAACTACACAACCTTGAGAAGGGGGCCCAAGCAAACACTATGAAGTTCAACAAGGCCAAGTGCAACGTCAAGCATATGGGTCGGGGCAATTCTAAGCACACTTACAGGCTGGGTGGAGAATGGATTGAGAGCAGCCCTGAGGAGAAGGACTTGGGGATGCTGGTTGATGGGTCATGTTGAACTCCTCAGCGATGTGCGCTTGCAATCCAGAAGGCTAACCGTATCCTGGGTTGCATCAAAAGAAGCACAGCCAGCAGGTCCAGGGAAGTGATTCTGCCACTCCACTCTGGTGAGACCTCAGCTGAAGTACTGCACCCAGCTCTAGAGCCCCCAGCATAGGAAAGATATGGACCTGCCGCAGTGGGCCCAGTGGGCCACAAAGGCAATTAGAGGGCTGGAGCACCTCTCTTATGAAGAGAGGCTGGGAGAGCTGGGGTTGTTCAGTCTGGAAAACAGAAGGTTCTGAGGATACCTTACAGCAGTCTTCCAATACCTAAAGGGGGCCTACAAGAAATCTGGAGAGGATCTTTTCACAAGGATGTGTACTGATAGGACAAGAAGTAACGGCTTTAAAGTGAAAGAGGGTAGATTTAGACTAGATAAAAGGAAGAACTTTTACACTGTGAGAGTGGTGAGGCACTGGAGCAGGTTGTCCAGAAAAGCTGGATGCCGCATCTCTGGAGGCATTCAAGGCCAGGTTGGATGTGGCTCTGAGCAACCTGACCTAGTGAAAAGTGCCCCTGACTACAGCAGGAAGGTGCAACTAGATGATCTTTCCAACACAAACCATTCCGTGATTCTATGATTACAAGCTCTTAAGGGAACATGGACAATACAAAACTGTCACTATAAGGCTAAGCAAACAACTGCCTGAAAACCCACACAGAAACAGCTGAAAGGGGCCTATAAGTTCTACTTTTCTCAAGCACTGCTCTACTCAGTATGTTTCTTGACATGGATAGCAAGTCAGAAAACATGATTTTTTAAAAAGTGCAGATGATAGGGGGCTGCAAATGCTCTGATAACAGGATCAAATTCAAACTAATCTTGAAAATTAAGAGACACAGTTTGCAGATATGAATTCCAAGTAAAATAGACAAATACAATGTGCTCCATTTAGGGGACTGCTTGTTGCCTGAGCCTCTGCAAAATGTAATGGCCTTCGTAACAGATGAAAACAACAAGTCCTTCAAAAAAATCTTTAAACCAATACATCTACACAGATCATATGCATCACAATACATCCCTTCAGACGCTGCACAGTTTCACATTGTCAAGCTCGAGCCAGCAGGGAGCTATCCTTATATCTGCCATTGTGCTTTGCATGCATGGAAAGATACAAAGATGGTAAGACTTTCCTAGAAGTGAGGATTGAAGGGGTGGATTTGAAGGTAATGCAATAATTTGAATCAGAGCACTGTGATTCTGTTGTGAAAAAGAAAATTTAAAAAAATATTTTAGTAAATAATATATGCATGGGTGGAAAGCAGACATAATTTTCTGTTCTATTTCAAGCTCAGGAGGACTTAGCTATGGAAAACAGCATCCGGTTTTGGTTAACATGCTTTAAGAATGAGACAAAACGAAGAGAGATCCAAGGACAGCACAAATGACAAAGAGCTTAGATACTTAACTACAAAGGAAATTAAATGGAGGAGAGAAGCTTTTGATACTGTCTTCCCGAGATGTAAAACATTCTTTGAAAAAGTATTAGAAGCAGAAAATATTTTCTAGGTGTAAGAAGAACTAATTCCTAGATATAATATAACATAACTATTTTTAAAGCACCATACATAATAGTGCATCAATTCCACAGAATACAGCATACTACTTAGACTGTGAAATAGCCTTAAAGAGGTTTTTTTTCTTTAAATAATCAGGATATAAAACCATATGGGATCATCCAGATAGAATTATCTTTCCTTTGAGCAAAGGGACGGATTATAGGATTTGTATGTTCACTTTCTGGGTGATATATATGTGGTTCTCAATACAAACCTGTCACTTCCAAATGACACATAATAATCACAAAAATAGGATCAAGAGAAATTAACTCATTATATATACTTATAGGATATAGCTATATGCTGTCACTGAGGTATAGAGAATAGCAAACCTGATCAACAATGTCGTTGACTTTATCGCGCTCACAGTCCAAAATCACTCGCCTTTCCTTTTTTACCTCTAGATCTTGAAACAGTGAACGGTAAGTTTCATCTTTTCTGTCATTGTTAATATTTCCTACATTGATAGCAGTCACTTGCCATTTCTTTTCAGCAGCAGAATCGAGCACAGCTTGCAATGTTGATAAGCCTAGTGAAGCACAGGAAAAACAACAGATATGATTTATAGAGCTTTATGAATAACAAGCTTCCAGAATGTGATTTACGAGATTACTTATCTAAGATTTCCCTGCAACTTGTCTGACCTGTCACACATTGTTAGGACTGATGAAGATACGTTGTGGGCCTAATTAGTTCTTTTTGCATGAAAGTTTTTGTTTACATCACCGTAAGGGATCAGGGTAGAGCCTTGTAAGGACAGCCTTTTGGTTGTGCTTCAGTCTTCTTCAGAAAGGGATTTGACAGTTTCACTGATCCACTGCTGGGATTCCACATGCTGGGAAAGAGGTCTTCTAGGAGAAAAGGGATTCAATTACAGCAAGAGGATCAGCTGCCTATTATAAAATGTTATTGAACTGCTTTTGTTCTCAGTGCCTGAGCAGTGCTGTATTTAAACCCAGACCACACTGAGGTCTATGACAAAATTCCCATGTTCTGCAGTGGTGCTAATGGAGTTATTAATTCTGTTGCCTGCAGTCATATCCCTGATTATAACAGAAGATGTGCTGAGATTTTTCCATGTGGGCTCAATGCTAACACCTACAAGCAGTCTACACAAGTCTGCTTTCATTTTATCCTTTTGGCACATTCCTGCCAAAAAGCTATAATGTCTGTACAGCTGCAACTGCCTACAATACATTGTAAAATCAGTGAAGATTTTACTTGACTGGTTTTCCTTTTTAAGGATTAAACAGAGAATAGAAACATAAAAATTACTGCTGGAAATTAATTTCTGCTACGCAACAAATACCATTGTAACCATTTCCAGCAGTACAGGAATTAGAATTGTTATGCTTAAATTTCTTCCAGAGAATTCTACATAACTCTAGAGAGCAATTTTAAGGACAGTAGATAGTATTATATAAAGACAGGCTTCCTCGCAAGCCAATTGACAGTTTTGCACATTCATCTCCCCTGAAACCACAGAACATCAGAAGCCATTTCAATGAGAAAAATTTCTGACTTGGTATGTAAAGGAAGCTTCAGGTATAACTCATAAGACATAACAGTGGTTATGCCCATAAAAGTAGAAAGAAAGCACTAAGAATTAATTTATCATATAGTCTGTAAATATATAATTAAATTGAGATTGGTCAGCGTTTAGCAATTAAGCTTTATCAGTGAAAATGGTAATGACATATAGCACTATACAAGAGTGGTCATCAAGGGCAAAAAATGGCAGGCTTCCAAAAGCATAAATTCAATGATTATTGCAAATTGTTCTGTTTTTCTACATCTTCTTCAAAGAAAACTGATATGAAGTTTTGTATGTCATGCAATTAATATTTATTTTAAAATAATAGATAACCACAGTCAAGGGGTACATATAAATTATAACATTTTAAACATAGATGTGGAGGATTCGTGCTAAAAGGGACAGATAATTACTGTAAGCAAAATAGAAGACATAGAGAATACTGTAATGCATTAAAAAACACTAAAAGAAGTCTATACTTCAAAATAATGTTCTAAATGGTGATTTAAAATAATAATAATAATAAAAACCCTAAACAAACCACAAAAAACCCCACCCAAACTGAAATATGTATAATCTGAATCATTACTTCAGATCTCCTTTAGCAGATTCCAGGTTCTCCACCCTGTCTGTATGTTTCCTCCAAGTTAAAAAGAATCCTAGTTAGGCATAAATTAATAGAGGATATTGTGGCTATTAATGTTAATACTATCCCTTACAAGTGGTTTCTGAATTTTACTCTTCTAATATTCCATTTTTCCTAGGGACTCCCTTTTCTTGGAGTGTTCTCTGCAGAGATGTCAAATGGCTGCCTGGATTTCTTGCTTTTTATAGATGGCAGATTCATCATCCCCATACAGTTTAGTCTGTTCTGATAACAATAACCATTGCAAAAGAATGAAAAACAAAGAGAAAAAATCATGGATGTGAAAAGTATCTGGAGAATGGTAACAGAAGTGAAATTCTGCAGAGAAGTAAACTTCCGAAACCTTCACTTGCTTTTTTTTGAACTGTAGGTACACTTCTGTTTGAGAACCTTATGTGCCTGAACCTCTTTGGTTATCATGAGACAAACTCTTAATTCACTGAGCTCTGAAAAGGAGGACAGAAGAGAAGCTGAGTAAATCAGCAATTCTGCTACAGATAGAATCCTCCAATAACGTCACTACTTTTTCCAAAACCCACTGTTTAGTACTTGCAACACAGAGGAGGAAAGAAGTGTAAAGAACACTAACTCACATTACATGAGAACCACTGTGTATTAAGCCAGTAACAGGTTGGACATTTATATACTAAGGGCTTTGCTTCTTATAGAGCGGAATGAGATACAAAATTGCCCTGCAGTTCAACCAGTCAGCTCCTAACCACAGAGGAGCTGTAAAAGTAGCAATAAATGCTTCTTTTAGAATAAGTCATCAAATCAATTCCTATTAGCTGTCACAGCTTCCGTGAAGAGTAAGTCTCTTTGTTGTTTTGTTGCCCACTCCTGAAGATGGAAACAAATAATACATCATTCTTTAAATAAACACCACTATCACAATATTAACACTTATGCAAAACTGTTTAGAGGAACTGTAGAGTACTCAGGGCTTCTTGTCAGTGTTGCTGACTATGTACTGCTTGACTCTGCAGGTTAACCTTGTGCAGTCAGTGGGAGCGCTGAGGAGCAACAATTTACTCAACATTAAGGTAAGAAGCTCATGACTTTGAGCTTGTTATCACTGGGGTGCCTTGCCACAACTAAAACTGACAAATAAGAAAAAAAGGCACAACTAAAAGGTGACTAGAAATAACAATTTCATGCTGTTACTCCTGGCCAGATCCCGCCAGTGCAGATCACAAGAAGAACCAGGCAGTTTTCAGTATTTCCTAAACATAAATCACATGCAGATCATGTACTGCACACTAGCTGATTGACGGAATACTAGCAAAGCAAGTGGTTTTACATCTGTCTTTTCTAAAAAAGTAGTGAATGTTCATGATTTTAATGTGAATTTGAGAAGGATCTGCCAAGGAAATGGGTTTACAGTTCATCATCGCAGATGACGTAACTGCTAGAGGCTACATACCCGTATTAGTTTTTCTAACTTTAAAGCTGACAACAGTGATAAAGAACTGTCTTCAGGAGGTTCCTTCAGCTTCTCAATGACATAATGCATAAAACGCCACTGCAATGCACAGAATCTAATGTCACGCTAATACTCAATGAACCATGGTGTGGTCTAACCACCTTTTAAATCTAGTGGCAACTTACCATTTACTATGCACTTAATATTCAACTGTGACCAAGGAACATTCAGGTAAGCCACAAAAGAGCCTTTTGAAATGGAACAGGAAAAGCTAAGAATAAGACAAAGTTAGCCAAGGACTACTAGGTGAAGACAACCTGAAAACAGAATGGCAATAATGGAATTCCAGAAAGGGCAGTCAAATAACCTGCACTTCCATATAATGCTGCTTCATCTCGGAAAACTAAGTGATATACCACAAGCTGCAAACGCACAGTTAATAAACTGTTACGTTATTATTACCACAGCTATAAATGGGCATCAACCTTGAGAAGGCCATACTGAGGAGTAAATGGCTCAAAAGCAGTGGATATAGGTTTATTGATAATCACGAAAAAAATAAAATCTTAAGTTCAACAGAGAGGAGGAGCTCTAATATCAAAAGCAGTCACCATAGAAGCAGGGACTGCATACAAGATTCTTGCTTTCTCGGTGCTCAACTATCGATTTTGCACATGTGCAGTGAATCTGTGATAGCAGATTGCCCTTCTCACATGAATGGGTTTTTTTTTTCTTTAGATGATTCTTTAAAAAAAAGAAAAAGCTTTTCATAGGAACTGTTTTACAACATCTGATTAATCTCATGTTGCTTATCAGCATGTGCTTGCAATTCTATTAATACATAGTGTAATAATTTCACTCTCATTTAAACAATTTTGTTTCTGTTTCAAAAGCTCAGGTAAATATTCCTTTCCTTCTTTACTTTTCTAATATCAATTCAGCATTTCAGTGCCAAGAGCACACAGATGAGAAGTACTGTATCTTACCTCTGTCGCTGTCATACAAATAAGCAAACTTGGTCCACTGATAGTATTCAATCAAGCTAAGAAGAGCTCCCTTGAGGTCAGGTCTCATCTGAATGACAAAGGGATGCGTTCCATCTGTTGGGAAGCTGGGAGTTATGAAGGAAACATGAAGAGTTCCACAGA
Organism: Cuculus canorus; assembly: GCF_017976375.1. Classification (NCBI taxonomy): domain Eukaryota; kingdom Metazoa; phylum Chordata; class Aves; order Cuculiformes; family Cuculidae; genus Cuculus; species Cuculus canorus. The sequence continues at coordinate 44,915,283 of NC_071404.1, forward strand.
AGGATGTAATTGTATTTACAGACTTCTTGTCATAGAATCCAAAAATAGCAAAGACTCCTCTTGAAAACTGGGAGCAGACTAGGAGGGAGGAAGAAGAACAATTAGGTGGGAGAATTTTTTCAGAAAATTTATTGAAGACTCTATAATTTTTATATATATAAGAAATAATGAAAATTTCTGACCAAACAAATATCAAGAGAAAACAGCAATACTCTGTTATGTAGATTGCTATTTGTTAGTATTAATGATCAGTAATATAAAGCTTCCACTAGAAAAAAAGAAGAACAAAGAATATCAGAGATGTGGTTCACATTATTTATATTTGGAAGAAATTTTTTACAGTGAGGGTGGTGAGGCACTGGAACAGGCTCTCCAGAAACGCTGCAGATGCCCCATCTCCTGGAGGCATTCAAGGCTAGGTTGGATGAGGCTTTGAGCAACCCGATCTAGTGGAAGGTGTCCCTGCCCATGGCAGGGGGGTTGGAACTAGACAATCTTTAACATCCCTTCAACCCAAAGCATTCTATGATTCTATGACATTCCTAGACAATTAACTTAGAAATAAAACTCACCAAATTATTCTTAAATTCAATTTTAAGAATAGTTATGCAAACATGTGGCATCAAACAAAATGGCAGCTGTAATTTATAAAATCAGTCAAGAACACACATAATATTACGGGCACAGATAATTTTTTGTCATGTTAAAAATAAACAGGCTCTGTGATCAAGATTCCCTGAGCTTTTTTGCAAAATACCGTAATATAATTTTCCATTTGGGGAAATATAAAGACAAAACTAGAAGCAAATCTATTAACAACAGAAAAAGAAGCAGTTTATTTGCCTTAAAACCCTTCTGTTTCAAGGCATTATTTTAATTATTGCTTTGTAGGACTCAGCAAAAGCTAGTCCTCCTGGGTATCACTTGTGGTCATGCTGCGGAAAGAATAACCTCAGGGGTTTAAATAACATGCTGATTATTCCCTTTTTAGCACTGGAGACCATTCAAGCCTACTGATGAATGCTACTGACCACCGCAGCCTGTGTAAAAGAGCTAGTTCTCCTGGGCTTTTCTCTTCTTTAACACTGCAGGCTACAGTAGTGCCCGAGTTTTAGAACTGGGCTAAAGTAAGGCAATATTCATTTCTGATTAGTTCTCATTTATCATCTATGCATTCTTTGGTCTGCACATAGTCACCTTTAACATCTAGTCAGCCTCATTGTAATCCCTGACACACACAACCTGCTTATAGATAAAAATCACAGTGTAATTGATGCTAATCTTGCCCGGCTACTTAATGCACTAATCCTTGAACAGAATTCAGATAAGGGCAAAAATAAGTTGACTTTATTTTAAAAAATTCTTACATTTGATAATAAAGTATTTTATCTTATAAAGTCATTGTATCTTTATATTTTTTTAAAAAATATCATCCCTTTATGCCTGTTCTTCATTGCTCTTCTCTTTTCACGGCTTTGGCTACCTTTCCTTGCTATCACAGTCCTCTCTCATACAGTAATTATTTATATACCTCAATTAAAAGCACCTAAACAGTAGGGGTGAAATTCTGAATGCAAAAGTTTCAACAGATATCACCTATTAGCTTTAATTAGGTCAGAATTTCACCTCAGGTAAGAAAATACAAGTGATTAAAAACTTGATCAGTAATATCCCATTACAAAAGGATGCTGCTGGTTTGCCAGGGCTAGGGTATAAGATGGTCAGACATCTTCAGTTCCAACTGCAAATTGTTACGTAAACTTCCAATACTTATCTTAAGTATATTAAAGGTATAACACTGCTTATTTTAAGCAAAGGTTTTTAAAAAAGGCTGTGAATTTTCTGAATAGCTTTTCTCTTTAAGTTAGTGGAACTCCTTGTTCTGTTCCAAATCAGTATGCTCTCGCTGAGACAAAACCAACTCACCACCTCCCTAAACACTCATGAACAATTGTCTTGCATCTGCTGCAAAAACTAAATACTTTCTGAACTTGCTATAATAATGTTAGTGTCTCATAATCCACTTTCAAAAATGCACATTAAAATAAAACACCATTTTACATTTGGATCCCTAGGCAAGAATTCTTCAGACGACTGTTACTAGCACACTACCATGATCTTTATTAAAAAATATAACGCTGCATATAAGGTGACAGAGACAACAGCAGTGTGATACCAGGCTCACTAAAAAAAATGTTTTATGCTAGTATTGCTGACTCCTAGGATGCTATCACACCTCCTGTCACACTGCCTTACTTCAATCACCTGTCAATTATTTTAGGCATATATGAAATAAAGCTGACTACAACAGCCAATGACCAGGGCCAACTGCCTGCACAAGAGAACTTGAAAACCATAATGGTTTGGGGCACAACAACCCTATGCAGTGCTACAGACTGGGGGAAGAGTGGCTGGATTGCTGCACAGAGGAGAAGGACCTGGGGGTAATGGTTGACAGCCAAATGGACGTGAGCCAGCAGTGTGCCCAGGTGGCCAAGAAGGCCAATGGCATCTTGGCTTGTATCAGAAATGGGGTCACCAGCAGGTCCAGGGAGGTGATTCTCCCTCTGTACTCGGCACTGGTGAGACCGCACCTTGAGCACTGCGTTCAGTTCTGGGCCCCTCACCACAAGAAGGATGTTGAGGCTCTGGAGCGTGTCCAGAGAAGAGCAACGAAGCTGCTGAGGGGGCTGGAGAACAAGTCTTATGAGGAGCGGCTGAGAGAGCTGGGGTTGTTTAGCCTGGAGAAGAGGAGGCTGAGGGGAGACCTTATTGCTCTCTACAACTACCTGAAAGGAGGTTGTGGAGAGGAGGGAGCTGGCCTCTTCTCCCAAATGACTGAGGACAGGACAAGGGGGAATGGCCTGAAGCTCTGCCAGGGGAGGTTCAGGCTGGATATCAGAAAAAATTCTTCAAGTAAAGAGTCATCGGGCACTGGAACAGGCTGCCCAGGGAGGGGGTTGAGTCACCTTCCCTGGAGGTGTTTAAGGAACAGGTTGATGAAGTGCTTAGGGACATGGTTTAAGGGAGTGTTAGGAATGGTTGGACTGGATGATCCAGTGGGTCGTTTCCAACCTGGTTATTCTATGATTCTATGATTCTATAAGCAGAACATTCCCAGAAGCACCACTGCCACGCCTAACAGGGAAAAGCCTGGGTCTTCAGAAAGCTGTATTCCCATCTATGTCTTAGTTCATCCCCCGTCCTTTCCTCTCTTTCCTAACACTGGAGAGATCTGGACCTGTCAGGCCTTGGCTTAACACTTTCAAGGTAATGAAGTTTAATCTGCCCATGCTGTTGGGACGTTTCAGTTAAGGGTCTGTCCTAGCTCCTGAACTCATGTAATTAAACAGATCTGAACTTCCAAAAATACTGCTACTCTTGGAAAAAGAAAACAACAACAACAAAAATCATCACAATTATTTGTAAAGACAAATAAAAAGAGCCCAGATTACTTATGTTAGGATTCAAAAGTGAACTATGGGCATGTAGTTGGTCTGGCTGGGACGATGTTCACTTTCCACACAACAGCCCACACAGTGCTAGTGCTAAGCAGTGCTTGCTGTCCAGGCTTTCATTTTTTCCCTCTGCCCATCCCAGTGAGTAGGCTGGGGGTGGGCAAGAAGTTCGGTGCGGAGCAGAGCCAGGCCAGTTGACCCAAAGTGATCAAAGGGATAATCCACTCCAGGTAATGTCATGCTCAACCATTAGACTGGGGTAAAGGAAGAAGAGGGAGGGAGGCTTTGACTTCCAAGGTGGCTGTTGCTTGGAGACTGGGATGGGCATTAATCTGCTTGTAGGAGGGGGTGAGCGATTGCCTTTGAATCAGTTGGGTGGTTTTTTTTCTCCCCGATTTCCTTCATTTATTAAACTGTCTTTATCTTGACCCACAAGTCTTCTCACTTTTGCTCTTCATTTGCTGTGTGGGTGCTTGGCTGCAAAGGGAGGATGTAAGTGTAATTGGTTATTGGCAGGATTCCCACCTCCAACTAAGTCTACAGTCATGTTGTTATTGCTGGGAGACATTAGTTTTCTAATGGCGAATCACAAGCTGTTCAGTTATTAGATTAAAAAAAATCATGATGATTAGGACTCATAAGCCCTTGAAACATGAAAGACCTGTTTTACTACAGACGGTAGCAGCAACTGCCAAGACTTCTTTCAAGCTTTTCTATATTAATTGTTTTTCTTTGGATTTATGATGTCCTTTCTAGAAATAGTCAATGGCCTACTAAGCAACATGAGGGCAAGAATATACTAAGTTCATTTGATGATCACTTTTATAGACAGACTCACCTAGAAAGGCAGGTAAAGGGTAATTCCCAGAAATGCTGTAAATAATTGAAGGTACCTAAGAAACAACAATTCCCAGGAGGTTTTGTAAAGTTAAGAATTATGTATTTCATATCTGACTTCTCCTTGTTCTTCTACCAACACAGCCAGGAAAAACGCTAGTTTTCCCTTGTTTTCCAGAACACTGAAAATGTGTTCTAGTCTTTTCTTCCAAAAGCTCAGGCCCAGATTTGTTCAACCACAAAATTAAGCTTAAGCCTGCCATAAGAAATAAGTGTCTTGTCAAAGAAGGGCCAAAACTATTTCTTGCTCAACTACTAACTCTTCCACTGTTAACTACATCTGTTGCTTCTCAGACTTCCTTTTTACCGTGATGCACTCATACCTTTCTCTCTTTCACACTTTCTTTGTTTCACTATCCTGTTTCGTAAATGAAACTAATAGGCAGGATAACCTGATTTTTAGTCTTGTGGCCATAACTTGTTCTCCAGAAACAAATAGATACAGCAACATAAATTCTTTGCCACTCATCACACAGAACATGTTTCTGTGATATAAATGAACTTTTACTTAAGACTCAAGAAGAGGCACTTAAGAGTACATTTGAAAATTCAAACGATATTATAAAAATATTAAAAATATGCTTAGTTTTATACAATGAAGTGATGTCAGTTTGGGAGCAATAGTTCATTTTCATGACTGAAGAACCGAGTCTTTAAAGGCATAAAATCACTTAGAAACAGTTGCATTTGAATATATATGCTTAGAGACCACTCCTAATCAAGTCTTCCCAAGCCAAGATTTCCTTTCCAAACAGAGAGTAATGAACCTAATCATTGTTTACATTCAGGGATAATTAAATCAGACAAAGAAAATTAGCAAGACACTGTATTAACTTACTGGAACAAATATCTAATGGTACCTGGACATAGGTAAGTTTCCAAAAAATGTTATTATGACACTTAACATTGATGAGTTCCTCACCTGCACATTCAGCATATTAAAGCACAAAATACAACTTAGAGCAACAGCCAGACAGCTAGCAAATAAACATTCCGTAACAGAAAGGCAGCCCCAGTTTTGCACAGAGACAACTAGAGAAATTCTCACAGCCTCAGAGGAGAAGAAAGGGAAACTTAAGATCCTAAAGCTGGAATGTCTGTAGAGGACAATTATGATGGAGCAGGAACAAAGGATATTTTTCCACATCTTCTGGCAGAAATGTGGTCTTCAGTTATTGCTATGACCTGAACCGTATGTTCAGAGATTATACAACTGAACAGAACTTTCCACACCATGTTATAAGCAAAGTGGCTTTGATCATTTTGCAAAATTAAGAGTCAAAACCCAGGTTGCTGCAGTACGAAACAAGCTCAAAGACCAGAGGAGAGGCAGATTAATCTATTTCAACCAGTCAATCACACATCACACTGAGGAAAGAAACTGTGTGCCAGTATGGGGTATTTTAAGCAAGTACAAAAAAGCCTTCAAGAAGTTAGTGGCCATCTGTTAGGAAAGTACATGATGATATGGCACAGCTTCTCTATATGCTAATGCTGCAATAATGAAGGTGGTAAATAAACATCATATTCAGATTGAAACAACAGGTCAGAAAAACTGTTTCAATGAGAGCTGCATTCAATTACATATTGTTTGGCTGTGTACTGTAAGCATTTGAAAATCTTTTTTGTAGCTAGACAATTATTATGATACAAAAGAAATGACTGTAAACAGTGCTGAAATAACCATTTTAAAACAATTATGGTTTTAAGAAGAAAACAAGATTTCTGTAACAAAATTAAAATGCAGTGCAAGTTGTCTCATGAAAAAAACACACCCATATTCTACGCAATTCTTACACAGCTCTTCCCAGAACTGTTAAGATGATTATCTATTTATCTAAAATCACCTTTACTGACTGCAAAAGGAGATAGAATGCTTACTGAACCATGAGTGTGGTGACCTAGTAACTCTGTTAAACAGCAGAAATATAATTTTATCTTGTCTCAAAAAAAAGCTGTCTCCAAAATCAGAGCATTCTTCAGGAAGCTTTTCTCCCCTGCCTCCCTTCTTTTTTTTTCTCCTCCCACCATCCCAAACAAAAAACTCACCCATTTCCTTCAAATCTAAGACCTCACCTCACAAATCTGCCAGGCTGGCCCAACAACTACAGCTTTGCAGCAACACAAAATTGTATGTCCAACAAAGTATTATGTCTTAGATGTAGAAGCAGGTAATCAAATCTAAGAGACTGATAGCTTTTCAGAGCCATGCTGCAAGTGATGGAGAAGTCAGCTATTTCAGGGCAAGGCTCTTAGCTTGTGCAACCAGCACACTGAATTTATCAGAGCAAATACAACTTATCCCAATTAAAAGTGTGGTTCTCCATTTTTAGCTTGACTATTTTCACAAACTTTTGAAAACAGAAATGTTACATACAACAGAACACTCATCACCTCTTCCCCTCAATCAGCATTGGTGGGAGCATCCTTTTTCTATATTTCATTAAACCAATCATCATCCAATTCCCCAAAAAACGTCATTCTGTAAAGCTGTGTATTTGAAAATTTGTAAAATGATTTGGAACAAGATAAAATTAACTGGGTAGGTACAACTACTTTTTGTTAATGTGTTGGCAGATTAGGATTCAATTTATGAAACTTGTTTTTCTCTCCTTGAGCTAAAAGGGCCAACAATCACTCCAGAACAGATTGTCTAACATTGCCTGAGAACACCTTACAACATCTAAAAGGAAATGGTTTCAGCATTGAGTTTCTCTGTTAGAAGTCTAGAAATAGCTATGAGAAAAGACTCCGAGGCTGACCCATGAAAACACAAAAGAAAAATAATGGAATAAATCTTAAGGAAACTGCTGTAGGGAATAAAGAGGATTTCCTAAGGCAGAGAAGGTATAGCAGAAAATATGTAAGTGATATGGTACTCTCACAAGACTTCATATTATATTTTTAAAGGAATAAACTGTTATTTTCCAACTGGTCATTTGTGACCTGCCATACACATTATTCAGAGAAAGTCAGATGTTTAGTCTTAGACATTTATCGCTTACATATCTCTCTCTGAAATGACGCAACTGGGAGTCTGCTTTATTCACCCAATACAGTCCAGCCTACAACTTCCATTTCAGTGCAGCTAGCACTGTAACACACAGCCGTACTGCACCAACACGTTATACGTGTCCTAAGATCTCAGTTCTTCCAGATGGCTGAACTTGATTTTAGAATAAATCACCTAACTAAACATGCAGGCATTCTTCTCTGCAGAGGCATGTTTATATCTCATACAAACTAATGAAGTCTTGGGTCTAACAGCTTCTACCCATCACAGAAAAAAAGATGGTCTTCTTCCACCTTCCTGCACTGTTCCAACCTAAATCATCGAGCCACAGCAAAGGGTTTTTAGGCTGTACTTCCAGACATACTGTAATTTCCTGTAACATCTTAGAGATTTATTACATCCATTGGGAAAGTCAGCTGTAAAACTAATCGCTGGGCTTTATTTTTATTTACAAATAGTCTAATACTCACATCGCATGCTGTCCTAGCCACATGCACTATTTTTTCAATGAATACAGAAATAACTAAAACATTATTTATTTGTGAAATATTCAAATACCACTCAATAAACAGTATTAATAATACAAATCAGAAAAATGGTAAAAACTTCTTACTTAGGACACCCTAGTGAACAGCTTATTGTCCTGATTCTATGATATTTTTTAACCATAAGAAAAAGATATTAAAAAATAAAACATCGCGGAGAGCTTTAAAATAATAAAGTAAAATGAGCTCTCACTGAAAGCACAGGAAGCAAATTGATACTCCTTCCCCCTCCTTCCTTAGCTCCTGTAATCTTTAACAACTTAATGCAATACAATATGCAGTAGAAGCTTCCAACTTTTTTGCTCCTATTTGGGAAAATTCAGATTAGTACTGGTGGAATAAATTCTTGTCAACCAAAACTTAACAAAGAAATGATGAAGCACATCATTACCAGTTACTTTAAGAAAGCAATAACTCATCTTTCAAAGTGAAAAACATTACAATATATGCTCCACTGTGACTGAAATTACAGCTCCAGATTTTTTCCTCCTGTGTTCAGATATCACAGGAGTGGGGATAATTAGCTGAGGTGAAGTTTTACACTGTTTACCTTCTAAGTTTTGCCTATATTATTGGAGCTAATTAGAACACCAACATTATACTGCATGCTACGTATAGACATGCACATACATTGCATCACACTAAAAATAAAAGAATTTATAGACTAAATCTCCCAACATGTAAACCAGTGTGAAAACATGTTCCCACTCAGCATTGTCACAGTGTCTGAGTGTAACAGTTTCTGGGCCTTTAAGAGGTATGCTCTATGGCATACCTCCGGTTATATTATGATCTCTCACTATAAAAGTTTTGCAGAGGCTTATAGGATTACTAGGTTGGACTGCCATTCAACCATCTGAACTGCTGTTTCTGTCGTGAGCCCAAGTCATCACAAGAAAACCTGCAAAACCACCAATGCTGTATTGTCTTTTAGTTTCAAACCTCTGCCCTTAGCTGAAAAAAGTAGATCTCATTGTCAGGAAACTGTCTGCTGTGCATGTAATATCAGTAACTCATTTTTGGAAAATTAGCTTTTTTACGATAATGATTTGGTTTAATGCTTTAATATTTTATCATAATATAATTGAGATAAACAACCATTAAAATATTTACCTACACTATTTAGTAAATACTACTTAGTAAATTTGCCTTAGCAAAGCAAATAAAGCTTTGCTATATCCCTTGCTAACAGTCACCTGAAATTGATGCCATTAAGAGCATGTAGGTACAGATTTAGACAAAACAATGGTCTTTTCCAGGCACATTTACATCACCAAAATGAAAATCCACTTCTACTTTGTATCAAGCATCAGAGAAAAGTATTATAGTGTCCTTACAGAAAACTGCAGTTTCCCTGAGATGCATCTAAAGCAGCAGATGATAAAACCCTAGAAATAGATGACTGCCATTAGGGAAAAAAAAAAGAAATTACCACCTGCACTGCCCATCAAAAGGCAAGACTAAAGATCTGGTCTGAATGCCCCAGCCACTTGGAAACACAGTATATAGAATACACTGTGCTCTGTTCATTCATACCATGCCTCTAACTGTGTGTATGCTAGCAAGCAGTACACTGCCCCAGGAGCACATCTGTAGACTAGAAAGTTGGTATCGAAGATTGAAAATATGGTGTTTGAGAGTTTTACTTAGGCCTAACTTTTGGTCAGCCTCATGGACTAAATGCCCATTGGCAGACTGAGTGCATCGGTATCGAGTTTAATTCAAAAAGAATGTGTTCTGAAACCACTCCATAATGAGAACCAAGAAGCAGAATCAGGGTTGATTAGGAAGTTTTCTTCAAATAAAACATTCATAATCCAAACTCACCCACTCAGGCAGAAGCACTCATTTATTTTCAGCAGGTATTAAAAACATATTTCCATTTGGATAGAACTAAAATTTGATATGATATCCTACCACTAGAACTGGTTATGTTGGGCTGCTTAAGTTTAGTGTCAATTGAGTATTCTGGTTCTTTCACTGACAACATTCTAAAAAGGAATTTACCCCCAGAACAGGAGTATTAAGCTTCAAGTCTTTCTGTTCTTAGCAGGTACTTAATTTTCCACAAGATATGTGAACATGTTATACCAGCTCCCACCAAAAAAAAAAAAAGTCCCCAAAACAAAACCCAAACTAAAAGATATTCTGTTTATCCATGTTGACATCTTACACAGTCCTACCATTAGTATCTGGTTTCGTGCTTTGTTTGAAGTCCTAATTGACTGAAATAACCCTACATGCATCACTTCCCAAAGAAATATTACCTCTCTTCTCTCCTGTTCATTTCAGGAACTCGTAACTCTCAAGCAATGTCATGATTTGGGTGTCTATTTCATGAAGTGAACACCAAGTGCTGGCAAAATATACTCAATCATGCCACAGACCTGGTAGACTGATTTGTTAATCTTACAGGGGCTATTTAAAATTTCTAGCGCAAGCCAGATGGAGTGGTTGCTGTAAGCTGCAGACAGCTGAGTCCAGTCTTGAATAATTAGACTTCAGTGCTATAAAAAACAATCAAGCTCCTACAGTTTAAAAAAATTACTGTGCCTCAGCTCTACTAAAACCCTGTTTTACTTTTGGCAAATCAAAGTGGTCTTATTTGTAGACTTAAAAGTATTTCTTGCCTCCTTATAGAAATATGACAATGATAAAGTTTTGAATGACACAGGCATTATTCTCTCATTGCTGACGACCACAAATCTCATAGCTAAGAAACAACAGCTTGATCAGCTGCTGAAGTTCAAGCTAAACAGCTAAGACTTTTTGCTCTATCTTAATACTGAAGCAGAAAATATGGCTTTTAGTGTTTTCCCTACTTGAAATTCAGTAGCTATTTAAAATATTGTCTAATATGGGGGGTGGTGGTGTATGCTTGCTCGTTTCAGTACTTTTCCATAGTTAGATCAGGAAACGGCATGTAGATTACTCCAAATGATGATTATTACAAATATTCATCTCTATAAGCCACAATTACTATATTTAACTGAAATGCTACATACATTATGATAACTTTGTTAAGGGTAATCTAGAATCCCACGTTGTTTTTCCAGAGTAATCAGGTTTTGCACATACAGCATTCTAACAGGTTCAGCATCAGGCTTTTAAAATATCTTCCACAAATACACCTGATCAGCAAGTAATGCAACAAAATACAGCATTTTGTAGCATATGGCATGCAAAGCACTGAAGTGAAGGGCATGCCTAGATCTCAGCTGTGGCATACCACTTAGTTTGTTTCCTAACACTTTTTTAACCATCTGGCTCATCCTAGGTGGCAAGACACCACTATAGCACCGGTGTGTATTCTTTCACTTGAATTCATGACCCACGTGACAAAGCTAAAATCAGCTCTTTTAATCACATATTCTATGTCAGTTTTGTTGTATAAATATACTTAGGTTTACAAGAAATAAACAGAAATTCTGCATAATACCTGTGTATGACAAAATACTTAAATACGTTGAGCACTGTTTAAAAATATTTCCCTTTGGAGAGCAAGGCTGGATCTAAACCTCATTGATAATGATATAAAACTCAGAGCAAGGATGATGCATTTAAAAGGACAAATTCACAGCATCTGACCAATAGGAAATGGGTTCTACAACTTGCTCTGAAACAAAGTCATCATTATGGAATCAAAATCTCATTTATTTGGCCTCACTTGTCAGTAAGGCAAACCTGAAAAGTTCAGCTGACATATTTTCCCCAGTCCTGGCTTTTCCAAAGCTTTTATTCCAGAACTGCTCTGCCTGTGAACTAGATCCTCACTATAAACACAATCGTTCTCCACTGCTTTCCACCTGGCTGTGGCAATCTGTTTTAAGAAGTCCTCTGTGCTTACTACAAATCCACCAAAACGTTTCTATATTTCAGACAAACAATTCCAATTTGTTACAGTATCACAGGTAGGCTCTAATGCTTAATAAATCAGAAAAGGCTCATACATACAGACTTTTTTTGATGCTCTCTATAATAAGGCACACTAAGGAATGTTGTAGATCATTTAGCTGAATATATTACCTAAATCAGCCTGAGATTCCCCCCACCCCACCCCTGCCACATCCCCCAGCTCTTTCACTTTTTCATTAAGAATCCTTTTCTGGAGATACTGTGAAATACCTTGCCCTGAAAATTAGAAGTGGCTCAGTTCATCCTCTATGAAACACAGAAAACAAATAAAGCCGATTTCAGTAGAAATCTAGTCCTGAGCAGAGCTGGTGTTTCAGTACTTGAAATTATCATTGGAAATATTTGCAAGAACCACCATTTTATTATGCAAGCATATGAAATACAGTAACAGCTTAATCTTATTCTCATTGGAAGTTTTGCTATTTACTGAAACAGGAAGCAGATCAAACACAAGGAGCTTAATAATCCAAGCTCACTCACTGTTGAGCAAATAGCTCTTGATTAATTCAAGGTACCATTGTAAGATACAGAATACCTCCGTGCAGGAAAAAGCGAAGCCTCAGTCTTCAGAGATAATACTTTTCTACCTCAGAAATCCTGGGAACAAGCTACAATGCTCCAGCGTGCCGGTGCTGGTCAAAGAGCTACCGGATGGGGCTCTGTGCCCAACACACACTCAGCAATCAGGGCTCGAACCCCAGCATAACTCACCATCTTACACACACCCAAGTAAACCTCACTGAAAACCAATGAGTCTATACAGTTCTGAGTATAAAGCATAAGGCAGAGCAATTCCGTGCACAGATATATTTGTTTTTAACGATTCCACAGCAAAGTAGGGATTTTATAGCCTTTACATTCACTAAGATATTTTACATAACTGGAAGAATAAATTTGTTTAGATAATGATAAATAACAGAGGAGATAATGTACATGTTGCTATCTTCTGTGAAATAAATGCTAGTCAAATACCCCATCAACCCTTACTATGAAGACAGACTGCCAAAACGGTAGAGAAATTTTGAACCTTTCTAAGACACTTTAACCATATGTCTTGATCAATTTATATGCAGATCTCTTCCCTCAGCAGAACTTTTTTTGCATCAACTGTTAGCCCATATTGTTGAACTGAATCCAGAATAACAGTTCCCTCTTAACTTCAATGGCGATAAAAATGCAAATCAAATGGAAGTATTTTTTATAGCAGCCTGCAGGTTTTATATGTAGCTGGCAAATCATAAAAAGATGCATATTTACATGTATCTTTAAAAGATTACAAGAATTACAGAGAAAAAATATAGTTAAGTAAACTGATTGTAAATGTAAACATAAATCATATAGTGTCTTGAAGAACACGGGGAGGAAAAAAAGGAAGAAAAATACAGCTTGCCTGTGTTTTATCACATATACTCCATTAAAAAGCTTACTCCCTCTCAGATCCTATTTATGCAAAGAACACTGCAATGGTTAATTCTTTCACTTTCAGCTTCTTTGTTTGCCCTTTCTAATTTTCCAGTCCTTTCTATTATTACCGTGGTAGCACTGCAGTAAGTGTTGAGTTCTAAGCTGTCCATATGGCCAACATTTTGATTGGATTCAAAAAAATTCCTACTAATTTTATACAAAATCATAGGCAATAGAGATGACTGCAAAAATCTCATTTAAGTCACTGTACTTCCAGAGCAGGACCAGGCCTTTGACTCACTAGCATCTCCTACTAAATACTTAACACCAATCATGAACATGTCTCACGTTCAGTACAGGAGCTAAGCATGAAAGCAGTAACACTGAATAGCACAAAGTACAGTAACATTTTATTTAGTTAATAACATACAGAAATAGAAGGGGTTTAGTTCACCAGAACATGCCCTTCTTGGGAGGTTTTAAAATGTGCATTAACTTCATGACTTTAGCTAAGCCACCCTGTTGAGTGTGTCTGCATAGACAATATCAGAGTTTCAAACATTGAAAAAGAAAAGTTTTTAACCCACACGTTATCATTAATAGATGCTAGGCTGTGCATCTGCAGCTACTGCACAGTATCAGCAACATCTTTTACAGGGATTTTATGTTTAAGCCCTCAATAACATTTCACAGAGAGGGATTTGAAAAAAAATAAAATAAAAATCACCTTTCCAGTACTTTAAAATAATGGCTACCTTTAAAAGGAAAAAAAAAAAAAAATCTAAGAGCTTGTATTTAGAGAGTTATTACCAGCACAAACTGTACCAGAATTAATGACACCCTTTTGATTATGACAGTATAACTCTCCTGTAGACACTCTTATTCTGGAAAAAAGAATGAATACTTCACTACAAGCAAAGATATTTTAGGTGAAAGATTAGACTTGCTTTCAAAATCAAAGAAGACTTGTGCCCTAGTGTTCTCACAGCAGACTGTATGGACCTCTCTATTTATTTTTTTTTCAGTACCATTAGATATACTTTTCTCATTCCACAGTATGAGGATGTTTGTGGTAACAGTAAATGAGGTAATAGAACTTGCTGTAAGTAATGGAGAAGTCAGAAAAGAAAGGCAAACTCTTTAACTGCAAATTTAACTTCCCCTCACCACAAGAAGGATGTTGAGGCTCTGGAGCGTGTCCAGAGAAGAGCAACAAAGCTGGTGAGGGGGCTGGAGAACAAGTCTTATGAGGAGCGGCTGAGAGAGCTGGGGTTGTTTAGCCTTGAGAAGAGGAGGCTGAGGGGAGACCTTATTACTCTCTACAACTACCTGAAAGGAGGTTGTGGAGAGGAGGGAGCTGGCCTCTTCTCCCAAGTGACAGGGGACAGGACTAGAGGGAATGGCCTGAAGCTCCGTCAGGGGAGGTTCAGGTTGGATATCAGAAAAAAATTCTTCACAGTAAGAGTCATTGGGTACTGGAACAGGCTGCCCAGGGAGGTGGTCGAGTCGCCTTCCCTAGAGGTGTTTAAGGAACGGGTGGATGAAGTACTTAGGGACATGGTTTAGGGAGTGTTGGGAGCGGTTGGACTCGATGATCCAATGGGTCCTTTCCAACCTTGTGATTCTGTGATTCTGTGATTCTGTGATTCTGTGAAATGCAAAAAGGGAGGCAGATGAAGCAAGCAGGAGAAAAAAAATAATTTCTGTGAAAGGTAAAGGCAAAGCTAAGAAAGAACAACTGCAAAATCATCACTGGAAAACTGTAATTCATGCAGTCAGAGGACTTCATTGCACATTCCTTGCTTTTTTCTCATGCCAAAGAGCTTAGCTATTGAAGGTGTCCCTTTTCTCTTTCTATACTATAGCTAGAAATAATGCTGCATCATTGTTGACAAGCTGCTGTTCTCAGAGGTCTTCTTCAACTGAAGTCCTACATACACTGCTTTTCTGTCTCCCTTTAATATGACATGACCTCATCCACTTTCAGCTTCAGCACCAAAAGTTGCATAGCCCTACAACTTTTTGCCCCTTGAATGGTTAAGGTACTTGGCAACTAGCCTTTGCAATAATCTGAAACTGCGTAGAATTTGCAGTATTTGATAATGATACCAAACACAAGGAGAGTCTTTGCTTTACAATACAGGAAAAGACTAGTCTGCAGCATGATGCCAGCATCACCTAAATGAGCCACACTAGCAGGTTAAGTAGGGCACTCCCATCAGAGGATATGGCAACAAGAGTACAAGAAAAGCAGAATGCTTTTCTAGATTTGTAAGCAACGATAAAACAAGCAGTGGGACTAAGGCCTTAGAAATCATTAAAATTAACAGAAGTCCTACTAGGGGTGACTTTTGTAACAGAAGATCTTAAGGAAAGACTTCCCTTATGTTTCAAGACCTGCAAAATTTATAATTGGAAAATCAATTCTATTTACAAACGTAATGACAGTAGTGAATCACCATTACTAAAATTAACCATATAATCTTTAGCAGAGAACTATCTTTTAAGTATGGCACATTTCAGTCTCATTTTAATAAAAATGGAGGGACTGTTAAGTGGTTTAGCTGAGTGGTTTCAGTTAAAAAACAAAATAAATCATACGTGTACTCAGAATAGAATTATAACCAAAAGAGTATTTGAGGAAAGCCCATCAAGATGTGATCAGATCCCTTGTAATAAGCAAACAGAAGTTACTAAATGCTTAATCCAAATATTGGCAAGTCCATCAGAGGAGAAAAGCAATCTTTTTTAACGGTCCTTTGGGAAGACAGGGCTTGCAGCAAATTCAGTGCTATCCGGTATAATGCCTACACTCATAAAAACCACCAAAAAACTTAAAGGAGCTACAGAAGACGAAGCCATTGTTAATGACAGTCTAGTGCACAGTAGTATTGAAAAGGAACTTGAAGCCCTTTAATGTATGCCAGCTTTTACCAAATCACAGTAAAATGTAGATCACTTTGGAGGAGGCTACTGACAAAAAGAGGCCATTAGGTCAGATACAAACTGTGTGAAAGAGGAAAGCAGCTAAAAGCATCAACCCTGTGAAGTAGCATAAGAAATGCTACGCTCCCTCTCAAAAGTTTTATTCACATTAGCAGAAATTTGCAATGAGCCTATGGAAAGTACAAACTAAGGAAAAGGAGAAGGGAAGATTTGACTAATCTTGAATAGTGTTCCCAACAAGGTTTTCCAAAATGCAAAAACTGCATCATCCTTTAAGCCAAAGTAAAATATTACAATGACAGTAAGGAAATATTATCAAATTGCCTCACAAGAAGGTCCTGTAGCAGCATACTTATAAACTCCAGTGATGCATACACTAAAAAAAACGGCATCAATGCAGCAACATTATACTTAGACCAAAAATAGAAACATCCTTTGCTTCATTGTCTGACATTCCATTAGTATGCACGTGGCAGCACTGCAACACTTCTACTGATCATCTCTTGGCAAACCATTAGCATCTTCAGCGCCAAGACTTCAGTATGCGATCTTAAAAGATACAAATGTATGACCTCAAAGTGAAATACATTCTGAAGAGAAATTCCTGTCTGAGATGTTCAGTCACTCCATTTGCTAGACAGACCAAATAAAAACAGAAGAAAGCTACGGAGATGTGTACCTACTATTACAAAATACCTGCTTGCATCTGAAAGCAAACTAGGCGAAAAACAGAACGAAGGAGACTTGAGGTGAACAAGACTTACTTCAAATTGTAAGACAAGGACTGAGAGCAGAGGCCCAACTAATGGGGAAAAGATTAAGAGAATTTCAAGGAAAATCTGTGCAAATATTCTGGAAGACATGGGCAACTGATTTGTTTAAACCTAGAAGAAATCAATGACCATTGATTTAGATAGCTCATTAAAGTAATTCAACAGTTGCACCTTCTGGTCCTCTTTCACATGTCACAATCACAGGGTGAATTCTGGCCATTGCGTCAAGATTATTTAGAATACATTCTTAGCTTTAGGAGAGAAGTTTAGCAATTAAAGCACCTATTACTCTTGTGATATCCAAGAACATAGATTTGACACATTTAATTCAAGCTCAATTACAAATAGTAATAGTAAGAGGATAGGATTGCTTTTTTTCATATCTCTTTTCTGTTTTACACCCTGATCTGTCCATGAAACTTTTAAATTAGCTTCTTTTTAGAGAGGAGAAAGTAAAAATTAATTTCCCAAGGACAGTATTATTATCAGTGGAGGTGTAACATTGGGTTTGTCAAGTCTAAAAATGGAATCTGAATTAGCAAGGAAAGACAGCTTGAATTTGTATTCTCCCATCTTAGCCTAGCATTTCTCTATAGATTGTTAAGTATTTCTTTTCCTCTGTCTCTCCATGCACAGGAACCTACTATTCTCAGCATCACTACCACATATGAATAAATTTAGTCTAATCATTTACCTTGTTTAATCAATGATCTCCATTTACAAATAAATTTAAGGTATAAAAATATTTGAAATTCAATGTCATAAATTCAGTTCTACTAATATATTATTTAATGATTTTTATTTTTAGGTTTACTTTTATTTTTCATTAAGTAAACATTGGAATCGCTGACTTACTACATAATTTCTTCTGCCAGACATCTCAGATAAGTTAGCTGATTTCTGACCTTCGGAGACATGGAAAGAAGAAGGAAGTAATAGCTTGGTCAATCAGTCAAGGACAAAAGGGAATAGTAGCACCCGTCCACAAATCACAATGAAAAAGAGAGGCAAATCTCCTTGGGTAGAAAGCTTGGTTCTGTAATACTGTTTTCAATATGCACATCATTGCATAACACTGGATTCATACCAGTTCCTCATTAAGATGCATTTGCTTCTGCTTACTATCTAACAGTTACTGTATTTTTAAGTTCTTGGTCATCTCAGTTAAAAGCCTATATGCTACTGACCAAAGAATATTCTGGTTCCCCTAGGGCACAATTTAATCAAACTTTGTTACAAACACCAGTAATACAAAATAGCAACAAACAGCAAGAATACTCAGTGTGCCATTTAGTGCAGTAATCTTGCCTTCTTTGAGAGCAAGCATAACCTAGTAACTGAAGTAACAAATGAGAATGTTATCCTCTACTACTGAGGAGATGCTGACACAGGAACCATCTAAGCTGCATAACTTTCTGCTTTGCACTCATTAATCAGGGTTATTAGATAAAATTTACATTGTCTAGCTTTCTCCTGGGTCAGTCAAAGATTATTGCTAACCTAATCAGAAGTCTATGGGAGAACTCTGTGAAAATACCACAAATAATCTGAGTTCTTCACAGACAATGAGAAATGGAACCAGATTACCAATCTTGCTACTTGCAACATCCCCACCAAGACAGATTCCCTCATATTCGTAACTGATGTACAGCCACCAGTACAACCACGAAATTATTAAAGTTACTGATGTCAAGAAGAAGAGGATGATGAAGTACAATTCCCATTCATCACAAAAGAGGCAGTAACTCTATCATTAAAATGTGAGTCACTATTAAAATGACTCACAATCCCATTACATATAAGCGGCATGTGATTGAAAGAGAACTCAGTCAAAACAAAAGCAATATTGGTTAGCAGAAGAGAACAGTTTTGAGCTCTTAAAACTAGAAGGTCTTCTTTCACTTCATTCATGGGGGCTGGGTTAGATTATCTTTGAAGGTCCCTTTCAACCCAAATCATTCTATGATTCACTTTTATGCAAACCAACAGGTCTTATCATTTTGAGATTTAGAAGGATGTTAGATTATTAAATTATGATCGTTTTTTCCAGACAGTTATCTCCACATTCAGATATTTACTGTTTGTTAGAAGGTATTTTACCACTCTGATGGAGATCACCTACCCTCTCTGTACAAAGTATTTTATATTTACAGCTGGTATAAAGAACAGAAATAATACCTTCAGACCAGAGATGAGCAGCATTTCATACCTGCCTTTCTCATTCAATATTGTTTTCCATAAAATATTGCATGAAACTGAAGTCTCAATTCTGTATTTCTAGTCAGAATAAGGAGCAGTCATAAGGATACCGGATATTTTGGTAATGCAAAACCTGGCAGGAAGACTTCAACAAAAATTCCTCCCACAATGCACAAACACCAAAAGAAGGTCATTTGTGAAAGAGAAGAGGCTTTGCCTGGTACAAAACAAGATTCTGCGCAAACCCTTATGAGTAAGATTTTTTTAATGATAGAAAACATATTTAATTCACCTGTTCTTTCCTGCTAGAGACACCTGCTGACAATATTGGAATAACTCCTACAAAATCCATCTGAAATTTTATGACTGCAAAACAAAGTTTTACATCTCAGCTACCAAGTAAGGGATAAGCACGCCACAGATCATCATACATCATCATAGATCTTACCTGTAACTCATGCCTTGGAAGATCTGTATTCCATGGCCAGGATAGGTCTATATTTAAGATTTACGTCTGCAATGGTCTTAATTTTACTTTTGTCTGAATTACTACTATGAGATCGTGGTGGTTACAAGTTATCAACGCAAAGCCCTTTTTATGTCACCACCTGGAAACTTACTATTAAATGGAATTTAGAAGTACTACTTTTTTAAAAAAAAAATTACATTCTTGCCTACTCCAAGACATACATGCCAGGAAAAATAGGTTCTCCAAGTTTTTGTGCATCTTAGTGTGACTCTTCTCCAAAAACCAGGGGATTAAAAAATGACAGTCAAAAACATTTTGGTAACACGTTCATTTTCTATCAACTGTAACTTTTTCGTTAAAATCAATCTTTTTCCCCATTTCCTTCTTCCCTCTGATTCCAGAATTCCTAAGGTTCAAAATAGAGTTTTGAGTCACAAACATAAAGAAAGGGGACAAGGGAAAGTGCAAGTGTTCTGCAATTGGCACTTATTTAAAACAATTCATCATTTCAAGTACCTGTATCATGCAGAGGCAAAAGGTGACCTTGATTTCCCCCCTTTCATAAAAATGCTCTGACATACTTCTTTCTCTCCCTTCCACCTCTCTTCCACGGTCCTGCCTACTTATTTTCTCTTCCTATGTCTTTCTTCCCCTCTTCAATTTCCTCTTTTTTCCTTACCCAGAAGGAACTTCTGATGGATTGTTTTCCTTTACTTATTAGAAAGGAAACTAATGTCAAACCAACAAATTTTTATGTCAAACAGAATTCTTGCATTCTCACCAGCTCTTAGGAAATCTACACTCATTTCCAGCTCTGCTGTAGACATTCATCATGACCTTGAGGAAATAATTTAATTTCTTTCCACACGTCTTTTGCAGTGCAGTGAAAAGAAGGAATAAAAGTTCTTTTGTCTCCCTTGGATACTTCAGTTCTGAGCTTTTTGGGCCAAGGATTGGCACTTATACAGCTGTACAATGTCTAATATAATAAATCTGCATTACCTCCAGGGACTTCCAGACACGAATGTAATGCAAATAAATGCAGATGATGCTCTGCAGTACAAACGACTTCTTATTTACAGTTGCTGAAGGATACTACCATGAAACAGTTCGCACAGTTACTAAACGTACAGCAATCACTCTTAATACCTGCTTATAAATACACAAGTACTTACAGGATTTTGGAACATTAAAACAAGTTGTCTCAAATTAGCAAAGCCATATAGTATAGCAGACTGATGCAAAAACCTAATTGATAAAAAGGCTATGTAGTTCAAATCTCTCAAAACTACTGACAGACGCAGACTAGTCCAAATACAATAGCTGAAGTGCTCCTAACTGCCCCTCATCATCTTCAGCACTCCCTTGTCACTACTGTACAATACCCTTGAGGAAATTTAAATACTGAAATGAATACCCAGACTTCAGAAAAAGCACTGATTCACAATCAGACTGCAACTGACTTATAATGGTGCGAGTTGTAATGACGTGACTTATGAGATGATTATATACATAATATACATATGATTGATAATGACGTGCATTCAAAATCGGGATCTTCATCTTTGTAATCAACTGTTTCATGCTATGCTGTGAACTGACTGGCAGAAGTGATTCCCCTTTTATTGCTCTTCCCTAAGTATTACTATTTAGACCTTCCTTTTTATTCAACAGCATATATGCTCTGTTCAACTTGAGCGTAAGGTGAATCAAGTCTTTCACTAAATAATTTTGAACAAAAAATATCCTCAAAAAAACCTCAAAAAACCACACATACAAAACAAAAAACAAACAAACAAACAAAAAAAACCAAAAAACCCAACAAAACCAACAACGTCCCCTATAATTGCTGAATTGCTGAGGCCTGAAGACAAGTCCACTTCAAAATCAGTTCATTTTTAAAGCCTAGTGGGAAACTAGCCTACAGTTTGAAAAAAAGTGCTGGTGTTCAGAGAATTGCAAGGCCTTGAAACCTACCAAACGTTATTATAAATGAAGGACTGGCTGATACTAGAAAGCCCTTAACTTGATATCAAAAAAGACACTCTTCAGTCCAATTTACGTTTCTTCTTGAGGGGCAACATCAAATCCCAGACTAGAATTACACTGATCTTCACATTCAGGACAAAAATACATCCAGTAAAATTATCAATTTCTTTTATCAAACATTTCACTTCTGTTAATGCTACATAAGTCAAACACAGCAGAGCAAACACAGAGGAGTGCTCTTAAAATAGCAGTGTATTATTCTCCCAGAAATAGTATCATGTCTATAACTTATACATGCATTGAACTTAGCAGCATGAGCATCTTAAACACACTCTGAGATTTGTAATGCCACCATAATGCATTGGCAGAAGTTAATAAGAATTACAGAGAAGCACAGGAAAAAATGCACCCTGTTTTCCTGAAGGATATATCACAGTACATTCAGAATCTTTCAACAGAAAAGTGTATGGTCTTTTGTCGATAGCATAGCAACTTCTTTCTTTTTCCTCTTCATGTTAGTGGACTTACTTAGAAATTATTAAAACTGAGAACTAACACAACACGAAACCACAAGATATGCAACCAGAAAAAAGACTTTAGTATGTTACTAAGAAAGTAATGGTAAACCTTTCTCTGAACATTTCTTTCTATTAAGCTGAATGTAAAAATAAACAATTTATTTTTCTCTGTTTTGAAAGTATCTTCTTTTGCACAAAAAGATTCATCTTCTTCATTACTAAAAACACACATGTACGAGCATATCGCTTCCTATTATCAAATATTCCAGAGCAAAGGCCAAGTCATACAAGGAGAAAGTAAAAGAGACACTTTCGACAGCTCTCCATACTCATAATTCCTTTAGTGGATGACAGGAAATCTGGAACGCTGGTGTGAACTCAAGTCTGTCCTTAATTGTGTCATGCTGACGAGGCTATCCCCTCTCATTTTGCTATGCAAAGAAGTGACGCACTCCAGACGCGCACCCCCATTCACTGCTGCCCATAACATACCTCTGACTTATCACCCGCTTTTGAAGGAGGTATGCAGGAGCAGGAGATAAAGCAGGAAGGAGAATTTGAAGTCACCTACGATATCCTACGCAAATCCCCAGTGTCCCAAAATAGTGAATACAATAGCGACAATAGCAAACAAGATGAGCCCGTACACATTCTCAATCCCCACTGCTCCTGGCTGGGCAACTTGCATCCAAACAGCTAATCATTCTTCTCTTAAAAATAATATGGCCAACTCCAGATTGCGTACTGCACAGAGGTCCTGGCCTGCACTCTCCCTAAACCACACATGGACATTGGCTGCAGCTAACTGGCACACTTGTTGTCAAACAGCTTGTGAAAAGAATTTTAAATATTTTAATAAACACAATCAAGGTGCTACATTTTTAGAGGAATCGGTAACTGGTGTCTGCCATTTCATTAGAAAAGTTGACCACTATGCTGATGATTCAATGGAAATGAATCCTTTTAAAAATTTGACTACTGCTTACAGTGAATTACAAATGGATGGAATTAAAAGTAACCATTTCTGAAAAAAGAAAAATCCCATGACAGTCACTGTGAGAGATGCATAGTTCAAGACCCAAAGATATTGAATCTAAGATGGAATAATTTTAAAGACTCAGGTGCATATGCAGACATTCATTCTAGCCTGTTCTGTTCAACAGTATTTCTCTTGATTAAGACATGTTTTGAAATAATCTCCAGAAGAGTACTTGTGCTGAAGAATAAGCAATAGTTCAAAGGAACTTCCATCCTGAAAATTGCCAGCACTCCTAGTTTTTTTTTTTTACTGACTACAGTTTATTTCGTCCAGTCAGGTAGTATATTCCAAATAAATCATTAAGAGCTTGAAGTATTGCTACTTAAGCAAGTGATTTGATTTTAGAAAAGACCTTGTGTTCCGCTCAACTGTGACAACCTGTGAACAGAAGACCCAGTAGCCCTATGGTGCACCTACAGTCTGGATGAGAGTTCTTGCTGACATTTGGGGGTGTGTTTGTGACACAACACTGACTGTCCCTTCAGAAACATCATTCTGTGTGGCAAGGAAATCCAGACAAACAAAAAAGCAAGAATGGTACTGTGCACCAGTAACCAGTCAGTATCACGACAGGATTACAACTATGGTCTCTACCTTGCCATCAGTTGTAATAATTTAGCAATAGAAAACTCACCATTTAATTCAGTCGTGTGTTAACTCTCTGTAACATTTATTCTTAACTTAAAACTCCAAACATTTTCTGTGTATTTTGTTTTTCATTATTATGAGGTAAACGGGATGAACTGTAGTCAAATGCATGGGGAAAACTGGCACAAATCCTGTGAATCACAGTCCTCCTGAGCTTTTGCAATTCCAGATAAGTGTTGCTGGCATGCTAAGTATCCTGGACCTTTCAGGATTCAGTCCTGAATCAAAGTGAGTTATATCAACTGAATAGAGAATTTGAAGGAAAATCTAGTAAGCCTGTCCCTGAGGGCTGCATATGATTTTGTGATCACTGTTTTTCATTGCCTGTATAAAGGTACAGGCACACCATAACAAGGCTGCTCTGTTCACTCGATGCACTCTTTTGCTACTCAACTGCATTTCACTACAGCTATTCATGCTGTTATTCTGACTTTCAGGTTTAAATTGTTCACTTTTTATGCTATGTATGAATAATCTAGATCTTAACAAGATGTTCTATTTGTTTCTAAGTTTGCTTTTCCTTGAAATTTTGCTTCCTGTTTCTACACAGGAAATGAAAAATCATATGTACCTGTAAAGCGTGATAAGGAAAATGTTCCTACGCATTGATGTGGGCATAAAAGATGCCACTACTGCGCGTATGCTAACGCAAGTGGCCAATGCCTTAGCATACCTGGGGTATTGTCAGCAAACCCAGACCCAGCGGCCAAGGCCCTGAAGCTTGCTAGAAGACCTTGGAATCATTAAAAAATGCGCAACTCCAAGTAGAAAACCAAAACATGAAGATAAGGACCACAGGTGCAGCATTAGTCATTGTGCGGTGGAAATTCACTGGGTAGATGTTAGCTGCGGACAGGGGGACTATATAAGCCTTTGCCTTTTCACATTAAAGCAATTTCATTTGTCACCCCCAAAACAGAGTCCTTGCCTTTATTCGCTACACACTTTAGCCTAAATGGAACTTCTCAGCAATTCACAGAAAAGTGGAAAAAAAACCCTGAGTGCTTTATTGCAATCTCCCACTTTCCCCTTCATAGAAATGGAGCATGATATGAATTAAATATTCACTATATGAAAATTATACATAAATAAACAAGATAATTTTATTTTATCTGATGACCAAAAGGAAAATATCATTCCCAAAAGGAAAATATCATTCCCAAAAATAATTCCTTTTATCATTTTCCAAACAGGTCCTTCAGCAAATACTTTGGACAAAACAGATTGCCTGGCAGATCATGCAAAGCACATTGAAGGTTGAGCATCCTTCATAGAAAAAATCCTAACAGCAGTATCCTAATCTTTAAATGTAGAGCCTTTTAACTTGTATCCGTGAACATAGCTGCCATATCAGCTAAACAAGGAGAAATCACAGAATCATAGAAACACCAGGTTGGAAAGGACCCACTGGATCATCGAGTCCAACCATTCCTAACAATCCCTAAGCCATGCCCCTCAGCACCTCATCACTAAACATACAGAGAACTCTATAGTTGAAACTCCCTATCCTGAACTTAATCTAGAAAAACATTAAGTGACTAGACCCATGAGAAGAGCAAATACCATGTCGGCCATGGCCAATGCAGCTTAAAACACAAACAGCATTAAATTTTAGCACCTAAAATATACGGTATAGAATACAAACTGTAACTCCAGGATAATAACTCACTCGTTCAAAAAACACACTGCAATCCCTCCTAAGGGAGGTCAAAAGACAGACTTTCTGTTACAATATAAGCTTAAAAAATGGCCGGTCATCTAGTACAAGATAAGATGAAGAACTTCAATCTAATATGAAACCTTGAGGTTAGTACAGTCAGGAAAAAAGGAGACCTGATCATATAAGTGCTTCTCTTTATATATATATATATACACACACACATATATATATATATATATATATAAAATCCTTCTCGGCCTGGCCCTAACTGCATTCCACAAAGATAAGGCAAAAAGTCAGCTCCTCTTGGAGCTCAGACTCTCTCACTTCCTATACCACTGGGCTACTCCAACTAAAAGGTGAAAGATCTGCACAGCATCCAGACCATCACAAAACCAGAGCGCTTAAACCCATTATAGTTAAGAAAGCAGCTTCTAGTCATTATCACACTTCCTTTGCCTCAGAGCTATGGTCAGTCACGCAAGAAGGGAGAGGAACAATTTTAGTTTGACAGTCTCAGTTAGGAGCTTCTAAATAGCAGCTTTTTGTTATTTGAGCTGTCTTTTCTGTTAGGTGTTAACTCTTGCAAAATTTCACTGTTAGACAATTCTCACCACTCAGTTTGGGTTAACATAGATGCCTCCAGCCTTGTTCCGTTCCTGGACTCCTTTAAGTTCCCAGTTTGTACATGTCAGTGTTATGTAGCATAGTTTCCAAATCATAGAATAGCTTAGGTCAGAACGGACCTTTAAAGGTCTTCTAGTCCAACCCTCCTGCAGGAAGCAGAGAGATCTTCAACTAGATCAGGTTTCTCAGAGCCCCATTCAACCTAACCTTGAATGATTCTAGGGATAAGGGCATCTACTGCCTCTCTGGGCAACTTGTTTCATTCAGTGTTTCAACATCCTCGCTGTAAAAAAAATCTTCATTATACCTAGTCTAAATCTCCCCTCTTTCAGATTAAAACTATTACCCCTTGTCCTATCACTACAGTACCTGATAAGAGCCGCTCCTCAGCTTTCTTGTAGGCCCCTTTTAAGTACTGGAAGGCTGTTATAAGATCTCCCTGGAGCTTTCTCTTCTCTAGGCTGAGCAAGCCCAACTCTCTCAGCCTTTCTTTATAGGAAAGGTGTGCTATTCCTCTGATAATTTTTGTGGCACTCCTGTAGATCCACTCCAAAAGGTCCACATCTTTCCTGTGCTGAGGACTCCAGAGCTGGACACAGTGCTCCCAGTAAGGTCTCACCATAGCAGAGCAGAAGGGCACAATCACCTCCAATGACCTGCTGGTCCCACTGTATGTGTATGGTTGGTATGTATATGCCAGCTCATGTCCAGCTTGTCCAGCCCCAAGTTCTTCTTCACAGCGCTGCTCTTAATGCTTTCATTCCCAGCCTTTACTGATATCAGGGGTTGGGCAGACCCAGATGCAGAACCTTGCACTTGGCCTTGTTGAACCTCATGAGGCCCGCTTCTTGAGGTGTGTCCAGGTCCCTACGCATAGCATCCTGTCCTTCAGGCATGCAAACTGTACTGTGCAGCTTTGTGTCATCTGCAAACTTGGTGAGGGTGCACTTGATTCTGCTGTCTGTGTCACTGATGAGGATATTAAACAGTACTGGTCTCAATACAGACCCCTGAAGGCTACTCCCTGTCACCAAGCTCTATGTGGACACCGAGCTGCTGACCACTACACTTTGGATGTGACCATCCAACAAATTCCTCATCCTGAACAGGCCACCCATCAAATCCATCTCTCTCCAATTTAGAGAGATGTATGATGTTGCAGACCTTGTCAAAGGCCTCACAGAAGTCCTGACAGATGACATCCATAGCTCTTCCCTTGTTCACTGATGTAGTTGCTCCACTTGGGGGACTGGCCTGTGATGGCCTACTTTATGGAAGAGAACTGGAGATGTCACCACAGCTACGAAGGACTCACAGCAAGTAGATAAAGCCACCAAGGATTACAGAATGAGGAATTCCCAGAAATATCAGAAGGAACACCACCTGCAATGAACACACCTGACCTCTGGCTTAAAAGTCTGCAAGGATGCATAGGACAGATCTGAACTCCATGAGACCTTTTTTCCCCCTCAAAACTCTTCTACACCATAGTCACAGTGAGGTATACCTCTTCCTGGCTTGTCAAGTCATGCAGTCTCTCCTATGGACTGTCAGATGCATTTAGGAAGCTGTTTTGGAATGAGATGAGTTCTCTTGAGTTCTGAACCAGAAAGAATTCAGAAAACCAAACAAACAAGCAAACAAAAAACCCACTTCACATCCACCATTAATGTCACTATCACCCAACGGACATGTATCATAAAAAAAAAACCAATAATGAGTCACTGAGTAAGATGTTCTTAAACTTGAGCCTGGGAAGCAGAAGACAATTCTAATGACATGGACTAGGGTTCCTGGAAGAGATACTTCTGGTATACTTAGCTGGTTGGCAGAGGTGAAAGGAGGAAAAGGAAACCTAAGGCAGAAAACCAGAATTTTTCTTAATGAAAAATAAAAAAAAAAAAAAAAATCAGACCAAAAGCCAAGATTGTTAAATTGCAGTGCACTAAACTAGGCTCATAGTTGGTTAGCAATCTGTAGTGATATGACTAGGTTAACCATCGTCCTGTAAACTTGTACAGCTTCCCCGACGAGTTTCAAATGACATTTGGTAGATAAGACAATTTTAAAGACACAGGTTTCTTGCTACAGAATCAGGGATGTGTCACAATTAAATAATCAGCACAATTGTTTTCACAGTCTTTTTAAGAGCCCAGTAGTAGCAACACTTGTTTGTTGTTTAAGCACTATGGGAACAGAGGAAAACACCAAAAGAAAATTCAGAATCAGATCTACATTGTTGAAATGTATCATGTGTATGAAGCAAGGAAATACACCACATGAACTTTTTTCCTAATACACCTGTTTTTTAAGGGAGTTGGTATTTAGTTGGAAAATGGCTTCTACACGCTGCAACATATACACAGTCATGCAACAATGAAATACTGCAATAACTGACCACTGCAAGTTCCCGGGCTGCAGGATAAAGCCAGAAACACAGGCCCAGGAAACTGCAGTTCTGCATACCAGAAAAATGCTGTCAGTTGCAATACTGAACCACTGGTCCAAAACAAAGCCAGAATTAGTTCCATACAGAAAGGAAAACGAAAATCCTAAAGTGAAGTGAACCATTTTTTTGCATGTCCAGAAGGACTAAGTTAACAGGAAAAGTACATGCCTAGTAACACTGCAGGCTCTTCAACATGTTGGAATAGGCATAGAGCACTCTTGGAAGTATGTATTTATTTGAAGTGACTAATTCATGACTTAATAGGGCCCATGGTTTCCACTACAAACACCAACTAATTGCAACAGTACTTAGCCAAAAGATGTTAGCGTTTCTAAGAGTTGTTTGGTGTTTACAGATATGCTCTTTTCTCATGAAACTCCAGAAATTATTCAAGTTACCAAGTAGATGTATTAAGCACTATTTTAGATACTTTTGTATCTAAAGCACCCCCATAGGCTGCCAGATGTGCTACAGGACTTGCAGGACACTCACTCACATTTTCTGGAGCTGCACCTTGAGGTCACACAGAATAGCGTAAGTATCACAAACTAGGTCTTCAGGTCTATTAATCACAGGTGAATTTAAACTGCCTCTAAATATTGAGACATTGAAGAATATATTCTCTTTTTATCAAAAACAGAAGTAAAGACATAATACAATCAAAGAAACATTGCATGTTTCACTTGCTAAAAATTCAGTATTTGCAGCTCACAGATGCTTGCTTATTTCTATAGTGCAAGTTCACTATTGAGTTCTATAAAGCCAAGCCAAAACACATTTTCCGACAAGTGAGAAAGTTGTTAAGAAAAAATTAAAATTTCAAATTTATACAAAAATTTTACCAAAGAGTAACATCCATGATAAAATACAAACACAGGAAAGGAACAAGCATTATATTTTTCCTCTTCACCTATACAAGAGCAGACTAAACCTTTGCTTTCTTAGCTAAGCTAAGAGTTCTATTTACATACTTATACTAAATTGAAATGGTGTCATAATTTTTCTAACGTTTCCATACTGACTCCTGAAAAAAGCATTTAAGAAACATGTGCGATATTTAAAAAAATATATAGTGTCATATAGGAACACATATTGCAAAATTTGGAAACAATATTCTTTAGCTCCAACAGACGCTTAATCATTTCAGGACTTTTGGGAATTGTTTAATCCCTGCCTCTTTCCAAAATTAAATCAGTTTTTGACACTCACAGAGAAAAAGAAATAAGAATTCTGGACCTGTTTTTGTTCCTACCACCATCAGCAGAAGCTTGACCATTTATTTGACTGACCAAAAATAGTTTGGCCTTATTACTCTGGAGTTCCAGACTACAGGATCAGGTTGCCGAATACATGAACTAATCTGATTAGTCAGTAAAAGGCATGAACGACTTTTCAGTCATAACTTTTCAGAATTTCAGCATGATCCACTCTCATCAAACGAAAGCATCTTAGAATGGGACAGAAGTAAAGCTGTGAGTGAAATTAAAACCACATTTACCGTGCAATTTATAAAGTATAGTCTCTCATATTTTCATCTATTTCCTGATGCCTCAAATACATCTAGTCTTTAAATATAATAGTATCATAATGTTTCCAGGTGTCCATTTAAAATGGCTTCAAAAGTCTAAAGCTGTGTATAAATCTGGCCAATTATTGCTGATTGTGCAGAATTTTCTGAACTTGTGATTCCCCCTCCTATGTTTTATGATAATAACAAAGGGCAAGAAATTGCCTTCCTGCTCCCAAAACCCTGAGAATTACTTTCCCCTCTTCCAGTACCAGGATGAAAGTAGGATTACCGTGATTTTTTTCATCAAGAATCCATCTAGGGAGGAAGAATGAAGAAGAGTGAGAGACAGAAAGGGAGACTGATATCAAAGCAAAAATGGCCCAGCACTAAGAGCATTCAACTGAAAAGTGAAAGACAGAGGGTTAAATTCAGGTCTTCTGCCAGACATGGACAAGATACGAAACAACAGGGTTACACCCTGGATGATTCTCTGAACCATTCACTGTAACACGGGTGTGGATCAGTCCTGTTTCTGCTCTAAGTAACATTGCTGTAGCTTATGTAGGTATGAGCTTGGTATGCATCACCCTTGCAAATTATCTACCCTGCTTTTCAAATACTACACCTGGAATAAACTCCCCGACAGCAGTATATATGCACAAGACATAATCACAGAGCAAAGTTTTGCTGCTTGCAGGATCTCACATTTGCACCAAGAATCCCTTCTAAGTCTCTACTATCAAAGCATCATAGAATTTGCTACGTTGATATAGGGGATAACAAAGCTAAGAAAAAAATCCTAGCATTTTGGTTTGGAAGACGTTTTGTCAAAAACAACTCATAACTAGTATCAGGGAGAAACATTTTGAGCAAGCTAACCCTTAACATCTTCCAATTCAAAGATTTACAATATTATTCAACAAATGACTCAGACTGTACAGCTCTAAGCAGGTCAATTTCATTAGCATACATTTTCAGAAATTCTGAGACAGTTTACACACATCCTTGTATGTTTACAGACATACAATGAAATTCAACGCACTCAAGTACTTCAGATCCACATTACATGGGATAGTAAACCACATTAGCCTTCTCACTCTGTCGCTATTGACGAGTCATACAACTACCAAATACATCCATAAAATGCAGAAAACCAAAGAAAATAAAACAAACCCTTTCCAGGCTGCAATGCAGCTGCAAAACTGAACTATTGAGGTTTCCAGCCCTGTTGCTGACGCGAGCTCTGAGTTTTCTCTGCACAGATGATGAGAAAATCTCCACATTATCTAACAGATTGCTGTTTACATTCTCTCTCATACTAAGTGCTTAGGAAGAATTTATTTGTAACTTCTAAAGTCTGTGGAAAAGTCAGTTCACATCATTTGCAAAACACAGAGGCATCTTTTCCACCCCAAGTAATGTTTTTAAACTTTCAAACAGATTTACTGTGAGAATAAATTACAGTGTTATGACAGTCTTAATCACAGCAGTCTAAAAAATTGCAGTATCAAAACAATGCAATATTAACTACTTGAAATTGAAATTAAACTGAATAGGTGAGACAGATATATGAACAAATGCTTGCTATTTTAACATTTCATATAATTAGCCACTGTCCCTCATTGAGCTTTGAAACTGCTACCGGTTGTGTGAGTATGCATTTATCAGTTTGGGCAAATAGGAACATTTTACACAATTTTGTCCTACTCTTCCTCATTGGGAGAATCATTTGGAAAAAACATGTCCATTCTAACACATAAATCCCAGACTACTCTTTCCTTTCAGCAGCAAAGTGGAAGCACGTTTACCTCCTGTAGCTAAGAAATGAAGATATACTATTTTCACGTGCAATAAAACCCAGTTAAGTCATTCATGGACTAACTGAAGTGATTGGTAATTCAGTTACAGACCCAGTACACCAAGCACACAAAGCAATCACACACTGATTTAAGTTAATGAATACAAATCTGAATAATCTTCCTCTAGTATGAAATAAAATAGCACATTAGAGTTGAAATAAGACATCTCTTGTGCTTGATTCCATCACCTTTAGTTGAACCGCATGTAACATTTTAACCTTCAAAAAAAATCCTATTAATTTCTCTGAGTTAGGTTTGGGAGCAGGTGGCAGGAGATGGCAGCAGCTGGAGCTGAACCATACCTCCTTGCAGGATCATGACTATCTTTTTCTCCGACTTTTTTTTACATTCTCATAAAGTGACTAGCCATAGGTAAATGCATTAAGTATCTGTACATTAAATAAGATTCAAGACAGAAATGTGAACTCTCTATGTTCATTTTCAAAACGGGAACTTCAGGGAGGGAAGCTAATCTCCCCATAAACTGCCTGATTTGAGAACTTTTTTCTTAAAACAGTGAAAACGGAAAAAAAATAATCAAAGCTCGGTTATGGAATAATTATTAAACAAGGGAGCACAGCAGTGTAGCATTAGAAAATCAAAAATGTTCTACAGTGGGTATAGATACAGATAGATAAAGAAAGTAAATAGTATTTCAAAAGACATCTATACCAAATCATAACTGCATGCAAATACATACAAAAGCAACAGCAGTATTTTAAGCACAGTTATTCACTTCAGAAGGTGCAATATGCATTTGATCAACATGTGGTTATTTAAAACCTGCTTTTACTCCTTACTGTTCATCTGGCTTACGATATGCATTCACTACATTTGCCTGATGCTTTTATTCACTCCTTATTGCTTATCCATAAAAAAATCATCATTGCAAGGACCCTTTCATTTAAATTAAAGCTCTTTTGTAGTTTTAACAAGGTTAAATATGTGGCCAATGGAAATTTTTTTTATGAACTTACTAAAGAAAACTAAAAAAGGTTTCAAGACAAATTAATAACGATGTTTCACAAACCTATATATTTTGTATAAGAACATTCAGGCTTTTGCCCTATCTTTTCAAAAATCTAGATCGCAAAACAAATTAAACCTTTCTCCACAGTCTTCTAAAAGTAGGTAACAAGGTATTCATGTTCTGATAAATGCAATAATCAGTTAGATAATAATGGAAAAATCTTGTTCATTTCAGAAATTGAAGTTCCAGTTAATTGTCATATGAGAAGCCCATTCACATATACATATATAGAGAATTTGATATATACAATTGATTTTATTAGCTATTCAGGTAACTTTTCAGTGCTATCTTCAGTCTGACCTGACATTCCTTCACCTGAGTTGCAGTGACGTTGGTTCCAGAATGTGGGCAAGAACCTTCAATATAACAAAATTAGTAATCCATGCACTCTATTGACAGGGGTGAGAATATTGACCTAAAGTGATAAATTATCTTAGTTGTAAGAGCTCTGAGACAATACTCTTGACAAAACTAATCATAGTGTTTAACCACTGTCCTGCTTTTTATTTATGTGACATTCAAAATAAACTACAGTTCACTATATAAGTACATATGTATATGTACATTTACATATTCGTGTGTATACACACATACATATATACATACACTCATGTTTACTGTGGGTTATTTCCTCTTTTTAGTTTCTTAAAAATTAGTCCTATCAGCACATATTACGGAAATATTAATTTAAAATTCTAGTTTTCTTGACCAATTTTTACAATTTAATCACATTGTCAAAGAAGACGTCTTCTAAATTAATTATGCTTATTATCTTAATGTTTTACATAATGCTAATAGAATAGTCTTTACATGTTTCAAACTAATAACATGTTCCCAGTTATTAAATACTTCACTAGTAATTACCAACTATTCAAAAGGAATTATTTATCTGTTAAACATGCCTTAAATCTCAAAAGTATTTTAATCATGAGAAGATTGACAAAAGAACTAAAGAAATTGGCAATAACAGTATCACTTAATGTAGCAGTCCTTGGTTTAAGGTCTGTAACACATACTGGATGGTACAGTAAGTCTAATGTATGTAAGGAGTTAAGTACATCCCCAGCTTTGTGCAGTCAAAGTCAGTGTAAATTAAAGCTTTCATTACATTAAATAGAAAAAAAAAAGTTATTTTGCTTTCATATATTAAATAAAAATAAAAACATATATAAACATATGAATATATTGAAGTGATTGACATAATATTGGTTGATTTAAGAGCTTGATTGGTATATTTAAGGCTTGATTGCAAAGCTACTCACAAACTGCTATTAAATATAAGTCACTTTAAGGTTTATAAGAGTAAAATATATACTCATTCTGTATTCAAAACTGCATAGTAATTTTTTATTTCATATATATGGACAAAATTAATGCAATAATCTTATAATAAAAATCTGAAAGGTGAAGTAGCCAAGTGAAAACTGTCGTATTTGTCTCTGTCCACATTCTGGATCACAGCTGTGCGAAAATGCTCTGTGAGCCAGGAGCAAAGATGCACAGCAGGGACAGCACTGTCACACAATAAATACCCCAGGTTTCTTTAGGAATAACTCTCAAGAGCAGAAGAATATTTGAAGTTTACTACTGAGCTCGATTTTGAGGTGAGAAATGTTCTGAGAGCAGCAAAAGCACCGGAATTCCTTTTGTAGGCTACATCCTGGTTTCATTTTATCATTTTACTACAGAAACCCACCTGATCATCTCCATTTTATATTTCACATCTGCTCACTGAGTCTGGGAAATATTTTATAGTGAAAAAGAAATGAGAAGGACTAGGAATATCAACAAACTGAAACATAACAAGTTTAATAAATTCCTCTTTTCCTTTAAAACCACTTCTAATAATTTATTGTGAAATATATTTAGGCTTGGTCTACAGTAATTTTAATTCAAATAAACACATCTGAATTTCTCCCATCTTTACCACTAAAAGATTTTTTTTTTTTTAGTATTCTTTAATCATTTTGCCAGCAGTATGACGAATGTTATTTCTTTAAGAATTCAGTTCATAGCATTATATTCCAAAATGGCTGGGAAAACCTTTGCCATGACTCCCAAGTTGCAACATTCTAGATATTCACAGGTTTTCAAAACTGCTGGTTGAAGATATAATGAAAGGATCTAAGGTTTACGCATGAATCAGCATCCCCTTGTCATAATGTCATGGTGCAGTGATCCCTGCAGAGCTGTAAGACTTGATTTAAAACAGAAAAGCTCAACACTGGCTCTTGAGCCAGCAGGATTAAACATCCAAGATCATGCATATATTACCTCTGTGCCGAAACTACTATATGAAAAACTGGTTTCAATTATGAAGGTTTTATAGGACTCCATTGGAAATGTCTTTTTAGGTGACTCCAATATCCTCTCAGTGCAAAAATACATGAGTACATAATACAACTATCCCTGTTTGGATTGCTGGATTTAAGAGAAAAGGATTTAATCTTCACCAGTTTCCTTTTGTTTTGAAGAAGAAATCTGATGTCGCTGACAGTCAGCACTTCTCTAATTAGACTGGACTCCATTACACTGTGCTGCAGGACAATAAAGTCCAGTGGTTCGGATACCTTCCAATTCCACACTATGAGTTACCTGTGGTGCTGCACCTCTGCCACAGGTCTTAAAAGCCAGAGGTTCTCTTAAGAGTGAACATCTTTGTTAACGTCTGCCTTTACCATGTAGAATGTAATCCTCTAAATCGACAAGAAGGCTCAAATAGGGCCAAGTCTAGCCCATTTCTCCCAAAGGAATTAATAGCAGTCATGGCAGTAAACACTTCTCTTAATTGTGCCATCAGTCTGAAGCAAAGCTGCACCATCTCTCAATAAAAAACAGTGAGCCTCCTAGTGACATCAACTTTGAGGTGTCAAAACTGCAATTAGATTCCAACAGCTACTCCTGACGACCTGTCTACACATCTTCGCAGAAGACTTGCACAGTCCAGCAATTTAAAGTGACTATTTGTTACAGACAAATTACGCTGAGTTAAGGCTATATACTCACTGAATCTCCATTCCTCCTCAGCTACACCTGTCTTCTGGTCACCTTTAAATGACTGAGGAGTTTTACACTCTTCATCCCTCAGCAGTACATGACCACTGTCTCCTCTTTTTCTGGAAGCTTAGGAACCTTATTTAAAAGTAGTATCAGCAGTACAATTAATTAATCTAAAAACTGTTTGCTCCATCAAAGAAGTGTGAGCAAGTACTGACAGTAAGAGTGAAGATTCTTTAAATAGTTTTACAGTGGGCTGTTTGTTTTTAACGTGGATGGAATGGCACCCCCTAGTGTCCCTCTGATTCCTGAGGGGCAGGAGGGCGGCAGGCAATCCATGTCAGTGGGGCTGCGAGCTGCCAACCCCCTGGGTTGCAGGGCTACACACTGCATCTCCCACACCATCGTCCTGACCTTCTGCAGCCTGAGACAAACCTGACTTGAGGTTTCTCAATCAAAAGCTGAAATATTTCAGCTGTCAATTTCAGAAAAATTATCTATTACTCTTAGGGCAGAAAAGGTCATTACTACTATTACAGCATAAACCTGCCACTATATTTCCGTGAAGAAAAAAATCACCATGCCGAAGTGGAATACCCGGGTAACTACTGAAGCAACTACAGTTTCTTACTATCCTATATTTCTGTAACCTTCTTATACGCTTGTGTGGTTTAACTGCTGACAGTGCTGGTTTCCGACACACGTTCTTTGCACTCTGTTCTGAAAAAACATCAAACCCCCAACCTGCAGAATTTTCAGTATTTCAAATGAGACCAAGCATAAAGGGGACAAAAAAAGATGGATCCTCCTTAACCATTTGTGCATGCAATGCTCAGCAATCAACTACTAAATTCTGCTTCTTATAAGGCAAATATATATATTGGAGATATATATTGCCATATATATTGGAGAACTCCTTGTTCTTCAATCAAACCTTTCTTGAAAGGTAATCAAGAAAATACTATAGATATTTTTAGCATAGGCTTTACTAGTCAGTTAAATCTAATTGACAACATAACGGAACTAAACTATCAGTGATGACAGAGGTGACGAAAAGCAAGTACATGTTCAGGTCTTAATTTGGTGCTTCTTCCAACTGCTTCAAAATGGAAGCCTTGGACAAGGTTCAGAGATAGGGGAACCCAAAGAGTACGTAAAATCTGCCTTCTGCTGGAAGTCTCAAAGTCCATCACTGCAATTTACAGACTACATGCCATCTGAGTATTTTAAGAGGTCTCCAAGGAAGACAGGTAAGATCAAGAATACAATGCTTATGCATGCACACAGACATGGACAAAAATCTTGATAGGACAGGAACAAAATATGAATCCTTTACTTCCACAAAGACCAGGTGGCTATACTTGTCTCTAGTATTAATAGGAAAAAAAAAAATCAAGTATTTTATACAAGTTCTTTTCAGCATTTTTTTGCCTTCAGAGAACTGAGAAACACAGAAACACCAGTCATATTTTTGCAGAATGTTATCTACATTCCGCTACACAACTGGACTTCACCGACAGTCCCACTAACACATACTGCAAATACTAATCACAGGCAGTCCTGGTTACTGCAAACCATTGCTCATTACCCAAAAAAACAAGAACTCCCTAAACAGTTTGCAAAGATTAGCAAAATAGCCTTCCTGATTATGTGCTTTGATCTCTGACTTCAGCTGTGTGTGCCAGAACCTCCTGCCCTCGCACATGTCACTGACAGCTCTTGGGACTGAGTTCTTGGACCATCTATCCCAGCACCTGTGCCAGGCTGCCCCGCCACAGCACCACTTCACTGACCACAACGTGGCTAAAACAGGGAACAAGAAAAAACAAACCCAGAAGTCATCAATGGAGGCAAATTGCTCTCCCTGACAGCTGACCTCCACACTCAGTGTCCCTTACGGCTTATCCGCAGCAGGGACAGTGAAACGCTCCCAGGGAACACGGGGCTGGGTGGTCGCTGAGCTGTGGCTCAGTGCGGCACAGGAGAAGGCTCTGCTCCTTGCTGGCCATGCTACTGTGGGGCCTCCAGTTTCAGTGGGAACAGGTTTATTGGAAAGGCGGGCACCCGTCACTGCCTTGGGCACAACTGCCCTGCTCTCACAGCTCTCACCGCCCACATCGGCTGTGCTCGCTATCCCTTAAGGCCCGCCTGGCCTTCCCGCACCGGGCAGCAGCCGGGGAGCCGCTATGGAGCGGTGTGCGCGAAGAACCACCGCAGCGGAAAACCGTCTTCGCGCTGAGTCGATGGCGCCGCACCGCCCATCGCCTCCCCGGGGCGCCCACGTGCTCCGCGCGCCGCCGCACGCGCGCGGGCGGGCGGGCCCCGCCCCTCCGGAGGGCGGAGCCAGAGCAGAGCCGAGGGGGCGCCGGCTCCACGCGAAGGTGGGGGGGCGGCATAGCCGAAGCCGCAGCGTCCGCGCGGCGTAAAATGGCTGATCGCCTCCGCCTCCCCCCCCCCCCCCCCTTCCTCCGCGCTGTGTCGGGGTGGGTGGTCCCGGCCCTGCCCGCGCCGCTTCACGCGAAGGCAGAGCCCACCGCCTTATGTAACACGCGGGGGAAGCGCCGTGCGGGGCCATTTTAAACCTCCGCGAGGCGGGGGGGGAGGGGGGCGCGGAGACCCGCGCCTCGATGCCCGCGGGCGGCGGCCGCACGGTCGCTCCTGGTCATCCCGTTCATCCCGTTCCACACCCCCCCGCCCCGTTCCCAGCCCGTACTCACAGGCGTTGGTGACGGCGAAGCTGTTGGCTACCTCCAGGTTGTCGATGTGGGGAGTCAGCCTGAACTCCGAGGTGGAAAACTGAACCATCCCTACCCGAAAGGCGCTGTACTCCTGATCGGCGCCCCTCGGGAACAGCCCCCCTGCAGGGAAACACACGCGCGAGTCAGGGCGGAGGGGAACGACCCCGGCCGCGTGGGAGGGCGGCGGGGGACGGGGATGGGCGCGACGGCGGCGTGCGGGCACCTACCGATCTGGATGCTGTTCGAACGGACCCCCCAGATCAGCGCCCACAACGCGGGAGCCAGGAAGACAGAAATATGCATAATCTTTTGCATTTCCAGGAAAAGTAGAGCATCCACAAATCCGCGAAAACAGCCCCCTTTCTTCTTCCTCCTCCTTCTCCTCCTCGGCGAAGAGCGCTCGTCGCCCAGTTAGATCCTCCGCGATCCAAGCGCACCGGGGAAGACGCGAAGATTAGCCCTCGGCGGGCGGCAGGGGCCGGAGAAGCCGTAGCCCGCGCTGCCGCTGAGAGAGGGATGGAGAGAGAGAAAGGGAGGGAGGGAGAGAGAGATGCGCCGCTCCGGTCCTCGTTCCAGCTCCTGGAATAAGGAGTCGGGGTGGGATGGAGGCGGGGTGGGGGGGGGGGAGGTGGGAGAAGGAAGGAGGATGCCCGCGTGCCGCTGGCGGCGCCGCCGCTGCTGCTGCCGGAGCGCGCCCGCCGCCTGGCCCTGCCCTTCGCACGCGCTCGCTCTCTCGCACCAAGCGCGCCGGGACCGCGCACTGCGCGAGCAGCCGGGCCGGCGGGAGCGCCCCTCTCCCGCGCGCGCACCCCCCCCCCCCCTTCCCCGATTCACCGCCCCGCCCCTTCGCGCGCGCGGCCGCGGTCGGGGACACCGCCAGCCTTCAGCACCGCGGACAGCGCCGCGGAGAGGGCGGCGGGCCGGCTGCCGCGGCGGCTCCCCAGGGCGCGATCCGCTGTCCCCGTCCCGGCCCCGCTGCCTCCACGCAGCATCAACACCTCCAGGTGTTTCATTCCACACCCCGAAGGAGCGAGCCCGGAGTCAGCCCCAACGCCTTCCCTCGGGAGAAGGCGCTGGGATGCGCCCGCCGCCGCCTGCCTGCAGAGCCGCTCGGAACTAGGGGATCTTTAAGGTCCCTTCCAACACAAACTGCTCTATGATTCTGTATAAAAGGCACGGATCAATCTCACACCGATTTCCTTCTGTGACAGCCGGAGATGCCAAGATGTTAGCTTGGAAGGAAAGCAGAAATAGGAAGGAGGAAGGAAAGAAACCCCACCTATTTTGGGGGAGTCTTATTTATCTATTTTTCTGTTTATTTATTTATTTTTCAGTTTCACTAGTTTTCACGAGGATGGCATTTGGATATAGCCGCCTTCCACACATATCTGAAAAGCATATTTTTAACTGTGTACCCAAGCCAGGAGAGTTTGTGTGTAGGAAGGTTTAAACCTATCCAGATATTTAGCTTTCATGTAGGTTAGGTTTTTTCCAAGATGGGTTTCAGCTATATTATATACTGCAAGCTAAATTTAACATTTTTCAGTTTGGCACAAAGTCTGTTGCTATGTACCACACACGCGCGTGCGCGCGCACACACACACACAGACACACACAAGAAGCAGTGTAGTAATACTGTGACTGCAATCATGAATTTGCTATTAAATTATCATTTGCTGGTATATATTTTTGTTACATATCTTTGTTGCTGTCAATAAAGATGAGGAATATCCATGTAGGAAAGGATACTAATCTTGCATTGCATTTCCTTTTTTCTTCTTCTTATTAAATTCTCTTAAATCTCCTTTCCAGAGACAAAGATATCGAAGCATCAGATATTCAGATGTCGATATAAGTACATGTGGTGAACACATAAGAAGTAGGCTGCTTGAGGCCCTTTACCCATCACTAATGCATGATGAGTTTGGTTTCATTTGAGTCATTTCATCATGAAATTCTGTACTTGCTTCTGTCTGTACTCGTGTCACCATCTCTCTTTTTCACCACAAAATGAGATGAGCCTGAAAAACACAGTGAGCTTTAGCATCATGAGCTTATAGACCCTATCATATTACTTGGGTAGGATAGCAGAGTTGCTGCAGTCCTTCCTTGCTTTCTCCCCCAGCCTGGTCGGTCCCAGTTGTCAGATTTTGTACTCCGCGGTAAAACCCACCACTGAATTCTGTGAAACGAGCAAACATCATCACTGTAACAATCCATAGATTAAGATACCAGAGGAAAAGTTGCCTTCAGGTAGTCCTCACTGCACCCTGGATGATGAGATGTACAGGAGTTTACTTTTAATAAATGCTTTAGTGTAATATTGCCAGTCTTTCACAGGAGCGCAGCTACATCATCAACATACACTTTTTCCACTTAGGCCTGAAGAATACTCTCATGTATATCAAATAAGGTTAAAACGCAACAAAGATCTCAGGTTGAAGGTTACATTTTAATATTTAACAATAAAAAATCCCATTTACCAATATACATAAAAGCTGCATAAAATATAAAAATAATTAAGATGATGCAAAATATGATCATGAATCTAGAAGAATCCCACTTTTTGAACTAATGGTTATGGAAAGGATTTAAATCTCTAAGATGTTTTGGTTGGTTGGTTGGTTGTTTTGAGTTTGGGTTTTTTGTGTGTGTCACAGAGAACAGTGCTATTCCACATGCACGTCAAGACCTTTATCAGATACAGTAAAAATAATTAATGACGATGCATGTTTTATCTGTTTAGATAGTAAGTTGCTATGTTTTTGTTTATACTAAACCACAGATGAAAGTAAAACTAAGTTTGGATCCCACCATAGTGGGCATTAAACAAGTAACCTTACCTGTCACAGATGAATGTCCTGGACTCACTTTCTGTCATCACAGTGTCCTTGCTGCACTTTTCAAGTTAAAGACCTACAGAACACATCACAGCGAGTAGGTGATATAAAAGTGACCCAAGTAAGAAGTTAATTACCAATTACAACTGGGGGTTTTGTGCAGACTATTTGTGGTGAGTTATTAACAACTACTGTGGCAATCACAACTGCTACTGCCCGGACTGTCAATTTTCTAATGCATATTTTTCCATTACAGAATTGTAAGAATGTGTACATATACATCACAGACAGTGTGTGTGTGTGTGTGTGTGTGTGTGTGTGTGTATGCATGTAATACTCCAGATTTGTGTCATCATAACAGAACATGCAGAAATAATGTCAAATTATGTGGCTGTATTCTACTGCTAGTGTGCCAGAGGCAAATAAAAGATTTCGACTGAGATAAGTAAGTACAAAAGGATGGCGTGGGCTAGTGAATCAGCAAGAAAACCATTTAATTAGACTTTAATAGCTGGAAAAAAAATGCTGATAATAAAATAAGGCCTTCTTCAACTCTCTATTTCTTATAACAGTCCTATGCTAATTGAAAAAAATCAAACAGGCAAAGGAGAGAAAAGAAATTTATAGGTGATAGTAATTTATGACTGTGTACTAAGAATAGACATACTCATTAACACTGCATAAAAAAATGAGTCTGCATTACTGGGAATCACATTCAATACTTTTTGCACAGGAAAAGAATCTAGCAAGAGGTAAATAAGGATTGTAATCTTAAAACCAGAAGATTATATTCTTACGTGCATTCTCCTAAATCCGTCATAAAAGGTCATATAAAAATGCATTAGTTCAGAATCTGAAGAAAGCATCTGCAGGGGGACTGTTAATAATAAGCATCAATCACTTGTTGAAAGGAACATAGCAGGGCAATAATAATGAAAACAATGACAGATGTCACAAGGCCAGATATCAAATAGTAAAATGTCACCTTCCCAAAAGGCTAAGTGCTTAATCTTGATTCCATAGAAGTCCAAGAGAGACCTGCTATTTATTGCAAAGAATGCAGGATTTGATCATGGCTACATTTGATTTAATAGATTTCAATGGGTTTCTGACCATAAGGTAGGAGTTGGTGGGGAAGCTAAAAAGGGATAATATATGTTCTAATCAGAAATAAACATGAGTTTATCAGGAATACATTCCACAGCAGTTCATCCTGGCACAATTCTTGTTTAGACAGTGGCTGCATTTCAACTGAACATTCATATGTTTCAGCGGGCGTACAGGAGACATGGAAAGAAACTTGGAAGTGACTGAAGAACTAGAAATTTTTGTCTTACATTCAGAAACATCTAGCGTTCACTCCATATACTTATCAGAAAGATAGTTCAGGAATGACGTGTTGACACAGAGTACATACTTCAGGAAAGAAATTTGATAATATAAAACATTTGATGACGTGGATGCAATTAAAAAATGCACCAGTATTTGAATGCTGACATTAATCATATTCAGGCTAGAAATAAAGT
This sequence comes from Cuculus canorus, assembly GCF_017976375.1. Taxonomy (NCBI): domain Eukaryota; kingdom Metazoa; phylum Chordata; class Aves; order Cuculiformes; family Cuculidae; genus Cuculus; species Cuculus canorus. Next base: position 44,958,332 of record NC_071404.1, read on the forward strand.
TTATCTATTGTTTTGCTGTTTTAGTGATGTTTCATTGACCATGGCAATCACATGCTGAGCATTGTAGTCAATTTCTCAGCCCTGGTAAACACTCAGCTAAAATCAGATACTTTTCCAAAAACCCTTACTGAGAAAGTTAAATTCTGAGGAAGCCCTTGGAAATAGCTCAGGCTAAATGGCTATAGTGGTCCCTTCTGGCCTTGTATGCCATCAATACTAGGGGTTTGTATTCAGAATTATTTGCACTATCTTTGTTCACTAGAAAAAACTCCTAAAATATGTAGATTGTGTAGGATTCAAAAAATGCTGTGCCAATGCATGGGTCCTTTGATTCTATGGCCGGTCAAGAAAATTCTTCCCTTCAAAAAAGACTGTTGTCTTTGGATTTCTGAAATCTGCAGAACTCTTGCAAATACCAGTAAATGTATATAAAGAGGAAATAGAAATTAAAGTTTCAAGTTCCACATCTTTCTTAAATTGTTTGTTCCCATATGTTCATTCTGGGTTTCAAGAATCTTTTTAAAACTAAAAAGTACATCCTGATCTCCTGTGATCATTTGGCTTCCTCTTCTGATTAGCAAACACGTACTGTCCCCACTAACAGTACATGTACCAGGGGATGACACACACTAAGGAATAGCTTATCATTCTATTATGTGATTCTGATGGTGAAAAAAGCAACATCACTACCCTGTGGTACAATGTAACTGTAATGTAAAAAAAAAAAGGAAGTGATAATCATGCAGCTTAAGTTCCCTTTGCTGTATAATAGCTATGAGAGTGTGGTTTGTTACTAGCTTAGCTAACCATTGTGAGAAATTTATAGTGAATTGTGATTTACTATATTTATCAGAGCTACTTCTATTCTTGCTATTTGCAAGAAACATTGTATTTATTTTGCTGGCAAAATCACTTAGGTATGTGCTGAACTACCTGCACGTGTGGAAAATCTGCTATAGATCACTTCCATTTTTTCTGCTGACATTATAGCAAATTATATTATTAAGGTTCCAGAAAAAAGGTAAGAGGAATGCTTTCAGATTAGACTGTGGATACTAAATCCATGACTCTTGTCTGGCAGTATTTTCCCTTTTCTTCCAACAGTACAAAAGACTTCCATTGCTTTGTCTCAGTCACAAAGAATGCATCTCTTATTGCTGTTCCATTTTTTCCTGCCTACTTACTACCTTTCTTCTTCCTTGTTATCTCCTTCCTTGCCTGATTTTCGTCTGGTTTTCCAGAGCATCGACATCAGAGCCTTTTTTTTCTCCCGTTATTTCGATTTTACCGTCCCCGTTCACTCTGTGGAGCACAGCTAATTCAAGTGTTTTTTTGCTTTAGACTGTAACAGCCAGCCTTGGTCCTCTCTCTTTTCATCTACCACCTGTCCCATCTGTTCCATGAGTAATACCAGACATTCCGTGAGCAACTTCAGTGCTGTTTTTTATACTCACCATGTTCTTATTCCATTCCTGTTTTGAAACATGAACTCTACACACTTTTCAGGTCAGTCCTTAATCACTGAAATTCCTCTTTAGCCTGGCATCTTTTCTGTCACCTGTGAGAAATGTGTTACTCATTTTTCATGTCAAAAAGTGCTTTGGAGATTATGAAGACTTGAGATTTCATATACTGGTGAACTGTAATCTGCTAAGGTATGGTACTTGTCAAATTGCCTCTGCACCTCAGTTCCCTACACTCGTAAACAACACACTAAAATGTTAAAAGGCAAATACAAGCTGACAAGAATGCTATACTTTGCCCTCTATCGACACATCTGCAGCACACTTTTGTTACTCGTTCTCTGGTCTAGGTTTAAGGTTGGACTCTGTGATCTTGAAGGACTCTTCCACCCTACCCGATTCTATGATTCTAAATCCAGAAGACAAGTTCTATGATTTCTACTTGCTTTTAGCTTGGTCCTTTTTTTCTGTACAATGGAAGTGATTTGTTGAAAACTGGGTGTTTTCTCCCTGAGCAATCGCAGCACTGTGTGGTGATCTCACATCTTCAGTATCCCAAGTGGTGGTAGCAGGGAGCAGCTCCAGATCTACAGATTGCAGACAGATTTAGAAACAAGGATAATATGTGACATTGACAATAACACCCTTGTAAGTGCTTTGCCCAAACGCTCCTTCTGACTGCACTTAACATTATGAATATTGTAGGAAGTTGTTTTTTGTCATTGTAGTGAGTGTGCAGAGGCAGTATTTTGATCAAGGATACTGGACAAATACCAGCCTATAGGAAATGGACTGTGTGATGATCATTCTTGAGATGGAGAAGGCACGTTCTTCGTTTGATGTTTCATTCATAAAAACTACCCATAAAATATATGCCTACTCCACCTACCTTAGAAATCTGGAGATATCAACTGATCTTTCCAAATTTGAACCTGTTGCAAATCTGGTATCTTGAGAAGATCAAAGAATGTCAGAAAATTGACTGTTTATTTGTATCCCAACAAGGTAAAATTAGTTCATGAACACTGAACTCTTATACAGAGAACAGAAGTTCTGATGACAGTATTGCACTGCCAGTCAATACTCTAATTTGTTTTATTACCTCACACGGCATTCAAGATAGCATTCAAATAAGCTTTGCAGAGATGCTTTCAACCACAACTGAACTAATGAATCCCTAACTTTTAACGCTAAAGTCCTTAATCCAAGTAAGACAGCTTCTTAATATATTGCAGTGCAGGAGTAGATCTCTCCTACTTAGCTTCTCGTCTGAAACAACGTCTGTGTGATCTCATTTACATCCTTTGCACAATGCTTCAAGGCCAAGAGTTCTTTGAACAAGCAGGAGAGCTGCAATGAAAATACCAGCATTAACTGGTATTGGCTTGGAGGCCAAATTGGTCAGGAGCCAACCCAGGGGAGGGGGAAAAGACTACGTGTCACCTCTGTCCTTTGGGGGTGGGTTGCCCAGTTCCAGGCTGCTCTGTAGAGCACAGGCAATTTGGCTAGCTGTCAATGCAGTGAGATATATACGGCCAAAGCAGACTGCTTTTCTGCTCCCTCCACACCGAAGTGAAACAAAATTCACTGCAGTCATCAAGGGAGTAAATGAAACCTCCATTTTCCTTCTTCTGTCGAGGTGTTTCACTTTTGAATCTTACAGAAGTATCAGAAGGTAGACAGGCATCCGTTTTGATTTATACTGTCACCATTGGTCACAGCCATAACCAGTTTACACTGAACTGGCAATGTAATATGGCTTTATGTGACTGCATGAAGCTGAGAATTAGGTCATAGACTCATTTAAAAGTAAATTGTGTTAAGCTGGGATTTTTTTGTGTGAATTTTAAAAAGTAAAAAAACACGTTTTAAAAAGCAAGATGTGTATGTTATGGATTTAGTTTAAACAATGGCAATGTTATTAAAGTGCATTTTATTGAGATCACTGTTAACATTTTATAGTCTTGTCAGGGCTTCTGTCACTAGGACAACAAAGCGAAATTTAAGCTAGAGTGAGTAAGTGATTAAACACAGATCAGTCACACCTTCCCTGTTACATTTTTCATAAAAAAATAGTAGAAAATTTGCATCAATCATACAAAAACACTTGAGAAAATGTTAAATCAATGTATTTATGACACAAATAATTAAGAGACAAATTATGCTATTGCAGGAATTATACAATGGGACTCAGGCACCTAGCAACATTAAAAATAAATTAAGAGAATAGATAGAACTGATAGACAAGATAATAGTTCATTTATTCAGGAAATACTCAAAAGACTTTTTTTTTTGTTTTATTTTGTTCAATTACCTACTACAGTTATTTTGCATCGTTCTTTGAAAAATCCGATAAAATACGATATAAGATTAAAAGGACTGTTGTGATCTGAAACATCAGCTCTCTTATACTTATCATTATGATCTTTCAGCAACAGAAATGACTTTTTGGATTCACTGTTTACTTGTTGGGCATCAATACTTTTATTTTGAGAATATCACCTTGTCAAGAAACAGCTCACTCAAGATATCATGGAAATGTACAGAGTTGTGCTCGACAGAAGTTTATTTTTAGTTCTAAAAAACCACTTCAGTGTTTCAGGCCCAGAACTAGTTCACAGCACAGATAAGAGATATTTTTACTTTCACCTCTGCATAGGCATAGCTTCTCAGAGATTAACTGTGATAAAGTGGGATGTTAATGGTAAGCTTTTATAGAAGTAAACCCAACAAACCAGAAATATAAGGAAAAGAAAATATTCTTATGAGGTGTGTAATTCCATACTTTGGTCTAGGAATATATCCACATCATAGTAAATGTGCAAAAAAAATGCTTTTGTAATTGCTTTAAATATAGGCTTTAATTGCAGGGATTATAGTAGAAAAAAATTCTGCTTATAATCTTTGTGGCATGTAACACAACCTAAATGATGCTGCTTGTCTTTACTGAAACTTTGTTGGTGTTACAATGGAAAGTCGTCTTATACAGATTAACTGCTAGCTGTTATTAGAGTCTCTGTAGTTGCTATTTTAAGACTTACCTTATTTTTGCATTGCCCTAATAAGATGTACACACAGAGATGATCTGCATGGGTACCTGAGTTCAGAAGAATTTTAAATTTTTGCTTTCCTTTCATTGCAGGTCAGCATACACAGTGCAGTGCATCAAGGGCTTAAAAATAAAGGGGCATGGTGAGAAGGTTTCAAGGGCAGCTCAACGTTGGTTGTTATGACTACACAACGAGAACGTAACTTTGCATTTAGAAACATCACTGTCCTGAGTCTAAACCAGCCACAAAGAAAAACAACCTACAAACAGGGAAAAAATTATGCCCCAACTATGAATATGTGGACCAATAACAGGCACACTCATAAACAGATCCATCATCCTCTCTTCCAAATTCCAGTTGTCTCCAGCCTGTCAGTACCAGCTGTAGCTAATGTGAATATAGCGTTTATACCTTTCTGTTAAGTCAAACAGATCTGCTGATGTGATCTAATGATCTCAGTTTCTATAACTAAAACTATAAAATGTATTCGCTGTTGATATCTAAAGGAAATGTTAGTACTGAAAGGCATTTTCTGAAGAACGCTCGCTGATATTTGCCTGTATTCTGCTGGGCTCCCTGTGGTTTTAGTAGTACTAGCAAAACAGGACCTTAATTTTAGAGGTTGTTTAGCTCTAGCAAATAAATGTCAAAGGCAATGAAATGAGCTTACCCCAAACACACGAAATCTTTAGAAAAAACAAGGGAAATATAAAGAGATTAGAAACTTCTAGCCTCAAACATGTATCCAGAATCATCCAGTTCTTTCTGATGTTTTCATATAGGAATAGTTGCAGTAGTTGAGATTTTCTTCACAGCAAGAAGAGTTCAGTTATTTGTGGATTATTTGAGGAAGCTAAGGAAAATCACAAATCTTGCAAGGACTCTAAGTGCTACTGCTGAACAGGATAACAGAATACAATATCATTTCTTAGCAGCTATTGCAGCACTGCCCATAAAAAAAGTATGTAATATAAATGTTGTGCGCTGGAGTGGAATTTTCTCCATTCATTGTCTGATTATTTTAATTTTATTAATTAAAACTCATCTCAATACAGTGCCTCATTAAGACAACAATTTGGTATTAGTGAGGAATGACTCTGTGATACATATGGATAATCAATTACAGTAACATCCCATGAAACAACAGTGAAATTAAATGGATTGAAAATGCCACCCTTCATGGACTCCCACAATCTTTTGCTTTTGAATTTTAAGCATGAAATAAACCCCTGTTTTCTGACAAGAGCAGTGCTGGGCTTCCACTTTACCCCAGAGAAGGCAGTAAGCAACTCATGAGTCAGACAGATATGTGGCATTCGCTTCTATCTTTCTGTATAGAGAGCAGTCCCTAGGTGATTATATCTATATTGCTGTTGGATTATTGTCCTGTAAATGACAGGCTGTGTCACGTAATGCGAGCTTAAAGATTTAGCCTTTTTTTAAAGATTTAGCCTTAAAGATTTAAACCTTAAAGATTTAGTTAAAAACCGCCAGGAAACTTATCCATGCTTTTTAATACCCCTTTTATTAGCTTGTTTACTAGTAATTAACTTAATATACTGAATATTTACTATGTAGCATTACTAATATTAACAAGCTAGAAAAAATGAGTTACCAGTTAATCATCATTTTTCTTTGAAAAATAGTACTTATTGATCACACTGTATGTGATAAAACTTGTTCTAAGCTCGCGATTGAAGGAGCTACTGCAGTGTGGAATTTAATATCCTGTGGCCCACATAGCTCTCTCAGCACCATTGCAGGGGATGATTTAATTTACAAGGAACTGAAAAAATACATGTTGTGATATTGATGTACTTTGAATATACTTGCAAAACAAAATAATACTAATGGAAGGGGAAAATACTGTCAAGTTGTTAAGTCCTGACAAGCTGTTTTTTTCATAAATGCTTATTTCTAATAATGCCATTACATTAAATATGGATATTTATGCATATGTACATTAAATTATAAATAAAAATAAACGTGCCGCTTCAAAAGGTACAACTTTTTCCTTTGTTATTTCTCAGATTCTTCTGCAGAATCTATAACTGAGGGAGGAATTATGAGGTTATTTTAAAGATCATTTTTAGAGATCAGAAAAGAGTGATATTATAACTGAGGGAGGAATTGTGAGGTTATTTTAAAGATCATTTTTAGAGATCAAAAAAGAGTGATATTATATTAATGGGAAGAATGTGTACGTGCTGTGGGTTTGATCCTCCTCTGAGACTAAATCAGAAAGAGCTACAGTGTAAAGCCAATGTAACTGTAGGGACTATCAAGCACTTGATATCAGAGCCAGATTATTTCCAGAAATGTTAAGAACAGGGGAAGGCCAATACAGATATCAATACTGTGTAGCACTGAATCTATTATGAACAATGACTGAAATAATTTTTGTTATTATTTGTGCACATTACAGTAATGCCTTGAAGCACTGTACAACATATAGCAACAGATTATTTTTCATCCCAACTATATCCAATCTAAACAACATGCCATTAGCACAATGGAAAGCAGCCTTGTTATCATCTGTCTTTCAATGCAGTGGGAACGGTCTCCTAAACTTGCACTGGAGATCTGGAGAAGGGACACCTGTCTCTCTTTAGCTATTGGATATTGTGCTCAGCTACAGACTGTCACTTATGTATGAGGCTAAAACCTACACTGTATATGGAACCATGCCTTCAGCCATGCACCGTGTGCCAGTCAGCTAATAGCAGTCGTTTTTCTGCTTGGTCAGAGAAGAAATAATTTCATCGATTGAATTCTTGCAGCATGAACTGGTAGAAAGACTGTATTACAGGAGAGCATGCTGGTCAGGGGCAGCTATGAGGTCAGTATGGACAATGTTATCTGGTCTTATTCTATAAAGCTGTATTTTTCTTTTCAGCTCAGAAATGCAAACTGTTGAAAGATTCAATGTTGTCTTGTCTTTCAAGGCTGGAATCTCCTTTCAGCCAAAATAATTTATTCCAATTGTCAAAGCTCATCAGACTCTCAGCATGAGTCTTGCATAAATGGATTTATTCCTGGCTGTTTCATTTGCACACTCCATGAAATTTTTTTCCACCTATTTAATTTCATCAAGACTTTCTTCAGAGAAACTGGTAAACTTGCTGCAACAGCACTGTAATGTAGAAGACATTATCTCTTTCTTACATCCCTGGGGAAAAAAATAGGATAAAACATGGTATGTTTTAATAATTCATATACTTAGAAAAATTCCCATTTTAAGATGCTGTTCCTGAAATGGGAACAATATGGAAGCATATGATAAATAAAGTAATAAAGTCATGCTTATGCGTAACAGATAATATTAAATCCTGTCAACTTGGATACACATTTTCTCTTTAAAGTCTCCCATGGTGAAATTCATAATATTCTGTATTCTACAGTAGTGGTGTAAAGTCCTCCCATGAAACCACAGTGTCTGCAAATTTTACTATGGCGCCGTTGCAAGAAAATTCATCAAGTGGAGAATGTGATGAATATGTTATTGCAAAGGCACAGAGTTCAGGGAACCTTGCTGTGTTTTCCTTTGTCTGGTTCGCATTGAACACAACTGTGTGGGGCAGGTCCTACACAGGGCGTCTTGTCTTTGTCCATGCTTCTGTCAGGCAGTCATAATGACTTAAGCAGCAGTAGATCCTCCAAAGCCTTCTTGGCTTAAGACCACAGCAAAGGAAGAGCTCTAAGTCCAGGGAAAACAAACAGGGCCAAGTGATCCTCTCATGCTGCTATGAATATTTGTTTCTTCAGTTAAGAAATTTATTTACTTCGGAACTTTTTGCCTCGTGGAAACAATCAACTAGAAAATATGTAGAATTAATAGATAAAGACTAAAGTTTAGTTCCACAGATAGATTATAGCTCACGGTGGATGCTGCACATCATTTTATTTGCTTGAAAAAAAGAATGTTTCTGATCCCGAAGCACATCCAAGAGAGAAATGGAAGCAGAGCTGCCTTGGAAGCCAACACAATCAGACAGATATCTTAAAAAGCCTGCGAAGTTTTTACACTCTTCAGGAGGCTGAGGCTAAACAAGATTTGTCAGAAGAGGGAGCAGGTATCAAGATAGGCTTTGTCAAAAGCAGAAACTGGTGCTGGATTGGGTTGGGTTGGTCAAAACTATTAGTCTTTACAGTTAATTCCTGTCAGCATTATGGCTTTGAAATAACTAGCGTTCAAATGAACGTTTTCCAATGAGCTGGATTTTGAGAGTCAAAGAAACAAACAAATTAATCTGAAAGACTGAGCCCGCCTGAGACACTGATAAATCTGTTATGACAATGTAAGGCTTATTAAACACTAAGAAATATGTTTCTCTAGCCCCGGGGTCAAATTCAAGTTTTAAGATTAAAAGAGAAAATTAACATTTTTTTAAAAAGTCACATTAACTATTTTTTTTGTATTCTGTTTTTGACAAGAAATTCATGATTCAATAAGCTTAACTCAAAAATATGATCCACGTAGTGAGGTGCTATCCAAATAACACGATATTTTGAATTATAGGGGCATAACTGAAATCAGATAGTACGGATGATGTTAACATTTGAGAAACAAGAGGGTCCAGGTCTTTTCATTTATTACCATAATCTGTTCTTGAACATCAGCACTAGTTTGTCTTCATGAACTCCATCAGTCACATGCACGATCTTTGCTCTGACTCTACAGAGATGAAAGGTAGGATAGCTGAAGTGTATTGCTGAGAATATAACTCAGTCTTGATAAAAGAAGTGCCTTGCAGAACAGAAAAGCTAAACAGCACTATTGATTATCACGATGTATGCTACAGTGAAAGAAGGCGGAAATGCAAGGGCTGCCTACACACAGCTTTTGTTCTCAGCAGCAGCTACGGTTTCAACAGGGATTTTTCTTGCAATTTATGGCACTAGAGAAGGATTCCTCTGAGTTGAAAGGGTTTTGCAGGGGCAGTGGCACAGCAACTTCACCTGTTATACTCAGGAGGGCCCAAAAAACCTCTTGAGTCTACTTCCTCAAGTGAAAAATTCTTCAGATTGTGGATGCTCATGGAAAGAAACAGACTTAAACAGATATCTGAAAAAACCCACACTATCCACTGCCACAGCCTGAAGAACTCATCAGATGGAGAACAGTTATCCAAAACTTTATCCTTTCTACCCCACAGTCCCTATACTTCTTCCTTTCAAAACACACCATGGGGCTTAGGCAATTGTGTTTTGACAGAGAAGCTCTCAGTAACCCACATTGTCTTACTGGTTGCTTTAGATCACTGTGAACTGTGATTTCAAGCAGTAAGGGGAAAGATCGTTTATTTTCTTGTACTAAAAGACCTGTGTTTTATATCCTGCTGTCTCTGCATGTTAATTAATGGAGCCAGGCAGACTTCAGATTTACCTCGATACTCCAAAGGTGATTTGAATAACAAGCTTCAAGGTCCTTTAAATATTTTCCATCCAGAGAGAGTTGATGCTGTTCTCCAGCATCCTGATAGGCGTTGGCTTTTTGAGAAACACCATGCTGATTGAGAAAATCAATCAGTGCCCCCCAAACGCAGAGTTGACCTCCACGGGATATCTAGAGGCCAAAAAGACACTTGTATCGTCTTAGTCTCATTAGTCTCACTGCCTCTTTACTCTCATTATTCTTTTAAAAATTTACAAACCGATATTGACTATTAGAGTTAGGGTTTTCAAACACAATGGCTCTTTTAATGCTTAAAAGAGATTGTCTTATGACTTAGACTCAGTAGGCAATCTCATTCACGCTCAGGTGGGTGAATCCAGCTCGTTCTTTTATACATGCATTGGTTCAGGAAAATGAGTTTCATTTTTGACACCACCAGTGGACACTTTTTCAATACAGGGAATTAAACGTGGCAAAAATTCTTATTTTCTGTAAGCAATAGAGAAAATATTTTACAGTGAATCTTTCACATCACCAGTAGGAAAAAATAATCCAGTTCTAGCACACAGTGTGTCATACAGCATACATCTACATTTCACAGACACAGGCCGATAACACCCACATGAGCTAACTTTAAACTGTTCGAGCGCAATAGCCAAGGCAGTATAAAGCTTTGTGGGGGTTAACACCAAAGTATATTCTTTCATTCCCTACGCCAGCAGGTAGGCTTCCCAGCCGGAGCTCACTGTTGCCATGGCTACATTGCCAGCCATCCCCAAGTCAGCTAGTTCAAAGCTAATTTGGATAAACCTGCATTAGCTGCAGACATTTTAGTGACTGCAGTGTGTACCTACTCATAGCAGTGAGGGCTTTCAGAAAGATTTCAAAATAGTTCTTAAAAGATGTCTGCTGACACTGTTTCCACTGATGGAATGAGGACAGGTGCTGTGAGGTAGATGGGCGGACGACTTCCCTAATTAACTCAAAATGCCAGTGAATGCTGCAAGCAACCCAGGTGGTTTGTAGTTTATTTGATACAATAGACAAAACCACTACAATGAGAATTTTGTATCTTTGAAACTGCACTTTGTTCTTTGTATGTTACATTGGTTATTCAAGTGTGGAGCTCCCTATGAAAAGAGCTAGTTTCTGTTAGCTTTCTGGCACCACAGATGACCTTAAGTTTTCTCTCTTTTTTAGCAATTCTTTATATAAAAATAAGGTAAATTTTATAGCATATGTTTTAATTAAATTATTAAATTTATTATATAAATCGTTAGACACAATTCAATTGAATTGTAGACATAAATAGAACTATTATTCCATCTTTATGCATCTGAATTTTTTTTCTTCTCACATTATCTTCCTTAATCCCAGAATTAGTATACTAAAGCACCAAGTAACAGTGTCCTATAATTCCCTTATCTGTTACACATCGCTTTTGTACTCATTTCAGCATTAAGCTATCTCTATAGCCTGAAAAATCACTTGACATTGCATATATTCAGGTTGCACTGCCTTGGAAATAAATAATTTATTGTTACCTATTCTATAAATATCCTCAGCACAAGTCATCCAATAACCATAACAGAAAGCTGCTTTAATTGAAGAAGAGACCAACAGGTTCAGCTGTGTAAGAATGTCTCTTAATAGATTGCCTTAACAGCTATGACAAACCTGCTAAGTAAATTACTGTCACTCTTCAAAGTGAAATATTTTCAAATAAAGGTTATTTCTAAGTGTATTTCATACAAAATGATTGTACAGCCAGATCAGCCTCTCTGGGTCATTCTCTGCTCATCGAAGCCAGTGTTACTCCTTTCTCTGTAGGAGAAGTGTAGGGCACTGAGGATACTCTCCCTTTAACCACCCATTTCCTGTTACCAAGTCCAAATTTATTTGAAGACTTTCACGAATGAAAGCTGCTTGGCAATGTTTCCAAGTGAAAGGTCAGTCTTCTGTATGCCGCACTTACAGAAATAAACTCCCTTCCTCATTCAAAATACAGACTGTTCACATACACCATATCTCAGCTAGAATTGATGCGAGACTGAAAAGAAGAGAAGGTGCCAAGAAACATTACAGAGCTGCTCCTAAAACTAGATGTCAAACATGAGTCAAATCAGTACAAAAAATTGAGGTATGGGTTACTCCACGTACATTTCATACATCCAAACAGGGAATTAATGCATAGCAGCTGATGTACTTTTCAAGTCACATCCTCTTTTATCATATAGGTCAAATTTGTGGATGCAGGTAGAAATTAATTAATTCATCTCCAGGGAAATTCTTGATGCAGTGTTTGATTGTGTTCGAAAATCCTGAAATAGAAAGATATCTAAGCAGCCATAACACTAAGTATGAAAGGAATTAACTACTTGGATATTACCCCTCGATGCTTAAGAGCCAAGAATATACTGGGGCTTATGTAAAGGATAGTACAAAAAATTGTGACTCTCCTGTCAGTAAACAAGAGAACTTAAAGTAAATGTCAACTGAAACACAGATGGTCTCTCCCTCACAAAGAGATTTTGCATTCATGCAGTTTGTTCAGACAGCATGACTAGTTAATCTAGTAACTAAGGTGTACTTCATGAGCCTCACTTTTGCTACTATTTGAATGTCTCACTTTCTACAGTTTTATATTCGTACTGCATGGCAAGTTTTTATAGTGGTCCATTAATTTTACTTAAATTTACTTTTACTTTATTAATTTTTTCCCCCTCACGTTGTCCTATCAAATAACATCCTATATAGCCTATACAGTTTCATATTTGCTCCTTGTTCTAGAAATAAGTCAACAGGCAGAATTTTACAACTAGAGGGTGCTGGAGGACCACAATGTGATATGGCATGCAAAACTCAATGACCTTTAATGGAAAGAAGAAAAAGAAAATAAATCAGTTATTACTGCTCAGTAGGACAAGCTACTATATTCAGAGGTAATACAAATACTGCAATATTATCTAGTATAAGTAAAAAGAAAATTAATATTTTATAGCTGATACTGTTTTATTTCGGATTTTGTTTCAATATTGCTGTTAAACTTTGCTTCTGTCCTTAGTTTTTGTGCTGTAATGAATGAAAGCCTTTATCTTAAAAATACAGATTCCTTTTGCTTCTTTTTGTGTGAGTTGGAAAGCAATTACATTGTGTTATTGATTAAATGCTTTATGATAAAACACAAAACCCATCAAGTAAGCAGGAAAGCAAGAAGGAACAAAGATTAATTTAACAATAAAATCTATAATTGAGATTATACAGATAGAATGTGGACATTAATTACATAGAAATCATTTAATAAGAGTTCTAACAAGAAAATTATCTTCCAAAAGTCATATAATTTCAAACACAGCGTAATTATTTTCTTGCCTTCCAGTACGGTAAGAAAAAATACAAGTATGAGAATAAATAATGTCCATAAATATAGCACTCTGATTTTGTGTATAAAAATTACCCCTCCCTTTCTTCCTTTCTTTGACTATCCTTATTGCTTCTCAGTCTCTGACAATCCTGTACACACCTTCAACAGACAGTAATATTAAAGACCTTAAAGATTCCACCTACACGGATCAGTAACATTTGGGGTTTCCTTTCTGTTTCGTCTGACAAGAAAGAAATGCAAAGGACAAACTGTAGTAAAGAGGCTCTCTGAAATCTCCACTAGAAAGTGGCCAGGAAGCTGGTAGAAAGCACATGACCATGTTCTGAAGAGCAGATCTCTTGAACCCAAACATGAATTTTAACAATCAGGACGTTGATCATAAAATGGCAGCAGTTAGAAAAAAAACTTGTGTGTGTGCAGATCAGCCAGATGCCCAGTGAAGCTGGTGGGATGTACTTTACTTTTTTTTATATTCCCACTTTTGACCTTATGGTTGTCCAGGCTGGCCATATGTGGACAACATTCACATGGTGGGAAATACCCAAGTGATTCGACAGTCCACTTGTAGCCTGCATTGGCTCAAGACATCCTGAGCTAGAAATGCACCACAAAAAGGGGGATTGTGTCTGTTTCTATGAAAGCTTTCAGGCCTTTAGTTCAGTCCCTTCCTTACCTATAATCCATACCTCCTTTCATGAATTGCCAGCTTAGTAAGAACTATCTTATTTTCATAGTTTAACTAACTGTGGTGCCCCAGCTTTACAAGTGAAGACGCGCTTCTTTACGGCACACTCACAGGGGCCGAGGCATAGTCTCTGTGCATTCCCAGGGAATACATGCTATTCAGATGCCGTATGTACAAGGAGATTCCATTCGGCTGCATTTCACTTCATGACTTGCCCTTATGAAGAGCTTTCCCCTGGCACCCAAGGGAGACCGCAGGTCCTGCCCTACACACTGTGGGGAGAGATTATATTTCTGTAGTCTCCGTGTCATGGGGTTTCCTCTGGGAAATGGAGAGCAATCTTTTGTCACAGTAGATTCAAGCATAATACTCTGTTTCCAAAAATGTAGCTGCCAAATCAATGCGTTGGTAAGGGCATCCATTAATTAAAACATAGGCACAAGGGCTCATTATATATTTTAAAATCTCAACCCTTTAAACCTTTAGACACTTCCTCACTTCTACAATAGGCAAACAAAATAACTACTAGTAAAAATGCAATTTATTCTTGACAACTGGTTTGTTTAAACTGAAAGCTTTCAAGGGGATAAACAAAGCAAATTGAGTAAGATGTATCCGATGCAACAACAAAAAAAATGTGACATATATTGCAGGCTTGCTACATACTACAGAAGATGAGCCTGAGGACAAAGTAATAGAAAAAAAAGCACAAAATAACCCGATACTGCATCTTGTGATATTTCTCCGAAACTCCTGATGCCTTTAGTTTAGAAAGTGTCTTGGTTTTTTTTGACATACTGTATCTACCTTGTGGCTGAGGAAACAGCAGTCAAAATTTGACCGAATATTTTCTTGTCAGCATACTCTCACACATGTAAGTGTGCCTGCTTGATGGATAGAATTGTTGGGGTTTTTTTCCTAAATGAGCTGATTTTACAAAGTTAGTAATTCTCTGATCTTTATTTTTCCACAATGACAAGATCAGCTTATTCAATGCTGCCTTCACTTACAAAGTCTGAATAATATGAACTACAGTTTATTTTTTTCTTCCACAGTGCCATCTAAAATTATACAAGAACAAGATTTTTTTTTTCCCCCTCTGGAAGTCAGCACAAAAGCTGTTAAATACTACATATACTAGAATACTGATTTTAATAATACTCAACGTGCACATCAGTTTCATTGTCAGAAACACTTTGAATCTCTGCATGTTACTAATAACTGAAGAGTGTTATTCAGCTTTATAATGTGGTAAGCACTGTCCTTCATATATATTCCTAAAGCAGGATGTATGCTGTACATTTATATACAAAGTTGGCTGGAGCACAGACATTGCAGTGTCATGCTTCATTCAGATTTCAGATGCCATATGTTCAGTACAATCGCATGGCATCAAAATGCATCATATTGCTTTGCAAATGCAAATAATTCACACAGTGGCCTTCATGACTGGGAAGGGGCAATGAAATGGGCTATATTTTACATATATAGGAAAAAAAAAGATTTATCATAAATATATGGACCAGTATATGACGTTGAAGAACAAGAAGCAAAAAGGGAACAGTGCTCTTGCATAAAGATCAATTCTCTTTGCAGCTGATGGAATGACAGGCTTGGGAGGAGGAGGCTTCTTGTTGTTCTTGGCTTGAGATTTCCCGAGCCCATTGTTGACTTCAATGGGCTTCCCGTAACAGTCATAATTCGATAATTCAAAATCCCTTGGCAAGCTTCCAACGATGCTGAAATCATTGGATCTCAGATCAGATTTCGAAGTGCAAACTTTTTTGCATCTGGTCTCACCAACCTATGAAATAAAGTGAGGGGAATCATGATCTACTCACCATATTTCATTTAACAAACTTAATGCAGCTGCTAGTGAACACTGCAAACAAACATATAGGAAATTACTTGTTGACAGGGATACATTACGTCAGCCTAATTTGCTGAATGGTTGCATTATAAAGTACTTAAGGATGAGCAGTCAATCATACAAACTAATCCAAACATTCATAATTGTGTAATTTTTCATGCACAAAGTGCCTCATGCTGCAGTTAGACTCCGTCATTTTAAGATGATAGAAGGGGAGAGTATTTCTGTAGAGAGTATTTTGGAAATGGGTTCTGTGCTGGTGAACCTGCAGGACAGATACTATTCAATACTTATATTTTTCTGGGGCCTGGAAGCTACAGTCAGAATTAACCCTAAAATTCAGTATTTGATGAGACAATTAAAGTCTATTCTGATTCTACATAGTAGATATCTCAAGATCCTATATCTCATCCTAATTTGAATACCTTGCACGACTAGAAGGCACTTTGTTTGTACCTACAGTCCTTAGTGCCTCTCTAAAGACAGGTAGCAAAAATGTGACATGGTTCTCAGTGCTTCCCATCAGTACACTGGACAACTGCATAACTGAGAAATCTAAATGCAGCAGTTGAATACCTTTCTTTCCTACAGCTCCATCAGTGCTCCTGGGGATCAAGTACTACTGTGCTAATGGGATAACCCCAGGTCAATGTTTCTTTTTTACAGACCAGACAATAATTGTACTGGTGTATGCAATGAACATCTAAAAGAAAAAAAATATTTGATGCTCTTCAAACTCAAGTGTTTTGTGGAGAAAACAAAACAAAAACAGTCCTACATTTGCTTCTTTGAATTTTGTAAAGTTTATATTTCAGGTGCAACAAATCTCTAGGACTGAGGACTACCCCAAACTGTTCAGGAACCTTGAGGAGACTACTTGCAAGGTACTGTGCTATGCGACTTGGGTATACCTCTCCCAGAGTTTCATTTCAATTGGATTATGCAGCAAAGTAGGGTAAAGAAAAAAAAAAAGAAAAAAAAAAAAAAAGAATAGAGGTAATGAAATTTAACTGCATTATTAATAATGCCATTTGTCCACATATATAACCTGAGAGTTATTTGGAAAAAATGCTTCTTCGCAAATCAGGTTACACACACGGGTAACTGACAGGAACATGGGTTTCACTAGGGCTTCCTGGAGCCATAGATACACTAAAACTTGGTTCTTCCAAAAGCTGCCTTTCCCTCCTTCCCAGTAGCCTGTGTCTCCTCCACAAGGCCTTCAGGCGTTTTACTCTCAGCTCTTTTCACCTCTGAGGTTTCTGCAGTCTTAGGCTAATGGTTCAGGATATTTGCATCATCATATTTTGTAATTAAAATAATAATAGTGGAATACAGTACCAGACGTATGGATGAATGAAAAACATTCTGGAGAATATCATTAGCTTCTCTATGGCAACTGAGAAGGTATCCTGGATAAGAAGAACTCTGGCAATCAGGAAGAGGGCTAAACTTTGACTAGGGTTTTTACTCCCATTATTGACAAGGCTGATTCTGGTGCAAGGTGGAAGAAAAGCACGGCACTATTCTCCCAGCCAAACCCATATTTCTTAGGAAAACAGTAAATTTTGAAATCAATACACTAAAACCAAGGTGCAGGTTACATCACAAAACCAAGATTACAGTTTATAAGAAAGAAAAACAAGATGGATGTTCCATGACTGCAATGCAAAACTCTAGATATAAATGTCCTGCAACTGTCATCAAAGAGCTGACAGTCTGGGACAGTGTTCCATCTGGAGTAGCACGGGCAAGCTGTCTAGTAAGGTGATTATTGAGACACATATAAACACAATTACATCACCCTTTGTGGCACCGGGTCTCAGATCGCTGGTGATATGACAGGTTGCTTCCAATCAGGTCATATCCACTGATATGGGTATAAAAGATAGAAAGCATGTGCAATGAAAGTGTACTGGCAGGACTGGAGTGCATGTTAATCGAAGTGTTGTAGAAATATTACATTTTTTCCACCGTCAAAACTAGTAAGATTTAGTAAAGCAATTACAAGAAACAGAATCATGTATGAAAATCTAAGCCTCCTTTTTGGATTTGAAAACTTGTAGCCCACTCCTCATAATACCAGTGACATATCGTATAACTCAATGACATTAATTGTAGCCCAAGTGCTCTCATTTGCAATACAGAATATTCCTGTTCCAACTGAAGTATCTGCAAAGTGCTCCCCTAAAGGCTGTTATAGGTTGGTTCTCATTTCCTTGGGGACTGATGAACTGAGGGAATAGCTTCTAGGACACTTGTGCCCTATAAGCAGAGGACTGTTCACAGTATTTCACACACAGTTCTGCTTATTTTAGTGTCAACTGGAGTACTGATTTATCAGGGTGACACAATTTCCCTTGTAAGAGCAACCTGTCCCAAATATTTCTTTAGAAAGTACATGTTACTCTTATAAATAGTTTCTTTCAGTTCCCTGGGTTTATAAATCTAACTTGTTTCTACTTTCCATATTCTGTCACTGCCTAGACATATTTTTAAATTTCTTCTCATACATCTCTTCAACTCTTCCAATATTTCTGTTGGTTTAATCTACGTTTGCTTCAGTTGACCTACAGCTTTCCCTAAACAAAGTGAGATATGATATAATATACATTAACAGTAGTTTATCTGCTTTTTATTCATCCTGTCTTGATTTGTGCTAGAAGTGCAACGAAATTCCTGACACTTACCAAAGGCTACAGGAACCATTTATGCGGAAAATGATACCACAGGATTTGATTGCAAAGTACCTCACTGAAGTCGTGTACAGAAAGTAAAACATTGCTAAATGTTCTACCCCATTGACTTCATCCTGACACAGAACTTGGCCCTGCAAGATATTTGATATTATTTGCTTTATCCTGCTCAGCATTGTGACCCATGGGCCAGGCCCAGCCCACAGGATGCTTCCACCAGATCTATGGCTTTGCCTCTGCAGGGGATGGGGAGCAGCTGTTGGGGAGGAGAAGGTTTCTGGAATAGTGCTAGGCCTCCCCGTGTTTCCAGTGGAGCTGGCAGCTGTGCCTCACCCCTCCAGCATGGGAGCTGAGGAGGGTATGGGAAGGTGACATGGCTTTGTGGGTTTGGCCCAAAACACAGACCTAATTCCCATTTTTCCCAGGTTTGGGCCACCTCGTCTAGGTTTGGTATGTTGGACAGGACACTTGCACTTGATGAACACCTCCAAAACACCAAAAAAAAAAAAAAGAATCCTAGAAGCCAGAAAGCCCCTTGAGATGATCCTTTCTCATCTTGTACAAAATTCAGGCTGATGGGTGCCAACTGCCAAGCTCAGCACCTACTGCTGCTCTGCATGCAGGAAGATTTTTTTCCATGACCTTGTTCCTCACAAACATATGTACCTTATTTCTAACCTGAATTTATTTGGCTTGAATTTTCAGGCACAAGGCATGACTATAGTTAGTCTGATTAACTGCTGGTACTTACAGATGGTCACAAATCTAACCTTGATTTTGCACAATTCAGATGACGTAACCAGGCTGACATATGAAGCCAAGTCAAATGTTCTTCAGTCTCCTACCTCCACAGCATTACCTCTGTCAACCTAAGTGATAATATTTTAAGAAATTATATTGTTTGATTAAATCAATAAACACAGAGATCAACTTTAATTTCACTGACCTACTTAAAATTATTAGCTAAGATGGGGCTGAATTATGAATAAAATTATTGATAATTAATACTTACGAATAATAATTACTAGTCAGCTCTCTGTTAGTGATGCAATATTTTCCACTGATTGATGTCAGGTTTGTAATTATTCATGCTATGCCACTTAGCCTTTAAAAGAACTGGCATGATGTTAGCTTCTTGCTGTTTTTTGGAATCTTCCCAGTTTCAAACAATTTATTAAAAAATCAACATTAGCGTTCCACAGCACTCATGGACCAGCTCTTTGAAAAAATCCTAGATGCAGCTTAAGATAAAATCTTAGTTGTAAAATGTCTAGCTTTAATAGCTACTGTGTAACATCCTCATTAGCTTCTGTCAATGAATGCTTTTTCATCATCTGATTGGATTTATTTGCCTTTTCCCCAAACACAGAGCAGAACATTCATTCAACACTTTTGCCTTTTCTGCCAATCCTTGATTCTTACAGCATCTCTATCTAGGATTGGACCAATACTCTTATTATTGGCTATTTTGTATTCTTGCTTTACATGCAAAGTAATTTCCTGTTGCCATCAGTTATGCTAATCATAAATCTCTTTTGTTATCTACACTTATTATGTATGCATATTTTTTGGTTTTCAATCTTTTGGGATGTTTTATTTCAATTCTGCTGGGTTGGTTGTTTGGTGGTTTGTTTGGTTTTTTAAATAGTATAGTTTACCTTCTGGTCTGCAGCTGTTTTGAACGCTGTGATATAGCTCACCATCAACATTCTCTCTTTTTTTTTTTTTTTCCTAATTATTCCATCCACATAAGAAAAAATAGTTTTTACATTTGTGAAATCTGTCCTTTCACAGCATCAAAAGTACCAGCACTCAAATAAATTCGTTTTGAGAATATAGAATAAAGATCCTTTTCAATTGATTGTTCATCCTGGATCAAGTCCTCTTTGTGTGTCAGGATGATGAGTAATATAAAATGCCATCATTTTGGATTCAAGAATTTTTCAGAACAGAAATGTATTGTCCATAATTTCTAGCAAAACTTCAAGCATGCTACAGCACTGGCAGCCTCTCAAGCTCAATATACATCCCTCAGGCTGAAGTGCCTCCCTGCTGTAACGCAGCATTCTCTGCCCTACACAGCATCTCTTCTCTGCCATAAAATCATTTCTTCTTCACTTAACCTCTTTTGGCAGGTGGATCTGTCACTAGTGCTACCAGTTGTGTAAATCTTCCATTCAAGATGAAGGAGTAGTTCTAACAAACTCTATCATTCCTCTGTCTTTGCCTTGTTTTGTTCTCTTTTCTTACTCTTGCCATAATGATAGATGTAGATTATCAATAAAGTAATGACTGTTTAGCATTAGTGTGTATTCAGATTGAGTACGTTTTCTGGTGAAGCCCATCAGGAATTTACTATCACATTCCAAATATTATACTCATTGCAAATTCTCGCTACCCCACTAACTGCAAAGTACAGCACAAAAAATATTTATACGTACAATGTCACAGAATCACGGCACTGCTGAAGTTGGCAGGTACCTCTGGAGATCATCTAGTCCAACCTCCTCCTCAAAGCAGATTGCCTACAGCCTTTTTACAGTCATGTTCTGAATTACCTCCGAGGATGGATACAAGAGTCACTAGAGCTGAAAGTACCTACCCTGTACCTGAAATGCTGTCCGTAACTATTAAAATAGATTGCAGCCTTTGGTTTTGTGCACAAGATAAAGTTAAACTGGGCTTCTGGTGTTTCTGCAAGAAAAAACTTAGTCTGGACTGCCACTTGAGGGGAAAAGATGATGTGGGAAGATCACATAACTATTGGTCATTGCCAATGGTCACGTATATTATAAGTCAGCGCAGATGGTTTCAGAGCCAAGATGCAGCTCTGACGCAAGAAGCAAATCAACAGCACTACTTCTCTTTAAAAATAACTGGGTTTAGAGATATTACCGTCACTTGCATAGCATTATTTTTCATCCACCAGCGCCTTTTTTTTAGCAAATGTTCTCTACACTCATCAGCACATTATCTGTGGGGGGACAGCTTCTATAAATGGGCTTGATGAAAATGCGACTTTTCAAATTGAGGGGTGTTGTTATCGTTAACAATGCAATCTCTCCTTGTAATCACGACATCAGTGAAAGCAAAAAGAAACTGATTCATCTTCGAAACATTTCCCTTGTTGCTTGTTTTTCTCACTGTATGAAGTTACATTGCTAGGAAACACATGCAGACTCCTACTGAGGATTCCCAATAAAAACCCAGTGCCAGCAGTTACCACCAGGTTGCATAATTTTCTCCTCTGCTTAGAGCAGCATCTACTTGCAGCCGCTGAGCTAAGGGAGACAAACTGTTCTTTCTGATGGCTTCTTGCCTGTAAATGCATAGCCACTGCAGCTTCTAGCAAACACAGCAGAAGTGCTTATGTTTATTTTTCTCTTTTTTTTATACAGATTCAGGTTGATCTTGCCAGATGGACCACTTGACTTTAATCAGTCACATTGATAAACCTGTGGGCTTAAAATGGAACTGACATTTCAAAGGTTTTTGTTGGAGGGTGTATGAGTCATAAAATGTGGACTCGGGGGTTTGGTGTATGCTGGCAACATACAGCTTTTACGTCACTCAGTACTCGGGATTTGGTGGAGAGGAGAAGCAGTTATGCATCCACAGAAGGCTTTCTCCATCTTTGGCTGATTCTCACATTGTGAGCATTGTTTTCATCCTGCCATCTTCACTCTTACTGTTGGTGACTATTGGTCATGATCACTGACTTTACTGATACAGTAGTGCTTTTCCAGCTCTACGCAGACCCTTACAGGTTCTCCTACAGGGGATGTCTCCTCCTCACTTTCAATTACAAATAGCATCAAGCTTTTAATTAGGTTAATTGCTTAATTAAGCTTAATAATTAGGTTATACTGAAAAGTTTGTCCCTTTACCCAATTTCTTGTCATAAAAAAGGAACAATACATGCTTGTGTTTTTAACTATGGCTTGTTTTTTGCAAATATCAAACATGCTAAGTCTTCAGACCAGATGCCATTTTAACCTTTCACAAACGGAGCAAGCACATGAAAGCAGGATGTTCTATGAGGGCTGAAACCAGGGAGGGCTGACCACCTCGCTTGATTCCCTGCACTCCCTCTGATCCTCCACATCCCTGGGACCTTCCCACCTCAACAACTCTGCTGTGTCTTATGTACTGGCCCCTTCCCCAGACGTTCTGCAGAGATCACTGCTGCAATGCTGCATGGCCGTGAGAGGCAGCAAGAGCACAACTTGACGGCAAACTGGTCTGGCCTTGGGATCAGAGGCATTTTCATAGAATCATAGAATGGTTTGTATTGGAAGGGAACATGAAGGTCATCTAGTCCAGCCCCCATGCAATAAGCATGGACATCTTCAACTAGATCAGATTTCCCAGAACCCCATCCAGCCTGACCTTGAATGTTTCCATGGATGGGCATCTACCACCTTTTTGGGCAACCTGTACCAGCAATATGTTTTTTTAAACTTTATTCCCCTCTAATAACTAACAGATATGTATGAACACCATTCAGTTAATGCCTTACAATAAATAAATGCTTCATTTAAGATGGAGAAACATTTATAAATGCAATTATTCTTGCTCTATGTTCATCCCCACTTTGAGTCTTCTTCTTCCAGGTCTTTCCTGATGGCTTTACCTTTGAGCCCCATCTATCTGTCCACTGCTTCAAATCCAGCTATGGTGAGATTTCTAGCTATATCCTCAGTCGCATTTGCCTTAGTATCACCTCCTGCATGGAAAAAGAACATCCTCAAACATTTCTATAGGATGTTCACTCATGACAGGAACACAGTTCCAAGTTGTCGTTTTCTTCTAAATCTGTATATTGGTTTGCCTAAGTCTTTCCAGACATTTAGCACAGTATTTTCTCTTTCCTCACACACAATCCTACACAACCCTGATGAGAAACAGCTCCCGAAGCTCTGGGACTTTAGTCTGGCCTATTTTTTTTTTTTTCCTTTCATATTCGTTCTGCCTTTCAACATACAGCTTTTTTCCATTACCTGTTTCTTTAATGTTTTCCTCCCTCACATATTTGCAATATGACAAATGCATTCTCGATCATTACAAGGTCTCTATGAGAACAATCCAAATTTTGTGGGGCAGGCCTAGTTTTCTATTAGGAGCCAGAGCCACTGAAAGATTTAGATCTCTTCTGATTTAGAACTTTAGTAGAGGCTTTTCCAGGACTGAGAACTTTCAAAGCACTCCTACACGGTAACTGGTTCACAGAGGGAGTTTTCAGCTAGGTAGATTTATAGCACGCAAATATACAGAATCTAGAATCACAGTTGTACCACATCCTGACGTCAAAGGACTCATTGGGAGGTTCAGGCTGGATATCAGAAAAAAAATTCTTCATGGAAAGAGTCGTCGGGTACTGGAACAGGCTGCCCAGGGAGGTGGTTGAGTCGCCTTCCCTGGAGGTGTTTAAGGAACAGGTGGATGAAGTGCTTAGGGACATGGTTTAAGGGAGTGTTAGGAATGATTGGACTCGATGATCCAGTGGGTCCTTTCCAACCTAGTGATTCTATGATTCTATCATTCTATGATTGGTCTGGGACTTTTTTCTATATCAGCCTGGTGATGTCCCCAGAAATTATCAGCTCAGCACACCCTTCCTCAGGTAGGTTATATTTCAAAGCAGGTGGCTGGATACGAGCTGGATCACTAGCCATGAGGGAAGGAGACCAGTCAGCCACATGACCAGCTTTTACAGCAATGAATCTGTATTTCCAATATGTCTTGGTAAACAAATGTTTTGTAATTCTCTGTATAAAGATTATCTGTAGCTACGTATGCCCAGGACTCCATTTAAATCCAACACAGATTATTTCTTTTTGAATGGTAAAGGTCTCTGATAGCAAATTGGGAAGCCCCTGAAAAGTGCAGGCCAAACTTGAGGTGCTGGACATTGCAAGATCATGGAGGGGCAACACTGCAAGATCTTGAAGGGCAGACTGAGGTCTGAATCCTAAAAATGTTCAGCCTACTGCTAGACGCCATTCATAAGGAATGTTGCTTAATTTTTGCGGACAATGACTCCCCTTTCTCTAAGTCTTAAAATACACTGTACACCCAAACCTGAGTTCTTGAAAAAAGTTATTAAAAGGTGAAAGGATGGTATAGGTGAGAAAATTCACCATTTTATTCTCCTTATGGCAATAACAACGGTAAACACCTTAAAGAGCGTACACACCAAGAATAGTCAGTAACTTATCAGTTTGTATTTCTTCACACTACTGAAAAACTGTAGTTTCTTGTTAATATTGTCAGTGATCAAGGTGTACACTTACATTTGTTAAGCAGTGAAATAGGAATAAACAGATTTTATGCTGCTCTGCTGGACTGTTGCAAATATTTTGTCATAAGAAACAGCTGAATTTGGGACCTGCAAACTGCTGAACACAAAAATATTACACTCAGTTTAGAGGAAGTAAAACTGTAGCAGAGCCATCTTTCCTTCTACTCATTTCCCCTACTGCCTGCGTTTTGACAGAAGTCAAAGCAGACATGGTGTTGTTCTAAGCTGAGCCTGGTTGCCTGCTAAAACAGTTTCCAGGCGAATCTTCTACCAGATGAGAATTATGATAGTCAGGTGCACTGCTTTGCAATATCTACTGCTCTTCTGGGCTGGGGGTAATTAGTTATGGGGCAATGCCAGTCTTATAGTAGGACAGAGTTTTTGCCACTCTGGCATAAACTACTCCCTCCTCAAAGAAGCTTTTCAGGCGTATTTTATGCCACTGACATTATCACTTGGATCTAGCCTAACAGTTTATTTTACACATCTAAATTGCTAAGTCATTGAAAACTATAGGCCAAATTCATATTTCATATGTTGTAGCACAATGTATTTTTTTCTGTAGAATAAATGACATTTAAATATCACTCAGGACTGGAGGAACTTGGCCTGGGATGTCTGATAACACTTGGAGCACAAAGGGGCAGTTACACAACACCGGGAAGCCATCATCATGATGGAAAACTTTGGCCTGAGCTAAGATGTACATCTCATCTTTAACCAATGAGATCTGACCAAATTGCCTATAAACTCTGTCTGGCAACACAACAAATGCAGAAACTGTTTGACAGACTAACAGACTTGTCTTTTGTTTACAGATGCCAAGACTTCTGGATCCCTGGCGTTAGAGATTTTTGACATGAAATGCGGTGCAGCTGTGGCCATCCCAGGAAAAGCAAAGAGACAAGTGATATTTGAGTATGCTCTCAGCAAATAATTGACTGAGAGTCCTGTCCTCTGAATAGTTACAGCTTGAAAGCTGCTTCTTATTATGTGAAAAAATGCAACTGTAAAGCTGCTTGCTACTTTACTTACCTGAAGCTCAGCAGCAACCACGGCATTAGGATATTAAAAGACTCATTTTTCATTTAGTATATCTGACCCCAAACCACCAGGGACCAATTGGTCAGACTGCTAGCCATTAATTATCAGCATGTTTTAAATGTCTTAGCCACTTCTAAGATTAAGCACTATGCAAAACTATTACAGCACCATATTCCTGGAACTGCATTAACAGAGAATAATGCTGATTTTGTGTACACAGCTTAGCAGCTCTTACCTGTAAAGTGCTGATATGGACAGGAGTCCCTGTGCCATTCACAGTGTTCTTCTTGGCAGCATTTCCACCCTTCCCTTCCGCTTGTTCTGCCTTGGCAATCTTTGCTTTTTCGGCTTCAATTCTCTTTGGATTGTTTAGCATTACCTGGACCACTGCATACTCCACCAGGGATGCAAACCCAAAGAGAAGGCAAACAATCAGCCAGACATCTAAGGCCTTCACATAAGACACTTTGGGAAGTTCAGCAGCGAGAGTGGTACATTCAGATGCCAAGCTGAGCACTGAGAAAATACCTATGGAAAGAAAAACAATATGTTGACTTAAGAAAACTTACCCTTATGGACACTGGATGTGTTCTTCCTCTGAAACAGACAACATTGAATGATGTTTTGTAACAGTGGATGGGGTTACACAATGTGGTCAGTGTATTTTGCATCAGGTAGACAAAGTGCACATGCCCTCAGTTAGTGAACAAGTTAAATCAAATAGATAGGATAGTGCAGTTAGTGATGAATTATTAATAATGCATGCCTTCATTTTGTGAACAGAGAAAGAAAAAAACGATGCTGTTCAAGCTTACAGAATCTAGAAGAAGCTTTCTAGATAAAGGGTTTTTCAGGAAGCCCTTATTGTGAAAAAAACCCACATCCGCAAAGGCTGTTGAAAGGTTACACTCCCCTTCAAACTAGGTTTCAGCAAACATTCCTCCTTACAAAGCTTTCAAATATCACCATCAACACAGGTCTCACATCCCAAGAAACAAAATGCAAGTCTGATCTCAAAGAGGCTCCAATGAAAAGGAAATAGTGGCATAAACATCTACATTTGGAAAAAGCTAAAAGCTAACTTTGGAAATGGTTGTCATGTAGGGAAAACTTATTCCAACCTCACAGTTCAGAATGTCCCATTTCAGTTTTGGGAACGCTAAAAAGAAATCTTCTATAGTTAGAAGAGGGCAGCTTCATGAAATGTAATCAATGTCTATAGAAAATTGCTGGCCAAAAGGAGATAGATGCTCAGTTAGCCCTAACCGTGCTTCTTATGTTACCCATGTGCTCTTCAAAGCATGAAATAATTTTCTTCAGATCTTTTTTAAGTAACTGAGAATGTGAAAATCTTAATAAAACTGAAAGTATCTGTATAGGTGTATGAAAGTATTCAACTCTGGTTGATCATAAATAGCATATTATGTTGCTGCTGTTGCTATTTGGATATTAATAAGATTGATATGATACTTCATTTGGCATTAAACTCAAACATGCAACCTACTAGCTGCTAAAGCACTGCAGAGAATAAAGAGGCTATTACGGTCACATGATTTGAAAATATAGAATCTTATGTTATTTTATTTAGAAATCTATAATATCAACTTATGATTGCAAAGGTGAATTTGTTTATGCACTGTGATAATACAGAATAGCTAGATGCATGATATCAGATTAGAAAAACGTGGCATATAGTGAACAAACAAACCTCTGTGTCCACTCTGACTTATTTTCTGGCTACTGTATCTGAAGTATTCAAGTACAAATAGAATCACAGAAATAAGTCCATAAGGATAGATATTGAGCATCAAATAGTCTCCTTTTTTCCTAATTTATTCTCACTGGCCAATATCAGCAGTCTTGGGCTGAACATTAATTATGGATCATATTGAAGTGCAATAACAAGTACAAATAAGGCTGTATTGCTTGTTAACATAAAAAGGACACTTCTGTCTATGCCTAGCTTTCTGTTCATTCTTTAACAGTGTATTGTGTCCTGTACCATGAATGTTTATGCTAGATTCCTGAAAGGCAACTTCTACCCTAACCATGAATTAACCAAATTAGCCAATGATATGGATCGGCTCAATGTCTTGGATATTGTAATTTTTTTCCTACTTACTTTAAAAGTGTTTACTATCTTAATATATGAGTATTATTGTCATGCCTGGTGCTGAAAACATTTGTACAACCCCTTTGTAGAGCTTAGAATACTCGATCTTACAATCTTGGGTTTAATTCTACAAAACTAACTTATAAATTCTACTAGCTGAAAAGATTTTAAAGAACCTCTCATCAATTTGCTCAGTAGGGCAATTGAGTTCATGGTGACCTGCCACTAATTTCCATTTGCCTGGATTCCTAGGATGAAAAGTACATTCTCAGAGTCCAAGAAACTTCTAGGTTTTCAAGGCAATAGCAAATGAGACAGAAGCATAGAAATATTCTATTAAGCAATCATTTGCTGCCAGATCACAGTTGGCATGGCCTTGCAGACCAGAGTTTTAAGCTGCACCGTTGGCAGCAGCTGCACTAGGTGCCTACCTAACACAGTCCAAAGCCCAGAGATTATATGAAGTGAGGACAATGAATACTCTGCAAGACTAATTATTAAAAAAAAAAAATAATAGAAACACATCAATTCCTCTTTTTTCTTCTGAGGGAGCACTAAAAAGATGGGACAGAGCTCCTTCCTCTACACTTGCAAACTAAAGGGAAAGTTAGTCTTTCTAGGAAATGCCTCTGCATTTTTGCCCCTACTGTGGCATCCCTCTCAACAGCAGAGTTTAGCTTATCAGTAACACTAGTTAGATATCAGCCTGAAGTATGATTGTACAGAGCTACTATTTTAAAAATACTGTTCATGTGGATAATATCAGAAAGTGCCAATCTGGCAAAACATTTCAGAATGTGCTGCCAGGTAAATAAATCTCCCTTTCTTTCATCCATCAGGCTTATTGGCCTCAGCACCATCTCCTAGCACTGAATTCCACAGGTTATTCATATTCTGTATAACACAATATTTTCTGGTTTACACTACTGCTTTAAAAAGTCTGGCTTCATCTCACTAGTGTTATTAAAAAAGGTGATATTCTTTCTTCCTTTCCTTGTAGTTTGATATTTCTAAAACATTCTCTTCTCTCATTGAAATTCATACACTGAAAGACATGCTCTTGCCAATCCTTCTTCATACTACAGTTCTGATATATATCTTTAGGTCTTCCTCTGAGACTCTACATTTCTTACAATTCTATTAAATGAAATGACTAGAACTAAGACAGATCTGAGGGCAGAAGTGATGAAGCATGTCTGACCTCAGATCTATCTGTCCATTGCATGTGTGGAATACAGCATCACTACTCCCAGCCTTCAGTTACTCTGTTGTGCTCCCACTTGCACTCTGGACTACTGCTCCATGCTGCCAAGCTGCTGTGCACAGACAGAAGTCTGACATCCATCGGATTCCTACAGCTACAGGGAAGATCATAGTCCCTTTAGAGATCACACAGCAGAGAAGGAAAGAAAAGAATTTTTTGAATAGATGATGGCACACTGTCCACCTGTAAAGAACTGGAGAAACTCTGTCAGGCTCACTGAAAGGTGAAACACCAGAATTTAATTAGAAAAAAAGCATTCAGTGATTTTAGACTTTACGTCACTTATCCATAGCTGCTCAGGTACCACTCCTTTGTGGATTTCCTCACCACCAAGTGATCTATCTGGGTGGGATATTATAGGGCTTGCAACTTATTTATTTTCTGCACAGATAAAGCCTTTTTCTTCATACACACATCATTCTCCCAGCACAATAATCAGTCTACAAAAACATATTCTGCTTATTGGTTTACAAAGTATCTTGTATCCCTAAATCACCTGGAAACTCCTGAGGTGCCTAGCCATGGAGAGCAGTAGCCCACTATACTTAATTCTAAGGACGACTGTATTAAGATGTGCATAAATCAATCTGAAGTAGCTTCACATCTGATGAGATCTGTGTCTAGCCACTGAGAGTGTAGTGGCCATTGGTAACGCTTTTTTGGGGATTAGATATCATCCACTTGACATAAAAATGTTAACCTTTCAGATGCCAAGGTCAAATGCCTTCAAGAATGTAACTAGAAGAGTTAGTTCGTTGCCCCCTTACAAACTGGAGAAATATAAAGCTTACCCAGTGACAGTGCTACCAACTTGCGTTACTAACTACTGTCTCGTGCTAAAAAGATGGTCAGATTTCATGAATCTTACTTCTCTATGGAGTCAGGAAAAGTCACACAACCAGGCCAATGGTCAGTATCTTTGAAAACGCATTATTTCAGAAATGCTAATACATAAAAGGAACCAATAAACACACTAAATGAAAAAAAAAAAACCACAATAAATACACATGCATATTTAGTCACAAAACCATCCATGTTACATAAATCAGCTCTATGCCTCTTATACATCTAATACATGATTAATAAGCCTGTCTGGTCAGCTATTTGAAATGCAGGATTATAAAAGTAGAAATACGGCTTGGGGGTTTGATCATATTGAAGCTTGCTACAAGAAAAGTATTTCCATTTCTTGTTTCTGTCTGTTGAATTTAACACATGCTACATTTTCACCATGCTTTTTTTTTTCTTAAAATGTCTTATGTTTTGCATTATGGAATGCAATCTTGCTACTTTTCAAGGTAAGAGATTAAATTTGGTACTTGCTATCAAACTGATATAGATTGTGACTCCGTCCCAAGTAACTATTCCTATTTTTAAGAGACAAGAAAAATAAAGCTGATTTGTATTCTGAAACAAGAAAATAAAAAGATACAATAAATATAACTAAATAGTTGTTTTGTTACATTTAATTAGAGCGAGGTAGACAACAGTAACTCAGAAGACAGTTCTGGTTCTCCAAAATTTTTACAACTCTTAGTTTATTTTTCCTGTCATATCACTGGAGGAGGAAAAGTCATAGTAGATGACTTGAGAGGGGAGAAGTGGGGCTCAAGCCAGGAGATACGTGAACATTTTTCCAGCTAATAAAACTCAGCAGGCACCCTTTCCGCTCCAGTGGGCTCTTAACCCGAGGATTTCAGTTACCCTCTACTGCAAGACTGTACTGATCACAGAGACAGACTGGTAAGGTCATGTGGCAGATCCTGACTCCGAGAGTCTCCATTGCTTATTGACACACATTAGGCTGCACAGGACTCATGTCCTGTGGGGATGTGGAGGTTCAAGTGAGGGTAAGAGCCTTCTGAGAAAAGCAGGGGGCTGGAGGGATTCTGCAACTGTACTCCTGAGGTGCACTGAAAACAGGTGCACTGATCTCCTGGGACATGGAAAAGATTTGGACTTGTGGAGGAGTGTGAGGGAAATGGGGAGGATAGGGAGGCCAGAACAAGGGGAAGAAGAGGTCATGGAGACAGGAATCCAAATAGAAGAAACGTTGGGATGCAAGAGCCTGGCTCTGGATTTCATTAAGCTTTCAGGTCAGCAGATTTGGCCACCCCAGAGCTGGAGTACTATGTACAATATAATTAATCAAGAAAATATTGTTTTGATTAACTCTGTGTCCTACTATCTCAAAATAAATGAAAAGCCCGCCTACTGTGTTGTGCTGAGCAGCATGGAAGCATGAGCCTTAAGTACTCTCATGAACTGAGTCTCTAATGAAATAAAGTAATTCAAATAACAAGGATGCAAATTCTCTTCCGGAAATCATTCTGTTTCTATTAATCTTCCAAAAAACCGTTCCAAGAGGTAGCATTTAGAGCCTTCCTCATCATCCTAATTTCTTATTGATTATTCAAATCTTCAAATTTCTTTAAAATGCGTATTGCCACAGTGTCTGCAGCATCACCCATACATGGATAAGATCACATTTGAGCAGGTTGAGAGGAGCAAGGACCGCATGCTTATCACATAAGTGCTGGAAACATTTTCAAGCAGACTCATTGTGGAGGTGGATTTTACAGGACAAGGAATGAGAAGGCTTCAGTGAAAATGATGAGCGTATAATGGAAATGAAGTTGCTTTCAGTGTCTAATATCATGTTGTCAAAGCAACCGTGAATGGCTCAATGACATTAAAGCGGATTGTGATGGTATGTGTAAACACAGGTTACCCAGTGGGACTCTTGCCGCACTTGCATCAGGATTGATCCAAAATGACAGCCAGGATAGAACAACAATTAGCAGTGTAGGAGCATAAACACCCATCATGTAAAATCCAACTTGTCTTCTTAAAGTGAAGATTACTTCTACACAAGTGTAATAACCTTTAAAGAAATAAATGCATTAATTTTTTCTGTGCTTTGCAGGTCAATCTCTTCTGATCCATATCTTCTAGGCCTTCTTCTATTTAAGTTAAGAGGAAAAGTTCTATAAATTGATTTTCTGTATAAAGGGAAAGAATTCCATTTGAAAAAAAAAATGTTCAAAACATGGATTTGCCACATGTGACCATCATGTGATACTCTGTGCTCCAAATTTCACCTTCCATCTTTTCACAGCACATCAGTAACAGGCAGTTAAAGTCACTCTCATCTTGATGCTGGCTTCAAGATGCAGTCTAAACCAAATAAATGGAGTCTACCAGTCATAATAGCTTAAGCTCATCTGAAAATCTTACATAGCATTAATTTGAACAAAAAATAAAATTAAGAGACATAAGTGTAGGAAGCTTAGAGATATGACTCTAAACAGATATTCCCTAGTACTGAAAGCTGGTACAGGTGACTTCAAAAATTGGCACAGAATTTTTAAATTTTGAGAACAATGAATAATGCCTCTAACTTTTTGAAATAACAATCTAAAGCACTCAAACATTTCAGAAGATATCAGTTAAGATGAATTCAATAAAAAATGGAGTTCCATATACTAGAGGTTTTGCTGTAAGTAACAGATAGATCAGGAAGTCTGATAACCAAAAACAAATTCTGTTCATATTTTCTGTCGATTAGAAGAACAGGCATTTCTATGTTAATATTAACACAATAACATGGTAAGAACAACTTCATAAACTGTTCCATGACATGGAAAAGGTACTCCTATTTTATACTACAACAATTTCAAAAGTCATAGAAGTCTCTATTAATAAATTTGGTACAATGCTGATTCAGAAGACAGAATCTGTCAAAAATATATCTATTTTTCTTTTATGTTTTAGCAATTAAATGCCATAGAATAAGTCATCTTAAAAGTTCTGTTTTGGCATACAATAATCAGAACAACAGAACAATGAAACATTAAGGAAACATTTCCTTGGGCAGAAGACACTATTTGGTATTTTATAGTTCATTCTGTCCTCATGAATGATACATTGTTTTACAGATTTCCTATCTACATTTTCTGAATAGTTTCCAGAAACTTTAGATTTATTTTCAAGTGACGGATGACCTTCAAAACACTTATTTATTTGCTTTATGCCAGAAATGCATTCTGTATTCCTGTGCATCACTTTTCATCAGGTGGAGAATGGTATCTATTGCCCTCACCATTCAGCTCTGGAAGACCTTTTTGGATCTGTCATACATTTTGATTAAAAAAGAGTAGGCAAATTGCAAATTTAAATATTAAATTTATTGTCACAGAGAGTCACCTCAAATTTGTTGACTCTCCTCCTACTTAGGCAGGTATGATAAAACATCAGTTGATGTAAATGGGCAGTAAAGATCAAATTCTTTGCAACTGGCAAGAATCTGCTACATAAGCCACAATTTTGAAAATTTGCTCATACATGTAACACTGCATCCTGATTACCTGACAAAATCTTTAATTATGTGTGCAAAATGTGCTCTTTAACATACCTTCAATATAAGAATTTAAAGTAAATCAACCAACTACAGATTACTGAAAACACTCTTTAAACATAATTCAGAGTACTAAAATATCCCATTCAGATTAATGACGTATTCCAGTCTTGATGATGAGATTAACATTGACGTTCTTAATTTTTAAATGAAAAAGGATTTGCATTACAAAAACTTTAAAAAAAAATTATATCCTGTTGTCACTCCATCCACTCTGATGGTCCTCTAATGTCCTTTTTTTTAATGTTCAAGTTACATGCATACACACGAAGTGTGATCCTTTTACTTTGCACTTTGCACAGTGTCATTTCAACTTGTGGTCACAAGGTGCTGAAACTTGAGAGAACACTACAAACTTTTTTTCCTGTTTAATGGTCAAGTGTACAATTCTTAAATTTTTTCTTTAACGTTCTTAAAATATCTAAAATATCTAAAGATTTATGTGTTTAATTTTGTTTTAGGGCAAAACACAAAATGATCATGATAACTTTAATAACAAGATAGCAATCTTGATTATTTCCTGTTTCCCTCAAACAGAATGTAAATCTATTTTCCCATTTGTATGTATTCTATCTGGGAATTGCAAGATCCATCCCTTTAATTTTTCCCTACTTTATAGTCTATTTTTTGAGTAAATTCATTATCCAATTAAGAATAAAATATTTTTCTCACTGCTGAGTAAACTTCTACCATTTGAATGCAATCAATTCCAGTTGTTTGCTGCGCTTTCACAAATGCAGAATTTTCCTGAAGAGAGCTGATTTCGTATTATTTACTAATGGTAAATGATCTGAGATATTGAATTACATAGTTAGGTTAAGAGTTCATTCATTTTTTGCTGTTAAAAAACAAACCTCATTTCAATTTTCATGACCTTTTTCAAGTTAAATTCCTTAACTGTGAGATCTACTAAAGTTACTTGAGATCTCTTCAGACTTGGGAACTAGCTCAGGATGCAAATAACAGACATTCAATCTCCACTGAATAGTCAGTGAGAAATTTGCAAAGGATCCTCAGAAGCTGCAGCACCACAGTCATCCTAGTTGAATTTTAGTGGGAGATTTATTCATTTGATGGAAGAGTTCTGACTAAAATATACCCTGATGATTCCTGTTGTTGTAGAAAGTCTTGCAGTTGCCACAGTATATGAGTAGTTTGGATATAATTAAGGCAGGAATCAATCAAGGTAGAAAAGATAAAACACTAGAAGCCAAAGTACAGAAATCATTTGGTAAATTTGTGTCCATGCTCAGAAAATAATAATAGGGTTGAATAAACACGGGGCTGAGGATTGTAAGCAGCTTTCTGTAATGACAGACTTTCCAAAACACTTAGAGAAAGGAAGAACCTTCAGGGCAAAGCATTTGAAGTTACACTCTAATACTATCCACATCAGGATTAAATTAAAAATTGAACCAGAAAACCAAAATTACCCTACTTTGCTGCAACTGGCATAATACTATGTGACCATCATATCAGAAAATTTAGGCATTTACCAGCATAAAATAGTATTAGGAGTATAGAAACAAAACAGTGATAGTAACAACAGAAAACATGTAAACAAAACCAACAAAAACATTTAATCTCATCTTCAGTCTAGGTGTTTCTATATTTGAAATAGTTTGCAGTAATTATGTATAATAGTTGCTATTATATGAACTACTAATTTGGTAAAAGTAATCTATTTTCTCCCATAGAATGCAAGACACAAACTGGAGTACTAATCATTAACCTTAAACAATAATTGAAGGAAGCTTAAAGCTTTATACCAAGAAAATCAGGTATATTACTTACCTGTGCCTTTATAATACTTGGTACAGTTACCATATTCAATATCTTCTTTTTTAATATCAAACTGAGGCAGAGCAATTTTTTCTAGCTGTACAGGATCTCCAGACTGCCAGATAAACCGTAAGTCATCAGTTGTGTAACCAACTACAAGAACAAAATAATAATAATCTTTTAAAGAACCATCTCAGTCAGAATGAACTACAAGAAAATCTAGCGTATATGTATATTGTTTCTTTAACTGTTATTCTTTCTGTTTTCTGCTCAAAGAATTAAATACAAAAGCGAAATAATCCACAATGAACTTTTAGGTAGGCCTAAATTAGGACTTGGTGGGTGGAACATTACATTATCAACAATATTACACTGATTGAGAAGTGTCTGTTACAGTGCTCACTATAAAGAAGAAAGCAAATCTCTATTCTCTTCACAGCTTTGAAGCCTCCGGATTCATTCATACTCTAGATCAGCAAATGATGCAAAATATACTGAATTTTAATATCACTTACAAGCCCTAGTAACTTCAAAAGACCAACTCAATTGCTGTGAAGAATCATGGCTGTTGTGTAAAACAATCTTTCTGCCTTTTTAGTTTTACAAATTACAGTCCCTGACTTGGGAAGGCATTGCCATTCAGGAACTACTTGACCAGGTGTCTAGGTAGATGTGTAGCCCTACTTAAATCAATTCAGATCCTTCATGATCTCCTGAGTATGGACAGACTTCAGCATATATCTGAGTTTCTAAATCATGGTATATACAACACCATCAAGTGAGAGGCAGTGAAAGTTAGGCTCACAGTAGTCAAGCATAAAGTAGTATTGATTAAATATGCACAATCATAATCACAATTTTACATGCTGTTTTTCTGCTACTTTCTGTTTGTTCAGGATTAACTTAATTCAAACGGAGATAATGTAGGTTAAATGGGAGTAGAGATGGGGAAACAAAAAAGATGGAGTTGGAATGCAGTGTTTTGCAATTCAGAGCCTCTGAAAGAGTTCAAAGAGTCATTTTTCTGGAGGCATTAGACACATTTTTTTAAACTTTGAAAAGCAATTGTGATTAAAAAAGGTAAACTGTCGATAAGCTAAATTCTCTAAGATTTGAAACAACTTAATAAAATTGGAATGTCTCAAAGCTCTGTGATGGAAGATAACATAAAAAACTAGTTGTTTTAATTCTTCGTTCATAAAATCATCAGTCTCACCCCCTTACAACATACAGCAAATCACAAAACTGCCAAGATCTTTTATGTTAACAGCTACTGGACAGTGCAGGTTCTGACTAAAGGGAATATGTAGAACTGGTAATTGTAGCTGCAAACACGAGAACATCTCAGTAAAAAATAATGGCCTCTTTTGTTTTGGAAATGTAGCAACTAGAAAAAAAAAAAAAGTATTGATTTGAAAATAATTTAAGTAGAATACAACTGCCAATGGCTTGCAGGGAAAGCAAGCCCACTGTTGGGACTAGAGAGACAGACTGGATGTCACAGCTGAATAAAAGGTAGAAGAAATTTTAGTGCACACTTTGTTTTCCAAAGGAGAAGATTCCCCCTGAATTTGAATATATCAATTTAGCAAGGAGAGAGACAACATAGTTGTTTAAATAAATTTTTTGAGAACTTTTTTATGAGTAATTCTTCCTTGAATAATTATACCTTGCAATACCTGTGCTGCAACTCAGACTGAGAAAGCTTGTGCAAAATTCCATTAATACTACTGTTCAATTACAGTTTAACCCCAAACCGATTTGAGGTTACCATAAGAGTTTACTTCTGCTAATATATATACATATTAGTGATGGGCAGAACTCCTATGGACATGTTACAATTCTAAAGGTAAATGTTGGCAAACTAAACTATAAATTATTATTATTATTACTCTTGCCCACACTGGGATGCTCTGCTCGGCTTTGATTAACCTTGCTCTTTATTTGCCTTTGTCTTCCCTTTCCGAACCTCACATTTCTCATCTGATCAGGTGGAATAACAGACGAACAAAGTTTTTGTATTGTATTAGGAACGGGCTGGAGCAAGCCAGTTTCCTTCTCTCTGCTTAAAATTAGTCCTTACTCAGCAAAACAAACTGCAATGAAAGCAGGATCACCAGGGATTGAAGTATTGAAGTACTGAAAAAGCTGTATTGGAGTAAGCACCCTTGTTCTTGGGGAGACAGAAAGAAGATGTCAAAAGACATCCAAACAATATTGTGCTTCATCAATGTAAGGTGATAAATCAAACCTCAACAACCTACAAAGCAGCGGGTTGTGGAAGTTAAAACGAATTGGGAAAACCATGGATTCTTTTTTTTCCAAATTATACAAATTATATATGTTTGTATTTTACTAAGTTTACTGTGAATTTTTACATAAAACAAATCAGTTGTCATAGCATTTGATAGCAAAAGCTAAAAATGGAGTGCATGGTGCCGTAACCACAAGAAACATTTTTATAGGATGTATTATAGGAAGAATCAGTGAATACTAATTTCAAGATTCATTACAAATGTTGGCATAAACAATACAGAATTGATCAATTTTTGTTTGATTCTCAGGCATGTCTAGAAGGTAACTGTGTTTATGCGCAGACTGATCTACATACAACTTTCCAATTGCATCTTGCAGCGCTGTGTATCCATAGGAAACAAGGTCAAGTCCAAAGGGCATGACAGAGTAATAGACAATCTGAAAATACAGAAATGGAATTTAAAAAAAAAGTGTAAGCTGCCATGTAAGCAGTAGACTGCAATAAGAAAAAAATCACAGGTATTTCATTTTCAGCTTCTAAAATAGCAGAAAAAATAATTAAAGTTATAATAAGCAGCAGTTTGAAATTGAGCTATCTCTAGTGGTCTGAGAATAAAATTTTATAGAGAGTTTTAAACATATAGTAGATCACCACTTAGAGACTTACTAATACATGACAAAATATATGTAGCACATAAGAATAACCAAACTAAAACATCCGTACAGAACAGAGTCCTGTCTCCGGCAGAGGCCGATGGCAGACTCCCGAGGAAGAATATGAGACTATAGCAAGCAGGAAATAAAACTTCACCAGATATTCAGCAGCCTCCCTTGCACCTCTAGGACTCCTAAACCAGAAGTCATGCTTCAGTATTTAAAGAATCTGGAAAGATTCTTTTCTCCAAGAAGCTGCTTTGCTTCCAGGTGCTTACTGGAATCCATGCAAGCTTTGGTCATGAAGCATAGAATATGGTAGCTAAGCTGCACACTCAATCATCTCCTTTTATCTATCTCAAGCCTGCCTTGTAGTTCTTCTAATAGAAAAGAAGGTGAAAAAATCAATGTCCATTTATTGTCTCTGTGCCATTCATGATTTAAAGACCTCTACACCACCAGCTCAATTATCTTGTTTTTTCCACTGTGAAAAGTTCTGTCTTTCTCAGCTCTTCTTTATAAAGGATGCTGTTCTGTACTTTTGTACAAGCTTGCCACCTTTCTTGCAGTGGGAAGATCAGAACTGCACCTTGTATTCAAGATGCAAATGTAGCATGAATTCATACAGTGCCATGATGTTCTCTTTAATCCCCAGTACTTCCTAGAATTCAATTCAGTTTCTCAACCAGTACTGAGACATTAGCTGACATTTTCAGATAACTAGTCATTATTACTCAAAGTTCATTTTCTTAATTGGTAATAAGCATCGGCTATTTGCATAATATATGTAAAGTTAAAATATTTTTCCCACGTGCATAATTTTCAGTTATTTACATTGAATTTAATCTCATACTTTGCTGCCTAGTCATTAGATCTATTTGTAATTCTCACTGTTGTCTCTTATCTTTACTATCCTAAATACTTTGGCATCATCAAAAACACTTGCCAATTCACAGTTCAACGCTTTATCCAGATGATTTATTTTGAGCAGCATGGGACCCAAAAAAGACTTTTCAGTGGAGCTTTCCTGTTTACTTCCCATTATGTGTGAACACTGGCTGCTTATTCCCACACTACATTTCCTAATCCTAAACTATTTATGAAGGCAAGAGCTTTCTCTCACATGTGTTTTGTCTTTCATATGTTTTGATAAGTGGAGATTCTTCCATTCGTACGTGACAATACCTGCATAAACTAAAAATACAAGGCGTAGCAACCATATGTTTTAAAAAGCAAAAACCTTAGTAGCATGCCACCAAACCACAGTGCCTCAAAAAATTAATCTTACCTGCAGACATATAATTTATAAGCATATTGTATTATTAAAAATCATCAGAATATTTTTAGAGGATTACATCAATTTCAAAATATATTGAATTTAGGTTTTTTATTTAGAAGTTTTCAGAGACGATTTTTTCTATCAGAAATGCTTCACTTAGTATTCACTTAATATTGACTAGTCACTAACGTAACGTATCCACTAAAATAAGCTCATTGATGAATAGCTGCAGTCTGCAAAAATATTTGAAAAAAAATTCAGTTTCACTTAACACCTACTATTTCAAATGGGAAGTTGGCTTCATAGCTGAAAGTGATTTTATATTTTGAAATTTTAATTTCTACAGACTTCAAAACCTGTTAAATAAACAACAGGAATCAGAACCAGGACCTTGAGTGTAAGCCAAATGAAATGCTTTGATTGCCCAGTATATTTTCTTTTCTGATGACTGTTGGCAAAAGCCTCGAGATTGCATTTTCTCATTCAGATTTGGAATGGGTAAAAAAGAACCCAGAGTCTCCAATTTTCTTTCTTTTTTTCCAGCCACTACTGCTCTAGGAGCAAATAGCTCACATGACCATTATTTCAGAAGTGGTTCTTTAAGTCCCTCTTTACTGGAAAAGATGGAATATATTTGGGGA
The DNA here is from genome assembly GCF_017976375.1 of Cuculus canorus. Taxonomy (NCBI): domain Eukaryota; kingdom Metazoa; phylum Chordata; class Aves; order Cuculiformes; family Cuculidae; genus Cuculus; species Cuculus canorus. The sequence goes on from NC_071404.1 coordinate 44,998,627, forward strand.
ATCATTTTTTTTTTTTTTTTTTTTTTTTTCAGGGAAATATGTTCCAGTTCACACCAGCAGAAAATTCACTCACTGCTAGGAAATTGAGCCTAATCTCTCCAAATTATTGTGTCTATACTCTCTCCAGCATCTGTGATTCAACATGACATCCTTTTCAATCAACCAATTTGCTATTTTCAGTGAATGACTACTTTTATGGCACAGTGTATACCTTTGATAAACCAAGTCAAACCACAAAAAAAAAGTGCACAGTAATTACAATAAAGTTAAACCACAATTTTGGGTCTTCTGAAAAAATCTATACCCGATGAGGCATAGATCTTCATCAGGATTATGTGTAGTGCTATAACAAAACATTTATATTCACAAATTTTGTAATTTCTGCCTTTCCATATTTTATTAGTAAGTAATCAATGTTTTCTTCAGTTCAGGTAGAAGTTCAAGTGGTGTGCAAATTATATTGTTTCACTGAAAGTTTTACTTCATATATTTTATCCATTTCGTTACACATCCAAGAATTCATGCAATTATTGTTTCCAATAACACTAGTTCACTTAATGAGTTAGCTTAACATGATATACATTTCAAGCTTCTAGTACTTGTTGTGCTATCTACTGACATTTTCATCAGATTTCTTTACACACATCTAATTTATTCTATTATTGTTTGCAAACTATCACATAAATTTAAATTTAAAAATATTTAAATATAATTTAAATATTTAAATATATATTTAAATATAAAATATTTAAATACTCATAAAACATATTACGTTACTAAGTCTAACACAGCATATGTATCTCATATCAAGCAATTTTTTAAAAAAAAAGAGCAGAAATATATCAATAAAATACCTCATGCTGACTAGGACATCTCCATCTCGAAATATAAAAAGAAGGATATTTTCTTGTGTGACATCATGGAAGTTAGCATTTTTTTCATTTGCAAAGAATAAGTCTGGCTTCCAAAGACATTTAAACATTGTTGGGTCCACTGTCAGCGTGTCTGAACCTCTCCAGTCATTGGGTAGTTTGAGTCTGGGGTCATTCCACTTCTGTCTTAAAAAGATGTTGACTCTATAATCCTGATGGGAAGGATACATAAATATTAGACTCGGAAAAGTCTAGTCAAAAATCCACGGAGAAAGATAACCACCATCAGGCTCTGAAGAGAAAAGCAATTTATGCCCTGATTTTTCTGTCACAAAGATAGCAATCACTATTCAAATGACTTTAAGAATATTAAGTTTAATAGACTTTACTACAAGTAGATAGATAATGTCTCACTCATGTTTTTGAATATAGTAATTTTCTTTAAAAAAAGGACTAAATCGGTCACTCAGAATAATTTTTGCATCCCCTTGATAGTATCACCCGGTTACCCAGGCACAGAGAAAAGCATGCAGCAAGGCAGGAGGAGGCCATAGCTTGACTGTACTAAATTGCTACAGGCAGCAGGCACAATGTTAGTTCTATTAAGACATCCTGTGAGTGTAAAGTCCAGCTTATTCTTCATTTGTTTAGGTGGCACATAGAGGGCAAAACATCACACTATAAAAGAATAAAGCAGACCGGGTAGATAAATTTTATATCACACGCCCAGAACACAATCTCAGACCTTGTAACAGTGCTTTAGAGCTATTTTGGCAACTGAGGAAAACAGATGCCAGCTTGCAACACAAGTACTGAGATCACATGTATGAAAGGAGACACGGAATAGGTCTCAAAGAGACAAAATCAAGGCTTTATACAGAAAAAACTTCTTCTGAATTCAGCAGGACTCTTGCTCAAGGACGGACAGTAGCAGAGCCATGCTCAATGAGAACCTAATTTTGCCTTTGGTAATTTAAGTAGCATGTGTCTCAGGGCAAAACGATATCCGCACACATTCTGTCCTCAGTGAAAGCTGTGTGCATCCAAAGAAAAATCTGACCCAGTATGCCAGTTATGACTTTTCAGTCTTACTTCTAAGCATTTTTGCCTTTTAGAATTACATTTAAGCCAGGGCCTCTTCTTTGTACATATATGTAAACTAGGCAGATAACAGACAGAAAAATAATAATAGTATTGTTGAAATAAAGTGAAAAAAACCCAACAAAATAAACCAACATTCTACATATAAGACAGTTTCTAAGTGCAGTCTTCATGGTTGTCTTCTATGGCATGCTTTTTTTTTTTCATAATTGTCTATTGGGTATAAAGTATCCTGAGATAAGGGCTATGCCTTTTAGAGCACTGAAAACATTGCTACTTCTTTACAATTATAGCAAATTGTTGGAAACCTGGGAGTGAAGGTTCTCAACATATTTTTTATTTGTCAATGTATTCCGCATAACAATCTAATTTTATAAAAGTTATTTTACACATTAATGCCCTCTAACATGTTTTTTCTGTTAATACAGTATGAGTTCCCTTCTGTGGTACTTGCTATAATGCATACATCCACAGTCCAAAGCACGCGCGTGTTGGGACAGTCATGCCAACTCCAACAGGAAGAAGTTCATTTAGCTAAGACCTCATGCAGAATTATTTACCCTGTTGATTTACCCTGTTCATTGGAATACAGTGCCCAGTTTTCCCCTGTCCACTAGTCTGATCAGACCAGATATTTCTTTATTACACTATACTGTGTAATATTTTTCCTCACTGCATTGCAGAGAAAAGCAAAGCATCAAAACTAAAAAGAGACAACTTAGGTAATATTAATTAATAAGCGTAGTTCTGAGAGATATTTTACTTGTTGGCAGTTCATTTTTGAAAAAAAAATATGTGGCCGACATTTATATAAAGACCTATATTGTCAAAGTAAAGAAGAAGTATAAAAAAATAGTTGATGTGAAGTGACTTTGTACTGGAAAGGTCTCATAGAGAAGCTTCAGAACAGAAGGGATTTCAGGTCATTATCTCACAAAGCATCTTTTCAATTATATGTACATAATTGGAAATTTACTTTACTTGCTTCTTGCTGAAGTTCCCATTCCATGGGCACTTCTCGTCTCAGTGAAAATGACTAAACTATATGAAATAAATACTGCATACCATTCATGCTCACAAGCATTACACTATTCGTTACACTAAACTTAATTTCCCCATGAACAAGTGCATTACTCTATTCTTAACAAAATAAAATGCCTTCTCAAAGTCATAGGCAAATGATAAGAAGCGTCCAATGCTTGCCTTCACCTTACCCATTCAGAAGATGATGATGTTTACATCACTGAAAAGCAGAATACACTGACAAAATAAGAATTGGAAGTAAGATCAGGTGGGTGCTATTTTATTATATTATTGAGGGGAGACCTTATTGTTCTACAACTGCCTGAAAGGAGGTTGTGGAGAGGAGGGAGCTGGCCTCTTCTCCAAAGTGACAGGGGACAGAACAAGGGGGAATGGCCTCAAGCTCCGCCAGGGGAGGTTCAGGCTTGACCTCAGGAAAAAATTTTTCATGGAAAGGGTCATTGGGCACTGGAACAGGCTGCTCAGCGAGGTGGTTGAGTCACCTTCCCTGGAGATGTTTAAGGGACAGGTGGATGAGGTGCTGAGGGGCAGGGTTTAGGGAATGTTGGGAATGGTTGGACTCGATGACCCAGTGGGTCCCTTCCAACCTAGTGATTCTATGATTCTATTTCCTCCCTTTCTCTGCTACGAATGAACTTAAATATACCAAACAATGGGATGTTGTGATGTTCTAAGAACTTGATTCCAATTCAAGTCAATGGAAGAAAAATCCCATAAACCTAAAAAAGCTAAGTTCAAAGCTACCTAAACGACTAGAAACATGTCTAGCCATGGGTGTGGCTAGAGAGGAAGGCCACCAATGTACTTGAGGCAACATAGAAAATGTAGAAGGAAGCAGAGAGATGTGAGGATACAAAATTTTGCTTAGTCAGACAATGATGTGCAAAAGGACTTATTTTTAGAAGACTATGAACTATTGCAGCACCTGGCAGCAGTATACACTTTGTTCTGGTATAATCTATTTTGAAATAAGCCTGAAACCAGTTCTCTCAAATTTGGGCATGAATTTTAAGATTCAGTATGTGCACTACAATTAGGTTCAATAGGGGTTGAAAAAGTGGTCTGCATGAAGCAAATGGTCTTCCTCCTATACATTTGACAAACATTCCTTGAATATTGCAGAACGATGGTCATTTTGTAATAAAGGAGAGTTAAATAGCAATTTAAAAGCCTGAAACAACGTGGGGGGTGGAAGAGATATTCATCAGACCTAGGAGGATCTGGCAGGTAAAAAGAATCACAAAAGTATTCTACAGAGCCTTGCTTTCCCCATGAAACTCCAATAGAAGGCAAGTTGTCTTAAGGGAGGTTGAAAGGGGAGGCATTCTAGGAAATATTTCAAATGCAGCCTACTAAACAGTGGGCATGTTGCCAGAAAAACTCCTCAGACCAGAAACCAGACATAGCCGATACATCTCTTTCTGCAAACTGGAGCACATAGTTCATGAAAGGCTTTTTTTCTACATGAACTGCACTCACACAAAGAAAGGAAGCACAATAGCGCTGTCTGTTAGTAAGACATAAAACGGCATTTTTGAGATTAAAATAAGGAAGCTGAATTTTCCTTTATACACACAAATATTAAAAAGACCTTTCTGGAAGGTTTTAAAGTAAAGAAGAAGGAGGAATTGGTGTCTTACCATTTGAGTCAGTAAACAAAGGTTACACTGAAAGCAGAGAGTCAGATCATAAGCACAGCTAAAACACTACACAGTTCTTCTCTATCTTAGCTTTACAAATTCTTAATCGCTTTGTAGTTAAATAATTTTTTTGTTCATTTTTTCCAAGTAACTTGCTTAATACATATGTGAAAACGTTGCAAATCTGTACGGTATTCTAGGGTCCAGAGGAGGGATACAAGGGTGATCAGAGGGCTGGAGCACCTTCCATACAATGACAGGTTGAGAGAGTTGGGCTTGTTCACCCTGAAGAAGGCTCCGAGGAGATCTTATAGCAACCTTCCAGTACCTGAAGGGGGCCTACAGAAAAGCTGGAGAGGGGCTATTCATAAAGGCTTGTGCAGGTAGGATGAGGGGCAATGGGTGCAAACTGGAGAGGGGCAGATGTAGACTAGGTATTAGGAAGAATTTCTTCACCATGAGAGTGGTGAGGCACTGGCACAGGTTGCCCAGGGAGGTTGTGGACGCCTCATCCCTAGAGGTGTTCAAGGCCAGGTTGGATGGGGCCTTGGGCAGCCTGATCCAGTGGGAGGCGTCCCTGACCATGGCAGGGGAGCTGGAACTGGGTGATCTTTAAGGTCCCTTCCAACGCTAACTATTCTGATTGTATGATTCAACAACACAACAGGAACACTGCTTTTTCTTGACACAGAGCAAACATTTGCCCTTCAGTTTATTCACAGAGGCTTCCGTGTACAGCATCTGCACTATGCATCCTATCTTGCTTCAAACTGATATTATTTCAGACCTGTCAATGTTTTTCTATAAATAAACTCCTTTCTCTCTTAAAGCTAGGTAGACTCTACTTCAGTGGAAGGTAATCTCTACAGTTTTTGTTGAGGATGAGCCAACTCCATAGCTAAGAATGCAATCATCATGGGACTCGAAGGACAGCAATCAAAAAATAATTGACAATAATTTTGTGGGATTCCTGAAATATGTGAGGAACCATCAGAACCAGGCACCATGAAACTGTGGGAGCCTGCTGACTAGTTAGAAGTTCCAGACATTGAGAGGAGAGTTGGCTCTTTCAGAGGAGGGTCTAGGAGTAGAATACAGGACATCTTGTTGAAGATATTTCCTTCTGCATCTCTTTAGACATCCTTCTAAAAGAAAGGAGATCAGTATGCCAAGAGACCTTTTCTCACTAGCACTCTACACTTGTGTTTGTTGAGCCTTTAACCATCACCTCACTTCCAATCACCTGGCACCAATGGTTATTTTTCCCCACCCTTCCATCCCCTAAAAGAAGGAATCATCTCCTTAACATGGCTGAAATAGGATGCTTAACTCCCACACTGATTTTGTGAAAATTATGAATTCATCTATTACAGCCAGAGACGGCTACAAAGCCAAGAATCATCGTAATACTTCATCGAGGGAAATACTTAGAAATACATTATTTCACAGCTTTTGATATCAGTAATGGTATCACGCTGATCAGTTTAGTAGCTTCTGATAACTTTAGAGACAGTCAAGAAATAAATAGTCCACACAATTCACACCAACGCCTGAGACAGTACGGATGCAGGTAGCCACCCTCTTCTCCAACACTGAGGAAGATTTTTCAGCAGTTCTGTTACTGCCTGCAAATGTCTGCAAGGGACCTCTTTGGTCCTTCACAGAATTGGTGCTTTAGCTCCAGGAAACACTTTACCTGTGATCCTGGAGATGTAAGATTTTTCCTAGTCCAAGGTGCACTGTACAGTGCGTTTCCAGACCACCTGAAGGCAAGTACCAGGCTATCCCCAAGAGAACAGTGGTTCCTGAATGTCCACAGGACCCAGTGCTTACTGCAGCAGGAAGAGTTTCACAAGTGATATATGGAAGAATAAATTGACCATTTCTTTTGTCAGTGTTTCCCGTGATATATTAAGGCAACCAAGAAGAAAACCACAATTCACAGAAACATGCTTAGCTATCATGGTGATCGTTTGGACATAGAAATCTAAATAAAAACATAAATTAAAGTAAGAACAGTGTCTGAAGTTCTGAAATTTGGAGCACAACATGAATTGTATTATAGAACATCCTAGTAAATATGTGAGTGACCATATCAGGAATTCACAGACATGCATATATGCATTGATGTAGAGACCGTACTTAATTTTTGGCAGGGAAGCATTCCCCTTACATTAACATTTTGTTACTGTTTGGATCTGGGTAAATTGTAAAAAAGGCTCTGTTAAAGTCGCTTTTTAAAGCATGCAATAAATTTCAGAAACTTGAAAGGGCCATCTGGCCTAATATACCTGCCATCTTAGACACTTATCTCACTCCTACTTTCCTGCTCTTCCTCCCTGCCTCTTTTTAAACTTCAGTTCCCTTTTTGTTTTCAGAAATAAATCTCAAGGTATCTTCAACATACTTGCATTCTTTGTTTTAATATCATTTCCCACTAATGCCATTAGTTGACTTACTATCATTTGCAATTATATCTAAATCTTTATTCTCTTCTAGTGAAAGAAACAGAAATTTCTGGCCAAGCTGTTCAAAAGCTGTTTCAGCCATCACATATGTTTAACTTTGAGTGGCTCTGCAGTGTCACTAAAATGTTATTAGGGTATTGTGTAAGCTGGTTCTGCATTGTAAGATGAGTATTTACTTCTATTGACAACAAGAGGTCTTTTATTATGTATTAGCCATATTATGTTTTACTGCTTTTGTGCCATTAAGAGTAAGAATGCTGCCTTAGTCACAGCATTGAAAAAAGCAGCCTGACTTTGGGAATGGACTCAACACTTTAGATGCAGCAGATCACCAAAGTTATTTACAAATAGGATGCTCAAGGAGCATCTCAGAACTCCCATGCTGAGTGCATGCCCCAACTGTGGCTTCCAATGCACTGACAAGACACCGTGTACTTCCCTCTTCTTTACACAAAAGTAAAATGCTGATCAGGTTAGAACATCTTCAACCATTAAATGTAATTTTTTTGGCAATATTTTTGACAGTATTTACTGGAAATACCATTGCAAAAAAGATCTTCAAGTACTTAAGTATTGGAAAGGGCTTTGTTGAAATGACTTCTTATTTTGAAACAGATTTTATTTCCTAAAGAAATAAAAAGTCAAAATTGTAAGGAGGATTATTTGGTGCTGTTATTGACAGTGACCTTTTCTGACAGAACTGGAAACACATTTTCAGACACTTCACTCCTCAGTCTGTGTCTCACACTGTAAATAAACAAGAGTAAGAGAATGACCATTGAACATGTACTCCTTTACTCTTCTTCCTTCTGTACCTCCACAATTTACTCCTAAACTCAAAACTACATGAAACAGAGAATGTGTATTCTTCAGCTTTATGCATGTGTGGTCTTTTCTAGTATTTTCTTCAGCAATACACCAAACAACCTATACACTAACTCTCAGGAAGATTACTTAAGTCATACTACCGAATGCGTTCTTCTTCCAAACGTATGGAAGTAAGTATATTGCCTGCATCTTAGATACACATACATCAGATTCTAAAAGTTATAACAATCTATGGACAACTATAGATTAACAGGTTTATGGCATAAAGCACAGTCAGCCTATCACTAACTCCATTAACTCAGTTCTCATTGTCCATATAACAAGCATTTCTACTTTATAGATCATAATCATCAGTTTGAAATTCTATTTAATAAGAAAATCTCCATGTGTGCCAAAATAATTTCATTTCAGTCTTACCATAGTTGTCTCTTGAATTGACCCAAAGCTGTTAATGAAGATGTTGACTGCAACATCAACTGGAATTCCTAAAAAAAAAGAAGAAGAAAAAAACATTTCTTATGAACTGTACAATACAGTAAAGTTATCCAGCATTTAAAGATCCTTTATACTGGTAGCTCAATGTGAATTGGTTTTGGCTGGTTTTTTTATAAGGTCATACACTTTATCTTGTCAAATTATTTTACACACAGTTTTCAAAATCTGTTACCTAATCTATTTCCATTGAAAGCCAACAGACGTTACAAAAAATCTTTTCAGTCTAGTCATAAGAAAACAGAAAAAGAAATCCCTAGTCCAGAGCGCTAAGTTTAAAGCATTTCACAGCCCATAAGTGTGAATAATTTTCAGATTCCATGATTTTCTGTTATCACGGAATGCTCAACTTAGTGTTACTTTTCCACACAGTGTAATGGATAGAGGTAATTCACATTTCTAGCAGTGGGCACTTTTAACCGTCAAGGCCATAATGATGATCTATCAATCCAAATTACCTGTTCATGATTTATGATGAGACATTTACTTACATTGTAAGAGGATACTTCTTTGTGCAAGTCAAGTATATAACTGCAAAATATGAATACAGGTAGATAAAAATTGTTGAATGCAGCTTTCACAGCTGTTTAGCCTTGGTGCAAGAGAGCTGGAAAGCTGCTCCATTTTGCAATGGTCACCAATTTGACAAGAAGGAATTCTAGAAGCCAGTAGCTATAAAGATATTAAGATGGCCTGGTTTTTTGTCCTCTTTTTCCACAGCCAGGATTCCTGTAGTTGAAGAGGGCTAGTGTGACAGCTGCTACATCTGCCCTCTGTCACCCTGTGGGAATTGATTGGCAGTCATTAATCTGGTGTTAACAGAGTTATCATGAAGCATGGAGAAGTGGCCTGATGGTTGTGCGAACTAATTATGGTCCGTTAGTTTCATTTAGCACCTATATGTTGAGAGTGTCAGTAAGTACAGTAGATGCATGTATCTGATCTCATTTACACCATTACAAATATTAAATTCAGTGAGTTTCTTTCTATTTTCAGAAAAAGAGAGACATAAGAATATGTGAAGACTATTTTGACAGAGTGAATACAATGTGAAGTAATATATGCCTCATCTAACAGCTTGCTTGCCTGCATAAAATATTTTGGTGTACATTTAATACATAAATTCAAACTCATTCTCTTGGTTCACTAGAAAGTCACTAAGATAAGACACTAAGATTTCATTTTTTTCAGTTAAACCAGTTTGTGGTTTGCTTTTGATTTTTTGGTCTTTTTTTTTTTTAAATGAGACCAGTTAAGTGTGATGGGTTTGGTTATGCAACAAGCACACTTTATTTAGTGCCTGATACGTGTGACAGAGCATCCACCTCATCACTAGTAACCAAGAGTGTACTATCTCTCCCAGATTTGAATAGGAAGTGCCATCCAAGAAAATCACTCATGCGTGAGGAATGTTTTAACATGGGCAAACCACTTGTCAGAAAATGTTCTTTTTTCTTCCACCTCCCTGTGAGTTAGCATTACATATCCTCCTTTTTCTGTCCGCCTTGATTCTTGCCAGACTGCCAGCAGGCTTATCAAAAATACAAAGAAATCTGCAACATGCTTTGTGATTACAAGCTGATCATGCTGAAGAACAGGTAGAGCAGAGGCCGGACGGTTATTCTTTGTGACAAGGCTCAGTACTGAAAACATAAATATAATACTACAGAGAATAAGAAGGAACTAGGACACTTCTTTCAAACCAAGTTTAACACGTTCATAAAACTTTTTTTTTCAAAAGCTCAATAAAAATTATAGATTTCCAAATTTCTCATACTATTGACATGCATGTTAAAATATCTCGTAATGTGCATCTAATTAAATGTAAATTCTAAAATGAAAGAACTGATCGACGTAAACTACAGTGTCTGTAGTGTAATAAAATTGTTTGTCTTTTTCCAGAAAGGAAATATTCTGATTCCTGGAAAGTGTAACCTATAGCTCTATGAATTATTAGAGGTTTTGCAGAGAATACATATTTCAACCTTTTCTGCATATATAAGGAAATTACATTTGCCTACATGAAAGATTCCTACAACATTTGACTACTGGGGAGATGATTTAAAGTCAGAGAATGTGTTTAAATTCATTAACCATCTGAAAACCCAGAGTGCATAGATGTATTACTAACATTTCTTTAAAGTATCTAATAACTGTATGGTTTCCAAATAGTGATACTGATACCAATTTTAGCAAAGTCATCTTGAAAGATGACTGTAGAGAATTTTGATCTTGTAAAATGCTGTAAAGCAGTGGTATTACTAAAGACTAACTAAAATCTAGGGATACAAAGACATTTTTAAAACTTTTTCTATGAAATGAAATTATATTTTAAAAAATCTTTAATATTAAATATTAAATAGTAATAGTAATAGTAATAGTAATAGTAATAGTAATAGCAATAGCAATAGCAATAGCAATAGCAATAGCTATAGTAATGCATCACATTATGATAATTAAATCCTATCATATTATCTTTCAGCTTGAAAGGGTGAATATTATCTGCAGTTTCACACTAGTGAAATTTCCATTTAAAAAAAAAACCCAACAGTATTTCGGTTGTGAACATTATCTCAATACAAATTTTCTGTTTGTGAAAAGAGCAAAAGCTAAATTCCAACAATTAAAAAGAAGTTGAAATATCTGACAAACCTTTGAAATTAGGCCTTATCCTCGGATCATAACTGAGCAATAGCCTATTCAAGATATTGCTGGTGGAATTGACAGGTACTCTTGCAAGGTCTTCAGCTGATTGCTGGCTGTAAAAAAAAAGTGCATTAGTTGCTATTAAGACAGAAACAATTATTGTGTTAAGCTCTGAAACTTAAGTAATTTTAAAGTCATGCCATAAATGCCGTGCCATGAGCGAAATATGTTCACTATTTTCAAGTTCCACCGTATGTAGTCTTTTTTTCATTGTGATGCTTCGGTGTTTTTCAAGAAACTATAACAAATATGAAAGCTCTCCTGTATACTCTTAACTGTAAACTTGGAAGTAAACAAACTGCATTTTACTAACTGTCCCCTTCCCTCCAATATAAATACCCAGAGGGACATGATTTCTTCACTAGTAGAAAGCAGCCACCTGAACTATTTTTAGTGATTGTCAGATTAGGAATGTAAGTAAACTGACAGCCACTTCGTAAGTGCCAAACCATGCAGTGGCTTTTGGCAGTCCTCTGCTCTTCCATGCCAGTGCCAGCTATTCCACCCAGAGCTGGAGCCACTGCATATTCTTCTTGTCAAGTGCTAATAAAAGCTTTGTTATGGGAAACATGGCCTTGGATTCTCCTTTGCTTTTGTAGGGGGAAGTCAAATTTCCTCATTTGCCTTGTTGTTATTGTGTTGGGTGTTAAACTAAAACCAGTGCTAAAAATAAAAAGATTCTGTGACAGGCAAATGTAGCTACAAGTGAAACATTATACTGAGTGCAGCAAAAAGCCATGAGAGTCCCCATCCCATGTACTTTATGCACCTAGTAGGCTGATAATGTCATGTAAATGAATTTCTACATGGTTTGTAGAACCCATTCGGTGATGTTTTCCAATTTTGAATCCTGTCTTGTAATCACTTTTCCATCCATTTTACGAAGACTACTCTGCTGACTTTTTGTTATTATAATTTAGTAAGCAAGATGCCATGTAAAAATAAGACAAATACCCTACAGAGGCATAAGTCATAGATATCAACAGTTACCTCCAGCAAACAAATGTATGAACGTAATTTAAAAAATTATTCTGTTTATTGCCTATATGCTTTCTGTAATCACTATCAGCTGCTGTTGCCTCCTCTACCCTGTGTAATTTCTGGTTTTCAGCATTCTTTCCCGTATCAGTGTCAGCTTGATAGACCTATGGGTTATTCTTTATAACACCTTGGTTCACTGCTAGTTTTCCTTTCATCCTTCAGTCTCCTTCACATCCCCTGGGACTGCTACATTATTCAAACATTTATCATTTATTGAATAAAATATGAACTTTCCAAAATACTTTCGGACAGTTTTTTTGGTTTGTTTTTTCTTTGTAAAAAAAAAAAAAAAAGTTGTATATCAGATCTCTTCATTTTTAAGATACCTGATTATAGTAGCACCTGTTCAGCTTCTTCCTTAATGACTACTGGAAAATTAATTAATTAATTCATAAATAGCTACCATCAGTGCATGAGATCAGTATTTGATTGAAAACTGGAGATGGGACCAGATACTAGCCCTTTCAGAGCCTTTATGGATGACCTCGTCTTTAAAATCAACTGTTTGAAACCATAAGGGAAACAACAGGAGCAAATTAACAACATCTGTTCAACTATTTGCTTGTATTTGTTTGCTGTTATACACAAGGGAGAAAAGTCCACCAACTCAGCTAAGACAGCAAATAGCCATCCAGTTCTCCTTGAAATTTCAGACACCTTACAAGTTCCTAGCAGGATTAATATGATTTCTGAAGGATACCCAAGATGGAGCTACCAAAAAGTGTGTGTACATGAGTACACTTTATAACATACAAGACAAGAAAAAAGCATGGAGCAGCTTTAAGTGGCTGCAGTATTTAACTCCCCACCCATCTACTGCAAACACACTAAAACTGTTGGCAGATTTAACAACTGCAAAGGTGAACGACTTGTTCTATCCAGAGATAAATGGACCACTAATGAAACAAGGAATTTTTTACTTTTAGTAGCGAATGTTAATTTCCACTAGTAGGCCCTTACTCTGTGTAAAACAAACTTCTGCTATTTTAATAACAGAGCTATTAAATTGCAATAGATGTTCTAACCCCTTTGAAAAGTTGATAAATTCACTTTCAAACAACTCTCCCAGCGTTATGTATATGGCTTTTTATATTTGATTTGTATTCTGGTCACTATGCAAAAGAACTAATTTATTCCTGTCATTTTTATACTTGTGTTCAGTTTTCAGTGATGACCTTTACCAATGAATAAGTTGTTACAGAAATATCATAAACCAGCTTGTATGCTTTTTATGCAGTTACCACTAACTTGACATAGGAAATCATTAAGTGTTTAGATTATTATTTTCCACTTTGTAGCAGCAACAAGACAGAAAAGAATGTTCATTTAACTATCTAAAAGGCAGGCAAACACTGTACACTGTATTCTGTCTGATACGAAAAGATATGATGTTGCTTCCTTGCAAGTTGCACATCTTGAGATCTAAAACATCTACATCAGATGCCTATAGAAATTATATTTATAGAAGGAGAGTCTCTTTAATACAAGCAATACAATTTCTTTCTACATCACGTATGCCCAGTATTAATGAAATATCAAAACAAAACCAAACAAAAGCCGATGAACAAACCTAAATCTTATTTTCTCTAAATTTCTGCTATGGATATACAAAGAAGTTCATTAAATAGTGGTGATGGTAATCTGAACTACACAGCATAACATGGACACATAAATTAAATACAGATGCTCGTAAAACTCAATGAGGAAAATAGGAAAAAAGCCTGAGAAATTAAATGAGTGAGCATCAAACAGCAAATGAAAGCAAAGTATAGCTGACAGGTTTATTTGGCTATTCAAGGAAGAGGAATAAAGCAGTAGTTCTGTGAGATCTGAGTTGCACTGCAGATTAAGGTTATTACAAATATCTGTTCAGGCTGTTTGTTAGAAGGTCAACCATGAATTAGGCAAAGGAAATTCACTACACTGGGAAGACAGTGATGAGATGAAGAATGGGTGGCCACACTGCTTTCTGATAAAGAGCATCATGAACACATCTTCCATAGGTTGTTGGGTAGTATTTTTGAACTTACACAAGTGTAATGCACACATGTTTATCCTCGTTTATATAAGAATCTAATGAAACACAACAACATTGGCTGGTTTGAGTTGGGAGTAGAAGCACATAGTGTCAGAAATTGCTGTCTTTTAGAGGTGACTTTGAATGAAGTGGTTGAAATAGATGCTGGAAAAAAAGCTTTGCTGAGTAGCAGGTGTATTTTCACTCTGATCTTTTACAGCATGCTGTCATGGATCTACCATTACCAAACCACACTGAAGTGACTAAACAGTGTCACAAGGATGGCATTTCCCTTAGAGAGCCTTACTAATCAAAATGCCTAAATTTCACCAGCAAATCAATAAATTATATGTGTAGCTCTTGGTGAATTAAGAGATTACATCACTTTCAGAGTGACAGACGAGCACAATGACTTAACAGAACAGTGAATGGAATGGGTTAGGAGCTTGGAGAAACAGGCTGGGACAATTCATGCCACAGCAATATTGACCTAAAGTCAACACCACCCCTACTTAATGGTATTAATGACAGGTAAATAACTATGTAAGAGAAAAAGAACTTGAGCTGAGATTTCTCTTCCTAGAAGCAGCAGCACTCCAACTTGCTAAAGGCCATCTGACTCTCAAATAACGACAGTCACATGAATTGAGAACGTTCTTATTCAACCTACAATTTTCACATTTGTGAAATGCTGATAACGAGCCTAAGATTTCCTTTAGAATTCTATCGGCTGTGGCATGTGTTGTGATTTTAATACCTTTATTTCAACTTGTATTGAATGCATACAGAGCTACTGGAAAGAATTAGGAAATGCAAAAGCAGCAGCATTCTTCACAGTAACTGTTCAGTTCTAATCGAGACACAGTGAATACCAAACAAAGCGTAAGGCAACATAAGCCTCACAGTTGCTATAAAGGGATTTTAAAAGCAAGTAATAGTAAAGCTAGAAATTGCCTTATGAAAAATGTTGCATAAGTAATTTTTTGGGGGAAAAAAATGTGTATTTTCTCTATTTCTGAAAAAAAGGGGAAAAACAAACAGTTTTCCCAAAAATGTTCTCACTTCTACAAACAGTGTCCTCAAAAGCCAGAAAGAAAACAAAGTATAAGTAGTCTTTTGGTATAACATCTCTGTGCGATATGGCTGGCTTCTCTCCAGTCTTTGGGAGGTTACTTTTGCTATTATTGATGACTAAAGGTATGACTTTAAATACTGTATTTCACAGGTTATCTAGTAAGGTGCCCATGTCCTCCTCCACTGCAGCTCTACACATTTTATCACTGCCTTTGAAGAATGTGATTAACATTTTCATTTGATAACAAAGGAAAACTATTTTCATAATTCACTAATCAAAATCCAGAAGTTCAGATAAGTAGATATGCATGACAAAAGGAAAAACATATTATACTTGATTTGAAATGCATATCGCTTCCTTACATTTGTGCTAGGCAAATGTGTCAGAGGAGATTATATCTCTATAGGTTATCATGACATTTAGTATCTCAGAGCGCACTGAAGTCACAAGGAGACCTTATCACATGCAGCACTATAGGAGGATAATTGGAGAAAAGAATTTAAGCTATATTGTACACAAGTGGGAATAAGAACCTTTGCTATTATATTAATTAAACTATTGCCCTGATGCCTAGTCTTGAGATCTCATTATGCTGAAGAATCTCTAATTTTAGATGAGAACATGAATATACTTTTTACTTAGGGCATGACAATCAGGAAAATAAAGATACATATCAAAGGCATATATTTACATGCCATCTTATAAATACATTGCAGTTCAGGCAGTCAGGGAGCATACTTATTATATTGTTGCTGTTTGTTCAGAGTGCATAGCTTGGATAAACTAGCATTAAGCTTTGCCTTTGAATAGTTCTAGATTACTGCCTGATGGATAAAAATATATGTACCAACTCATACAGTTCAGTTATCTCTGACAAGATATCCTACACAATGCTGAAACAACAGATTTTAGTATGGTTTACCTAATATATGTTATGGAAAGTGACATTTTAGTCATATAAAACAGCAGTGTATATCACAGAAAGATAAAAAGAAGTTTTGGGATACACAATATCTATCATCTCACAATATATTGTTAGTATCATTTCCCTGATATAAACTATCAGTGTTCTGATTTGCAGGCATTTCATTCTCTGTACGCAGTACATCAAAGTATAAACCCAGGTTAATACCAATCAACAAGATACTGTATAATTCTTCTGAGTGCTCTCTAGTATGCTTAATAGCTACATATTCAAACTAAATCGAGTGACATTTCTGTTATTAGTAAGAATAATTATGATGCCTCCAATGCAAAGTGACATCACTCAAATTGCATTAAAACTATGGAACTCTGAAGAACTGTTTATATACCCTTACAAATGCAGTTGACAGCTAAACACCTAAAATTAGAAATGTAACTTCAATGACTAAATTTGGGGGTAATGTAGTGTGGTGAACAAAGAGAAAGGTTCTTCACAATGGAATTTGAAACAGAAACCATTGGGCACCCTGAGTTGTGGGGCTGAAACAACTCATCTTTCAGCTCCTACGGTAGATAGACAAAAGAACATAGCGTGGGTGTGTAAGCAACCCTCCTGAAACTGGGTGGTGTGAATAGCTCAGTTAGTGTCACCACTTTTGTCCATGTCTGTCTCTGGGTTTGGTTGAGATAGAATTAATTTTCTTCCTAGTATCATAGAATCATAGAACAGTTTGAGTTGCAAGGGACCTTAAAGACCATCTAATTCCAACTCCATTGCCATGGGGAGGGACACCTCCCACTAGATCAGGCTGCCCAAAGCCCCATCCAACCGAGCCGTGAACACTTCCAGGGATGGGGCATTCACAGCTTCCCTCGGCAACCCATTCCAGTGCCTCATCACCCTCATTGAGATGAATTTCCTCCTTATGTCTAGTCTAAATCTTCCCCTCTCCAATATATAGCCATTCCCTCTAGTCCTGTCCCTTCACACCTTTGTAAACAGTACCTCTCAGCTTTCTTGTAACCCCCTTCATGTACTGTAAGGTCGCTATAAGGTCTCCTTGGAGCCTTCTCCAGGCCAAAAAACCCCAACTCTCTCAACCTGTCCTCATATGGGAGGTACTCACACATCTTGTATACTGCTGTGTTTTGGATTTGTTGTAAGAATAATGTCAATAACACACTGATGTTTTATTTGTTGCTAAGTAGTTCTTGCACTAAGTCAAAGACTTCAATTTCTCATGATTTGCCAGTAAGGAGGTGCACAAGAAGCTGGGAGAGAGTATAGCCAGGACAGCTGACCCAGCTGGCCAAAGGAATATCTCATACAATGTGATGGCATGCTTAGTATAGGAACTGGTGGTTGTTGGCCAATGCACTGTGATTGCTGCTCAGGGGACAGACTGGGCACTGGTCAACAGGAGGCAAGCAATTGCACTCTGTAGCACTCATTTTGTGTATTCTGTTACTACTACTACTACTATTATTTTATTTTCCTTTGCCATCTGATCAAACTGTCTTTATCCCAACCCATGAGTTTTATTTTTTCCCCCATCCCACTCTAAGGTAGAGAGAGGGAGAGTAAGGATCTGTGGGGTTTTTGGTTGCTGGCTAGGGTTGAACTACTACAATCAGAAAGCTCTCAGTCCAGCTTTGGGGATCACATTCAACTTTGCTGTAGTTGGACACCTTAAGCAGTGTTTATATGGTAATCTAAAGGACCTTCTTATCATTCTCTAAGTTTGAAGAAAGCAAACTGATTCCTCTGCCCACCACAGAGGTGACAGCACCTAAAGCAGTACAAGCAGGTTAGTATGGTACTTCAACCAGCTTGACTAGTACTGCTTACAGCAAACTAATTGTTCTTCCATTCCTAAAGTTAGCTTGTTTCTCCCAGCTTAGGCAACTCTTCATCCTACCAAAGTCACCACCTAAGAGACCTTTCGGCATAACTGGCATCCTGTTGTGTCCCAATATCGCATGCAGATATGAAACACAATCAGCATCCAGATGTTTACGCAGAACTACAGACTTTAAAGATAATTTATGTCCATCAGTTCCATGTCCCAGTCTTTTTTCTAAATGAAGTAAGTAGTAAAATAATTCACAGATCTTAGTAAAATCTAACTACCTTGTATGGTGATAGAAGCGGACATGCATTCTATGCGATTTGTCTTTCAAAGATCCACTTGGTGGAACTGAGAACAAAATTTAGTCCTATGGTTTTCCTTGCATATAGGAAAAATCTAAACCTTGCATAGGTTTAGAGGGTGCAATTTAACCTGCAGATCCAAGTATTTTCTCAGTCTGGAGGCTGAATACGGAATACAAAATCTGTAACTTTACACACAATTGTAGTGTCTCATCAGTACGGTGTTCTGAATGGAGAACACGGTGCTCACTGAGAGGGAGAATTACTGAACAAGAACCAGCCTACCATGCTTAAATACTGTTTTACAAGATAACTTAGGTTTTGCTTATATAGCTTTATCTTTTATGCCCCAGCACGTTTATCCACTCTGAAAACAAATTCCTGAACCTCCTGGAATGTGGATCTATCTGTGTGGGATCTCAGCTTTCCATCAGAGTTACATGCTACAGAACAATTAAACCATTGACCAACTGCTGTTACTATGGGGCAGAAGAATTTTTATAGGAACCAGACCTGGGCTTTGCAATGTACTTATCTTCAGACTGAGTTTTAGATGTAACTGCCTCCACAATGAAATTCAGGCTTTTCTTTCAACTTCATTTAATCTTCTCCCACAAACTGTATCAATTCTCTCATAATACCTACAAATGCAAATGTTTACAACTATAATCTTATATCTTCTATGAGATGGAAATGAAGACAGACATGATTCTACTTTTCCATCATTTACATTTTGGGGATGATTATGTATTACATATAGAAAATATCCAAATGTTTGATATAATTAAAAAAAGTCCTTGTCTATGGGAAGGTGGAAAGGATTCAGGATTCAAGACATACTTTGAATGTCCAATTTAGTCTTCATGAAAACAGCGTGTCAGAAGCTGACAGTAAACCAAGAGAAATTTTAGGGCAGGCTTTCATACAACTATGTTTTAAACACTTCAAAGGCTTTATTCCCTAGTTCCACTGTCTTCTGTTGTTATTTTTTGAAAGAAGCTGTTGATTGAACCTTGGCATCTGTGACCTTTCTAAGCTTCTGCCCCGGCAGATGGCACAAGCCATGTTTTCTGGAAGGCTTAGAGGGCCATTTCACAGTTTCTGAAGTAGCTGATATGCTTTATTGAATACAAGCCAAAATATGATTTATAATTCTGTTTTGTGGGTAGAAAAGTCTCTATAGATATTGTACGGTATTTAGTTAATCATCTACATGGATACAAATCTCCATGCGAAAAAACACATAAAGGTGAGGAGTGACACTATTTTAGAAGCACAGTCTTGATATCCAGACAAAAGAATGAGATCTAGTGATTAAGGTTATGCTCTTGGCGTTGATGCAGCACTAGAGATGCTGTGGGATCTTCAGAAGTGAACACTGTGAAAGTGAACAGCTGAGTCATAGTAAAACTATAATTAATAGGGATGGTTGTGGTTATAA
This sequence comes from Cuculus canorus, assembly GCF_017976375.1. NCBI lineage: Eukaryota > Metazoa > Chordata > Aves > Cuculiformes > Cuculidae > Cuculus > Cuculus canorus. The sequence goes on from NC_071404.1 coordinate 45,018,428, forward strand.
GCACAGTCATAATTGGTTTTGTTAGTTGCTATTTGACACTCTTACATCTCTACGCCTTCTAGAACACCATCATAACCTATTTTCCTTTTCCTTAGATTTAATTTTTCTAGCGAACGCCTCGTTTGAGGAGAAACCTTCTAGGCTATTAAGAACTGTGGTGATAACAGCAGAAGCTTGAACATCATAAAATAACTGAAGTATTTATTTGCCTAGCAAAAGGAAAATAATTTTTCAGTACTGCTCTTAGAAAAAGTAACAGCTCAGTATCCAACATTTACCAGAAACAGGTATTATGAAGAATTATGAAGAAGTTAATAAGAAGTAACAGAGAGATTGCAGCTGATTGGTAGTCTACAATCAAGAGTTTTAGTAACTAAATCCATCAGTAGCTGTATAGAAGTAATCTGTATTCAGTATAGTGAGTAATAAGTAAGTTTTGTAACCAGAAGAGTCCAATCCACAACATTCTTAATTTTTTTCTTGAAGATGCAGACCTGTTGGGTTTTTTTAATATTTTCAATGGAGAAAAAAGGCAAGAGTTTTGTTACACTAAAGTGTTAATATGTTATTGCATTATGCACCTGTGAAAGTCAGCTTCTCGGATTCACGCTGCAATACTCTCTAATATAAGATTTTAGGCTTAATATATCAATTTCTTTGTTAACCAATGAACATTCAGAATCAGACATAAGTATAATTACTTTATGTCTCAGTTGCAAAGCCTGAGGTAAGAAAGAAAATGAGCTAAATATAAGATGTGAAATCTTACATCTGTTCTGAGCAAGAATTAAATCAAAATAAGAACGAAGTGATTAAGCTTCTAGAAATTCCTCGATAAAAAAAGCTGGGAAAAACAGTTTCAGAAATAAATGAATAATAAGATAGCCAGTTCAGCCACTATCACACAATGCACTGAGAAATAACGGTGTTATGAATAATCAAAAGTAGGATTTTTTTCTCTAAGATGCAAAGTAGAATTCTCCTAATAGAAGGAAGTAAATATCTTTTTATGAGAAAATAATGAACTTACAGGCTTTCCAATCAGCTTGCTTTCAACTTATTCTAATAGTAATTAATTTCATGACAGAGGGACGCTTTGGGGGAAGGGCTTGTATTCTGGAAAGCCAGAAGAGGAAAAGTTCAACTATGCGCAGTTTTCACACAAACAAATCCATGATAATGTCCCAAGTCAGTCTTACAAGCATTCATCTCTTAACATCAAACTAAGGAATTCAAGTAGTAACATGAGGTTCAGCATAAATCTTTCCTGGAAGATGATTTGCATATATCTGAATTTCATTAAAAAGTTTGTAAAAAACAAGACTGTTCCTTCTAGAGACTACTGTGTTTTTCTGTTCTCTTGAGGAGGTAAAGTTTAGCATTTCACATGTTGTAAGGAAACAAAATGCAGTATTTCATTACAATTAAGCTTGGAATTTTATTGCACTAGTAGCCAATGCAAATGAAAATTAGAGTAAGATTTTGTAGTAAATTTTTATTTTTATTAGGAATTTGTACTCTTCAATTTTATAAATTATGTAAAATCCTGTCAGTTTCTTTAAAAACTATATGCTCCATTCTTCTAAATGATTTCTTTTGTGCTTTACTAGTAAATTTTTCATCAGTTTACTTCCTTTGAGACTATTTTTCACCAATCCTTACGGTGTCACTTAATTCCCACTCCACTTCATTGTGTTTTGGCTTGTCTCTGAGGGAAGATTCCTTACTTTTTTTCCCACAGGAAAATATTTTCTAAGAGTAGGCAACCTCTTTTATAATGCAGAGTGCCACCAAGTAAATAAGTTTTGTGAAAGTCTAAGTTACGAGAGCATTGGGTACTTTTTTTGCAGAACTGACTTTCATTGCTCATTCACATGAGAGGTCTTCTAGGTGCCAGCCACACAAACAGCCATCCTGCAATCCTGCTACTATAAGTGGTTGTCCCTCAAGCTGTGAACTTCAGCCAAGAAAGACAATTTGTTCCTTATTGAGAAAATCCAACAGGGCTTAATGCTACAGCAATTAATTCTAGCTAGCAACACTGCATGCAGGATACTTGAGACAAATAACAGATTCCGCTAGTATTTTTGCAGAAAGCTTCAACTGGCTGGAATGTAAAAGTATCATTTTGAAAACTATAGCGCTCATTCAGTGCTTTTCAAGTATATCAGTGACAAATGACATCATACTTAATGTTAACTGGTAACAAAAAGAACAGAGTACCAACAAATAGTGTGCTTAAGAGAAAAACAGCAACAAAAAAAATCCACCAATTTATGAAGATAAAATGAAATCAGTGTTTTGAAATATAGCCAAGTCAAGAACAGGAGGGAAATGCTGGCTGCTTCAATGAGACCGCAGAAGATCTGAATTCAGGTCCCAGCTGTGCAACTCACTTTCTGAGGACTTCAGTGCTTATATCTGTCCTAGGATCTATGACATTGTCTCCTTGCTACAAATCCTCACAATAGCTCAGACCAGAAGTTCCATACGGAGCTCAGCTTTTCAAAGGGGATAGAATGGTAGGGGTCACTTCAGTTGAGTCATGATCACATTTGAGATTTCTATATTAATGTATTCGGATCAAAAGATACCTCTAATTTTTTATGTTTGACATAAAAACGGAACAAAACCACTGACCATATATAGAAACTTTCCAAGAATTTGGGGTTAGCAGTAAACACCACTGTCAATATTTAAAAAGAGTGAGAACTTTAGAAAGTATTACTCAAATGTTGCTTCCATCTGGTTATTCTACTTATTTTTTTCTTTTCTGTGGAAAAAATCTATTAATCCTAAATAGCCAGTCTCATTTTTCAGTTGCCTTCTTTTATGGTCAAAGAAGAAATGTTTTTTAAATTTGTGTAAAAAAAATTTATCATTTCAGTCAAAGTGCTTTTCTATGCTTATTTGCAACTTATTATATTACACTGATCTTCTCAGATATTTACACCATAACACTAAAAAAATGAGCAAGGCTGGCCAAGAAAACGACAAAAAAAAAGGCATTCACAAATGAAACTATGCATCACAACCTAAAGTGTGGCAAACACTGGAAACAGGGAGTATTTTTAACATCAGGTAAACAGAGGTGTCCAGAATACACTACCTATTCAGCTAGGTAGTCACAGATTTGAATTTCTATGTTTTTATAGAGAAATTATACCATAAGGGCATACTTTATAGCAACAATTAATCCACCTCCATGAAAGTTATAGTACTTTCATGTATATATAGTTACTTACTATAGTACTGTAAATCACTGATTGAGAATGCTGAAGACCTTAGCCTTAGTCATCACACAGTAAGAATACGTATAGAACAAGTCTTCTCTTATAGAACTAAGCTAACCGGAAACTGAATTTCCCTATGACAGCTTTGCATCCTCTTTGCTTTTCTCACTATACCTGCAACATGATGCTAGACAGCACAGCACTATGGGAGCATATTACTGTCACCCCATAAATAGCAAGACACTGGGTTGGAATTCCCCACAAAGAAATAAATTATTTACTAAGGCTTAGATTTTTTCCTTTCATTAAAACAGAGGACCTGCTGCAGAAGAAGCACACTCATTTTCAGAACTTAGCTATGGTGCTGGTCAAACCCTCTTCCTTCTATTCCCACCCAAATGCCATTCTTTCAGCAGAAAGCATCATCTTCTACTTCAATTGTCACATATATTCCACTAAGAGGGTCACCATCATAAAACAGAATAAAAGAAAAAAGTAACATACGATGGACACAGGTATTGCTTCTTTTTTCCTTTTCCTTTCTTTGAAGACTTCTCTTTGGAATAGACTTCTTCAACCCATAAGGAGAATGAGACAAAAAAGAAAATCGCTAGTAAGAACTTCATCTTGAAGGTTAAGCTTCAGAGAAAACTTCAGTCTATGGCAAAGGAAAAGAAAGAATTTTATGTTGATAGGACTAGATATGGCAAAAGTGAACACATACCTACAAAAAGTAAACAAATGTTTTCATTTTTCATTTTGTTTTTTTAAAAAAGTTTGATCTTAGTTGCCTCGGGAGAGAGAGTCTGTTGAGGTGTAGTTCTGGTATAGAACCAACTTAAGCAATTTTCTGAGAGTCAAGCAGCTTCCCAAAGTTAAGAGAATGACAGCAAAGAACAGATTTAAGTGCAAGTTTGCTCTGGTGTGCCTAAGAAATAAACATGGTGTCCTTCAAGGGCTGCCTAAGCCAAAATGATCAGAAACTCGGAAACGGAATTCCTCACCAAATGTGTCTTGTATCGACTGCATTGGAATATGGTTAAATGACAAACGTAGCAAGGCCGAGAACTGTAAGCCCTCTATGACCTTGCACAGATAAAATAGCAATAATTTCAATGCCAGTGAAGAGAAGGGGTTGTAAATTTAAATTTATCTACCGAATTTAAACATAAATTACTATACTGCATGAAGCATTCTTGCTGCGGAGCCAGCACTAACTTGGCCTGGCAAAGATGACTAAACAGAATCTGCAATACAGAGCTATTTTACACGGTGTTCAGTTTAGTATTTTAACTTCTCAGGGGCAAAGGGACCTACCCAAAGCCCCAGAGCTGGGTTTGTGTTCGGCCAGGGACAGCCCCACCTGCCCCTGGTTACAGCCGCACCACACCATGGCAATTTCCATTTGTTTCCCATCCCGCAGATACTTCCCAGGCATTTCCTTGGTCCAGAAGAAACCTCGTGGATGCTTCAGCACTGGCCGCATTTCCCACTTTTATTTTATTTATTTATTTATTTATTTAGAAATCTCTTTACGGATCACCCCCCGCTTCTGTCTCCCCCGCTCCCTCACCCAACCCCACCGCCGGGAGGCACCGGGATGCTTTAGCTACCCCCCACCCCGGGAGCCGCAGCAGCCCCTCCCCGCTGCCGGTAACAGTCCTCTCCCCCCTCCACCGGCCTCCGCGGCCTCCCGCGGCCCCGGTCCCGGCTCCGGGGAGAGAGCGACCTCGGCGCTCACCGGGGGCAGAGCGGGAGGAGGCGGCGAGCGGGGTCCCCTCTGACCCCGACCCGCCGCGGCGCCCCCGAGCCCCGGCCCCGCTGGCGCTGGCCGTGGTCCTGACGCGGCCGCGGAGGCTGCAGCCCGCGGGATGCGGGGCTGCCGCGCCCCTTCCCGGCGCTCCCCGGCGCTCATCGCTCCACCGCGGCCCCGCACCACCCCCGCTCCGCGATGAGCTCCGGTGTCGGGCCGTATTGAGGCCGTGTCGGAGCGAAACCGCTGCTCCTCCGGCGGCGGAAAAAGCCCCTACCTCCGACGGTGCCCTCCGCGGCCAGTGAGCATGTGCGGTACCGCGCCGCGGCGCCTCCCAGGGAGCGTGGCCGCCCGCCCGCACATGGGCACTGGGAGAGCGGGGGGGACGGGGATGAGCCAGGGGGGTCGCCAGGGCTGGTGCCTCGTCCCCCGGCCCTCCTGCCGCGGAAGACGGAGCGCTGATGGGTCATAGAATCATTGAATCTATGGGTCATTGAATCGTAGAATCACCAGGCTAGAAAAGACCTTTGAGATCATCATACCAACTGGACCTGTACACTATTAAATCATATCCCTAAGCACTTCATCTACCTGCCTTTTAAACACCTCTGGGGATGGTGACTAAACCACTTCCCTGGGTAGCCTGTGCCGGTGCCCGATAACCTTTTCTGAGAAGAAATTTTTCCTAATGTCCAATCTGAACCTCCCCGGTGCAACTTGAGGCCGTTTCCTCTAGTCCTATCACCTATGACTTGAGAGGAGAGACCAACACCCACGTCTCTATAACCTCCTTTCATGTAGTTGTAGATGGTGATAAGGTCTCCCCTCAGTCTCCTTTTCTCTAGGCAGGAGGTGCGGCAGAGCAGCTGATACAGGGGAAGCATCCTCTGGTCTCTGGCAGGAGAACATTAGTGGAGAGGGGCTAAGGAGAGTGGGAGGAATGCAAGGTTCAATGCTGCATAGATTTTATATATATATATATATATATATATATGTGTGTGTGTGTGTGTGTGTGTGTGTATTTAGTCAATAGTTATTTCATCATTCAATAGCCAGCCGAATATGAGCCAGCAGTGTGTCTAGGTGGCCAAGAAGGTCAATAGCATCCTGTCTGGTATCAGAAATAGTGTGGCCACCAGGAGCAGGAGTAGGGAAGGGCTTGACTCCCTATAGTCAGTACTGGTAAGACCACACCTTAAATACTGTGTTCAGTTTGGGGCCCCTTACTACAAAGAAGACATTGAGGTGCTGGAGTGCGCAAAGAAGGGCGATGAAGCTGGTGAAGGGTCTAGGGCACAAATCTTATTAAGCGTGGCGGGGGGAACTGCGGTTATTTAGTCTGGAGAAAAAGAGGCTGAGGGGAGACCTTATCGCTCTTTACTTGAAAGAAGGTTGTAGTGAAGCAAATGTCAGTCTCTTCTCCCAAGTAAAAAGTGATAGGACAAGAGGAGACAGTCTCAAGTTGCACCAGGAAGGGCTTAGACTAGATAACAGGAGAAATTATTTCACCCAAGGAATGGCAAGCATTCGAACAGGCTGCTCAGGAAAGTGGCTGACTCACCATACCATAGACGTGATGCTTAGGGACATGGTTTAGTGGTGGATTTGCCAGCGTTAGGTTTATGGTTAGACTCAATGATCCTAAAGGTCTTCTCCAACCTAAATTATTGTATTGTATTGTATTGTATTGTATTGTATTGTATTGTATTGTATCCTATCCTATCCTATCCTATCCTATTCATTTAAAATGGTGGAGTTTCCCTGTGAAAAAGCGAGAAGGTTCACTTTGGGGACAGATGCTTATCCTTGTTACAAAGGATGTTTGGTTTCCAACATAAGTAGAGACCTAATGGAATGCAAATTTCATACATTAAGTTCTTTGTGCAGCCTCTTGTACATCACACTTACAGAAATACAGGATCATGCTGAATTTCTTGCTTACATCAGTTATTTGGCCTAAATTTTGGAAATGCACAGACATCATTACACAGCTGTGTGGTCTTAGGTTAGTAAATTCTCACCCTCCCATTATAGTTCAAAGGCCTCATCTCCCATTTGTCTCATGTTCTTTTTAGTGGCCAAGTCACTGAAAATAATGACTGTTCAGAGGTCTTCTTTATCTCTCAGAATTATCTCTCTTATCACTCCTAGTATACACTGACAGAGCTTCAATCTGTAGTATGATAAAAGAGCAGCAGCACCTGAGGGATGCTTTATATTTTTCAGAATGGATCCAATGATACATAAATGGACACTTTCTGCAACGTCCTGCAATCCCCATCATGCCTCTTCGTAAAGCCATGTTGGGGTTTGGACTATAACATAGTGACAGATAAAAAGTGAAGAAAGTCACCTGTTTGGCAAATGAGAAGGAAGTGGGCACATGACCTGGTGAGTGTTCCATAGCAGGCCACAAGCAGTGTGTAGATTCTGTAATACCCAAATACTGGGTACCCACAGCTCCACCTCCTGAGCAATGTTCCTTTCCTAACTGAATTATAGACATATTCTGGAAATAGTTCCATGACCTTTGGAATTTGCTGCCATATGGTGTACTTACACTTCCACATAAATGTATACACACGTAGGTGAGTGCACATACATTCATGTAGATTTTAGAATCTGCTGCTGTGGATCAGTTTAAGGCCACAAGTTTCTCAAGACACAGTTTTCCAGCTCAAACACAGAAACTTACAAAATTCAACAGAGTGAAATTGTTTCATGAAACAAAGCAAAGAACAGAGACTTCCCAAAACAGTCTATGTGCAGGAAAAAAAATAAGCTAATTTTTTTAAAACCCTTCTGAACTTTGTCTGAGGAATAGAGACCAAGATCCTGTAGTTGTTCTGGGAGGGTTAGCATAAATGCATCTTAGACGAGGTAACCACTGACTGTCATTTCCATTTTTCTGCATTTTTATTGTTGTTGGGAATGGGGACTGAAGCATGAAAAATAAGGTGGCAATATGGCATGAGGAAAGACATGTCCCCTGTTTGTGTTAAGAAAGCCTTAACACAGTAGTGCAGAACAATCATCTACAACACGCTGTAGTAGTGGCAGCAGAGGAAAAAATGAACTGTCAGCAGTAGCAGCCTGAGCTACTGCAGCCACAGCAGCCTCTGCTTTCTGTATGCTGCTTCCTGCAGTCACCAAGTTTGGTTCCTCATTACCTCCTCTTGCAAAGCACCTAATTTCCTCCTTTGGGCTGTTGGCAGATCCACTGGTATTTGCAAATGCTTCCCAATGCAGCTACAGTTGTAAACACCCAAGGGTAGAAGAATATTTGTGGTATCTCAACAGGACCAATGCATAAAATAGAAAAGAACATCATCTACCTCTCAGATTCACATTATGTAAGACCATAGAGCTAATATCTTTCTATAGGTAATGAAAATGACATATATGTGACAATGACAAGAAAAGGGAGCTGCTTTGGTGAGACATGTATGTAGTGTATTTAGGTATCTTAAACCTCACAAATAATGTCAAATATGACAAGAAATGTTTCAATAACCCTTCATTTTTTAATATGTGTTTAAATGGAATGTGTTTGAATGGAATGCGTTTCAGCTCTCGAGCAATTGCCAGCAGTGAAGGAGGAGTCTTCTCCCTCTTCTCACCATATAAAAGCCGGCCAAGCTCACAGACATCTGCTCTTTTACCTGGCACTATCTTCTTGGCAGGCCAGCAGGGACAGAATAATCACACTGCTCATGCCATCCCCTTGCTTGGAACTTGCCAGAAGAAGTCAGAGCTGTCACACATGCTGGACTTTGAAAGACAGCCGTCATGCTGTCCAGAAGTCCTACTGCAGTGCTGGCCCACCTAGCAAAGCCCAAATAGGAAGGGCTGTGGAAAAAAGCCTATAAAAACCTTGTACCAGCAAGTCAGTTGGTCATGAGTGATGGGCCAGGTTCAGCTGACTGTTTTTGTTGATGCTTTGTATTTCAGATATCTTCTTACTACTAAATGAATGTATAAGGGCAGACCTGCATTTGTCTCATCATCCATTGTATTTCAGAGTGCCAGAGTGCACTTTGCTATCTACCTGGTGCTTACAGCTGCTGTGATGTCCACTGTTGGGAATATCTAACCCCGTTCATTTCTCTGTTTCAGGAATAATTACTAGGAATTCTTGGTCTTAGACATTATCGTGATTAGTAGAAAAAAATTGTGTAAGCCATAGACATAATACAACAAGACTTTTCCTAATGATCAGGCCAGGGACTTTAGTTCTTTGTTTAATTTGCAGTAGTGGAACATGGAGATCTGAAGATCCAGCAGTCTTGCTCCACTGTTCAATTACACAATAAACACTTCATATCTATATAAAATAGAATATCTTTGATTTTACTGCAAAAAGCAGAGAACTCAGAGATATTAACTCCTGCAGATTTTGTAAAGACAGCTGGCTGGGAAGACAGATTGAGCTAATGTTCCTGCAGAAGGTAAAAAAGGTGAGAAAGAAAGCAGGAAATTTCATTATTCTCAATGCTCACCAAACTAGTTTTTCTGTAAATTGGATTGAATTATTTCACATAATTAGGAAACGTAATTTTAAAAAGGACTTCATATTCTGCAACTTTTGTGATTACAGATATTTTTTCTCATAGTGTCATAGTATAGTTTGGTTTGGAAGGGACCTTAAAGATCATCCAGTTCCAACTCCCCTGCCATGGGCAGGGACACCTCCCACTGGATCAGGCTGCCCAAGGCCCCATCCAACCTGGCCTTGAACACCTCCAGGGATGGGGCATCCACAGCTTCCCTGGGCAACCTGTGCCATTGTCTCACTGCTTTCATGGTGAAGAAATTCTTCCTAATGTCTAGTATAAGTCTTCCCCTCTCCAGTTTATACCCATTCCCCCCTGGTCCTATCCCCACAAGCCTCTACGAATAGCACCTCTCCGGCTTTCCTGTAGGCCCCCTTCAGGTACTTGAAGGTCGCTATAATTTATAATATATATTTATTTCAATCACCTGTCACATCCTGATAGTTTTGGTAATCATCCCAAAGGTTTAGAAGTTTATAGGACTCCTAAGAAGGAATGGTTTCTAAAGAATGCTGAAAACTCTGTTTGTCTTTCCTTTTCTGCTGTTTTAAAGAGGTATATATTCTCAGGCTGTTTTATCAGGTAGGAAACAGAGTCAAAACAGGGGTTTAATATAAAAGGTTTCTCCGCTCTGGTACCAATGACCAGAAATGTTGAAGGTGCCCAATTTCCTTCCTTCTGTGAAGATTCATGATTTTCGTTCCATTTTTAAATACCGCAACTTAAAATAGCAAACCCAGCAGCACACAAAATAACAAAGAAATGAACCGTCAGATGAAGAAAATTATAGTCTATCCTCCTCAGTGTTCCAGTTCCTTTATCTCTCTCTCCTTTGGAAATACTTAGTATGACAGATGATCCTTACAGGGTCGATCTGGATGCTGGAAAATTCAGACTATTATGCTTTGGTGGAGGCTCTAATGTGAAGACTTATGAGAGGTACATGCACAATGAAGTGTCTCATTTTTTAAAATCAAATGAAAAAGTGATTAGAAATGTGTGCACCTTCAAACATGGTATTGCTGGTACGCATAATAAGCCTAGACTATATTAGGCTTTATATGTTTGATAGATAAATAGCTTGTCAAAACAGCAATGGCATATATTGATCATAACAGATATAATCATATTAATAATGCCCGTGCTTCATGCGAAGCAGCCATATGTCTTAATGCTGTCATGGATATACAGAAAATTGGGATCTTACAAAATGCTCAAAACATATGTTCCTTGCAGCCTTATGCATTTTATTACTTGCATTTCCTATGTAGTCATGCCTTTGCTGACAGCAAATCTCCACATGCAAAGCACTGTCAAGCTGTGTGTATGACTTCAGGATTTCACCCACACCCCTCTCTCTTACTGCTAAAATGAAAGTTCTGGAGCAATGATCCTAAGGCTGACAAAAGAATCCAACAGAACAGGGTACATGTCCTGCAATCCCTGAAGGATTTATCAATATGGAAAGCAGAGTTATCTGTATTAAAATGCAGATATCTATATGTTGTATGGAAAGAGCAAAGAGGGCTGTGTATGTGGATAATATTCTACTGTTCTCTAATGTCAGTGCCAAAGAGATTAAAATTTAATCCCAGGTCACTGGAGCCAGTAAAATTTGCATTGCTGTTATCAGTGGGTGGAAAAATTCTTATAGAGCTTTCAACCTTAAAAATAGTCTCAAAATTGATTAAATTAACAGTTCTCATTGTTATGCAAATACGCTTAGGACCTAGTATTAATAATGTTGGTATGTGAAGTTTTGTTTGTTCCTAAAAGACAGCTTAATCAGCCCGAGAAATTTATTAAGTGTCAAAAATGTGTTCTCCCATCTGAAAAAACTCCTTTTGTTGGAGTTTTTGACTGGTGATATTGAAGTATCATGACTTTAAACTCTTGTTGTGTCTTATAACACCCACAGTCAGCATAGTACCTTAAAAAAAAGTTTTGTCTATTTGTATGCATCCACATTTAACTTGTATGCTCACATTTAACCTGCATGTTTTAGTAAAACTGTATGACTGTGTAACTAATTAGCTGAACACATTTAGTGCCAGTGTAATTTCTTTCATGGATTATACTTTCATTTAAGAGTTGAGATAAAAGTCAGTCATGAAAAAGATTAACCTGTCAGCTGCAAAGGTCTTAGAGGCATTGTTTTTTCTTGCATACATGGTAGATGTAAATGACTTGTGCACAGTAGATCTATGATTAGTAATTGTTATCAACATGCTACAGGCATAGAATCATAGAATCACCAGGTTGGAAAGGACCCACTGGATCATCGAGTCCAACCAAGGCACGCCGCCTTATGAATAACTAACTGTACTGCGGCTATATCTGTACAAATCCTAAAAGAATATAGCTGTACATTGAAAAGAATCTGGAAGACAGTTGTTATTGAAATGTCATTAAACATGTTCTATAATTTCTGCAATATAAAAAATTTGTAAAGGTACTTATTGCATGCAAAGTGCTATACAGGATTAAGTACCTATCTTTATTTCCTCTACTTACATAATAAAAAGAAGAGACAGATGTCATGTTGTGCAAGTCAATTCCAGCTAATAAGTGTTTTAAGCATGATTCGGGTTTCTCATGGCTGGCTGCATTGGAAAGATACCTAGATGTTCCTGAGAACAGAAGAGAGGACAATCTACAATGTTGCATTAAAATTTAATTTTTGCCAACCATAATGCATTCTGCCTAAATCACACTGCTGATGTACGTTACTGTAGTACCTGCTCTTTACTTAAATTCTTCTTGATTTGCGCTCAGTTTGAACAGCTGTCAGCTACCTGCTAGACATATGGTGCCAAAGGCCCACAGGAAAAATTTCTTAGAACCCAAAAGATGCTCAGTTGCAGTCTTTGGAACACTTCTAGCACATTGTCATGGTGTTATGAAGGATTGTGGCTATCCCAGACTCCAACTCCAAACTGGACATGAGCCCCAGAATTCATCATGTGCCTCCTACCTAAAGAAAACAGATCCTTTTTGCCTTTCAGACAGCTGTTTCAGCAGGATCATATATAAATATATAAGGGCTTAATTTGGTTCTTAGTATAAAAAAATGACGATCTCTACATTTGTGCTATAAGTCATCAACTTTAGGACCTGTTTCTTCATTCAAGTTTAGCGATTCAGAAAAGGGATGCCATGATAATAAATGCGGTTTCTGGAAGAATGACTGGGTTTTCACACTTAACACCACTTAAAGGATCTGCCTTAGAAGATCCCAAGAGACACTATTATATTTACCCTGAAATTAAAGTTCTGCTACTTTTCTTTCAGGAAACCCAAAGAACTGGTAATAAGTTACTGCTGATTTTTTGAGTAAGGAATGAAATGAAAACTGTAAAATGTAGGAGAACCATTATCTACACAGCAGTGGAAATGCTGGAGAATGAAAGCACTCAGCAAGAAGAACAGGTACCTGAGGCACAAATGCAGGTATGTGGCACATTATTTAAGGAGATATTTTTCAAAGAAAAATAGGGGAGAAAATTAGAGGTTGGAGCAATCACCGATGGATGAACCCTCTAGACTGAACATACTTCTGAGAGGTATTAATACAACTAAGCACGCAGGAAAGGTCATGTCCTCTTAGTTTGAAAAACACGCTTCAGAGTAGTCATAATTATACTCATATACTTGGTGCCTAGTTATTACACTACATGGTTTCTCAGAAATTGTTATAGCAATTAGTAATTTCCAAAATGGAAAATTCCAAAAATATGTTACAGAGAAATTCCTGTAGAAATCCCATTCATCCTAAGTGACAAGTTATTATGAAAACACATTATGCCCGAAATGTACAGTGAAAATTACCTGCCTTACGTCAACATTATAAAATAAATACAATACTGAAAGTTTACGAAGCTGTGGTCAAAGCTCTTGTGCTTCAATTTTTATTTATTTTTTTTTTAACATCTAGCTGTAAAGAGAGATGCCAGAGATTTTAACATTTGTGGTAATTCAGTGTTAAAGAACATACTGGCCTTTTACTGCATTCTTAGCATAGTTTCTCTCCTCTAAGACACTACCCTTCCTGTCTTAAACTAGGAGAAGCTCATACATGCTAATGGATTGGACACCACTCCTAGCAGAGAGAACTATTTTTATGCTGAAAACAACCTGGTTATTGAAAAAATACATTCTCCTTTTCAGGTTATATCTGATTATTGTTATGTTTTTGCCTTTATGTAGGTTCACTATGATATCAACTCGAGTCAGTCAGCAGTACAACTATTCATTTTCTTAAGTATGATTTGAAATGCTTTGTTTGGTTAGGTATCTGTATTTTATCTTAATGCTTATCTTGAACATAGTAGATAAAATCATAGATTCTGCATACACTCTGAATGCAGAACCCAACAGAAATATTCAATTTTTAATGCCTAAAGGACTATGACTGGGGTTTTCTTGACAAGACAGATGTATTGCGTTGAAGTACCATTCTCTTAATCTTTATGCAATATAATTGCAGTACTGTTCATATTAATACCACGCAGTCATTAAATGTTTGATGATGTCTGTAAAATGACTGCATAAAACCAGCCATACTGCTTCAGACCACCAGCCCCCATAGCACAATATTCTGTTTGCAACAGTGGCCCCCGGCAGATGTCTAGGAAAGAGGATGAACAGAACCAGCAGATGTTATACCTTACCCAAATACCTTTCCAAACTCAAGCCATTTTCAACTCAGGGGCGTTCTTAATGCTGTTGTGAGAATACATAGACCTCAGTATATTAGAACAAGGCACATATCATGGGCTCCGCTGCCCTGCCTCCCCAAGAGTAGAAAATAATAGGGAGCCACCTGAGTGCACAGAGGAACTGTCAGACTGCAGAGATACAGTCTGAGACTGGCTGTCACAGCTGTCAAGTCTAGCATGACAGCTCAGCCCCAAGAACCAAATTCTTTCTGCTGTAGGGCAGGAGAGCTGGCTGAATAAAAGCCAGAAGCCTCAGGCCCTTAATGTCATTGTTTTTCTTTGGCCAATGGTACATGTGCATAGGTACACATGAACAGATATTTGCTGCACTGTGCACAGGAACAAGTTTTTTCCTGGTTTTCCCCATTATCCCTGTTTCATAAGCTGCAAAATCACCCAGGCTTACAAGTGTAAGTGATTTTTCTATCTTTATCCAAATCCTTCACCACTTCACCCCAGGTCTACCCAATTTTGAGAAGAAAGGTCTTAAGTTCGCATGCCGGTGTCTGGGTCCAAACATATAGGCTTCCAGTGAAGATCTGTCTGAAGACAAGCTGAACTGTGTCTGCGACACAAACTATCCCTACTTCAGTCTCTGCTTTAGTCACTGTGATCTCACTATGCTGCTCACTCAGTTGCTGTTACGGAGTTTCCCAGTCCAGCGTCTCGGCACCCACTCAAATCTAATCTTAATGACTAGTGTCAGCCAATCCAATCCCACTTCCCACTTACTGCACAAGGGCCTAGATACTAACATAGAGCATGTGGGACAGATCAGGGGTCTCTCGTGCATTGTCAGTGCAGAGGACTCCATTCCAAACTACCTGGGTGGGCTCATCAGTGGAGCCTTGGCTGGGATTAAGGACCTCTAGATAATAACAGTTTTAGACAACTGGCATAAAGGAGATGAGTAACACCACTTAGGTCAGATGTTTAGGCTAGCAGTCACAAACTAGAGACCTTCCCAGCTGAATGGTGACTGAAGTGCACTGAGCATCAGGAATGCTGCCTGAGGGAGAGGGAACAAATTGTGGTGTTATGTTGTGCTAAGGGCTGATGATAAGGAGATTAAATTAGCATGAATACCATTCACACTAGACCACATTTCCTTGTTTCCTTATGCTGAGGTAGGTAACAAAATCCAACCTTACTAAAGTAAAATTATTTCACATCCACTTTATCCACTTACAGGGTAGGCTAGCTGCTCCCCAAAAGAAAGGTTGACTTAGTGTGTTTTGACAAGCCCATATTGTATGCTTCTTAGCACCTCATCTTTTAGGTGTATACAACTTGATGAAATAAATGTTATGCCCTTTCCCTTTCTAGAATTTCACATTCCTCCTTTCCTCTCTTTTCATGATAGTTTAATAAAATTGAACCAGCATCAGGTTCACAGTCCCAGTATTGTATTTAGGCCTCCATTCCTGTCTCTGAATTTGTGTCTAACTTCCACAAATACCAGTAATCAGGGGATTCTCTGAATTTTCAGATCAGTAGCTAGACTGGTTGCACAAACAGTGGAGTGACTTCCTTTTTTATGAACTTCTTAGATCTCCTTCAGGTACCGGGCCTTTTGCATAAAATGGGTTTAAGGGCACTGTAACAGTGGTTAACTCTGCTGTTAATTTTATTAGAGACATCTCATTTTAATAAGTACCTTGGCTTGGAGATTCACATAGATACAGATCACAGCAAATCATAGAAATCCATGATACAAAGAATGAAAAAGCCAAACATAACTGATATTTCTATATGCAACCTGTCACAATTATCCCTGAAATGGTCAAGTGAATTTCCCTAACAAACCAAACAAAAAAAGAGACCTATTGACTAGCTCAAAAGCACGGACAGTCCTTGCTTAGACATAGTTAATGAAAAGACTCCCTTTTAGTTCATGTGAACCAGGATTTTGAGCTCTGTTTCTGGAATATCATGGCCGGTGTAGACTAAAGGGTTTTTTTACTTGATTTTATTTTTTTTTCTTGATTTTCAAAACAACTTCGTTGCCAAACAGGTATTTGCAACACAAGTTCAGAGCAGAGGTAGAAAATGTAGAAGTGTAACGAAGTGTAGCCAAAACCTTTTATTAGATTAACCAGAAAATAGGCCACGTAAAAGATCTTTATTTTACAAATTTATTTTTCCGTAAAATTAGCCACTGTTGTTTACTGAAGGTTCACTACAAATACGAGCTGCATTTGAACTTTGATGAATAAAACACCTCGATCTGGCCCACACCTTGGCCTGCTCCACGTGGCAATCACGTGGAAGGAGATCCACCCATTCAAAGCACCTCTGTTTTTCCACCCAGGCATCTCCCTTTCAAATCTGCTGGTAGACAGCGCTGCTGATCACTGATTTTTAGCAAGAGATGGTTCCTACCTCTGAAAACACTACTTCTTTCCTCTGTTCCAGGGGAAAGCCAAACAAAGCTAGGCTGTTTGACTTTGCCTTGGAACAGTTGCAACACTCATATATCCCAGCTGTGAAGTCAGCTCAGAAGTGAGGTCAGGTTTTGTCATCTCCTGAATGAACTTGAACTCTGTCTGGAATCTAATTTAGATAGTAAAAAAAAGGAGGAGGGGGGCAACTAAAAAGTAATTCCAGGGATGAATAAAACCTATTAAAATTAAAAAAAAAAAAAAAAAAAAAAAGAAAAAGGAAAAGAAAGGGGTAAAAATCTAGAAACTAATAGAAAAAACATTATTCCCAGAAAGGATCCTGGGATATACATGGAACCCCTATATTTGACTTTTTTCCCCTTGATTTAACAGCTGTGGCTATCCATGCCAATGAGGAGAGAGGTTTAGGTCCCTGTCAAGCCTATTTATGGATTTTTTTTCTGAAATGACCTAGTAGTGAATGTACTATTAGCATTGTCTCTGCTAAAATCTTCCCAGCACTTCCATGAGACTCACCTTGTTTGTACTGCCTCAGCAAGCATAAGTTCTTCAAAAGCTATCAAACTCAGTGCGCCATGGGAACATTTTGTTGCTGGAGAAAAAAAGCTGAAATCTTACTATTCCTGTGATGTATCTGCCTATTGAGTCTTTCTCTGTTTAGGGAACTGAGATATTTCCTTAAATCTGGCCAGGCATAGATCTCCATTCATGGGTGTGGACTAGACTGAGATTTGGGCTTCACTGCTGGGCTGATGCAAATTAGAGACACTATTTAGACATGTCGTTCCTCTCTGGTGGCTGAAGAGACAAATCCTTTTTTAAGGGGCACTACAGTAGAATTGACGTTACTGAGTGGTGCAGAGCAGAACGGAAGGAACAAGGGTTGATGCGTTGTAGTTCTGTATAATCCTAGAACTGGATATGCACATGGTATTATTAAAAAATATGCTTGTACAAATATCTGATTGTAGGCATGCACTGCACATCCCTAAGAGGTAACGTTGCAAGTGGGATGAGTCAGGAGCACTCCAGCCAGTGACCTCAACCTTGGTTCCACCAGGAGGGAAACCATTTCCCAGCACAGCAGTGACACACCCTAGTACAATCTTCAAGACTCCAGCTGTAAGCACAGGGCAAATTCAATACCTCTGATACACTATATCACAAATGTACAGCCATTCTTCCCCCAGAGCAAAACAATCATTTTGAGCTAACTTCACATTAGCTGCTCAATGTCAGTAAAAGAAAATAACAGTTCTTTGTATGTTTCTCCCTAGACTGTGGTGTAAGAGTGATCTATTAGAAGCCTACCACAGCTAATGGTTTTATTTTTAAAGTTAGTGCCGCCACAGTGATGGGATGGGAATATAACCCCAGTCTTTGCAAATACTTCTTTTTTTCTGTTGATGGACAACCAAGAGGCATGTTACACACTTTCAGCAATATTGCTAAATAAAAGAAACATGACTAGCACTAGCCTAACTTTGAATTAATTGTCAAGAAATTTGTTTGTTTGGAATTCGTATTAAAGGTCTGAAAATATGTTCTTTTGGCCTACAAATTATTACATCCTTTCCAGTTTACACAGAACTGTCAATACGCTGACACCAAACTAATTTTTTTTTTTTTTTAATGAGCTCAATCCACTGTCAGTGAAATCAATGAAGTGCATTTTTCATCAGTCTTAATGGAATCTGGACAAGCATCTGTGTTTCTTAATAAAGCCAAATACTGGGCTGATTCTGTATTCATTTATAGCCATGTAAACTGGAAGTCAGCCAGTTGGCAACTTGTTTTTCTTTCTTCCTCTTTTGTGTTTTGCAGCAGAAAAAAACCACAACCCAATTTATTAGGGTAGAAAGGGTGGAAGCGCAATGTTATAAGGTTGAAACTGCAATTCTCTTTTCAAGTGAAATTACACTTGATCTATATGCCTCAGCTCAAAAGGAGTATTATCAATTATCCTGAGTCCAGCATTTTGAATAATTTGCAGCAGCCTTGGGGTTGATGTGCCTTAAATTCAGCTGCCCCCATACTAAAAAAGACTTTTCTATTGCTATTGACTAAGTATAACAACACTCAAACTATACCTCTTACATGGCATCTTTGTATGAGGCAGAGCAAATGTGAAGTAAAGCTACCACATCTGCTTCATTCACCCCTTACCCTCCGGGATTTTCCTTCATTTATTTGCTTTGGCAAAGTAAAGAGATTTCTGCACAGTCTCTGGCATCTGCATATATCTAAAGGTATTATAATGCGATCCCTGAATTTGTCATACAGGTGGATTATGATAATGGTTTACACAGCAGACTGCCAAAAATGCTTCTCATCTTTAACAAATGTTTGGTTCTTCTGTTTTACATCTAGAAAGCTTGATGAAAATCTTCCCCACTTCATAAATTTATGAGGGTAAATCATTAGCAGCAGACTAATACACTGCAGTTTCATTCCCTCTTTTTCATTCTTGGAGTTCCTCTTCAAAAAATGATGAATGTTATAAAAAAATTGAAGTCACACAGGAAAATATTGGCACTTAGATACTCTGTATTATTAAATGTCTCCAATATATGTTTTGACTGTATCTCACATAGCAGCATATGCAATAAAGAATGGTAAAGATTTTAAAGAAACGAGCACTTTCAGGAAAGTGGATAGGGCAGAAATCACAAGAAAATGGAAAGTAGTGTGGGAGATGAACAGACAGAAAAAAGCAGGCTTCCAAGGCAGGCAGATACTGATTAGTCCTCGTTAGCTTGGCAAAGAGGCGCAAGCAAATACTTTCTGCCATTCCTAAGAGCGTGTCTCCACGGACAGATTCTCCCTGAATTGTTCTGCATTTATCTGTTAAAGTGTTCTCAAACCACAATGTGATAAGGGCCTGTTTTCAAACAGGGATAAATGAAATAAGATAAACATAAACCCCTAACTCTTCCCTCACTGCTTCCAAGCTAACAGGAAACTCCTGTTGGTTTCTGTGGGAGTCGTAAGGATTGGCAGAACAATCAGAAAGAGTATACGCAGAGGATATGACCTTTTCTTCACCACGTTTCGCAGTCTCACCAGTACTTCTATGTGGAAAACAAGAATGGGTTTTGTTAAAGAAAGCCATACCTGCTCCTAACACAATTCAGCTAACTCCACCGACAACGCCTGGCACTGCCTATAGCTGGTACACAGCTCTGTACTCTGGATGGCTTCCGTTTAGTTGCGTTTTAAAGGACTGTACTAATTAAATAAGTGACAGAAACATCAGTATGTAATATCAATTGTTGATTTGCACTTTTTTCCCTAGGTATTAAATCACTGGTTGGAGAAACCCAAAGGGATAAAGAGTATGTACCTTTCCCAGGAAGAGGATGAAAAAAAGTTTTGACAGAAGCACAGTTTAGAAATACTTTTCAGAATATAGACTTACAGGATGGCAGGTTGAGAAATATATTTTCAGGCAGTTGTCTTGATGGTGATATGTCATTGACTTACAAAATGGGAGTTAACCGTCTCAGGTTACCAAATTTTCTGACTTCTGTATTGAATGGAATTCAAGAGAAACTAGATCCCAATTAGAGAAGTCCTACTCAGGCAAAAAGTATTGTTTTGGCTGTCACTCTGGCTAATGGATTTTCTCACTTGCAAGTGTTGCGTTTCATCAGTTATTTTAATTCTTCCAGTGGCAATTCATTTTTTAGTGGTGTTATATTTTTTTCTGAGTCACTAACTGTTTCTCCTTGATTTCTAATCTACTTCTTTTGCTTAAAAAAACCCCACATTTTGCTTGCTACTATGACTGAGCTTGGGGTGCACATATTTAATAGACAATACATAAGAAATGGACAGCATATATTAGATTGATATATGTCCCACCGCTTTCTTATTTGGGGTATTACACTTATTCTTCTTCCTATTCAGACCAATCAACATTCCACAGGAAAAAAGAAAGTGATGAATGATGCAAGGCCCCACCAGTGACAGAACTTTTCCATATGGAAATCCTATCTCATTTCAGTGCTGTTTAAGCTGTAAGGTAACATTTTCAAAGACACACAGAGAATTTAACCCCAAAATTTCCATAATTTTAAGATAAAAGAGTTTATGAAACATCATAATGATGGACATATTCCTTAAGAAGTCTAATTTTTAATTTAAGATGACTTAGTTTTCTGTATTCGAAAGCTTGCAAGTTCAGAAGAACAGCTTCTACCAGTATGGGAATTTAAAGGATCGTTTTGTCTCTTCTTCCTGATTATCTTTAGTCAAGATCACATCCATAAATAATAAAGTAATTGTTCATTGTTTAAATTCTATTACAATTAGTTCTTTTTAAAGAGAAAGCAAAGTCACTTCTATCATGCATGCATTTAAGAGAGACTAATTTGCATAAATCTTTGAGTTTGGGGTTTTTTTTAATCTAGTAGGTAAAAGTATAATCTCAGATTTCTCTTATATTGGAAGCTGTCTGACTTTGTAACCTTGAGAAATAGCAACGTGTACTGAGCAGTCCATCCTAGTATTCATTATTGGTCTTGGATTTGGTGCCAAGCATAATCTTTAATCCAAACTGAAATGTTCTGAGGGACTTCAGGGAAATTTTGCTTGGAGTTTTTTACAAAGAAGTCCCAGGGAAACATCATGAAAGGAGAAGGATGTGAAAAAAAAAAGAAAAATATTTTCCAAATTCCCATCACTACTGACTAGAATAGCATATATTCCTGATATTCATGGACATGAGTACTCTGTACCTCCTTACTTTTAGTATTGAACTCCTGAATCAATGTGCTTACAAAAGTGATTATTATTTAGTTTACTGACTCAAAAGAAGAAAGAATTTTAAAAACAAAATGAAATCTTTCACTCGGGTTTTTCCCCTGCACACCATCCACATGAAACCTCATGAAAGCTTACTATAAAAGATAAAAATAAACAAGGATTACTGAAAAAAGCAATTGCTCAATATACTCAGAACTGCCATCAGCAGTTTCCTCTTTAGGCTATTGATTTCATAACCCTACCCAACCCTTCAGGACCTTCCTCATCAACGGGACTTTTCAGAAGCTTTGTAGGGGAAAAAAACCAACCAACTAACCAACCAACCAAAAAAAATTGGAGAGCACTGGATTAATGAGTTTCCTTCAACTGAATCACTTCACAAAAACTCAGCCTAAGCAATTGTAAAAGTAACTAAAAGTAAACTAGATTATCCCTGTTGAGCAAGACAGGCAAAAAAGCAGACAGGAAAGCTTGTTGGAAACAGCCTCTTTAGACTATCAAGTTGATGGAAGAGTCACCTATCTACTGAAAATGTGTTTTTCTGTATTGGAAGAAAACGTACTGCGAAGCTTTTTCTTTTTTTTTTTTTTTTATTTTTAAGTAGAGATTTCAGAGCCACTCGGCGGTATAAAGTAGATGAAAGATTTCACGCCGAGAGAGTTAATTCTTCATGAAAGTTTGGGTCATGATTATTCCTTTTCTATTTGAATACTATTTTTACAATTGTGAATATTCAAACTTGTAAAAGTGATTCTCAATGTGAAAGCATTAAGTGCATTTTTTTTTAAAGTATAATCAAATCAAACAAGGAAGATATTTTGTGAGACTACATTGGCTCTGCATTTGCTGCTATTTCTCATCATATTCCTGACCTCAATGAGCACCTTGTGAGATTGCTGACATCAACAAGCTTAGAGGCAAATGTAAATATTAGTGTTAGTGGACTATGTGTCCGTAACAAACAGAGCCCTATCTCACTTCTGCTTATAGTTAGTAATTAGTATTTCAAGAAAAGACAAAACCTAAAAAATAGGTATCCAGAGGACTGATAGGGTTCAGATGAGAAAGTTGGACTCTTGTCTAAGTAAAAACGGTGTTATGTTTTTGTTTACCTAGAAACTTGGACAGCTGCCCTGGCTGCAATCTATATTAGAGCTTAAAGGTACAGAATACAAGTCATACCTGTAATTTCAGACCAAGGCTTTACGAGATTGGTCTTATGAGATTACGATGAATAAATCGATATGCAACAAGACACAGGACTTACCTACTGTCTATTTAAAATATTTAAGATACTTTTAGAAGTTTTCTTTTTCTTTAATGAAAACTGGCAGCTCAGGTTTAAATCACTCAGAGATTCTTCTTTCCAGGTTTCAAAACTGTAAATTCAAACAACCAAAGTTTAATATTAAAAAAAAAGTTTATCACATAAAATTTGCCACTACAAATGGTTGTAACCCATAGTCTCTATGAGAGCATTATTTTCTTTCAGCAGAGTTTATAGATCTTCAGTTGTGGAAGAGGTCTCCACCACGCTGCACAGGTAGATGATATAAAATGTGTCATCCTAGGGTACTTAAAGTCTAACGAAGACTATGCTTCTTTTTCAGTCTTTTCCTATTTTAGTAGTTTTTTATAGGGATTACAAAAGAGGCAATAACACTCTAGTGGGCTTCATGAAGAGCCAAGAAAACGTCCTTCAACTCCAGAGGGTTATCTCTGTGGATGCTGATGTAAAGCAGCATCAAGCCAGGTCTTGGCTCCCTGCTCAGAGTCAGATACAAGAACATGCAGAAACATTCACTTTCAACTAAGTGTTCCCAATTACTACTTTTTTTTTTCTTTCCTTTTTTCATTTTAGCTCTGGAGCTTACTACTCTGAGCAACCAGATCTAGTCGAAGATGTCCATGCTCACTGCAGGAGAATCAGACAAGGTGGCCTTTAAGGGTTCCTTCCACCTCAAACTAATCTATGAGTCTATGAATTTGCTTGAGAAAAAAAGTTAGGATGTTCCTAAGGAAGGAAAATAGTAATTAAAATAAATATAAGGCAAGACCCTACCAGCAATTTTCAGATAGAACTAAAGTTAAATTTGTACATTTACAATAAAGGTGCATGTCTTATTCTGACTCATGCTGGGTTGCACAAATGCAATCTTAAGTACGCTTAGAAGACTTTAAGGTATATGATTTAAGAAA
The DNA here is from genome assembly GCF_017976375.1 of Cuculus canorus. Taxonomy (NCBI): domain Eukaryota; kingdom Metazoa; phylum Chordata; class Aves; order Cuculiformes; family Cuculidae; genus Cuculus; species Cuculus canorus. The sequence continues at coordinate 45,042,053 of NC_071404.1, forward strand.
TTCAAGTCCTGTTCTCACTTTTTCCAAGATTTTCAATTCAACAAATATTTGACATTGTGATTTTAAGAACACAAAGCAGTTTCTTCCTGGTATTCCACATGACGGATGTAGCTAATCTTTTTTTCTGATCCATCATTCTTCTCCTGACAGTAGGGATGTCTGCAAAGTCATCAACCCCAAGAGTGCTGATTGAGCTATAATAGGTGCTGCTCCTTCAAACACAGTTTGAAAAAGTTTTGTTTTTCTTAAACCTTAAGGTCTTTTTCTTGTTGCATCTGCTTTGATAGCCTGCTGCAAACTTCCTGTCTACCTGCCACAGTAATTTTATTATTGCTTTTCCACCCATCCAAAATATAATGAAATTCCTGCCCTGAAAGCCGTGGGTCATGAGATGAAGGAAGAAAACAAGCTAATGTTTTCCTGCTTGGAAGTGGCTATAGCCAAGAACAACACAGATTCCTCTGGTGCCCCATCTATCACCAGAGGTCACACTTCTTCCTACACCACACTAGCCGCATTGCACTTTTATTTGCAACAGGGGGCTCCTCGGTAAATAGAGGAACATAAGAAGTCAGATGGACAGCATCGGCTGCAGGAGGTTGGGGAGGGCTTTCCTGGCAGACCAGACTGGACAAGAATAAATAGGAGCAAACAGATGCTGTACAACCACAGTTTTTCTATCATTTTAGCAACACAGAGGAATCTTGGCAGTCCTAAGGCATTTAATCAGTCAACCTTTCTATAAACAAATATGTGATTTAATTTTATATGTCATTTCATTCCTGGATTAAGTTTCAGGTTGCTATCACACAGGCATCTTCCTCAGAGAGATTCACTCACGGATAATTTCTGAATATGCAAGTAGCAGAAGAGGACAATAGAGTTCATTCGATTAAAAAAGTACAGTCTTGTTTTGAGCAATTCAAAAGGGGGGGGGGTACCAAGACTTTAATTTAACAGTGATAGATTGGATGACAAGCCTTGTTCTATAATTCAATACAACATTCCTTGCAAAAGTCTTAATTAGCCAGGAAATTAATATTCTGTAGTCTTACAATTCTCCGTTATGGACTCAAAACCCTTTGAGAATTTGAATTACAAAAACTGGCAGGATACAATAAAACACCACGACTTTAACAAAATATCTTCAAATATGCTCCTTGCTCACACCTCTCTGGTGTCTCTCCACAACAGATTTGAGGCTCTTGATGTGGAGGATGGACTGGAGGAAAAAGTGGGTGCTGATGCACCTATATCACAGCAAGAGCTGAGACTGCAATAGTGCACACACCGTATTAGCACAACTGCCACAAGCATGGAAAGGAGAGTCATAGTTGTAGGAGACTCTCTACTGATGGGGCCAGAAGGTCCAATATATTGAGCAGATCCCAAGCAAACTAGATGTATTTGGAGGGGGGAGGGTGATATTGGGCTTCCTATGACAAGCAGTGGGAGGACAGACAGTGGTTAGAGGGATGGGGTGCTGGTCTGGCCCTCCACCTGCTGTCCAGGCGCATGCTGGGGATGTGACACAGCTGAAGTCCTGTAGAGACGGGTGGCTGCCTCGTGAGGTAGTGGGTGTCAGGGAGGAAACTTTTCCAAAACACCTTATAGGTAATAAAGGGACCACTACGAAGGCGATGAGACCAGCAGCCCAGCTGAAGTGCTTCTATACAAACACATGAAGCTTGGGTAACAACCAGGAGAAGCTGGAAGCTACCACACTACTAGAAAACTATGATCTATTTTCAATCATGGAAACCTGGTGGGACGAATCCCATGACTGGAGTGTGGCTATCATTGGCTACAGGCTGTTCAGTATGGACAGACCGGGAAGGAGGGGTGGAGTTGTTGCCTTCTGTGTCAGGAAAGGGTAGAATGTGAAGAGCTGTCATTGAAGAGTAGCCATGAACTGGTTGAAAGTGTGTGGGTCAGAATAAGAGATTGAGGAACCAATGGGAACCTTGTGGTTGGTGTATACTACAGACCACCTGATCAAGGAGAGACAACCGATGAAGCCTTCTTCCTACAGCTACACAAGGCTTCACACTCACAAGATCTCATCCTATTTGGGGACTTCAGCCATCCTGACATATGCTGGAAAAGTAGCACAGCAGGCTGTAGGCAGTCCAGGAGACTCGCGTGCATTGAAGAGAATTTCTTAATCCAGCTAATAGAGATCCCCACCTAAGGGGATGCACATGGGTAAACCAACAGATGTGATCTATCTGGACTTCTGTAAAGCCTTTGACACAGTCCCCTACAACATCCTTCTCTCTAAATTGGAGAGATATGGATTTGATGGGTGGAAAAGAAACTGGTTGGATGATTCTATTCAGTGTAGTGGTCAATGGCTCGAAGTCCAGGTGGAGATCTGTGACAAGTGCTGTTGCTCAGGGACCCATACTGGGACCAGTGCTGTTTAATATTTTCATTTATCATATAGACAGTGAGATTGAGTGCACCCTCAGCAAGTTTGCAGATGACACCAAGCCGAATGGTGCAGTTGCCACACTGAAAGGATGGGATGTCATCCAGAGGGACCTGGACAGGCTGGAGAAGTGGGCCTATGTGAACATCATGACGTTCAACAAGTCCAAGTCCTACACCTGGCTCAGGGCAATTGGCAGTTTCAATACATATTGGGGGACAACACAATTGAGAGCAGCCCTGCAGAGAAGGACTTGGGGGTGCTTATTGATGAGAAGCTCAACATGACATGATAATATGCACTTGCAGCCCAGAAGGCCAACTGTGTGTGGCCAGCAGGTCAAGGGAGGTGATTCTGCCCTTCTATTTCTCTCTTGTGAGACCTCATCTGGAATACTGTGTCCATTTCTGGAATCCTCAAAATAATAAGAATATGGAGCTGTTGGAACAGATCCAGAGGAGGGCTACAAAGATGATCAGGGGGCTGGAGGACCTCCCATACAAGGACAGGCTGAAAAAGTTGGGGTTGTTCAGCCTGGAGAAGAGAAGGCTCTGAGGAAATCTTATAGCAACCTGCCAGTACCTGAAGAAGACCTACAAGAAAGTTGGGAGGGACCGTTCACAAAGGCCTGTAGTGACAAGACTAGGGGCAATGGGTATAAACTGGAGAGGGGCAGATTTAGACTAAACATAAGGAAGAATTTCTTCACAATGAGAGTGGTGAGACACTGGAACCTGTTGCCCAGGGAAGTTGTGGCTGCCCCATCTCTGGAGGTGTTCAAGGCCAGGTTGGATGAGGCCTTGGGCAGCCTGATCTGGTGGGATGTCCCTGCCCGTGGCAGGGGGGTTGGAACTGGATGATCTTTAAGACCCTTTCCATTCCAAACTATTCTATGATCCTACAATTATATGTAAGAGCAAATGCTGCTATAGAATCACAGAATTGTTTACGTTGGAAAAGACATTTAAGATGATCAGGTTCAACCATAAACCTAACACTGCCAAGTTCACCACTAAACCATGTCTCTAAGCACCACATCTATACATCTTTTAAATACCTGAAGTGATAGTGACTTAACCACTTCCCTGGGCAGGCTGTTCCAATGCTATTTTTCCTAATAGTCAATCTAAACTTCCCTTGGTGCAATTTGAAGCCATTTGTTCTTGACACATAATTGGTTTTGTTGGTAAAGACCTTTAAGATCATCAAGTCCAACAATAAACCTGAGTCGACTGTCCTATCCCTTGCTACTTGAGTGAAAAGATCGACACTCACCTCATTGCAACCTCCTTTCAGTCAGTTGTACAGAGAGATTAGGTCTTCCTTCAGTGGAAGCTGAGGAGTCATAGTCCTTTCCTTAATACATAAAACAAACCTGCTACTGCTAAGAGAATTTCAGCTCATAGGTCTGATATTAGAAAAGCAATACTTCAAAGTGATATATGCAGTTCTCTTTCTTCCAGTTCAAGGGCATCATAACAATCGAAAAATATCTTGGAAAGAAAAATGGGTTCAGTTTCCTCAGCCAGGAATTCCTACAACATAACATATTATCTGCCGAGTCAGAAGCATCTTTGTTTTTCCTTTACTTGCCTTTTGAAATGGAATCTCCTTTTGGGCAGCTAGAAACAGGGGCCCAGACCTGATCCCAAACAACTTAAAGTCAGCAGGCAGTTTGTCTCCATATCCGGCACCTGGCTGCAACTGTCCCCAGAAGTATTCATTTGGGAACCAAACTGGGGAGAGGCCTGGGACAAAACCATTGCTGAACAAACTGCTTCAGACTCTTGACATTGTTCCTCACTGGAATGAGGAGTATACAAATGAAAATGGATACTGCAGATAGGAAATTAACCTGTCATGCAAAGTGACTTTTTACTAGACGAATTAGAAGATCAGAAATAGATTACAAATTCAACCAGATCAAAACATTGTGGAAACAATCAGGGAGCTTGCTTATAAATTTATGCTCCAAGTAGGTAAACTATCTGAATATTTTCACAGGGAAAGTTTCTCTTTCCCTGTACAACTGGTTTTCAGACATAATTCAGGCATGTTCCAAAGAGGAGCATTTTCTAGTAATCTGAATGTCTTGATCCAAGAGGGAAAAAAAAATCCGACTGCCATCTGTTTCTGCTAGTGTGTTAAATTTGCATATCATTTACATGTTATATATGGCCTCATGATTTCACCAAGGGGTCAGCATATAATTGCAATTATATTTTACAGCTTTCCTAGATGTAGAGCGTGACTCAATATTGCTTCATAATCAGTTCTTCTGGTAAAATTAGCAGAAATTCAGACAGGATTTAAGGACACAATAATCAGATCCATAACTGTGGGTGGAAAGGAAGGAAGTCTGAAGATATTTTTAACATATCAGGCTAAATTGAAGTTGTGAGTGTAATACTCTCTTTGTAGTTGTGTTTGACTTGGAGCAGAGCAGATTAAAAGTCTTTTCCATGGATACTGATCAGTGCAATTAATACCTTCAAATAGAGGATCGTGTAGTATTAGCTTCCAGGGTATTTTTTTTCTAAGCAGTTCTAAGGAGGTTCAAAATTTACATCTAATTTGAAGAAGTGGGCTTATGTGAAGTTGAGTTGAATTAGTCGAAGGTTGTACAAATTAATGTGGGATAGAAAACTCTGGGAACACCATTTCATTATCTCTCCAGATTTATGGCATATTTTTCTGCTATAATTTGAGTGTGCCTTTCTTAGTTTTTTTCAGGATAAGAAATTATACTCTTAATCTAAGGAAATGAAACAAGGTACAAAGAATATGTTAAAAGAATAGATTTGAAATCCAAGTTATGCCCATCTATAATCTCAAGGGGTATTTACAGTCATATAAAATCAGTATCATCTAATATAAAGATGTATCCCCATGAGTAATTGGAATTAAAACACGCATATACTTTTCTATCTGCATCTTATTCTGGTTAGTATAACAGATCAATCTGACAGAGTAAATTAGACTTTCCTCTGACATCTATTCCATCCACAGAGACAGTTTAACAGTATAATTACACTTACTAACACTTTAAGCTTTAAATATTTCTGTTTCTTGCTCCAATGATGATGTCTGAGCCAAAAATACCATTTGACTTCAGTCCTTGTGGGATTTAGTGAGAGGTTGAATGGGGAAATTCCCTTAATAGCAAAGTATTTGAATATGAAGCCACTGACATATCAGTTTACTGGTATTTTGGGATATATTCACATGTCCATTCACATGTCCATTTCTACAGAGTCCCCCAAATATCAGAGCCATTCCCCCTCAGGGTATTGCCCTGTAGTGGACATGCTAGAAAATTTCTGAGCTAGAAATGTGAGTTCAGCCTGAAACAATGCTTTGTTCTTAGTACATGAAGGAACTCACAGACATTCAACAGTGCATTATACAGATCCACTCATATATCCTGTGTGTATCAGTAACGTCTACAGGATAAAAGGGAAGCAATTTATTTTGTGTACATATAAAAGAATGTTTATGCATACATTTCAATTTTTTGAAGTGTTTTTAGTGTTTTCAGCTTCAAAACATGAAAGATAGAGCAGCTAAACCAAGCTTTTATTTTTTTTTTCTTAAATAGGGCTGATAGCAACTTTTCAGTTAAAAATTAATTCCTAGTTCTTAGGAAATTCTTAGGGAACATCTGATGGAAGAAGGAGACAGATTTCTGCTACTCTGAGACAGTAGCCGGTTTGCTAAATATAAAGTACCAGAAAGTCAGACTGAGTATGCCTTTGGGAAGGACATTTCTAGCATTTTTTTTAATTAATTCTGAATAGGCATGTAGATAATTGTTGAAGATCCACATGTAATTAATGCTAATACTTTTCTTGTTACATCTCTAAAGACTGAGTATTAGACTCCTTCAGACACCTTTTAAATACATAAATGTGAGAGGGCCCTTTTCCCCAGGGGAACAAAAAGCAGAGCCAGTTCATATTAGTTAGAAATCCGTTCTGGCAAGAAGTTAGACCATTTCATTCTGGACGTTTCTTTCTAGCTCAAGCAATAAAGTCGGATCTGGAAATCCAATTACTGTCTCTTGCCTGAAATGTTTTAAAGAACTTTGGAAAGATCTCAATGAAAGAAGCCCAGAAAACATATTTTAGAAGTTTTATGTTTAAAGTTTATGCTTGTACCCTTACTGTTTAGAGTACAGAGTTCAAGTGATGTGATTACTGACACAAATGCACTATATGTTTTGACTGTTCAGTCAATTACTGATTTTTTTTGTTTTTCTGGCTAAAACTCCAGAGGAACAACAGGTTTTCAACATTCTGTTTGTAGCTCTATTACCAACCTGCATCTCAGTCCAAGAGGCCAATGGAAACATATTTATGGTTACCAAGAGAAAAACAAAACAAAACAAAAAGCTGTGAAGAATAAGGAGAGAGAAGCATTACTTCACAAAATTAGTTTTGGGCACACGTATACCTCTTTTTCTTTTTTTCTTTCTAAAATGAGAGTGAAGGTATGTGGCAAGAAGAATTTTTTAAAAATACGTATGGAAGGATAGTTCCAAATCACAACAGGGAAACCCCCTAAGATTTAGGTATTTTTTCATTCAAGATAGATAGGCACATTTTAAACACAGAGTATTTTCAGGAGCCCTTTCATACATAACCTGGAGAAAAGTTCACTTGACAAATAAATTCAAATAAATATACTATGCACAGAAAATGTAGGCAGAGCAAAAGAAGGAAAATTCACCACATAAGCAGACCTCTCTGACTGATGTTCGTTAAACATCTGAAGGTGCTTTAATAAAACATGCTGTGTCAGGGAAAATTGTTTAAGATTCTATAATATGAACTCAGATTTTGACATGAGGAGTTCCAGCAAGAATCGAATGCATGTATGCAAATTAGTTCATACAAGCTACCCACATCCACGCCTCCAGTGATTATACAATTTACCTGTGTGTGTAACTAGCTGGCCACACATGATCCACTGTTCAGTGCTGTCATTGTCTGTGCTATACTGACTAAGAAAGACAGTTGTGGATGGCCCCTCCCTGGAAATGTTCAAGGCCAGGTTGGATGGGACCTTGAGCAGCCTGGTCTGTTGGGAAGTGTTCCTGGCCATGGCAGGGGTGTGGAACTAGATGATGATTAATGTCCCTTCCAACCCAAACCATCCCATGATTCCATGATTCTATGAAATCTCAGAAGAGAATGTGCATTTTTGTCATGGGACACTGCAAGTCAGGCCATTCTCTTGGGAAGGAAAGCATACAAGTTCAATTATCGGATCTGTTGAGCTGCAGCAGAGGATCTGTACCCGTGACTCTGAGGTCATGAGGAAATGTCCAGGTCTTCAGCTTATGGATTCCTGCAAAATCTGGTGTTTCAGAAAACAGTCTACAGAAAACATAGACTTAGGACAGGAGACTTTCAAATTTGTGAAACAAAAGCAAAGACAAATAAAAGCAGTCACACCGATAAAGACAATTTCAGTGTGTCATCTTCAGCTCATTTGTGTATCTAAGCTCATTCATGTGGCTGCTTGAGTAATAATCATAGACAAGCATTAACCAGGCAAAGGAGCCTGTACTTTATCAGAAACAGACAATTGTTAGTATTGCACAAAACACGTCAATTTTTGAGAATTTTGACTTTTAAGAAAAAGCTTTGCTGTCAGAAGACTTCTGGTGACCTGTAGGTATAACAAGGTTGTTTACAGCAATGCTTAGCGGCAGTGTTTCCACAACCAGCCTTCCTCACTAAAGAGATCCATTGTAGGATGCATCTTACACAAAGCAGATCATCTCAAAATTCTGAATCTTGAGGATTCTCAAAGGGTTGAGAAGGTATTAGGAAAATACCAGAAAATGCTTGCAAAGTCATTTAACATAAAAGTTAAAAATAATTTTTTAAATTATTTTGGTTTATTTTAAAGTCATATTACACAATAAACAGGATCTTGAGATCTCACCTATCTTTTTGGCCCATTTGGGGGAAAACAAAGCAGAGAGAAAATCCTTTATAAAAGTATCCAAGGGTTGTCCAATTCTATGGCCCGAAGAGGTGCAGTGCTGAATCCTGCCATAGGGCCATTTAACCTATTCTCCCTGTTTTGAATGGTGTTCAGGCTGGCACATACATAACACGGTAACATCCTCAAACAGGTTACCTCAAAATATACTTAAACAACCCAGTTTATTTTACTTTTATATTATTGCTAAACATTAATATTACATTACATATTTTGTCATTTTATGAGATGGTTTTCACGTTATCCTAACAGCAAGGAAAAAAAACCCCATTTTTGGTTTAGATAGATAAGAAACACTGAAAACACCAAGACAGGGTTGACCAGGAAAGAAAGGGGGGAGATGATCTTATATAAGCATGATTGAATCTGAAGGTTTGTGTTGTTGAATGGAAGTGTTGAAGAAGAACAAAACTGTGAGAAAATGACAGCAGGAATAATGTTATGTGACTATAGAACCACAGAGTAGAAGAGACAGGACTACTGAGAAGCAGGTGATCTACCTGTAATCTAATATCTGGCCATGAGGCAATGCCATTTCCAGGCCGAGCTTTGTCAAAAGACACCATGCAGATTCAAACATGCGGCCCTAACTCTCATTCATCATTCACCTCCAGGTGCCAGAGTAGCTTTTTTATTTATTGACTTTCAGTGAGGTGGAAGGGGGTGGAAGGAGGAGGCAAGCCATCTTTTACTAACTAATACTGCAAAACAGGTTTCTTTCTAACTGCATTTGGGATGTGCTTTTGACTCACTATGTGAGCAAGACTGGGAAATGCCAATATTTTGTAACTTGAATTTCATTCCAGTGACCTGGCACCAGAAATTTCAGGAAAGTTCCCTGTTGGAAACTGTGTTTGTGGTGTTCAAGAACACTGTGCATGGCAAGCCAGTTGGATTCCCTCAATTTTTCGTTTGCTGACTGAGTCTGCCTGTGGGTTTGGGCTTTCAGAATGGTTGTAGGCAGAGATGACAGTTTCTTTCTCCTCGTGTGTCCACCTACTCATTTCCACAACAAGCAGAGAGGCTGAACCTTAATGCAGAGCTACTTCTGACCTGCTGCAGATTACAACTGAAGTCGAACCCAGGCTGGCAGCAGTTTGCAATGTAACCTGCCTGCTCTGGTGAGACAGCTTTCCAATTCCCCCTTCGAAGCTAAGGTATTAGTAGCTATGGTCAGATTTCACAGCTCTCCAGTACTTAAACACAGCCTGGCCAGATCTGCTTCAGATCTCTAGGTCGTCAGAATCCAACCCCCCTGTGAAAACGTGATACACATTGCTATTGCCAATCTGCCTGCCTGGCAGGCCCAGTAGGAACTCAATTAACTCTACCTACTTGATTTAAGTTCAGTAAGTTGAATATAGTTTCATCCAGTCAGGAAAATTTCTTAGTTTAGGTAAGAATATACCAATTCATCTTAAATGAAAGTTAAGTGCCTAAATCATATTTAGACTTCTCTTCAAAACACTGGATAAAAGAAAAATTGGTCTCTCAGAAGCATTCTCTCAGCTTCTTTGAGTCCTCCTTGAAACACCTTTTCAGTAGCATAAGTAGTGAGTTGATATTTAGGCAGATGAGTTCATTATTGGCTTGGTTTTCTGAGAATGACTGTACCATGTGGCTGTTATGACACCGCTTTTCCAGACTTCTATCTAATCCAGTTTTGCTTTTTATTAAATTGTGAGCACTTTAGGACCAACAGTGTTTTCTTCTTCTGTATTTGTAGCTATTTTTTTTAACATAATAATAATCTGGTTTATACTGTCATGTTTGTTGGGGTGTTTTTTTTCCAAAGGAGGCATCCAAATATGCCCTGCTGATTAGCAGTATGGAGCTCCTGGAATATCAATTATGTGTAGCTCATTTCAGGATTCCAGGATATGATTGTACATATCCTTATTAAATTCATCCCACAAGTAGAACATAATCTGGCAAGGGGCAAGAAGTTAAAGAGATAATTATTTATACTACAGTGTCTTAAACTAACTTCGGAGATGTGCTTCAATTGGGCTTTTAATTAATATTTCTGTGAAGTGGTCTATGTTTCCTTAATGACTTTGACATGGTGGAGCTGGAAGGAAATATAAAAGAATGAGAGAATAGCTTATTATAGATGAAGGATGATTGTGAGGCTTAGAAAAATAATAGTGAATGGAAAATAGTATGAAAATTAAACTCAGAGAAAAAAATATTAACAAGAATTTCTGCTATGAGCCTATTAGGATTAGGCCTACTAGGATTTGCAAAACAGAAGAGATCTGAATACATTAGTGGCATTGAGGACTAGTAGTTTATAAGGTTTCCAGCTAGATTTAGTATTTCAAGCAGTGATTGAGTGTATTAAAGCAAGAGCAAATCTCGTCTGGAATATTGTGGGCAATGTTCCAGAAAAACAATTCTGAAATACCTCCCTTCAGGCCAGGGAGGTTTTGATGACGCAGGGAGTCTCTTCTAGGTATGAATTTCCACACCTCTAGGCAAACTTCACTGTATAATTTAATCATTTAATCTGCACTAAAAGCCTGTCCAGAAAAGCAGGGAAAAACATATTTGGCCTTCTTACTTGAGGTAGTTAGTGGGGAATATTGATATCAAAAGAACTCCCTACTTTCCTTATGCATCAGTTTCTCCATCTGAGAAATAACAAAGTTATTTTCCCAGTTTTGTAAACATAATTAAGCTAATTAAATACTCATCATCCTAAATGATGAATTAAGCACACTTTGCTCTGTCTCTGTCCAGTATCACGACTCATGGCTGTGCCTGATATTATAATGGAAGAAAACAAAACCATCTAGCTTTAATCTAGGTACTGGCAACACTGAAACTTATTAATATCTCCTTTTATGACTCCTCGAAGTGTTTCAGATACCCGGGGCACAGTGTCTGTCCAGAATCACTCTGGATTGGGCAGATTCCTGGGCTCCCAGGAGAACAGTCAGGAGACAAGAACTTCTCCAGCAAAACCCTTGTAAGGGGCCCAGTACATAGGTTAGTTTCAGAAAATTTTCAGTCCATACCTACAATATGGATCTTTTCCAATACAAAACTACAGCAACCGCAGAAATACACAAAGACTTTCTCATTGTGTATGTGTCACTGTGCAAAGGATGCAAGATTACATGAGAGAAAAGAACAGGAGCATAATTCTACTATCTACTTGTTAGGCCACTGAAGAGAGAAAAAAAAGGTTTGAGAAATTCTAGTTTGATGTTTGTAGTTTCCACTAAACTCAAGCAAGAAATATGCAAGTGGGGGTTTAGCATTGCCTTGTCCACACTGAGCCATATCAACTATGCTGAGGGAGACAACATTTCCTACCTTCCTCTCATCCAGTGAAACTAGGATCTGCTACTAAACACTAATATCACTTTAATAGGTCATGTAGAGAACATCTCATCCTCATAGCCTCTCAGAGGAGGATATGTGATTAGGACACCATCGGCTTGAGAAGATAATTAAACACAGATTTTCTGTTTACTAAGTACTGAAACCATTAAGCCAGCAGTGAATGGGGCTCACTGTGGGGCAGGCAGGCCAGGAACATCCTTTATGCTTGTGTTGTGGATGATTCACATAGTAGGAGGAGACCTCCTGATGTACCAGGGAGAAATTGAATGTATGGAGACAAAAAGCCTGAAAGTTGAATGATGCAGTGCCTGTTTCCTTCAGTCCTCAGCTAGAAAGTATGATAGAATAATCTCCTGAATGAATGGCCAATTCATGAATCATATGATTTTTTTTTTTCTGCAATTTTCCAGACATCCTTTTGGAAATTTTCCAGTCATTGGAGCGTCTTTTTATCCCCAAATACCAAAAAAGATTAAGGTGATTGAGAAATTCTCTCTGCAAAGTGGGAGTTTATTTTTAGAGAAACCTTCAGATGTCAGCTTTAATAAATATGTGATGTCTGGTCTCCATGGTCACATTGTGATGTAACTTAAAATGACCGGCTAATCCGATAAAGTATTACTTTTAGGAGAAGATTAATAATGGAATTGAGTATTGCAGCACCTTATTTAAATGTTCTGTCATCTAGTGGTCTTTACAGCCCTGAGTTAAGTGCAAAGGGTCCCCTGCATGATACGTAAGAAGAACTGCTACATGAAATTTGGATTCTCAACAGCGCATGTTATGAAAAGTAAATTAGCATAGGTAGCTAGGAGGTAAATCCAGAGTCACAAAAGATTTCCCCTCTGCCTGTATGTAGCATGTCAGATAGGTATATTTACAGCTGAAAATATTTTCATAAAAAGGAAGTCTTCTTAGAGCCTAGAATCTCTTTGTTTAGTTGCACATACATTAAATTGATAGATGGAAAAGCAGTTGCTTCTACTTTCTGCTCAGTAACTCAGTGGTGACTGCCACCACACACTGCATAGAGACCCAAATTCACCAAGTTTCTCAGTCTGACTGAGTTTTGATCTATGCCTCCTACAACACAGCTTTAAGTACTAGGCAAGAACTTTTTGGCAATGGAGTGTTTTTTCTCACAAAGGTACTTCTGAGAGGTGGGTTCAAATCCTTATTCTGAACTGAAGGGCTTTCTAGATATTGTGAGAAAGGGGGCATGAGAATACCTTTTTTTTTTTTTAATATCTACTGACTCTTTGAGTCCAAACAAGCAAGATTCATATCATCGCAGTCAGTACAGCCAAAGTCAGGTCTGAAGGATTTCACTGAGTGTGCAGGATAACAGAGGTGGTTCATCATAATAAACCTATTTGCTGGTGAGGCAGTTGTCACTTGGAGTGCTCCTTTGGTGAGCAAGCCTTTATTAGGAAGCCTCACTGTCCTGATTTGCAGAGAACAAACACATTTTGATATTACCCTAATTTGGAGGGCCAATGTAATTCCATTTAATTAAAGTTTCCCAGATGGATGAATATGAGCCCTCCTCACCAAACATTCATATTATATTCAGTTTATAAATGAGCACTGAAGCACATCCTGTCCTCATTTCACAGCTGTAAATAAATTTATTCAAGCTTTCTGGTAGCACCAGTGAAAGCAAGGGTTCTCATCTGCTCCTTCAGAGGTCAGATTTTAAATAGCATCGTGTAGTTGGATCCTTTGAGTTCCTCGCACATATGCTGAATCATGAAGCTGATACCGTTCTTGTCTTCAGCCCCTAAGGCTCCAAACAGTTCTACCTTCCGTTCCTTGTTGATTTTACATTCCAGACTTTTAATCAACATGCCATGTTGTACCACATCATACACTTAAATTTCTGTAAGGCATTTTACATCAACACTATTACTTTTAGCAACTAAGTGTGTAATCTCATTTAAAAAAAAGAGTCCAATTAACTCGTCAAATTCTTTCTGCCATAAACAGTGCTGAATGATTTTAATTAATCAATAGAAACATAATCAGCTTTAGTTCTCAATTAATCAAAGTCAAGCTAACACGTCTTCTGCCTTGGATCTTTCTGTCCCCCTTTTTGAATAACCGGGGATTTACTGATAAATATTTCAAATTTAATTTACCCTAGAATGTGATATGGCAATGGCCATTTTATATTCTACTGCATTAAGATGGAGCTATAATCACATGCTTTTCCTGTTTTCGTTTTTTTTTTTTTTGCAAAACTCCTCTATTAGTCCAAGCTTCCCCTAAAATTAATACAGATATTGAAATTCACTTGAGACAAGTTTTTTGGTTGAGTACAAGTCAGTGAGGCCTGCTTCCTCGGGCGTTTATTTTTAGTAGCTGCTACTTATCAGCCTACTTGTGTACTTCTGGAACAGAAAGTATTAAATCTCCATAGGAGACGCTGTATTAACATTCACTGTTCCATAGATGCAGAAGTGTTTATTTTTCAGGTAATGTGAATATCAGGAGAATTTATTAAGATGGAATTTTGCATTTTACAGCATAATTTAGATGACATTAAACTAAAATGAAATTGAATGGACAAAGTGTATGATTCTAAAAGACTGTCAACAGAGCACCATGTAGGAAAGCCTAAACTAGAGTCAAACAAGTCAGAGACACAGACTAACAGGTACAGCTCTAAAAGTGCAACACTCTTCCCTGATGAAATATCTCAGTGGATGAATGGTTTCCATCTCAAGCAAAGTGCTGTGTTGATGCAATTCTATTGTTCCCAGAATTTTAGATAATATCTTAGCATAACGCTTCAAAATCTCATGTTGATGCAGTTTGTTCCAAACAAGATGTTTCCTCACCGCACAGGGCTGCCATGTGCCATGTGGGACTGCAGACCGCCCCACAATGGTGCTATTGCTGTAATCTTCAAACTGAGGATACAGAGGAACCTGTTGTGAAGAGGTACGTGACTAGGCTGGATTTAAGTTGAGCTGGAGCAGATGAAAAAACTCAAGCTATCTGAGAGGATTGATACCTCCTGAAGGCAGAATGCAGCACTGCAAAGATATACAAGCTGACATCCTAAAAGTAGCATGGCCACGCTAGCACAATTTTGCATGCAAATCGGTTAGCCCTTGGTTAATCCCCATAGTGATTTCTCTGGAGTGAAATTTCCATTCTGCTTTCATTTTTGCAGCTGTTTCAGCAGTTCTTAGTAAATATATGTCAGATGTCACTTGGTGGTTCTCACGCTTCACTCACTTCACTTTCTGTCCCAGATATACCAGAGATGAGTGATGAGTGACTGCAGAAAAGGGAATGTGTTGCTGGAAGGTGGGTTTTTTTTTTCATTTTTTCTTTCTGGATGTTGCAACCTGCTATATATTAAAGTGAACAAGTCCATATCTGCAAGTGAGGCGTGAATGTTTATTTTATACACTGAATACCTGACAGATTCTCAAGCTTATTAATGTCCAAAATATTATATTTTATTATATTGCTTATTTTCTTTGTATGGTATCATTGCAAGTTAGAACCTGATATAATAATCTTGAAAACCCAAATAATATTATTTAGCAGCTGTAAACACTATTCTATGAGCACATTTACTTAAAATAACTCATAATGCTACCCTAAGCTATTAATGCTCTTTGTCCTGCAAAAAAAAAATCACTCAGTATTAGATAAAAACTACAAATCAAAGCTAACAACTTTGGAAAAAGAAATGGAACAAGTTTGGTAAAAGCATTTAAAATTTTCCACTGTTTCAACATGAAGCAACTATTCTTAATACCATAATATTTACATAAGAATTAACTGATAAAACAAATCTAGCTTCAATCTGATAACTGCATTAGCAGTTTTGAATTAGTCTGTGCAATGAATAACATTTTTTTTTCATCTATTCAATTAGCATTAATCTAAGTTATTTAAAGCCATATATTAGTCTCAACTAAAACTGCAGGCATTAAAAGTACATTTACAATAGCTGGGTACTTGTAGTACAAGGATGTTTGACTGCCTGTGGTTTGCATGAAGAAAGAGCACGATGACTGAATAATCTTCATTCAATGACTAGAGTAATCCTAATTTGAGTAGTCCTACTTTGATTGAATTGCCCTCACAAACAAATCTCGTTTAAATATGAAGATCTAATGTGCCAGAAGAATGAATATGATCCATGCCTATAAAAATGGTAGAAGAGATTGAAAATGAACATAAAATAATCATTAGTGTCTAGTACAAAACCCACCCCGATTCCCTTTTCTACCAGCAGAATTCTGCTGCACTACAACATTTATACAGGAATAAAATGGATAGTCTACTGGCTGTCCTCTGCTGTCTTTACCAAAATAAAATTCCTACTGTTTTCATAAGATGTAAGGTACTGATAGAAAATCTGATACAACTTGTCACACACAAAACTTTACTTCTTGAAACATACGAAACATAAGAAATGAGATTTATGACAAAATATTTTTGTAGGTAGCAACAAGTACACAAGCATACCGTTAATGAGAAGGTAGATAAAAAGAATAGGAATGGGTGAGGGCTGAAAGAGAAATAAAAACTGACCAACAAAAGAGGCGATAACTCAGAGCACTCAGAATGATCGTTCTGCTTTAGTATGACTTAGTTGGTCATGAAAATGTATGGCAGTAAAAATAAAGTTTGCATGATTTTCTTCATAAAAAAAAATTAAAATCCATTCATCACGTTGGACACAGGACAGCTGAACTGAATGCAGACAACCCACTGTTGAACTATCTTTCTCATTAATTTCCAATTACATGATGGACTGAGAACTCTTCCTTAGCTTTGTTTTTGATTTTTTTAATGAATGTAATGGAATTAACATTACTCAGTTCAGTGGTTCACAAGATTGAGCAGAAATGTGCTGAGCTACAGAGGATCAAGTCATATTTGCTTTATTTAGGCATGAACAGGCTTACGCATTCTATGTGTGCGATAGGACCCCTCACACAGAAAAGTTTTTAGGCTCTCATCCAGTAGTGTAGTGGGCAGGATTAGGAATCTGATCCTATAAATCCATTTAGATTAGCACCCTTTGTTTAGATTAAGAACTATCATCTCAAAACTGGTTTACACTTTCAAAATACGTCCTTGTAATAACACTCATATTTTACATTGACTAAGGTCTTCTTCAGGTCCACTCCTATCCACACAATTCCTTCTGGGCACTACTGGCATGCTTTCTGAGTGGGAATCTAATGCTGTGTGGTACTGAATTTCACCCAAAAAGATGCTGACAACTTCAGTACCTTCAGCTCCTGGTTAAATTGCAAGCTATTGACAGTAACCAGCATGCTGAGGGAGCATTAGGGAATGACAATATCACTGTTAATGTCTACAAATCCACTCTAAATACTTCACTAGACGTAGATTCTTTTCAAAGGAGGAAAAAGTAATTTTATAAATTTCAGCTGTAATGGAGTGGTATTCTTTTCAAAATGGATCGTGACAGGGCACAACATATAACAGTATCAGAAACATAATACGAAATAAGTACTTGAAAAACCTACTGTCAACCTGAACACGTTTTATGGGATGATCTGTGGTCCAGATGGTAGTGAAGCTGAAGTTCTTATTTTTTTCACAGTGCTATGGGAATGAGATACTGTGATTCAATGCCAGTGTTTGATCAATAAAGAAAAATGTTGGCAATGCTTTGGGATATTGTGCATTCTTAACTGGATGACGTGAACTCCAGTGATTAATAGTGGGATAGCTTTGAAGAATTACTGGAAAAAGCTTTAAAATTATTTTCCTTTGTAGTATATTTCCATTCAGTGGATTGGCAAGGAAACAACAAAGAGAATTTACTGCTACGAATAATGTATCATTCGTACATTCTTTATACTCTTGTCCAACTGGCAGTCCTTGATTCCCTTAAGTTTTAGGTTTTCTGCAGCATTACCTGGGCTTCCAGATATTAAAACTAACGCATTATTTGAAACATTAATACTAAAGTAGGCTTTTGTCTATGTTCTTCTGCAGTGTAGCTAGTGAAAGTCTCAATCAACACTTAACTGCTCTTTAGTTATCTCATATCATTCTAATATATTTACAATCTGCAGAAATTCTACTTATAGTTATGTAGAAAGGGGTAATAGGAATTGAGCTTCTAAATCTTTGGCAAAAGCATTTTTGTCATTAAAATTCCCTGTAGAATCTGTACCTGCTTTTGAAACATAGTAATGAATGAAGGGATTAAATGAGACCTGTTTAAGAATTCTAAAAATATTGGAACTGTGGACATCTACTAAGGTGACCTGATAATTTAAAAGACTTCTCTCATTTCTTAGTTTGGGATAATGCATGGCATGAAAGACTCCATGCTCCATCTCAAACCTTATGTCTGCCAAAATAATTCGGGTAGTTCTGTGAATGAGGAAACTAATGAGAAACTCAGTGTTTGTGATTTCCTGTTACCCCCATGTTAAAGATTTTTTTCAAGTTTCCATTGAGTCCATGTTTTAGAGAGTGATATTAACTATTTTGTCGGACGTTTGTCTGCTGCTGGTTTTTACATAAGTTACTGAAAGTTAAGATAGTTGGAAAATTAGAGTTTGCTTCTAATCAGTAAAGTCTCACACTTGACAGATCAGTTCCTTGGATGCTCTTCATCTCTTCTAGGAAAGCTCCAGGAACCCAGAATAAAACTTTGGTGTGCTTGTGATGATACCAACCCTAGATTGGGCTGAATCATTAGCATACATTCTGTCTTGTTGACTCCATGCTATATAGAACAGAGCACTTGTCTCATTCAGCTGTAGAGAGATTTTGTCAATAATGATATATATATACTGTAAATTAAAATAAGCGACATCTGGGAAAAATGTCATAATTAATGGTGCAGACAAGACAGTGGGTATGTTTACATTAGGGTTTTAGTTTGGATAAGAGAGACATTTTTTGAAACACATCTGTTATCATTGATTATCTTCTCCTAGCTGTCTTGCAGAATCTGAATTTACTTATGGAACTATACTGAAAGATCTCCTCCGTAGTGTGGATGCTGTGTCTGTACCACCAACTGATTCACTCCTCAAACAAATCGGTGTAATAAAAGCCTGAGTGACTTTGTGGGAAAGTCTCATTCTGTGACATGATAATAGGAAAAAGTTTTGCCATGGTAAGCAAACCTGGACTAGAGACTGACAGGGCAAAGTACAGAGGGGAGTTAAATCTGAGTGCTAGGGATTATCAGAGGGCCAGTTACGAGGGCAAGGAAGTGGATTAGGAAAGCTAGCACATACATCAAGTGTAGAGAGATAAGATTAGGAGGCCAAGATTTTAAGTAATTAGTGTAGTAGAAGTGGTAACTAGTAATTTGAGAAGGATAGAAGGAAAAAAGTGAAACAGAGGAAGACGAGGAAAGAGATGGGACAAGAACAAGTGAGAGGAAATGTAATGTTGTGTGTCAAAGTTAGAGACGATGAATACTCTATACCTAGCAGAAGCACATTTTCTCCACTGCCTCATCATTCCTGAGTGGCTGAGTCTGCTCTTCAGTTCCAAATTCGTCCTCCACTCCTATTAGATGTTTCTCTATCCTATGGACTTGCTTTCAATATCTTCTTGGATGTATTTCATTAACCAATTAAACTGTAATCTCAGTTTAGCCTGAAGACAATGTTCTTTGGAGGCCGATGCTGTCAATATGATTCCTGTTCTGCTGCATTTGAACTTAAACAAAGGCTCATAGTGATGTAATTGTCTCAGCATTACTCCTGCTCTTTGTGGAGTGGAGCATGAGAAGTATGAAGCTGAAGTGCCACAGGTACATAAAAACCCCTGTTTCAATTAAGCCTATGCATAAGCCAAAGTTCTTAGTATCAATAATATCATTTAGTAAACAAAAAATGCCTATGACATCAAAGTAAATAAAGAAATGTTATTTTTCTACTCCTAATTCAAAAAATGTAAATATTTTACTAAAAAAGCTAATGTAAGTCATCTTAGTATCTCTATTTGATAGACAACTTGCATTCAGACTGTTAACTGCTATGCACATTGCAAATATTGGTAGCGAAATTATGCTGCTGTCCCATAAATATCTCTAGTTGAGCTTAATTTATCTGAAAAGCAGTTTCAATGCCATAGAATACTCAGATATAAATAGCTTAGAAATATTTCAGTATGAAAGTGGAAAAAAAAGTCTTGTAACACTGTGTGTTTTACCGGTGTATGAGAAAATCCATTTAGATCTGTAAGTATTTTCAATTGGTACACTTTCCCCTTAATTTTACTGAATCTGGTTACAACTATGTAGTGTACATATATACAACTATATAACTATATTATCATACATATATTATGATACATAGTACTTTTTGGGGTAGCACTGGTTAGTAATGCTTGGAAATACTAACCAAAAATTGTATTCTGATTGCAAACCCGTATCTTGCACTATTCAGTGAAAAGGGGACAGGCAGAAAGATCGAATTCAATGCTTATTCGGAATTCAATAGTTATTTAAAGCTGCCATTTTCAGTTGTGATCATGACAGAATTTCACACATGCTGATAGAACCTAAGGTATTATTGAACAATAATTGCTGTCATCTGATTAAAAAGCAGACACAAAGCTTATCTGGCTTCTGACAGAAGTGAAGCTGTTGCACACGTGGTCATAAATAAAAAACATTCATGTGTCCCTGAGCAAGCCTGTTATCTGGGCACAGTCCTTCATGATTTTAAGAACATATAGCATTTGAATACTGAGAGGCATCTCAGATGGGCTGTAAGTCCTATAGACCATAGGAGCATTCTAGTCTGAAAGCATACAGAAGAAAGCAAATGTCTTGAGAGGGTGCCTGCATACCCAGAGCACTCCTAGGAACCTCATGGGAAAAGGTCAACTTCAAGACTGGCTACCGATGCTCTTTCAAACCTAGGTATAGCCCACACTTAAGTTCAGCAAACATGTTACAAGGCTTAAGTGACTGTTTTACATGTTGACTTTGGAAGTCCAAGACTCAAATGGGCTATTAGGTGTCAGACATGGGTAGCATTCGTTTAAATAGTTTGAGAGACCTCTAGTGGGCCTCCTACTCTGTCTCCTGTTGTGGCTTCCGCAGCCTACCTAAAGCAAAGTTGCATTTGCTTGTGGCTTGGACATACGTATGTATATGTAGTTGATAATATTATTGGAATTATTAAACATAACTGCTTTCAATGCTTATAAGTGGGAATCACAGAAAAATACGGTAACTACTTTCGTTCTTAAATGTTTGAGCTAATTTGAAAAAATATTGCTTCAGTTATGCAATGCTGAACAGAACAACATTGGTATGCTTAGAAGTTCATCTTCAGATACTTATTTTTAGGGGTATTCACAAGATTTGAAAAACAGAAATGGCACTTTACTTAGAGTCATGGTTCAAACGACCAAAGTATATTCAGAGATCCTTCTTATCTGTCTGTGTCTCAGCAGTCCACACCGTGTAAGTATCAACATAGTGAAGCCTCTTTGGACTTCACTCTTTTTCTTCATTGTATTTTTGAATGCAACATAGAAACGGGACCACAAGTCCTTGATTGCTTATAAATCCAGTAGGAATATACAATAATGCTGAAATACTAAAATTCAGCACTACCTCATTTACAGGAGTACTTTCTAATTCAGGAATGTGCATTCTGTGCAATTCCATATGTAGCCTCTTCACCTCACATTAGTCGTGTATATTTATACAAATGTTATTCTATTGCTTGGTGATCATGAGAGCTGAATTTTGTATGCTGCTTTTCTAAGACAGTTGATGTTTCTATTGCAAATTCTGTTTTCATATTTACCAGTCATCCATAAAAGATTTTGTACAAACATAACATGTAATAACTGTTTGAGGCTTCTTTGCACAATTAAAAATAACTCCACAATGTGAACATAAGTACTTAAACCTCCACCCTGTTATACCAGCAACCAATTAATATGTAACTATATTGAAATCAAGATAACCTTGCACAAAAGCAGACATTTGCCTGTGTCTGGATGAGCTGATACTTATTAATTTTAAGCGTCACATTAGGCTTTGCAAAATACTTTTTTTTTTCTTTAGTATGATTCACAAGGATTATACAAGTACATTCAGAATATACAGGAATATACAAGTGCAAATGTATTAATTCCTTTTTTAAACCCATTCATAATAGAAACTGAACCAAGCCGCCCTTTTCCTAACAGTGGGTCCTAATCTGGCAAAGTTACATAAACGCCTGGCTCTAACTCTTGTGACACATAAATTTGATAGAAGTAATTGTGTTTGAGGAGCTACACATCTGTAGAAGCATTTTCCTTCGGTTGTACATCGTGCCTAAAAACGGGCTTGTCTCTCAGCCTTTTCCTATTTTCCCCAAAAATATTGCATTCCTCACCTTATTCTTCCTCAGGAAAGAAATATGTATTATTTTGTAGCATAGCTGGGGGGGTGTGTCTTTCCGAAGAGAGCATATAGGAAAAGGAAATAGTGTGCTTCCTTGCAGAATTTGCTTGGGATATCTAAAGCCCTCTGAAGTTAGTTGAAAGCTCTTGGTATCAGTTCAAATCAGAAAGGGCAGTCTGTGTACACCTATGCATCTTGCTAATTCCAGCCCATTTCCACAAGTAGCTGCAGGGAATCTTTGTTGTTGTAAAGTGGTGAAGGGACAAAGTGTGGAGTGTCCACTCCGTCAGTGCTGTGACGATGCCATTTTGACTTTGGTGTGGGGAAATCTTTTTGTTGATGTAAGTGAAGTTTGTGAAAACTGTATTTTAAATGATAATACTTGAAGTTAATAATAATAACTAAGAAAGCCTTTTCATTTCAGGATATTTATAGTTCAGGGGTACAAAGGCTATATACTATCACAATAAGTCTCCGGAGTCCCAACAGGCCACATTTCCATTGCCTTCTCTAGTTGGTAGGTCTCAATAATATTATTTCTGGAACAGGTGTAAAATACATTCCTGCGGAATAATCCAGATAATTCAAATTTTATTCAAGAACAAGAAACACTGTTTCAAATAGTCCTAAATGTACATAAAAGTTCTAAAAAAACCCAGAGACATAAAACAATCTGTAAATATGTCAGACCGGCATGGTTATTATACAGTGCAAAGTCTCAAAATATTTGAAGATGGCAATTAATGGGGAAATGTCTGTTGCAATATTTAAATTAAAAATACTTGATACACAATTTATAGACTATACTACGAAACCTTTTGAAAAAAAATTCTCTTTGATACACCATCAAAATGAATGAGTACTGTAAACTAGTTGTGAGATCAGATATGACGTGATGAGTGATACAAACGACAAAGACTGAAGTGCAATTGTCAGCATGGAGAAAAGTTAAGAATACAATGTTTTGTGTAGTTTAAAATATTCATTATGGATTTAGAATGTGAACATTGTGGTAGCATATTACTAATGAGTCTTAATTATATCCAGAGAAATCTGTACTACACGATGGAGTCAACAAAAATCTTGGATGCATCAGCACTGTGGTCTCAAGTGAAATTCAGTATTGGCAATGCAATATGCACTGTCAGGAATGATCTGAAGTATGCATATATTAATTTGTCACAATTATCAAACCATTCAGCATATTTTCTCAATTTCTGTAAATCTCTGCAAGAGTAGATCTAATAAAATGATAGAGGCATGCATAAGGAATACTGTATACAACAAAATGTTTCATTTTCACTATATATGTTAAGATTATGCCTTAATTTGGAATGCCATGTTCTGGTTGTCCCACAGCAAAAAAAAAAAAACCATAACAAAAGTAGATAGGACTCTGAAAACTTAGAGGTATTGAGATATTTAGATGAAAATTGTAGTAAAAATGCCAAACTGAGAAAGGATATGATAAGCCTATAACACAGAAAATTAACAGGGTAGAGGATTTAAATTATTTATATTTACCTGTTTTCATAATGCAAACACATACATATACCTGATGAATCTGGAGAGCAATTGCATTAAAAATAAACATAGATAGCTGGTGGTGAATACTTAGCAGGAATTTCAGAGAAGATTGGACATTTACAAGGATAAGGATTACCACACAAAATATATTGGATGGGATTAACAAAGAGTATTTTTTTTAAAGAAGTAGAGCTTTAATGACTGAAAATGTACCCTGATCTTCACTTACAGGAGGTTTAGAATGAAAGCTTCCTCCCCAGGCAGTGTTATTCCATATTTATCCACTATGTGGGTTCTTGCATTTTCCTTTGAAAAGTCAGAGCCAGGATGCCAGATGAAACACTGGTCTGATACAGCCTAGATTTTCAAAGCTATGTGAGATGCTTTACTTTTCATGTACATGGCGTGAGACACTATGTCCATGGTTTTCAGAGGGCACTTGTCATCAGTTCCCAAAAATACAAAGAATCCCTCAAAATCATCTGGCAATGAAGGTTAAGTTAGAGTGAGATACTTCAATTATTTGATGTAAAAAAACCCACACTGCTTGTAATCATCAAGGCAGAAGACCTGGAAAGCTGTACACCATACTTTTATTTCCATTTAAAAATAACAACAGTGAACCCCCCAAAATTATAATTAATAATGGCAACTGTAATTGAAGTAACTGCACAGTCTGCCTTATGCAGTTCCCTTCTTTCTTCTCATTCTGTAATGGAAGGGTTGCTATTTACATTATGCTATGTCTGCCTCTTAGAAGACAGTCCAGCTTGACTGGACAGCTTTTGGTTGCTACTGGAAATATGTCACTTATTAGGAATAGAGGGGACGTTTATCACTGTCTCAGGGGTTACTTTGGCTGAGGCAAAGAAACAGCTTGGTGATATAATGCAAAAACAGCTCAGTGGTATCCTTGGTCAAAGGATAGGAAGTTCATATAGTGTGTGCTTAAGGCTCCAGTCATGCAGACTCAGTTTCTCTCTTGCATATCTTGCACAGACAGTGAGTGAGACCATGGCTGTACAGGTCTTCCCATTTATCTTCCATATCACCTCAGAGCTATGGGGGCTGAAGTCACCATTAAAAAACACTGCCAAAACTTCTCAGTTGAGAGCAAAGATTTGTCTTTCCTGATGCTTCTTTTGCCCTCCTGGTATCTAGTGAGTTTTCAGTCTTGTTACCCAGACCTATCACATGGTTGGGGTTCTCTTCTAAGTGAACTAGAAGCGCCGCCTCTAGCAGAGAAGCTTGAGCACAGCAGCATCTCAATGTGTGCTGAATATCATCAGTCCTTTTAGTCCTCATCAGCCTTCACGGGGGGTGGAATACTCCTCACCATAAGTTCGGTTCTGATTTCTGGAGAAACAGCAAAAAGCCCAACCTTGCCTGCTTTACGGATACCAGTTCACTGAGTCCAACACAGCATTTCAGCAAGAGAGGAATAGGTGTAAAAAGTTGAACCTGTTTCCATCTGCTTACGTAAATGTGAGAGATCTAATTTCAGGGTCATCAAAACAGGCAGTTCTGCGAAAAGAAAAATAATCTGCACCCTGAGCCTTTTAAAACCTCCTCTCCGTGTTTTATTTCCCAGCATCAAGGACACGCTTCAGCCGAGATGTTTAACTAAGCATCAAATTTGCAGATACGAACCCAATTACCGCAATAACGACTTAGTAAACAAATCCTAGGAAGCCAGCACAGCGCCTCACCCTAATTCCCAAGCCCAGAAACCGGACCACGATGACTTTCGAGAGGGGTGGGTGAAGACGGCGGGGCAGGACCTGGAGGAGGGGGAGAGCCGGCGAAGAGGTATTTGTGCGGGAGCGCTCCGCCCCGCCGCGTCCCGCCCCCCCGCGCCTCCCCCGGCTGACAGGTGCGCGCTCCTCCGCGGCTGCAGCCTCTGCCGGCCCCTCTGCTGCCCGGCTCCGCCGTGGTTAGTCCTTGGGAAGCTGGGCTGGGTCCAGATTTTGCTTTGATTTTTTCTTTTTTTTTTTTTAATAAGGGGGAAAAAAAAAAAAAGCTAAAGAAAAAAAAAGAAGCTAAAGGAAAAAAGAAGCTAAAGAAAAAAAAAACCCTAAAGAAAAAACTTAAAAAAAGCTAAAGGAAAAAAGAAAGCTAAAGAAAAAGAAAGCTAAAGGAAAAAAAGCTAAAGAGAAAAAAAAAAAAAAAAGAAAAAACCAACCAAAACGTGGAGACACAGAAAAGAGCTGTAGGAAAAAAAGTTTTGGATGGGAGTATGTGGAAACTACCCTGCGACTCTCCGGTGCCAGAGCAGGCTCAGTGCTGCCTTCTCCCCAGCGGCGCAGCCCGCGCCGGGCGCTGCTGAGCGACGCCTCGGTGCGGCGCCGCCCGTGCCTGCAGAGCCGGAGCCCCTCGCCCCGCCGGCCCAATGCTCCTCCTCGGGCTGCTCCTGCTGACATCTGCCCTGGCCGGCCGGAGGCAGGGAGCCGCCGCCGAGTCCGACCTCAAGTTCGCCTTCTCCGGGGCCAAGGAGCAGAACGGTAAGGGCAGAAGCGGCGCTTCCGCGGGGCAAGGCGCGCAGCGGTGCGGCGGGGGAGCGGGGTGGGAAAAACTCGGTGGGCCGGGCCGGGGTGAGCGGGATCGGGGCTGCTGGATGTCTGCCTGCGGCGTTCGGGGAGCGCTGTGAGGGTAAAAGGGCAGCGGCGAGGGAGGGAGCCCGGCGCCGGCTCGGGGGCTTCGTCCCCTGCGGGCGGAGGTGCAGAACGGTCCCTGCCCGCCGCGCACCTTTGTGTGCCCGGAACGCTGCGCTCTTTTTGGGGGGAGGAGGTGAGGGTCCTGGTGTCTGTGCGTGAATGAGGGGTGTTTTGTACGGGCTGGAAGCGAGCTAATCCTGCATAGGAAATGAGAATTACTTTCAACTTTCAAGTGTACCTGAAATGTTTAGAAAACTCTCAAATGTGAGTTCCCCTGGGCTGGAGCTGCGCGGAGCTGGAGAAAGACTCCTTTCATGCAGCACAGGCAGCTTCGGGGTGTGTAATTTGCTTAGCCTCTGAACTCCATATGATTTACATTATTCAGATTTTTAAGCGCCTTTCCTCTTGATCTGCTATTACAAAGTCATTTTAAAGAATATTTTACAAACTGAACTGTTACACAGTGCATGAAACCACACTTAATGTAGAATGTGCACTAACAGCCTTAACTTTAGATGTTCAGGGAACCCTTGGGGGTTAATGTTTGGGGGAGGCGGTGGGGGGAGTGAAATATAGCACTTTGCATGTAAGGTAGAATGAGCTTTTTCCCTGAGCACAAACCAATGCAAAAGGCCAAGCTGCAAGCTCTCAAAACTCTCTGAAGTGTAATGAAATAAAGCAGAAATGCAGATTCAAGGCTAATTCGATTCTCTCAACTTTGAACTTGGGACTCCCTGGGAAAAAAAAAAAAGTATTCTACGTCATATCTTTTAATAGAAAACAAAGTTTCAGGGACCTCCATAAGTGCTCTGTGAGTGCATAGAATATACAATGCTCTTAGCAAACTTAGCAGGAGAGATTAATACTGCTGTGGCCTGCTAACTCGAGGATATATGGCACCTGCGGACTGTCGGAGCTGCTGATCAAAGAGCAGCACAGGGATCAATCTCTAATCAGAGCAACTGTGAAGGGCCAGAGGAAAGTGATCAAAAGACTCAGAGACCTGGCTGTTCTGACAGGAAACCAATCAGACTTTGTGCCTACTACAGGAAATTATCTGCTCTGTGTGAGAAATCAGTCACTTTTGAGCCCTTCCCCGCTTACCTGGCGTTTAGAGGCTTTGGGGCACCAGCCTGTGACAAAATGGACTTGGCACCAATATACTGAAGTCTTATGCTGTTATGCTGCATTTTGTTAAATTTGCATGGTGTGCTTACGAAGCGTATCAACACATAAATAATTATTATTGCTTTGACTTAACTTTGTCAGGAATGAAAAGAAACCTGCTACGCTGTCAGTCTGCTGTAAGGCGCTTGTTACAGGACAGTGCAGCTGGGCCCTGAAGGGCCACCAGGGTCTGACAGTGGGAACGCAACAATAAAGCGTGAAAGGTAGATCACACAGCGTAGAAACAAACCTGGTTTAAATAGATGTAAATGTAGATAAGTATACATGACCACACAAAATAGATTCTGTTCACATACATCAGAAATGCAGCTGCCTTAGGTCAGGCTTCAACTGGTTTGCAATGCAATTTGGCATGTTCTAAGTTAGTCACTGTGTCTTGCAACAAATGCAAAGCCCAGGAGAATTAACAACAAAAAAGTGCCCTGAAACTGTATGTTGCGGTATTTTATACTTACAACAGATCAGGTTCTTCTTGTAGTTGAGCTTGATTTCTAGTTGTTCCAATTGCAAATCTTATTTTAAAAATTAGCACAAGTTTAGGTACAGCTAAGTCCTAACCCCTGACTTTTCTTAACTGATTTTAATTATTTGGGGGATTGGTAACACTGGTCAAACCTGTTCTTACTTGATTTAATTAGAGTGATTTTTACACTCTGCTGCAATCTAAAGATTGTATAGCTTTTAGCTAGAGGCAGATTAAAACTCCCTGGAGTATTAGAATGAGATATGGCTGTTTGCGTGCCAAATAATCTTTGGTCAAAAGAGAGGGAGATTTTTCACCCCTGCAGTCTGCAAATAAAATTTCTGTCTTCTACTTGTAAAACTGCTAAATGGCCAAGAAGTTTTGCAGTAGAATGGATTACAGTGTTACTCAGCTGCACTTACGGGTGCTGTAGCTGTTGCATCAAGGTGATACTGAATAAGTGCATGAGTAGTTATTGAATCAGTGGGGGTAGTTGTGTTACAAAGAGTGAGCATGTGCATAAAGCTTATTTTTTTAAAAATAATTTTTATTTATTTATTAGCCAAGTGATTATTAATTTCAAAATCAAAATTTGGTTTGTTTACTAAATGCAGATATAAGGAGTTCTCTTTTGTGCTGCATAGTGAGCATCATTTTAGGTGGCAATTTCCTAGTGTAAATATTTATTTGTAATTGTAGTTACGATATTCTTAGAACACAGTATTTTCCTGCTACCTTCTAGGAACTTGGTGTAATGGTTGTTGTGGGGCCAGTGTAGCTCCATTTGAAACCATTTAAAACTACTGCCTTGTTTTTATTGGCCCCTCTGTTAGAGTCAGATTTTCTTTAAAACAGATTTTATTTGTAAACTCTGCTTGACAGTAGGGACTTTTATGCGACTTCCTTGAAAAATACCTGTTTATCTTTTATGTTTTTATTTGTAATCCAACTGAGAAAGTATTCACATGGAGGATTAAGTAAGTTTCTGGAAACTGAAGTAGCAGTAAACATTGCACACAGTGATGGCTCCCATTTATGTGGATGGTTTCATTTCCACAGTTCTTTGTCCCATTGAAAAATAGATTATGCTTTGAAAGGGTTTTCATACTTAGGTGGTTTTCTCAGTTCTCTTATGGCCGTCTGATGTATTTATTACTCTTTTCCCATATAGAAGTAAAAAATAATAAAAAAAATTGCTCAGTTTCTTTTGAGGAACAAACTTAATCATGTGCATGTTCAATTTGATTACTTGGGTGATTTATTTCTTCTTTCTGTTATAGTTCTTGCTACTTTTCCATCTACTTTTACGTTTTTTTTTTTACATAGTATCTTCATCCTGTTTCTGTAGTTTCTACAATGTCTGAGGGAACTACTGGTGGATTGAGTAATGCGAATGGCTGAATTCTAATGACTTAACTCTGGTGGTCTGAGTGCACCTGTTTATGTGATATTTTTAATTTAATCTAGATTTCAGTCACAACATGAAATAGCAGGAGTATCTGAGTTCTGTGTTCTTGGCTGCCTTAGGACAAGATACAATAAATATTTAAAGTAATTTTGCTAAGCTATCAGCTATTTTGATTTCCATGAGAAATATGGGGATGTCTTTATAGAAAATAATGAAAACAGTACGTCTCTTGTCTCATCCCTGGAAACATTCAGGATCAGGTTGGACGAGGCTCTGAATAACCTCATCTAGCTGAATATATCCCTACTCGCTGCAGGTAGGGTTGAACTAGATGACGTTTAAAGGTCCCTTCCAACCCAAACTGTTCCATAATTCTACTATAAGCAATGAAGTGTACAGCTTATGTGGTGTGTGCGTTTAAAATGTAGTAATGAATGACTTCAGAAGGCCAAGAAACTGAGGTCAGTTTGCAACTCACCAGGACCAACTAGTTAGAAATATTATTTCTCCTGTAGTTGGTTTGAAGTGTGAATAAACAGCAGTATATAGGGTTGCTTAAATAAGTCTTATAAAACCAAAGCACTTATTTGATTTCTGTCAATCCTGCAGCACAGGTAATGTACCAGTGATGACTTATCTTTTGACAGATCTTTGTTTCTTTTCAGGTTTTTCCTTCTTCTCTCACATGAATAGAAACTCTTATTATTAAGATTCACTAATTGATCACTTCATGATGTATTTCTTAAATCTTCTGAAATAGGCAAGATTTATGTTGCTTAAAAAACAACAGGCACCCTTGAGCTGGAGTCTGAGACTCTCCTATCTCAGGCCGTCTTTGGGATGCAGCTGTAACTAAGCGAGTAGCTGAAGTGCCGGAGGGAGCTTCTGTCATCACCTCAGCATGTGTATGGCCTCGCATGCCTCCTCACAACCACCTGGAAGGTTCCCTGGTTTGTGTATCACCAAAGGAATCTTCCATCCTATTTGGGGACAGAGACTGCATCACAATGTAGAGTTTCTGGTTAAGTTCATTTGACTCGGGCTGAATGAAGGTGTGGGTGTCCAAATGATGCAGCACATTGAACCCTTGTGGTGGGGAATGCCGGTGCTTTCGCTTGATTCCAGTCATTTAACTGCAAAATTTTCTGTTATAAACCAACATACTTCAAAGCAGTGTGGATTGGCGCCACCTCTGCTTACTCTGGTTGAGTTGATGAGTGCCAGTACAGTCTGACTACTGCTGGGTAGCAGAAATTTTCTTCATTTTCAGAAGATAAGGAAGTATAAAATACGAGCACATGACATCTAAAGGAAACTTGATAACGATGCAATTTTTCTCAAGTTTAATCTGTTTCTGTTTAATCCAAGACTTATTTTGAAATGTTTTAAAACCCTTTTGCACCACATCATCTTTTGACTTCAAGCAAAAGATTGTGGCAAATTAGAGAAGTTCTACAACACTGCAATAAATTGCAGGAAGTTTTAAAAATTGGGTCTTGTCTTTGTAGATGACTTTTGGCATATTATTTGCTGTTCAGCAGAGTACTGCTTGGGACTTTTGTCCTGCTGCTTCTCTCAATTTATTCTTTAGGTAAAAGTAAGGATTTTAAGACCACAGACCTTTTGCTGCTTGTCCTAAAAATGTAGACACTCCAGGCTTCCCATATCTTTGTTAAATATCTTAAATGGAATTTAAGGCGGAAACACAAAGGCTTTTTTCTTTTTTTTGCTCATTCAGTAACTAGTTGTTATTAAGTTTGCAGATCAGACTTTAAACCTTTGTCATGTTGTTTAGGGATTTTTTAGTTTATTTTTCCATTAGATGCAGAGATCTATAATGGAGAAAAAACACAGGGCATACCTTGAGATGCTGATGGCCATACAACCAGAGGGCTTTTGCTGAACTTTGTCTTCACTTAAACATAATGCATTTTGTATCTTACAACTTTATCCTAACTTTGAGTATAATTATTACATACCCAACATGTAATAGTAAAGTATTTGTTGTGTATTACAGCAGAGTGGTTTGGGGGATTTTTTGCCGTTGGGTAGTTGCTGCTTTTGTTTTTTGCTCTGTCTGGCAGTTCCTGATTCCTAGAAAGAGGATGCACTGTGCAAGCCTACTTCCCTTAGCTAGAAATGAGCCTCCTCAATTGCTTTATAGATAGCTCTTGACATTGCCAGAGCACCAGGCCTTTGCTTTTTAGTCACAAAGTATGTGTCATAGAAAATACGCTTTCTGGTGTGTCAGCATCTTAAGAATCAACCTGTACATAAGTAGTCTTTTAGCGTGAACCCATGTGACTTAGAAAATGTTACACAACAGAAAATTACTACAGCCAACAGGTAGCAATGCAGTTAATTTAGTAGCACTTGGGTATCTGTATGAGTGCATAGTTTCAGAGTTTAAGAAATTAATTGTACATTAAAACTCACGCCTGTAATTTCCTTTTGGGGTAACTTTTGCAGCTTGTGTTTGAATGTGAAATACTTTTATTGAAGTAGGTGAGTGAAAATTCAAAATGTGCTGTCATGAAGCAAAAACATGAATTTGTGTTTTCTAAATACTTCTTTAAATTGTAGGATGTTATTTCTAGGTGGCAATGCCAGGAAAATTTGTTCGTGCCTCCACCCACAGGCAACTTAGCCTTAGCTTTCATCTGTCTTCTGATCTTTTCTTCTTGACATCCTTCTACTGAGATTTTATAAACCTACTCAGTATTACATTGGGTTATTTATGCTTGATTTCACGATTCTACATTATACGAAACAGTTTTCTTTTATGTGAAGACGCTCCACCTTAAAAAGCATGTGTACAATAGCACCTCCGCAGGTTTTCATGACCGACTTCTGTAGAAACTGATTAGGTTGTCTGGGTGAGACAAGGCAGGACTTTATAGACACTCATTAAGTATGTCTTATACACAAAGAGTACAAGAACCACTACAAAATTAATGTAAATGAAAGGAGAAAGCCTAACTAATTCCTAGGTCTGCCGTAGGCCTTCTGTGTTACAGTTAGCAATGCCTGTCTGTCTTCTGAGTTCTATTAGTTTTATTCCAAATAGAATATTGGAATATTGTTGTTAAGCATGCCTGCAATTTCAGACTTTGACATTCACCTGGCGTAGGCATGGCTGTACTTTTGCAGTGGTCTTGTAGGTTGCTTGGCTTCTTGTCACTGTTGATTCCTCTGAACGCCTGCGAGTGCACGCCACCCCTCAGCCCATGTCAATGTGCTTTTTACCTTTGTCGACTAGACTGTCAAGTGAGATGGCTACGACTCTAGTTAAAAGAACTCATTGGCTGTTAAGTTAAGTTGCTTTGAGCCGCTGGATTATTATTTTCCTGTGTGCCTGTTTTTATTCAAGCTGGGCTAATTTGAGACTATGCAGGTTAACTCTGTAGTGAAGATGTTCACAGTGCTGGTTGCTGCTATATTTTTATTTTTTTTTTTTACTGCCATTGTTATATGCAGGTGTTTGGGGCTGGGGAAAGAGAATATGAATTAACCTCCCATGTACTGCAGTCCAACACAATACAGGGAGAAATAGCACTTGAACATGAAATTAAAAAGTGTTCAAAGGTTATCTACAATGTAGTGGCATTCTTTTATAGTAGTGAGAATGGGAGACTTGGGAGGGAGTAACCAGTAACACCTTCTTTCAATGACAATGTGCCTTTTTGTGAATTATCCTCATAATTAAATAGGGGCTGGAGCACCTTCCATATGAGGACAGGCTGAGAGAGTTGGGCCTGTTCATCCTGGAGAAGAGGAGGCTCCAAGGAGATCTTTTAGCGATCTTCCAGTATCTGAAGGGGCTACAAGAAAGCTGGAGAGGGACTGTTCGCAAAGGCTTGTAGTGATAGGACTAGGGCCAATGGGTATAAACTGGAGAGGGGCAGATTTTGACTAGACATTAGGAAGAATCTCTTCACAATGAGGGTGGTGAGACACCGGCACAGGTTGCCCAGGGAAGTTGTGGCTGCCCCATCCCTGGAGGCGTCCAAGGCCAGGTTGGATGGGGCCTTGAGCAGCCTGATCTAGTGGGAGGTGTCTCTGCCCATGGCAGGGGGGTTGGAACTAGATGATCTTTAGGGTCCCTTCCAACCCAAACTGTTGTATGATTCTATAAATTATTCATTAAATTTATGCTTTATTGTAAATTAATTAGAGGTATCAGATGTATTAAGGAGATTTTTCCAGGGCAAAGAGTACCTCTATTCCCCTACTGCCTGAAAGCCCCAAGTATGGAAATTTCTCCTTGAGTTTTTTTAAAACTGATTATTAACTGTATTAAAATAGTATGTATACATAGTTGAATTTCATCACCATGATACCGATTTCTTTGCATGAAGTGAAAGGTGTGCACTGGTTCTGAATAAAGCTGGGTGAAGGACAAGGCAGCAGCTGGGAGGCTGAGGCTTTCCTCTGGTCATGCACCTTGCCAGCACTGTGGCTAGAAGTAGAAAGAGTTGTTTAGAATTTTTTAGCTCTCTGTTTTCTAGGTGAACACTGGTGTTGGTTGGCTACCTATCCCTTTACATTCTCTGTGATACTGCAGTTCCACTAAAGGAAGCAAGGGAGGATTTCCAAGCTTTCAACAGATGTCTGGCTTTGCTGGTGATAACTTTGAGTGCTGGTTTTAAACTCCCTTATCGCCCTTATGTGGTTTTCTTGAAATGTTAAGTCAGTCTGTCTCAAAAAGAGCAAAGGATGTCTCTGGAAAAGGAAGCAATGCTGCTTGTTTCCTGTACATTTAATTCCTTTCTGCATTGCTTCTGCTGTGATATTCTTGTTATGAATTGGTAATAAATTATGTGGGGGAGCGGGGAGCAGGAGGTTATATGTTGCAGTAATTGTGCAGTAACTGGGGAATTTGTCTGCTATTCTAATAAATGGTTTTCAAACTAGGTTCAGGCAGTAAAAGGTAAAGGTGTGCTGCCTTTTTTTTTTTTTTGTAGTTTTGGTATTCTATATCTTTAAACCATTACTCAGTTTGCCATATATCAGCAAAGTGTGATTTTCTGTGAAGGAAAAATCTAAAAATAGCAGGGAATGTCATATTTGAAGAATAACTTACACTGAAAGAAATGGTTTTCAAGATGCTCTTAGCACACCTCCCATGTAAATCTGTAGCTGCTAATCTCTCTGTGCCACATTTTAAGCACCATTTGTTTAAAAGCACGTGGAGTGTGAAAATGACTTTGCTGGAAGAGGCACTGATTTGTGAAATAATTCATAGTATCTCTTAATTTAATTGATATCTTTAGCTATACTCTTTTCCACAAAATTCGGTTGTCCAGTCTTTTATTAATAAAATTGTCATTTGGGGAGCTTCGTTGGATGAGCCATTGTATGATAGCAACTACGATATCTAGATTGATAGATTTTATTTTATTTATATTGTGTAACCATCTGACTGTCTTTGCCCTTGTTCACACCAATCAGAGGCACGAGACCTAAGGACTACAGGTTCCTCCTTGCCAGGAAACCAGCACTCGTTTTATACAATAGTTAAACATTGAAAGAAACATATGGCACAGGAAATTCTTTTGCTGTGTGTGGAGGTATGGCATTTCCAAACTGAAAGTGTTTTTCTGACTATTTCACCGGTAGTGGGGAGTTATATGAGGCCACTTCCAACTGCAGAGAGTTTGTTTCACTTGCTTGTGGTTCTGGGGCTCATTCAAATACTCTAAAACAAAATACAAGGAATGGATGTAGTAACTCCTTTATGGAAAAGTCATAAAAAGCTACAGGCCCGATTAAACAAATTGGGTCATTTACAAGATGTTTAAGTGATGGATATTGAATCCAAATTCAAAGGTGTGGATTAGGTTTTATAGTCATCTTGACTGAATTTTGCCCTCAACAAGACTTTCTTTTTTTTCTGCCGGAATGCCTTGACAGTACACATGACAAATTCTCAGAAATGCTATTTTCAAACATTTCAGTGCATCCAGAATGAAGCTGAGAAACAGGAGAACAATTCAGCAGTATGATTTGATCTTTCTCTGTGTGAATGAGAGGCCCTTCTTGATCTGCAGGGTTATGTTGTAAAGCTGTAGGACAACTTTGTAGCATTCCTGGGGAAAATAAGCTAAAAGTTTCCTTTCTGGATTCAAACATGCCTGGACTAATTACAAGGCAACCGTTTTGGCTCTCTGCTCTGTTCATAGAAGTAGGTTTGTGCAGAACAGTAGTGACTGTGATCCAAGTCAAACTGGCACTGGTCACCAAAACATATGTAGGCCTATATCTACAGTGTGTTGACTCACAAGACCCTCGTGACTCATATCATCACTTGCCGGAGAGTACTGAAAAAGTAGAGTGGAAAAGAGGATAGCATATTCAAATACGTCTTGCAGGGTTATTTATATGCTTCAATGCAAATATAAACTGATATATGGACAATTTTCTCACGTTTGGGGAAGGCTCATCGGTGTCGGGTACTATGGGAGTGCTTTCCTTCTCATGAAAGGTGGCTGCTCCGCTCAATGCAGCTTCAGCTACTTCTCCTAACTCTTCATGCACTAAATTCTGTAGATCATTTCAGAATGAAAAGATCTCAGTGCAAGTCTGGAGTTAGCTGCAATTAACTGTACACGGGTGAAGCCACCTTATTGTATGTACAGAACTAACTAATGTGCTGTTCATTTGTCTTTCAAATGATTGATACTGTGCCTGTGAAAATTACAGTTTCTACTTGGGAAGTGTATCTGTGTGATTACACAGTATTTGAAGAGGTCATTCAGAAAGTGATACAAATGAATGTTGCTTTGTACAGTGTTGTTTGTAAAAGGTTTGTATTTATATTATCGACAATTTGTAATGTGAACATGTTCTTCGTACTTTTTTTAAAAGCCAGAATCTCTTGTTTTGAGTTGGCTTGGGCAAGCAGTGTAAAGTATTTTGACTGTATGAAAAATGGGTTAGTGGTATGTTAAAAGTGTCTCTAAACACTCAATAAATAGTGTGCAGTTTAAGTAGTAATCTTGTACATTTCTATCAAGATCAAATAATGCTAGGTAACATGGGAAGTAATATTTATATTTCACTTTCATTTTCTCTGGTTTGAGAAAGATGAAACCTTTCTTGATCTTCTACATGTCAGCTGTTCTTACGTTCATTTAATTGTAGGCCAAGAGGGGCTGCTGAACATGTGGATCATAGCCCAATAGGCAGCTTGGATGTGACTGATACGCTCCGCAGAGGGATAATTTCTCATCTGTGTGGTTGCAGCTGGTTCCCGCCATATGGTTTTGGAATGTGCATGTTCACCTAGATATTGCCACAGAAAAGAGTAGCTATTGATTTTAGTCCTTTCACCCCATCCTGTCTTCAGACTCTTAGAAGGCAACTCTGGAATATGTTTTTGAGTTTGTAGTGAATGGTGTTATAAAAGAATCACAGTACTTTTCCATGTATCTATATCTGTATATCCTCCGCTACATTCCCTTGGCTAGCTTAACACAGCTACTATATAATGATTTTAGGCTTTAGTCACAAGCAGCTGTTTCTTCACTTATATTCATGCCTTTCCATCATAATTTTGCAGGATACTCATTGCTTTAAACTTGAAGTCTACACTAAAATATATTTTGTAAAGCACTTAGCATCTGTGGTAATAGATTGCATTTAGTTAACCCCTGCCCCTGCTTTAGTCAATCTTTAATAGAAAAGTTGTAAACTTGCTTCTTACTCTAATGCATGCTATTCTATGAACTAGCAATTGATTATGTTCACTATTCCTTTAAGTGTGAATACTTCCTTATAAATATTGCATTACCAGATGACTAGCTGTAATCCTAAAATTGTAGGGTGGTTTAGGTTGGAAGAAACCTTAAAGATCATCGAGTTCCAACTTCCCTGCCATGGGCAGGGACACCTCCCACTGGATCAGGCTGCTCAAGGCCCCATCCAACCTGGCCTTGAACATCTCCAGGGATGGGGCATCCGCGACTTCTCTGGAAACCTGTTCCTGTGCCTCACCACCCTCATAATGAAGAATTTCTTCCCTACGTCTAGTCTAAATCCTAACGTCTACTCTCTTTCAGTTTAAAGCCATTACCCATTGTCAGTTTAAGGCCATTACACGCCCTTTTAAAAATTCCCTCTCCAGCTTTCTTGTGTCCTTTTAGGTACCAGAGCGCTGCCATAAGAATTCCCTGGAGTATTCTCTTCTCCAGGCTGAACAACCCCAACTCTGTCAGCCTTTTCTCATCGGAGAGGTGTTCCATCCCTCTGATCATTTTCGTGGCCCTCCTCTGGACCTATTCCAGCAGGTCCTTGTCTGTCTAGCGCTGAGGGCTCCAGAGCTGGATGCAGTGCTCCATGTGAGGTCTCAGCAGACTGAAGTGACAGAATCAACCCCCTCAACCTGCTGGTCATGCTTACTCTTTAAACTTAATTGGTGGCAACACTTTAGATAGATGTAAAAGATGCAAAGATGTGTTGCTAAGTTCTTCACTAAGGTACCCAGAAAGTTTTCATTCTGTATGAGGAATTACACGGAAGTTGAGAAGTGATTGGATCTAGTTACTAGGAACAAAATACCTGATGCACCAAGTCGTCATTAATTCAAAGCTTGGAAGAAGGAAACATGTAACAGGATGACTTCTTTTTCAGACTTATGATTATGTCTGTAAAATGTGAAATTAAAATCAGTAATTGTATTAATATTTTTTATAGTGGTTGTGCCTATCTAACTATAAAAATTATTTACTTCATGTAAATTTTCTTATCTAAAAAAAGAAATTAATAATGATTGAAGTCTAATAAAGTTTATTTATGGAAAAGTATTTGAAAGATAAAGGCTAATAATTCCTATTTTGAGCATTTTTTTCTTCTATGGTTCTCTTTTATTCAGCGCCTCTCCTAAGCTAAGGAATCTGAGCAGCATGAACAACAAGACTTTTGCCCCATTTACAGTAAGATATTAATGTTCAGATTGGAAATCCTTGTTGCTGATAAGAATTTAAAAATAATTTTATAAGAACTGCAACCAAAAATGCTTCTGCCTTTATGCTAAGGTAGAAATGGTCTTTTCCACAGCTTGCAGAGCTGTGAACAATGTCAGATGACGTAGAGAAGTGCTATGTGTTGGGACGTGAAGACAAATGTGAAAGGGAAATCAGTGTTGAAAGTCATCCATAGGAAAATAATGCAGTGAATCACACTGCATAGAAACTGCCTTCTTGTGTATCTTTTTTCTTTCTGCAGCAGAACACTGATAAAGGGGCTCCAGCACAGTAGCTTCTTTCATTACTAACTAATAGTATCATAGAATAGAATGAATCATAGAACCATAGATTAAATATGGTTAAACTTTTTCTCAGACTGTTGTGCATAAGTATCTTATTTTATAAGTCTGCTAGATATCTATCGCCTGACTTTTTACATCATGTGAAGGTATTAAAAAGGGGGCTTGGGAAGATTTTTCACTGTAACAATCAGAACATGAAGTGTAAACACCTAAGACTACAATCTATTTTTCATAAATACTGGAATATACTGGCTTAGTTTGTCCTGCAGGATGGTTAAGAACTCTCTTCGAGGTTCATTCCCTCAAAATATCGGGTGTGTGGTGGTGGTGGTGGTGTTCATTTGAAGATGTAGGTCTTTATTGTCATTCAGCTAAACTTCTGGCAAGCAAGTTTCTAATGCTTCTTTAACTATGCCTTGAGGCTTGCTTATTACAAAGTAATATTGATAAGTCATTGACTTTGTATTTATGTTATTAGAGAGTGAAGAAAGAAACCGATACTTTCAACCATGGTAGTTTTTCGTGCTAAAATGTTCTTCAATGTCATGTAAGCATTTATATGTCTGATGAAGTACAGATAAAAGCAGAAGCTTCTTAGGCTTTTTGCCAGTATTGATTTCTCAGCATAAGCAATCTCTGTTTTTCTCCATTTTCTCTTTGTGTAACAAAATCAAAATATCAGACACGGCCTTTTGAATTGCTTGTCTTTTTTGTGGCTAGTAAGTGTGGTTTTGACAGACAGCTTTGTGCCAGTAATTATCACTACTTTGAACAAGAGCAAATGATGATACTTGTAAAAAATCAAGATAAAAATGAAACTTAGTCACAATGGAATAATTATATGTATGTCTTTGAAAATTCTCTATACTTTCTTTTCTGGCACATGCTTGTGTTGCCACTAGGAACTCGATCCTTAAAGCAAGAGTAGAGAACATAACAAACTGCGCAATGGCACCTTGGTGCCAAGAAAGATTCAGTGCAACCATATTTTGTTTTTGTTATTCCTGGCACATTTATAAAGAATGATTTCATAATGCCCGAAATGTTTCAGAGGAGAAACAAGATTTCCAACAAGACCTCTTTCTGTCTGTCTGTCTGACTCTCTTTCTCTCTCACTGTCTCCTTTCCCTTAGCTTTTAATTATTCATATGGGTTGAGGAGCTCTGTTTAGAGCTTGTGTTATACCTCATGCTTGTAGTATTTTTATTTATTTTTTTTTGTGTACTTGGGAAGAAAATCAAATAGGAAGAACATAATGTCATTCCTTCTTTAAAGAGTTGTTTACAGTTGAGAGTGCC
This sequence comes from Cuculus canorus, assembly GCF_017976375.1. Taxonomy (NCBI): domain Eukaryota; kingdom Metazoa; phylum Chordata; class Aves; order Cuculiformes; family Cuculidae; genus Cuculus; species Cuculus canorus. The sequence goes on from NC_071404.1 coordinate 45,082,040, forward strand.
TGTGTTTGCTAACCACGGGGAGGCAGTATTCATGGAAATAAATAGTTGCTGTTTGTAGGGCGCAGAGATGCTCATAAGAAGTTAAACCAAACGTTACAGAAAATTTCAGCAGTAGTTGTTTCAGCAAGTGAATATTGAGTGTCCGTTACATTGGTATCCTTGATAAAGAATGGAATATGTAATAAAAAGGTCTCTTTTTTTTTTTTTTAATATGATCTCTCAAAAGGATGGCCAATTTGAGCCTGACTTCATTTGTGATTGAAAGCTGTCTCCTGGTTGTGATGTACCAAACAACTATTATAAAGTCAGTGGGTGGTGGTTTGGTCAAAGTGGGAGTAGTGGGAAACAAGTGCATTCCTGTGGTAAGATGATAGGAGAAGGAAAATGAAGTAACAGAAATGGAACCATTTTGAGGCTGTTAGAAAAACAGTGACTTTAGCCTAGATGAATTCTGCGTTTTCAGGGGTTCTTTTTGAAATAAGCTGAGTCCTAAGGGAAAAGGGTATGATCCAGGCAGTGGTTACAGTGTTGATTTTTGAGCAGAAAGGTCAGCAGCTTGCACCTGCCAAAAAGATTTTGTTCAGAAATTGTTAGTTGTGGATATACATATGGATGGAGGAAGAGGAGCTTTGGTAATTTTTGTCTGTGAACAGGTCTGGAGCCCCTGGAATCATCTTTTGCGGAAATAAATTTTATAATGGTCCACATGAAGCTTTCAGTTCTTGGTTGGCATCTGCTTTCTGTTATAGTTAGAGAAAGGCCACAGGGGCAGATCTTGTGTGTAGCTCGAGTGGTCTCTGATTTAGCTCTTGAAAACTGAACAAGAAAAAAAAAAGCCCCACCAAAACCAAATCAGTCCTTCTCTTCAAGGTCACTTGATTGCAAGCAACACATCAGAAACATAATGGGATCATTTGCTCAGAGTACTAAGATGTTTATGTTTCTGCTATCTTTTGTAGCAAACAGCAGAAAAACTCCATGGGAGAGCTTGTTAGACCGGAAGTACAATGATCAGATCAAAACTGGGGCATGGTCTTAGGCAAAAAAAAAGTCTGATCACATATTTGCCGTATTTGCCATAATTTTTCTCCAGATCTTTTCTGTGAAAGATATTAATCATTTCACCTATGTAATGTAAATAGATACTTTCCCTGCTGTGTAGGAAGCGGTGTTAATAAGATGCTGTCTTCTGCAGGTCCATAAATACTGTCTTGAAATAGAAGTGATAGAAATAAGGCAAAAGTAATAATATTATACTAAATTTAAGCATGTCTTTGAGCAAACGAGATCAAACTCAAAGAATCTGCTTTCATTCTTTGACAATTATGGGTTTGTTTTTCTTTTAAGACGGGTACCCTGGTCTTAAAATTCTTGCTGCTCTGTCATTTCCTTCTGTATGTAATTCAGCTTTCCTAAATTTTCTTTCTTTTTGAGTACCTGGTTAATTGGTTTGGGATACATTTTTTTCCCTTACTTCTCCAAATGCGTATTTACAAAGACCAGTTCGAATAAGCAATATTTATATTCAAAGAGACTGTTTCCAGACAATAACTCTCTCTATAGCTTCAGCTCCTTCATAATATTTCTTACAGTAAAAAAAGTATTTCTGTGTCTTTAGTTTCTCAGGCTTGGCATGATTCTGTTTTCTTTCCTTAGTTTTCTCATATATGCATGATTTACTTAGACCTCGCTGAAATTTTAACATCTTAATCTTACTGCAGAAGGTTACTTAATGATGATAATGCCACCTCCAACAATTATTTTATAACTCTTCAAGCTGTAGTTATATATAAGACTTTAGGCAGTATTAACTTTATTGGAGTACTTGCAGATATCTTCTAGGATCTTGGAGACAGAGCTTTTTATTTCTTCCTTAAAGCAAAAATTTTGCCAGGGAATATACTTAATGAGAGTCTATCAATGAAAAACTTCAGTTATATTTCTTAATATCATGGCATTATTTAGGCAGTAATAAAGTCGGAGCAATCGAAAGTACAAGGTCTAGCTATTTACTCTGTTCTGTTCTTGCAATTTACTTGAAATTACGTTTAACCAATAGTTGAGTAGGCTTCCAAAGAAATGTAAAATGTTAGATGAAGGGGATTTTGAGACTGTGGTAATCTTCTATCTTTATTGGTACTGAATGTGTCATAATGATGTTCTTATAATTGTTTGTGAAGTCTTTTGCTGTTTATTTAATACCATTTTTCTTCCTCTCCCCCTGCTCATGCTAGAGGGTTGACATGGTGACTGAGATCACATCACTTGCTACAGAAATGACACACTCCTTTGACCAAATTCAAATCAGACGGTTCTTCTTGGTCCCTGTAAATTCCTTCCTAAATACTTAATTTTCTTGCTCTACAATAATGCCTTTGATTTAGAGCCAACCACTAATTAACTACTTTGAGTTGTTTATCCACCATTTGGGTCTGTAAGACTGTAATTGCCGTTCTGTTATCCAGTCTTTCACAAGTCTGGAGAGTTTTTAGTATTGTTTGAGATCTTTACATAAATATGTGACTAAATGTCTGTCAATTATGTTTCACTTCTACCTTGCGGAAACTGCAGGAATAGAAGCTGTAGCAATTGTGGCACTGGAATTTGAAAGCACAGCTGAAATCTTTAAGAATGAGAAGAAACAGAACAAAGTTATGGACACGACAATTGCAAAGCTCACTCTGACATTACTCTTGTTTACTAAGAACATTTCAGTAAAAAATTAACTTCTAAGTCTGGAAATTTTTGAAGATGTAGAACTTGAGGTTAATCAGCTTATTAAATATTAGGCCAAGGAGTATTCAAGAAAATTATTCTTCATTATGCTCGAAGAAGTGCTTTGTATTTGAGATGAAACAATTTTATTAAAGGTAGGCAAGGAGAGGTAATTAAAGATATGGAATATTATGTGCATTTCTAATATCATCAATGGTAACGAGGCCAAAAGGAAGAGATAAGGTTAAGTATAATGCTGTGATCTACAATACTGTAGATTAAAAGAAAGCACTAGTAATGTAGCCTGTGTGCCAATGCAATTCCCTGAGAAGTGTCTAGAAGGTAATAGCAGCCATTCCAGGCCAAATGAAAGGTCTAGTTATCTGAAGGTATTGTACCTGAAAGTACTTATTAAGGAATGCAATGATGATTCCCTATCTATTCTCCTGCCTTCTAGCAATGTAACAGTCAGATTTTTTTTTTTTTTTAAATGTTAAGGCAGAATGTTTGGCTTTTGAAGCTCAATAGCTTTTTTATACCTTGTAAACTCCTGCTTTCTACTATTTCTGATGATTAGAAAGTTTTTAACGAAGTGACAGATAAATATCTTCTTTTAGTTGCTTCACATGTGCTATTGGTTTATTTTATTCAATATTTTCTAGTTCTTTGGTTTTGTCTATGGTTTTTATATTTGACCTGCTTTTATAAAACCCTGCCTGAGAGCTGCTTTAGGCTTTGGACCTGCCTTGTTGTCCTCCTGTATCATGTTTGTGTTCCTTTGGAGGAAATATACACATTTGTATATGTGTGGGTATAGGAGATATTAATAAAAAGGTATATAAAGTACATATATGTTGGTATTCCAAGGGTCAAAAAGTATTGACAAGCAGTATTCAAGTTATGAGTAGACTTTGGATTTATACAGTGGTGGTGTTTCCTCTGGTTCTTTGCACTTTTGCTGTAGGTTCCTATTATGCAGGATTTTGCTCTTAGCAGCGTAATCCTGTCTGTACTTAGCAATGTAGCTGTCCCAGTAGGACAGATAGCAGCTCTGCACATGGGAAAGACATTGAGAAATTTCTTTGTGTTGTGCTCAGATCTGGGAGTGAAATGAACCACAGTGAGATGAAGCCATAAATTTCACTGAAGCAAACTCTTCCCATGTTCTATTTTAAGTATATAATTGTTAATATAGGCAAAAAAAAGTTGTTATTCAGATGGTGCCTGTAAAAATAAGACATAAATTTTCAATGTTCTTTCCTGGGGTTGTGATGTCAAATGGTAGTCTGTTTGTTTAGGTCTTTGTTTTCTTCCCTTAGAACTGTTCTTGTTTTTTAAACCTTCAGACTCTTCTTAAACCTTCAGAATCTACTCCTCCATTAGGCCTTTGCCTAAGAGAAGTGGAGAATATTTCTTCTACCGCACCAGCCTGCAAAAAGAACAAGTCTATTTAGTTAGTTTATATGAAGAACCCTTTTCAGTACTGTCATGGGCAAATCACCTATTTCTGAAGACAACGTGGAGGCTGTGAAAACTGTGATCCATTTGCCATTCATGTGAGGGAAGGACATGTATGTGTAGGAATGTTTATTTTGCATTACATCTCGAGATGTTTGTCTGAGCATCAGAATGACAGTAAATAATGCTTACCAGTTATTTTGAGCTCCGCAGTTGAAGGGGAAAATGCCCTAGATATTTTTCAGTGTAGCCAACGGCATTTAGATCTTGCAAAGGAATTCCTTGTCTTCCATCCATTTCCTTGCCCTCCTTCTGACCTGCATTTTATTTTTAAAAAGCTTACCGGTGAGTTTCACAAGTAATGCTGTATCTGTGTCTGCATTGTGTAGGATAGTGATTGATTTCTCCTCCTGCTCCTTTTTAAACAGAATATTTTTCTAGGTTTTCTGGGTTATTTTTAAATGAAGAAAAACATATCCTTCAGAGTACCAGATGCTTCACCTGACTGTGTCTTTCTAGTTTCTCCTGAGTCAGCATTTGGATGCCATTTTGCATTTAGGAATGTGGATTTCGACTGAAACCAAAATAAAAAAATATTTGTTCTTAGAAAAGTATGTTCAAGAGAGAACTTGTGTAGCTCTGAAGGCATCTGTGCTCTGATGTCCTGGTTATTATACACACAATAAATAATGACTACTTAGTTGATAATCCTTGTTACCTTGTGACAAGATAAGCACTAGATAGTAGCATGGACTTGTTTCCTGGTAGTGTTTTTAAATTCTGCAGTTCTAGAATTAATGTTGATAGCACTGCACTAACACATTTAAATTGTAGAATTGAAAGCTCAGCTTTAATTTAATCCTGGGAGATTATTTGGTAAGCATTTTTGTTTGAGATAACTAAAAAAAATTAGTTTTGAATATTGCCTTCTATGTTTAAAGGTAGAGTAACAATTGAAATATTAGTCGTCCTGTTTTGGGTTGGATTTACTTTTATTCTTTTTTTTTTTCCGCTTTAATGGATTCCTAGAGGAGGAATGAACTCTGCAGTCATAAACCGTCTGACTCATGCTAAAGTATTTTCTTTGTCTTCAGTTATATCAGATACCCCTGTTAAGTAAAGCCTGCTATGATCCAGGTCTGGTTCTTTGTGGGCAGTGTTAACGGCAGGGACTGGTGTCCCTGAGGATGGTGCCAGCAGCATGCTGCTCACCAGCGGTTTTCATCTGCAGGAAACTCTTTCAGAGGGAAAAGCTACTTGCTGTGAGACATATCTTGGTTGCTGCTGGATCTGGTACCGATCACCTGGGCTTTTTTTCTCACTCTACTGTCTCTGGCTTAGGAGAGGCTATAGACGTTGGAGGAGGACAGACTAAAAACGGATGCTTGGTGCACAAACTGAAAAATACTTACAAATACAATTTGTGTTTTTCTTTATTTGGAAAATATTGTATGGCTTCATTCACTAAAATAATTAGACTTCTAAGAAAATGTAGGCTGAAATGATACCATCCTAGGTGAAATGTAATAGAAATCTCAGATCAAGTTGCTAGTATTTCCTTTTCTGGCTCACTTTCAACTGTGCCTGTGAGCACAAAGGAATGGCATGTATTTATACATTTGTAAATAAGATCCCACACATTTTCCACTTGAGAACATGTACGCGGACCTTTTATGGTCAGGAAGGGGTGTTTCCCTCTGTCTGTGACCTACCCAGAAAACTACACAGCTCCAAGTATGCAGTTCAAAAACTTACAGATAATACTTTGCAAACTTGACTTTAAATAAAGAAGTTTGGTGGGTTAAAAGCAAAAGAAAGTAGTATTTCTCTTTTTCCAGTGGAAATATACTTTATCCTAAAGAAACAGGTTTTGAAATAATGCTCTTGCTAAGCTGAATTGCCTCATCCAGCTTCAGAACTAAAAATAATACTTGGATCAGACTCTCATGACTGTGTTTCTTCTTTCAAAATGTCTGTTTACCGAGAGAGATAAAGATGATAATGGCTTATTAGGTTATCCAAAACTTATCCGTAACTCCTTCTGGATATTCGGTGTCTGTTGACCAACATGCCTTAGCAGTGATAGTCTTAGAATAATTGATTTTGTAGTTTTGTTTTTATTTAAAAAGAAACAAAAACCAAACCCCTCAGAATAAGCAACAAACCAACAAAACCCCACCTATGTGACATGTGAAAATATTTCAAAAATAGTAGCTTCTCTGGCATCTACTGTTTCACTTGTCAAAGACATTTATTTCTGATTCAATTTGACTTATCTCCATCCCCATAATATGGATGCAGAACACTTAAATATCACTGCTATAAGAAAGTACAATTGGATTGAGTAATACAAAAGGCATGAATGCAATAGTTTGCTTATGTAGAAAAAACTGTATCCTCTCTGTAGAGAGCGTAACAAATCTGTTACCTTTCTTTTATGTCAAATGGTGAACTATTTTAGGGAAACTGTAGTATGCAATACAAAATATGCATCCAGGTGGGGTTTCATTTCCACTGACTCTGTTGCTTCTGATCATCAGCGCTTTGAGGACTGCAAATAATCTGAAGCTTTACAATTTGAAACACTTTCACTTAAGCTACTTTTGCTGATATCATTCTCCAGAGGCAGATTGGTGGCATTTTTCAGTGTGGATCGCAGAAGTGTGAATTTACAGTCAGTGGAGATGTCCACAAAGCATGTGACTTAAAATTTTGTCAGGAGATGTGTGTAAGGTTTCTGAATCAGTCCATACAAGTAGGAATTCAAACAAGAATTATGAGTACCTTGCTGATGCTTTCATAAAACAGGGAGCTTTCTCTCCAGGGTCACATTCTTGCATTAACCAGTGTTTATGTAATATTTGAAAATATGGAAAATATGTAGTAACACAATTCTCAAGAGTTGGGTAGTACTTGCATTTATTAATCTTGCACAGGCAAGACTCTAAAGTTTTGTGGTACTGTAGATAGTTTTCTTAATTACGAATAAAGAATTGGCTTTAAAATTAATGTTTTTGGGTAACATGTCACCAGGGGTTTATTGAACTGGGGGGGAAAAAAGGCAAGCAAGCAGAGAAGTGATGTGACATGCAGGAGAATAGATTTGTCGGATCTATACTGTTGATGCTTTATTTCCAGGTGAACTTTCACCTGCTACTTTCTGTATCTTGTTTTTGAAGAAGATGGTAACTCATATTCTTGCCTAACTTACATACGTGGAAGTTTTATGAATGTGAAGACAGTTATATGATCATCTCATCTCTTGCCTTCAGATGAGCCAAGAAAGTAATCCCTGTTCTGAAGAAGTAAAAATTTGTGGCCTAACAAACTTTCTAAGGCACTTTCTCAACTTAGCTCTTCATTACTTTGTGTAGGCCTTAAAATCCTGGTGCCCCCAGTTAATTAGTGGTGTAATCCTGAACGTTGCTCAGCCAGGGGCAAGCAAAGCTATTACTTGAGTGGATATAAGTGAGCAGGATTAAAACAGAGAAAACTGGGCCTCAAGGGGATCAAGTGTATTCTTAGAACTCAATTGTTGTCACTTAATGTGTTTAATTATCTCTTGATTCACAGGGCATGCCATGTGCAATTATCTGGAGTTACAAATAACTCATCTGCAAATTTGAGTTAAAGGTGCCTTTTTATTGATGTTAGACTAAAATATGTCTCCTGTGAAGCCTCACTCTACAAACCAGGACAACATTTTTCCATACACGTTCTTTCTTTAATGTGTGTTTCTCATGCCCGATCGTTAGTTACCTTTTGTGCTGGTTTTCCATTTTTAAGTGTTTACAATTGTTACTAGCAGCCCCATTATATGAGTTATTTTCTCTTCTGTGTGATTTTGTAGCTGATGTTGGTTAAAGTTGCATTGCTCAGGGCAGGAGGATGACCTAGGTGACTTCTCAACGGTTTTATTGAACTCTTTCCTGTGATTGCTTATTAAACTCGCTCCCCAGTTAGCCATACTCCGTAGTATCATGGAACTAATTGATGTTTTAGGTGAGAATCACATCCATGACTTGCTAAGTAGGAGGTGATTCTCTTTTCTTGGGTATAGTGAGCACTTTGATCCTGACTGGGAAGCTTTTCAGAGGGACTCTATGCCAAAATTTCAGCTGCTGGTCAGGTGCTTTGGTGGACCAGGGTCAGTGCTGAGTATCTTGTAGGTTCAGATCTGTTTCTTCTGACTCAGTGAGTAGCCATGTTTAAAATGTAAAGGTTTGTTACAACAAGGTCTTTTGAAATATAAACACATGCATTATACCTGCGTAATCAAATATATCACAAATTGAGGCTATAGAATAGTAAATTGAACGCGACTACCTGTTCAAAGTATCAGATTGCCTACTGAACTAGAGAGCCCTGTTGTATTTGCATCTTATCTGTGTTTTTTATGGTTTATCTGCGTGTAACATCAGTGGTTGCTCTGAACCGCACAAAAGTGTTTGGTTACTTAAAGGTGACCTCTAGCTTTGAATGATAATGGAGCAGGTGGCATCCTCTATTACCACTGAAGCTGAAAATGTGGTATATAGAGGATAAAGGAACCAAAACTCTGCTGTTGTGGAATTATCAATGAAAAGCTCCGAAGACAAAACCTTTCTGTGATTCAAAGCCTTGTTAAAAATTCCAGTGACTCTTTCCAGCCTAAGCTGATAGGAAGTCTATATTCTCAAGCCAGGGATATTTGTGGGAGCCCTGGCTGTGGTTGCACTAAAGGGTTAAAGTTCAGTCTTTATTTTCAGATCTCTTCTTCACCTTTAAGGCAACAGGTCATTAGTTTTTATGCTCTATGGTTGTTCTTTACCTGAAATTAGGAGAGGAATGATTCCTAGCTGTCAGAGCCCTGAAATTGTTTGCACCATCAAAACAGCTTAATGCAATTTTTTTGTGATGACAGTGTGTGCAATTTCATTGTTCTGTCCAACAGCAATATGATCTGCTTTTTAGTACAGCTTCAGGATAGTCTTAACAGTCTTTTTATTGTCATTGTGGTTAGTTATCAGAGGTCTTGCATTTAAGCGAGGAGAAGGTAATCTAAAACCTTCCTAAATAACAGGAAATATTTGCCATTTTACCTCCAATACAAAAGTATTCATTTTTCATGAAAAGCTGTCCTTCTAAAGGTCAGAACCGTGGAGCTGTTGCATCCTTTGCTTTCACAATTCCTTTCAGTTTTGTCTATTTAGAGTCAACTTCTCTTGCATTCCCAGCAGACAGTGATTGGCTTTAGGTTTGGTGGTGTGGGTGGCCTTTTCTGGTATGTTTGTTTTTTTTTTAATAGGAAGTGGCAAACTGGTATGAAAATAGAATTTCAAAGCTTTTGAATAGGAAAATTGAAGTACAATTTTTAAACTGATGAAGTGGGGAATGTGACACTGAATTTGGGTATTAGTATATTAGACTCAAGTAAAGTAGACTTTATTGCCAATTTTATATTTGTAACAGTATCCTCAGTTACTGCTCAAGTTCAGGGCTACGGTTATTAATTTCTTAAAATTGTACTGAAAGAGAAGAATATTTTTGAACTGACATTATTCAAAGTTGATGGAGGCTTTCTTTGCCTTTTTTTTTTTTTTTTTTTTTTTGAGTGCATGCACTTCACAGAATGAGCATGAGGAAAGGTGAGGTTTTTCAGTATTTAAGGCATTTGACCTTGGTTTGGAACTCTGTTTCCCAGGGTTTTTCTCTTATTATTCTGGGCTAGGTACTCATTTTAAAATATCACCTTCACTGTTATAAAATGACTGTCCTATGTTTTCCTGGTGAGATATAATCTAACCTGGAAACAGCTAACATTTCTTCAGGCTCTTCTTATTAGCATTTGCTGACAACATAAAAAGCTCTGCTTGTGTATATCCAGAAATATTCCGCTCCTGACAGGCTGAGGTGGTACTTTGTCATCATGTGAGCTGTCTCCAAATATAGATGATTTTCTTCTATTGAGTTTACAGCTGGGCTTTAATTGGGAATTAGACTGTACTTGATGCACATTTACATAAATATCTCTTCACAAAACAGTTTACCAGTCTGTAATAGTAAGGTCTAGTGATAAGATGGGAAGAAGTGGCCTCAAGTTGCACGTGGGGAGGTTCAGATTAGATATCAGTAAACATTTCTTCACCAAACAGATTATCAGGCACTGGAACAGGCTGTCGGGGGAAGTGATTGACTCACTGTACTTGGAGCGATGGTCAGACAACGTGCTCAGGGATATGATTTAGTAGTGGACGTATATGGTTGGACTCAATGATCTCAAAGGTGCAGCCGAAAGATTCTATGATTCTATTCTATGTTTCCGCAATAATCAGAGAGGCACAGGATTCCTCCTAAAGAAGGGAGGGGTTTCAGATCTTGTGCGTGACATTCCTGGAGAAAAGCTGTAGCATTGCATTTAAGGATCACTCCAGAAGTGTGTCACTGGATGAACTTGAACATATCTCTGACTGAGTAGGAGCGAATCAAGACTTAAATAGTCCTGGTGTTTCTTACATTATGAGGTTATCACTTAAGAAGTGGAGTAGCAGAATTGCCTATTTCTTTTTCTTCCTTTTTGTTTTTAAATGAAGTGTACACCTTAGGAGCTTCAAAAGAAGACTCTGACTTACAGATCTGAGTAACTCAGCTCTGAGTGGCACAATGAGGGCTTTGAAAGAAGAGGGACCTCTTTGAACAAATGAACAAACAAACAAAGAAAGCAACAAACCACAACCCCCCAAAATAAAGTAAAATAAAATAAAATCAGAAAAGCACATGTTCTTTATTTTATTGTCTCAAATCTATTTTAAGTCTTTCCATGATACACGTACTGATTTGAACTGATGAAGTTGTAGGTTTTTTGTTGTTGTTGTTGTTGTTGTTTTTGTTGGTTAAATCCTATTTTTCTTCCCAGGATCCTAATACAGATTTCTAGGTTCACATGCAAACCATGCACTCAATACTTAGATATAGCAGCACACATGGATCTTTTTTTTAAAACTAATGTTTCATATTCTGAAACTGGGAAATGCTGGTAGTTCTTCTAAAAATTGAAAAATGTCTCTTTTTTTTTTAAAAAAAAAAATCAACAAACATACAACAAAAAAACCCACCCAAAATGCACCTACTTGTCTGGCATTACATTAAGTAAAATGAAAATCTACACACTTCATTTATATTGCCCTGTAAATTTTGGTCTAATCTCTTGAAAGAACAATTTATACAGAGGAAAAAAAGTGTGGAACTATGGAACATGTCTTTACGGTCTTGGTTTTCAAGGAGATTATGAAATATGGAGTAGGGTTTATTATATTTAGAGTTTTAGACTGATAATTCACACTTAGTATAAATCATAGAATCATAGAATGGTTTTGGTTGGAAGGCACCTTAGAGATCATCCAGTTCTAACCCTGCTGCCATGGATAGGGACACCTCCCACCAGACCAGGCTGCTCAAGCATTCATCCAGCCTGGCCTTGAACAACTCCAGGGATGGGGCATCCACGACTTACCTAGGCAACCTATCAATAGACAGATAGTAAGTATTGCTCTTGATGGGCTGCACTTTTTTATCATCTTATTCACCTTTATAAATACAACTTAAGAAAATAGCTATATTAAGATCAGAGATGGTAATTCAGTTTGGCTTCTTGAATTCCTCAATTCACCATATTTCTCTTCCCCCTTAGTTCTCCCTTTTCCCCTCTTGATTGAACAAAGCCTCCAATGAACCTTAACCTGAGGCACATTGACTCGGACATTAACAGAAGTTTTATAGCTTATCCTTTATGCTTTATTAAGAACAAAGCTACAGTACAAAACTTAGAGAATTCTGCAGGTGCAATAAATATAAACACTACTTAATGCTTAAAGTGTTTTCAGAGACTCAGTATTTGTCTCCAGAATTCATCAAATTGGCAAGAAAATTTGATGCAGCTTTGGTTTCTAGAAACAACTGAGCAAAATAAATAATGAAATACAGTAAGTGTATTTATAACAGTTTGGATTCTACTATGAAAGTGTGAAATAACTCCATACATAATATTAGGATGCATATCGATACCTTTTTAAGATGTGAATGTAAAATAATGAAGCTTCCCTCTTCTTTAGACATCTAGTGGAGACAAAACAGCAAACGTGGCCTTGTTTTGCTGTTGTATGAACACGCTTTAATATAGAATCAGAGAATCACAGAATTGATTGGTTGGAAAACACCTTGTCTTGTAAACATAGAAATGTGAACGGCATTATATCTTTACAACTTTCATGTGCATAGCAGCCAGAGGACAAGCCTATAAAAAGGATGTTCTGGAACCTGTGACTTGATGGCTGTTCTGGTGATTGGGCTTTTGAGATTTTGGTTTTGTAGAAAATGTGAAGTTAGAAACACACCCAATTCAGTTGAAATCAGGATTGGGGTTGACTGTCATAGTGTTATACAAATTTAAAGCTGAAATGGGTTGTTAGAAACTGCAAAAGCTCAGTGTATATCTAAATAAGAGTTGTAACTTCTGGTAAAGGTCATGTGTAAGTCCAGTTTCCTGTTGTTACTTCCAGATTGTTCATTTTGCCTTGATGTAAATAACACTGACTTCTAAGAAACTTGTATTCTTTTTTCTAGTTTATTCCCACATATGAGCCCATACCAATATTGTTGTCTTATTTGGTCTGTTTTGTAAGAAGAAAAGTGTACTGTTATTATGATGGTCCTATTGAGAACTGGAACATGGATAAACATGTGGGTATTCAGTGACCACAAAACTTTAATTGCATGATAAGTATATGAAAAATCAGATTTTCATGTAAGCAACTCGTTGAAGGCCATTATACCCAAGTACTCATAGAAACCATCTATTACATAAACCCATCATATCATACCATAAAAGGAGAGTTTTCTTGTTTTAAATTGAGGAGATGTTAAACTAGAGATAAAGAGAGAGCTATAAAATTGAAAAGCCTTTTAGTTTATTGTGAAAGATGTGCTGCCAGCACTAAAATATTGTCTTGACATGAGAGAAGGATGAATGTTGTCCCCTGTATGCGAAGCACTGTTCCATTCAATCTTTGTTCTCCTCTATAATAAAACAGGAATGAGACCCTGTTGGGTATGCATATTAAGGCAGAACTGGCCTCTGATCTTTTGCATACAGCATTACACAAGTAGTGGGATCATTCACAGCCTATGGAGCCTATTCCAATTAAATGCTTGGCTAAGAGCTTATAGGATCAGTCTTAACATTTAATTGCTAAACTGGAAATTGTAATCATGTTCTGTATCCATGCGTCGAGAAAATATCTCGTGCGCTGTACTCTGTAATATCATGTTTGCATTACAAGTTTAGGCAGTAAAAGAAGAAACAGTTCAGAAAGTGTGCAGATCTTAAAAGGTCTGATGTTACGTACGAGATGAGTTCTTTTTCTCTGCAGAAAGGTGAATAGACTATACTGTTATGTTTAGTGAGAAACTGTTGAATAATTAGAGATGAGAATTAGAGATGATTACAAATCGGGTGATGTGTTTGCATCTAAAAAATGAATCATAGAATCTCATCTCCCTCTTGTATCCATCTCATCCCACCATCATGTTTCCTAGCTTGCTTTCATGGTATTTTTTAATGCTAGTTTTACTGCTAAAAGTTAAGCTCACACAGGTGGTCCTGTCAGGCTATAAAAGCGGTGGCTCAAGCAATATGAGAAAACTGCCTGAATAATTCTGTTTTTTACATTTAGGGCTGGTCTTTCTTAGAAATACTCAGATAGGATGTATGTGAGAGATCAATAAATTGTACTTAATTTGTAAAACATTCTGGGATATGCATGGGATACAAGATCAGTCGGCAGCAGAAATTTTCCCATGAGGGGTATGTTTCTAAGGTATCTGGCAAATTGCTTCATCAATCTTTGCTGTTTACCCGTTAACAATGGTGATAGTTTACTTTACATATTATTTCTCTGGGTAAAGCTTGTCGAACGGTCCCCAGGATCATGTAACCAATGACTGATGGAGTTCCGTTCCCAGCTGTAACGGCTTTCCTGGCTTAAAAGTAAAATTTGAAACTTGCAGATATATAAATTACAGATATTCTATTTCACACATTCACTTTAAACTCTTTCTTTAATTAATAATGTGCTTAAAGTATAATGTGTTTATTCTGTGGCCCATGAGTTTGTGTTAAAAACCTATTTTTGTATTCCTACATTTTTACAGTCAGTGAAGGTTAAATTTTTAAAAAGTACACTCATTGTGGAAGAAGCTCCTGGACACATTCTTAATAAATGCTATGTGAAAGTAAGAAACTGTGCTGGTGGAGTAGTCTTGCAAAGCAGGATATTTTGAATGACTGAAAAAAGGATAGTAGTCTGCAGATCCAGAAAGACCACAAAACTTTTACCATTAGCAGACCTCGCTCCTTTGCTTTTATGCACAGTGTCTTGTCTTCATTGTTGGTACATGAAAATGCCCTATTGCAGCTGCCTGCTGTGGAGCTTGAGAGATACAGTTTAGTTTTGAAGATGATACCCAACACAAAATAAAGCAAGAGGTGCTCTGAAGCATGGCTATACTGAAAAGGAATAAAAATCTATTTTTAGTTAGTTTTTTTAGGAGCAGTATTTTGATTTTAGACAAAAAGCTAATAAAACAAGGCTTGGATTTTTTCTCCTTGAGAAGGGTGTGAGTGTTTATATATGTATGTGCCTGTATATATAAAAAAAAAATACAAGCATATATGTGTGCATGTGTGAAAAATATTTTTATGGAAAATATTGTAATAGCAAAACTTGAAGTTCAGCTTGTGGTTTTGAATGAAAACCTTTGAACATGGCTCAAACCAACAGAAGTTTTCAGAAATAACAAATGTAGTGAAGTGAAAGGTGATGTGTAACATACTACAAATTTTGGGTCACATAAGCTTAAATTTATTCGTAAGGTTGAATCTCTAGTTCTATAAATATGTAAAGAAGTGCAAAACTAGTAATGCTTTGGAAATTAAACACTATAAACATTTCCATTCCAGATTGGTTACAAATATTAATCTCTCTCCCTGTAAAAGCAGGAATTTAGTAAAAGGACATGGACAAATCTTTAGCACTAGAAATCTAAGCAGTGTCCATGTAATATTGTGCATGATATTTAAACAATCCATGAATTAGTCACACATTTATCAGCTTAGTGTTGCACTACTCAAAACTTCACAGTAGACTACAAATATTGAATTGCATGAACGCTTTTCCCAAAAGCTAACATGAGAAACCTCTCTACTTTTTCTGTATTAAAAAAAAAAGAGGGGGGAAAGGAAAACAATAAAGCCCCACAAAATACAGCAAAATAGTGAAGGGATTGTTAAGAATATTTTGATCCAGTTTTAAATTTTTATATGTCTGCATTAATCTCAGTTTACAGTAAAGTGTTGTTGCCGAATTATGTACTCTGTTACTTGGGATTTAGATCCAATACTGATTTGGTGTGGAAAAAGTGGAGAACTCTTTCCCAGAAAATAAAGGCTAGGGTTTTTTTTCCCCTCATCTGCTACTCTGCTTGTGCAAGATTGCTCTGGCCACAGAACAGCAGGTTCACCATTTACCTAGCCAGATCCTCTAGCTCTATGACTGTGTCTGGTCTGACACAAATTGTCTCATGAGCCGTGGTAAGTAAAAAAGTGTAGCAGGTCTGGGCCAGGTATTCATAAAGCCAATTCTCTTGCCGGTGGCTGCAAAGGCAAGTTCTTCTTTCATTCTGTTTAGTGGCTTCATCTGCATTCCACGCACGTTCTGCATGAGGATCTCTTTATAGCATCAAAATCATCCTAATGACTTCAGAACATCTGCTCCATCATCAGATAATCACCATGATGGCTTGTGCTAAATTTCAGTCTAAATGGAGTGCCCTGGAAGTATAAATCCTGTAATTAATGTCTACGATATAAAATCTGCAAAGTATGACAAATACCATAATGAGCGTTCATCTTTTTTTTTGAGCTGGTGCTATTGTATCCTGCTCCACCTCCTAAGCAGCCTGTCCCTGAAGGGCTTAAATGACAAAGGTCACAAGCAGTGTCAGGGACACCTGGCTTAATCTCAGTGTCTCAGCAACTCACAAAAAACATTTTTGTCACCTTTGCACAATAAAACATGCAATGAGTGTCTTGGTTTGATGCTTTAATTTTTTTTTTTTTTGTCATTTTAGAGTTAAACCTGATATTTCAATGTAATTTCAGTTTTGTTACAAGGACAAAGTTGCAGTGTTTCATTTTTCTTTTCAAAAAATGTATTAAAAAATGATTTAACTTTCTTCTGAAAGTGTCAGGTGTGATAATTTCAGTGCCCCCCACTGGAACAGTGCCTGAGCTGTATCTCCTGCTAATGATAAGATGTTCTGAATTATGCATAGTTGACTATTGTAGTAATGAAAAACTTCTGACTTTTGAAACATACATCTCTTGATTTCAGGCTGTAGTTCACCTACTAGTCCATGTGTGCATGTGAAACTGGAGTTAAATCTCTTTCCATAAGATGTGGTTACAAAGATTGTGTTCTTAGTGAGCCTGGAAAACCATATTCGACTACACTGGGCAGTATGCCTTTTCTTCACTTCCTTAGCTGTATGTCTGAAAAACTACATTTGTTTTTTTTAAAGCAATATTGGTTTAAAAAAAAAAACAAACCCAAAGAATGAAATAAAGTAAGACTGTGATCAAACTGTCAGCTATGTACAATGATTATGAATACAGAAACCCCATCTTCGTTCTTGCTGAAGTTGTTTGGAATCTTTTCCTTAACCTCAGTTAACGAACGATCCTGCTTGTATTGCTTTGGACCTCTTCTCAGAATGTGACTCTGACTGAGGAGTTCCTACTGGTGTATCCCTTGGGAAACAGAGACACAGGAAAATGTTTTCCCCTTAAAAATCCCAAGAGATCTTTTTTTCTTAAGGAAAGCTTGACCTGGCTATTGACTATCAGGTGTTTCCACAGCAAAGAACCACCATGTACATCTTAATAACAGACCTTCTATGGAAAAGGGTGAGTGTCCTTAAGTAATGGAATTAATTTCTGCATAAATCTGAAGTTCTGTATATAAACATTTCAGCTAAAGACTGTATTAGGCTCCAACTCTGTTTTCCTCATACAAGCAGAATTCTCTCACTCTGTTTCATCAGGTGTGTGTAGTGTTACTCATTAGCATGGCCACAGGTCCAATGTTAAGCTGCTAAATAATTCAGTTTGTTTTGTTTCTTCGTAATGTGGTATTCTTGCCCGTGCCTGTTCCTACTGTTTAGTACTCATTTCCAACAGCCAATAGCAGAGGATTTGAAGGACATCTTTTTCTCCTTGTTGGGCTAGATGGAGGCTTCAAGGGAAAAGAAAAAAATAGGTTTTTTTTTCCGAATGATACATCGGGAAGTTTTGGTGCGATAAGGTAGTTGCTTGAAGAATTTTGAGGTGGCTTTCTTGATATTTGGTTCTGAATTCCAAAGAGCTTAAGAACTAAGCTGAATTAGCAGCAGGAAAAATTTGTAGAGGTGGTGCTGCGGTGATTGAATGTGTCACGTTCTTAAATAGAAGAATATAGATGGGCAGAGAATAAGTGAGAAACTGAGATGGAAAGGAATGTAAGAACTGGTCAAAAAGGATGTGGCAATAAGGGGAAAGATGAGGTTTATCAGTTTCTTTTCTGTGGAAGAATGGAAGAAAGAAAAAATGGTAGATACAGAAGAACAGATGCATAAGGTGATAAATGAGTCTGCTTGGGAAAGGCAAAATAAAAGATGAACTGTGATGGCTAGGATAAAACTGCAACTGATCGAAGTAAGTTGGTATCATTCAGCTCAAGCTGGTAGGTAGTGTAGGCCAAAGCATTTAGTTGGAAAAAACAGATGTGCTTTTATACTGTAATGCAGGCCCTTGTCAGGGCCCATTTTGACACAATAAAATAGACTTTTCAGTGCTAAAAAGGCACTTTACATGTTACTTAATAACTAATATCTTCATATGGCAAATAGTATTGTCTGCTTTTTCTCCTTTGTGTAGACTTCTTTTTTCAGAAACAAAAGACCAGCCAAGAACTACGAATGGCTTGACGTGTACTTCAATTATCCTATTATTATTATGTTATTCAGTATTTTTAAACAATGCATAATTTCCTCTGTATTGTGGTACATACACAAATATTTTATGAGAAACACATATTTTAAAAATTGAATACACTTTATCATTTCCTCAGAATGTCAAATATAAACCAGTTATTTTCAGCAGTAAGAAAATCTTTCTTTGGCACTGGAACATCTGATACTTTCCCTAAGACCACCTGCTGTTCCAATGTATCTGTATTTTTACTAGGTACACCTGGTATATGGGGAAAATGTGCTTATGTAGTGTTACGTGACATTGCAAACTTGAGCTTCCTTTTTTTTCAAAGCCGTTGTTCAAGATGCAGTTTTTTCCTGGAAAGATTTAAATAAATCTGTTTTCAACATCTCCAGTAACATGGGAAACGGGGAAATACATCTACAGTAGCAATATTAATTGTGAGATTAGCTGCTCTTGTGCAGTCCTCACAATATTTTAACAACAATATTTTTTTTTCCTTTGGAAACCCTATAAATATGACTACACTGGGGGAATATGTGCAATTTAGCTTTTCTCTACAATGTTGACAATTGTTTTTCTTTCTGTGGGTTAGGTCTGCGGTCCAGCAATCACAAAAGTAACTATCATAGGGCAAGGATAATTAACACTACAGTAAAATAAGAATGTGGAGACATGAGCAAATTTCTGGGGTATTCAGGATTGTATCTCCAGTTGCAAGTCCTAATCTTGGATTATGGCAAAACATTACCTTAGAGTGGACTCGTGTTCTTTAGTCTTTAAAAGCTCCAAAGTTCAGCTACTGTAAACCATTCAGCTGTACTAGGGCAAAACTTTTGGCTGATGTGTTTATATGCAAGAGGAGGATTTGGAAGATATATATAAATATTACATCTAAAATTTTGCTTAAAAAAATTACTCATCGTAGGATGATTTTCCTTTCAAAGCGCTAGTTGATATCAAAATGTTGTTGTCATGTTGTTGCTATATATTTACATATTTTTATGAGATTTTTCTATGGACCCCATAGCATTTATGAGAAGAAATTGGATAACCTGCAAAACAGGCAATTATGATGCCTTTTGCCAGCTCTTCTGGTGGACCATTGTCAACCACAACAGAATTTTAAAGATACAGTTTTAAAACTACGAGCATTGAATTACTGCTCTGCCCTAATGCCATGCAAGTCCCATGCAGAGTCAATTGATAAATTTATATTTGCATAGTAATGATGTTTTAAGATACATTTTTTAACTCATTTTTACCCAAAGATTAGAAAAATGTGTGTGTATTTTGGGGTTTTTTTTGTTAATTCTTGAAAAAGCAAGTTAGTTGCTTTAAAAGAAAATACAAATCAGTAACTTAATTCATTGAGCGCAGGATTAGATCTTGGGATGGTGGCAACATGAGTACATGTAAAAGTCTTACTTTGATCCCTTCAGATGCTGTTTAGAACAGTAATATTGATAAGGTTTTCATAGTTAGCAATTTTCTTGATTTACGTGGGTTTTTTTTTTCTTTGAGTAAAACACTAATAGGTTATACATTTGAAAGCTGGGATTTTTTATGTATAGCACCCTAACACCCTGTTAATGATCAACTCATGCTTTTTTTTTTTTTTTTTTTTTTGGTAGGGTAATCTTACATTCTTTAATTTATCTTTTAATATTTGAGTCTGGTAAATAGGCTGTACTTTTAAATGGAATTTTTTTTTAATTGTTCAGGATTTGATTCCAACATGAATTGTGTTCATATGACCCAGAGTATTTAATAATTCCTCGTGCAACCTCCTGTTTGAGATATTTATACCCATTTGTAATCTAAATAGGAGAGTTGCGTATGCTTTCCACTCTCATATTAAAATAGTGGTCCTAAATTAAAAGTACTTTTTTGTAAGAAATAATGCAAATTTCCACTATAAACAGACAGTTTATAGTGGAAAATTTTCTCTTTTATTGCTGAAGATAATGGAAGCAAGCTCAGGGACTGAAGGGTTAAGTGGAAGGGCATGCACATGTGTGTGTGTGTACAAATAAACATACACCTACCTGGCAGAAGTAGATAAATAATGTCTATTCATAGCATGAAATCTGATGTATTCCCTGGATTTTTGTCCTTTCCTAGGTCAAATTCTCAACCTGTTAGAAAATGTGGCTTTGTGGAAAGATTCAAAAGATCTCTATGGCTAAGCCAGGAGTCAGAATAATTGTGTTTGGTTGTAGTTGTTCAGGGTTTGTTTCTGTGTTGAATTTTGGGGCTTTTCTTGAGTATTGTCTGTGCAGTTCCTGTTGTCCAGTGTAGGATGTCAAGTATGTACAACTTGTATCCAGAACAGAACTCTGTGCGCGTTCACTTTGTTTTGCAGTGGATCGCTGTTAACTCAAAAAGCTCCAAAAATCTGTACCCCTTAAGTTTTATTTAACTTAGGCAGGTTGACCGGAATAGGAAGAATACCAACAGGGCAAAAGGGGGAAAAAAACCCCATTATTTTATTTTATATTGTGGATTCTTGGGTTTTAAATGTGCGGTGTCCACCTGTGTTAGGGCTTTTACCTTACATTAAAGTGAATTTGGAACAGGGATTTCCATGATGGCTGTTGGAATGTATCCTCACTCTAATTGTAGCAGAGCAATAGAAAAGGTATTTCTAGTCAGATGGCTCCTCGTTATTTCTGTGGTTGGACATTTTATATCCTAATATTGAATGCTTGACAGCTGTAAATTTTAGTGTTTAAAAAGTAGATATTTTATATGGAAGCAAAGAATTTGATACCCCAGGTTGTTCCTTCTAAATTGCATGATCTGTTTCATAAATCAATCAAGCTACATTTAAAGGCGTCAAAGTTTTTTGTCTCTTTGGGATTTTTTTATCTCTGAAATTCCTTTTAAAGGACGAAGGAGAGATGGAAAGTTTAGAGGAGGTGAGTAGGGACATAAGGAAGTACAGCAAAAGTTTGCTGCTGAGCTGAGCTTACTTCATGCAATGCTTGACTTAGGAAGCAAGTCAAATTCAGAAGTCCTGACTTCATTTCACCTGAATCTCAGAAGGGCATACCTGAAGCACAGTGTAAAGTTGATACTGTTATCTTTATCAGGAAAAGAGGTAGAAAAGTGTGTGCTGCAAATTCTAAACAAAACTTAAAAAAACCCACTTAGTCTAAAATCTAAAGTGAAGAATTTCTCTAAATATCAGCTCACAGGCAGGTAGGAAAAAAAAAAAATCAAAAAGCCAAGAACCGAAAAATTTGGATAGACAATAACGTCATTACTTTAATACCTCTGGAACACTGAAATTCAGTCCAAAGACGAACTAGTGAAAATAATGGTGTCAGAGGACTGTGAGAAGTGAAGTGAAAACCTGTGAGTTCATTTGGTAGCAAACAGACTCCTTCATCTTATTGAATGGAAAACAGAGATACTGGGCAGTTGTAACTTCCCTCCTCTAAATATAGGACTCCAAGGCACTCTTTTTTGTGGAGCTACATACTGTTATGACTTGGATGCAGCTCAAAGAAAAGTTGCAGTTATTTATAGTGAGAATTTCAGCTGAATATATGTGTATTTTAGCTAAGCTGTGCCTACGGCAAATGTAATAACAATTAAAACAATTGAAATTACTGAAGTGCTAAGGAAAAAGAAACCTTATTTAGGTGACCATAAGAAAAAATGGTAGCTGGACAGAGTGACATTCAAAGAGGTAAAAAAAAAGAGGAAAATCTGATTGTGAGGAATAAAGCGCGATTTGAAAAAATTACATGAAATTATATGGTAGTTTTCTGAGAGGAGTGGTGTCATGGTTTAGGCCCACCTGGCTAAATCTTGGCAGCTAAAACTGTGCAGTTGAGCTTCCAGATTCTCCTATTCCCCACACCCCACAGGGAAAGGGGAGGGGGAAATGAGAAGAAAAAGACTTAAGGATTGGAAACTAAAACTACAGCTTTAATGAAATAATGATAATAATAATAATGAAAATAATTAGAAAGTAATAAAATATATACACATATATGAGATCGTACCTCCACCCCTCGATGACTACACATCACCACAAATGCTGCAAAGCAAACACAAAAGAATGGGTCCACACTTGGGAGGGAGCTGGATTCAGGAACACACGGATCTGGGACAAGGAACAACCAGAAAGACGAGTTTCTTACTGGGCAACGGCCGTCGCAGAAAAGAGCAAGACCCTTGTGATCTCTCAAATTTATGCAAAGTTTGACATATACGAGATGGAATACTCTGTTGGTCAGTTTAGAGTCACCTGCCCTATTCACCCCTCCTGGCAGATGCAGCCCCCTTCCACCAGCTTGAGGATGGCCTTGATTAAGCATAAGCATTTTGCACATCAATGCCCTGTGTTATCGCTTTTAGGGATAAAAGTGATAACAAAAGAAAGTCTCAAAAAAAGTGTCACAGAAACATGCAGTTAGTTTTCAGAGAATGAAGTTACAACAACTTGAGTCAGTCGCAAAACTGACTCTAATTTAGCTCAAACCACAACAAGTGGAAAAAAGTATTTACTGGAGGACTTTGAAGCGGCACATGCTTTTGTTCTTCTACTTTTCTGCTTGCTTCCATTTTGCCTGAAAAGAAGTGAGAAGCCAACTCTGTTCTGCCTTCTGAACTTGCAGAGGGACAAGTTCAGTTGTCTTTCTCTCAAAATGTAGTGATGTAGTAATACTTGGCACTTCACTTTCTAGTCTGCAGAGTAACAAATAGCTATTTGAAAAGGCCTAGAGAACTTTAGAGATTTAAAACAAGTGTAGTTCATGCTATCAGTGTTCAGCAGCTTGAAAAAGGACAGTTTGTCCAATCCATCTGCTGAATGCATCTGGGAAGTAATGAAATCAGTGAATGGCAGGTGGAAGATGCATTTATGCATTGAGCCATCTAAGTCCAATGGCCTCACTTGACCTTAAAACAGGATTGATTTCCTCTCCCATTCCCATTGACTTCTAAACAGTTTTTATTCATTAAAATTCAAGCTATTTTATGTGAGTGCGGTTCAAAGTTCTCTGTTTCAGGAAAAATTCAACTGGTGACTACAAGTGGTTTTAACTTGTGCAGTAGTTTCAGGAAAGCTTTAAGCTTCCCTACTTTCGTGTTTGCTCCTACAAGACTGCTTTCTCCTGCTGTGTCTGCTGCTCAGAACTGGTCCCGAGACAGCTAGCAGACCAACAGACCAATCTTGGTCTAGTTTTCTAATGTATGTTTGTTTTAACCCTTTTGATTAGCATTACAGCTTTTGCCTGTTAAAAGTTTCTGTAATAATGGAAAAGTGGAAAGCTACTGTAATAATTAAGGGAGTTGCAAACAAGCAGAAAGCTTTACACAAACATTTTTAAATGGGGAAAATTATCACTTTTTCTCAGGTTTGCCTCTTAATCTTTGGAGGTTGATTAAATCTTGCACTGCTACTTTATTTTAAAAATAATTTTAAAGAATATTAAGCAGATGGTGAAAGTTGTGAATGGCATTTTTTTTCAAGAGTGATTTAAAATGAAGAGTTTAACATGACTTTACAGAGAATTTATTCCCCTTGTAAAGTAGTGGAATGTACATTAGCTTTCTCTTTTTATCAGCTGTTGCTTTCAGTGAAGCTGCTGATAGTCATTTAAGGATCTCATGTTAGGAGAGGATTATGTAATCTGAGAGATTATTTATGTGTTTTCCTTGAGATTCTTTTAACTAGTCAGCAGTACCTAGCTTTCTACATTAGTATAAATTTCAGAAATGCAGAGTCTTCATGAAAGCACAGTTGTTCTGAGTCCTTTGAATACCATATTACAGCATCTGTTGTAAGACCGATGTTTTAACCATATCCTACTAAAAGAAGTAGAGTGGGGTAAATCTAAAACATACTACATTTATTAAACACAGCTCAGAAGGGTATTTGCACATACAGTATAGGCAGCACAGGCAGCTGAGCATCTGTTAACTCATCCCTTTTGGAGATTTGGTAAAAGGTGCTGTAGAACATGAGGTGGCCAAATTTTAAAAAACAGAAAATCTGTAGCAACAACACACAGTAGCTAAAAAATCAACAACTTTCCTTGCAGTAAAGGTTACATCTGTTGAGGCTTTGATCCCTAGGGCATTGTGAAAGAACTACAACTCTGTTTAATTTAAGCTTATGTTAAGAATAATGCAAAAATCTGTGCTGTTGCTCTGGATATTCATCATTATTTCATGATAAAACCCACAGAATTTTCTAAAAATAACATAAGATTGAGCCATTAGAGTGGTCACTGCAATTTCAGTGGACTTCAGCTGATAGCGCTAGGACTACACATGAGTAAACAAGACATTCTTTTTCATAGGAAAACAACAGCAGAGAGAGCTTAGTGATGTTCAGCCTCTCTCCGGAGCACTGATCCAAATGTAAGGTGCATTTGAACCGCTTGTTGAATGTACTTATCCTAAAATTCACATCACAAGAAATCTTGCCTTAAATAAACAGGCTACTGATAATCCTGTTAGTATTCTGACATGTGAGATGATTTCAGCAATGTTTGAAATGTCAATTCATATGGTTGTTTTGTGAAAGCTCACCAGTAGCTGAACTGATGTGTACAAACACATTTTTCAAAAGTGATAGGATAAATTACTGTGTATTAAAATCTGGTTGAGGATGGCTTAGCCCCCTTTCATACTGCAAAAATATTTTAAAATCAGAAAATTTATATTTAAATATAAAAGAATATAAAATACATTATATTACAACTACTAAAAGCACAGTCCTTTAGAAGAAGAGTGACTTTAAGTAATATACTTAGCATAAAAAGTTAAGGTAGGCGTTGCATTAAAATTTAGATGACATTTTCTGTAGTATAATTTGATCTCTTACTGTCTGCTAAGTAAGCTAAAGTTTTCCATAAAGAAATTTTATGTCAGCTTCCTAGTGATGATTTCCAGTGTAGGAATTTCATTGCAAAGCCTGTGATTATAACAACTGTTTATATTTACAGTGTCTTCCCCCCCCCCCCCCCCCCCGACCCCGCCACTTGTTTTCTCTTTTTGAGAGTAGTTGAGTTCATGGTCATTTGGAATAAACTCTGACGTAGTTGGTTTAATTTTTCAGCACCCAAATGTTCACAGGGGGTATTTGTATTTTCCTCTTTTAAGCAATGATGCCTTTAATTGCTCTCTAAGAATATTAAAGTGTTTCTTGGATGGTGTGAAATAATATTATAAAGTAGTAAAATACATGTGTTGGATTAATTTAGTTGTGTGCTTTTCAGTCTTATGAGCTATTAACTGGTAGGGAAAAGACATATAATTTTGCCTTTAAAGTTGTGTGGCATTTACATTATTGTTTATGCTATGCGTGGAAGCACGTAGATGGATTCAAATCTGTACAAATTAATGGTTCTCTGCTTTGGAAATGTGATGTTTTCTAAACAAGGTTATTAAAAATTAATGCTAAGTTAGTTTTTGACTAGAACTAGGTGGGCTTGATGACTCTTGACATTGGAGTCAGCAAAATTATTTAAAAGGTTTTCAATCAGAAATCTTTTTAAATACTTTTACCAGATGTTGAAGTTCTGGTGATGCTAATTAATAATCTTAAAGATATTATTGCAAGGGAATGTTTTGTGTTTAATTCATGACACAAACTTCATTGCATATGCATTTTTTATTTTCAAGACTAAAGAATTTTTGTCTTTTACTAACTTCAAGTACAATTATTCACCACAGTTTTTTCCTGTTTTTAAGTTGGATCTGGTTACTTCATTCCAAACTGCTTAGAGACTTAACAAGATTCTCAGGCTTATTTGAAGGTAGTCTTTTCAACAGCCTTTTGGAAAATACATCCACTATCTCAAAAAGGAAGGGATTAGACGTTATTAAGTGTTCAATGGACCGTTCAAATTGAATTTGAACAATTTCAGGTTATCCTACCTTTTATCAGTAAAATGCATAGACACGCCAAGACTAACTTGTAAGACAAATATGACTGCTTATAGCAAAGCAGGAGTTATTTAAGTCAACATTTAAGTGACATCTGTGCTCCTCAAACTTCAAAGAAAAACCTTTGTCCTCCTCTGAAG
Source organism: Cuculus canorus (assembly GCF_017976375.1). Taxonomy (NCBI): domain Eukaryota; kingdom Metazoa; phylum Chordata; class Aves; order Cuculiformes; family Cuculidae; genus Cuculus; species Cuculus canorus. Next base: position 45,108,329 of record NC_071404.1, read on the forward strand.
ATTTAATAACTATAAATCAACCTGTCTTTCTTACATTTTTCTTACAACTGCTCACCATGTTTAATTATCGTGCAGCTGAGTTTAAGAAATTTACCTTGCTTCTTACGTTTTCCATTTAGAAATGTGTGATGGTTGTGTGCAGTTTAGGTAAAACTCAGATTGTTGTGAATGGCTTCTTCTGTTTTCTCATATGTAGAATTTGAAAAAGTATTTTGAAACATAAATCTAACATTTAAAAATACAAAATTTTAAGTCTCTCTCCCTCTAACTATATTTGACTCTAAGGATAAATTTTGCAGTCTTGCAGATTTTTTTTTAATACAACTACATTAGAGGGATGAGCTGATACTTGTACATGAAAACAGAAACAGTCTTCTTGATCCTTAATTCTCTTGGTAATGTTGTAATCCTCATAACTGATAAGTCTGCAGAACAACTATATTTTTATCTCTGTACATGAGACTGGCAGTGTTTTTAAACTGTGTCTCAAGTTGTTTGTGGCGAGGGAAGTGTTTTCAGCTTCCTGGAAGACTATTTGGTTTTATACAATAGTTCCTGTAAATTTTTGGGTTTCATTATTTTATTGCAGGTTTTACAACTGGTTCCTGAATATATTTATAGAAGCTAGGCTAAGCATAGGCCCTAACAGACTTCAGATACAGTTTGAGATACTGTATTTCATAACACTGGAAATTACATCATTTTGACCGGTGAGTGTAACTGAAAGGTCGGTGGCCTTAGGGAAATTGAAGCAGATTGCCAGGATGAGGGTGTGTGAAACATATTGCTCCCTTGAGAAACTACATCCTTTAAGGAGGAGCATTTCTTCAGAAGAAGATGAAATAAAATGAATAAATACTGCGACTGATAAAATGAGTCTGGTCTATAAGCAGATTAGTCAAGAACTCGTGGAAACAGACAGGTTGAAAGGCATTGTGTTGAAGACTCTATATGAGGGTATGTGGCTCAAAACTAATAATGCAACTCTAACCCTTCTAGTGATTATATCTCTGTTTTTTTGTCTGTAGCACCACGTTTCATCTACTGTGCCTAAACCAAGCGGTCAGTCTAAAACTTTTTCTACTGTACTTGCTTTTCTTAAAGAATTGAGAATTTTGCAAATACGTTCTTCATGTTTTATTCTGGAAAGTTGTCATATAAATTCAGGGTTATTTTTTTACATAATGCTTTCTTTGCCTGATATGTGGTAAGCAATAGAAAGGCAGTGAGGCCATAGCTCTTAAATTAAAAGTAGTACATCACAAATCGTGCTGATGGGATATATTAGGGGTATAATCTCATGTTTTAACATACATCTGCAAACACGACTTCTTGAGAAATTTGGAAACTGCCTTTCAGGTGGGTTACAAACCACTTAAAATAAGATGCAGTGACTGCCACTAACTGCATTTTTTGTGACAGGAATTTTTCAATTTTTTTCTTTCTAAAGTTCCACAGTTTTTTTTGCTTCGGATAAAGGAAAGCTGGGGAGGGGGAAAACATAATACTCAACACTTAACATTATACATAATTTGGAAAAACACATGGTAGCTAGAAAAAAACATAATTCTAGAGACTTCTTTCTTCAGACATTCTTTTAGTAATCTACAAATATTTGAGGATGATGAGGAAAAATGCTAATACCTGGTCTAGTGACTTGGCTTTCTATTGTATGTCTTTTGAAGATCTAACAAGTACAGTTTTTCTACAGAGTGGTGCCTGGCAGACTAAAGACAGAACTTTCTGAAGCTGTGTTACTGACTTAGCTGAAGGATACATGAGTTATGGGCTCTGGCTGGAGACGGTAGCAGTAAATGTGACCGGAATGCCCTTGAGGCCAGAATTATGATCTCCAACTCTGGCCTTCCATGTTAAATTTAGACAGCAGCTTAGTTTCATCCTCTAATTAGTATTTGAGATGGGTGAGTTTTCTGCTTGACGAGCATGTGGTAGTGTAGTCATCGCTTATGGTGGAAAGAAGGACTTCAGTAGTTTAGGCTAAGAATGGATGTTTGTGGTCAGGGTGCACAGGCTTGATACATTTGAAAAGAGCATGCTGATCCTTACTGGCTGTAAGGAAGATGTTTATATTCAATGGCTTTAGATGTGTTTACACTGAATATGAACTTGGTGCTTCTTACAACTGTTTAAATTAGAAAGTAAAATAATACACTAGCATGAAAACAACATTTGCTTTCTTCAGACTCTGTTTTCCGTGACATCTTAGGGACATGCAAATAATATTCTTTAAGAAGAAAACTCTCCTTTTAAGGAGACAAGTAAAAATGAGGTCGCAATATTTATTTCCCATGCATGTTAGCAAAGTTAAGTATCTTCAGTATAGTTGGATGACAGAAAGGGTTTGGGAGTTTGGGTCTTTTTGTTTTGCTCTGAAGCAATGTGACTCTATGGAGTGCTTCAGTAGGTTTACAAGGGCTTTATTTCCAAACTGTGCAGTGGTATCTGGAAGTCGTGGGCCCCGGATTTTCTGCATGGGCTGGTTTGCCCTTCCGAGAAGCTAATACAGGGCTCTGTATGTTCAACTACCACAGCAAACCTAGTCTGGTCTGTATAAAAGGAGTTTGTGTATTCCTGAGAACACTTTGAACCCAAGCTCAAATACTAAGTTTGCACAGGGGACCACCACCCCTATTAGTCAAACACTTATTGAAAGAGAAGAGTTAAGATTGTTTGTTGTCCCCTTCCCCCATTTGGAGAAGGCTTGAAATAGCCTTATCTTCAAAGCCTGGAACAGATTTGAGGCAAACTCTCTGAAGGTCTGTATTTCCATCTACATTCTTCTTCAACACCTGCATTCCTCACGCTGCTGCCATTAGCTTGGTGCTGCAGTAGTAAAACTGCAGAGGCTGCAAGCCTGTGGGATTTATTTTTAATAGGCTTTGAATTAAATAATTTATTTTAAACAACTGTTGGTTAAAAATACTGTAAGCATTGATCCAGCGTCATCTGCCTAAAATTGATAGACTATAAATAGTTTTTCTTTAAACAGATGTTTCTTAGCCTACAGTCTCTCTAGTTAGTTTTTCAGACCTTTTCATGTACTGGCAGCTGAATGTCAGTGAAGGAAGCAGAAGCCCTGTGTACCACATTTTGTTTGTAAATTGTGTCTCAATTTCTTCTCAACACTAGATGTATTTTTGTGGTTAAGTAATGTGGGTTTTTTATCATAGGCAGCAGGAATTATGTAGTTAGTTATCTGCATCAAACTAAAAAAGAACAAGTACCCTATCTGCCCCACCTGGGTAAAAATAGGACCACTCTGATTTCTCTACTGTTCCTGACCTCCTTTCTCATCGAAGTTAAAAACCTACTGCTTTGGCCTTCCGAGAATGATATCCTACATAAAACTTCACAATGGTTGGATGCCCATTTTGGCATGACGTGTGAGATAATCTTATATGCAGGCTATCTTACTTCTTCCTGAAAGGCACAGGGGTGGAAGAAGTGGTGGTCCTGCCTCTCACTTTTTGCCATGGTAGCCTACTGTTCAGAGTATCCATCCAAGATTGGGGAAGTACTTCTGAGGCCTCGTCAGCTGCTTTTGCATCTCGGAGAATACCAGAGTATATACAAATGGGAATAGGAGCACTCCTCATCCCTATTCCAGAGACTGTGGTATAAGGTAATAAAGAACATTACAGCATCTGGAGGGAGAGTAGAGAAGGAACTCTGCTGTGAGCAAGTACACAAGGTGGCCCTTCAAAGAAAACACACTTTAAAGCAAGTGCTTACGGAGTTTGCATTAGAAGTGTAGTAGGCTTCTAACTTTTGTGTTTAAACATCCTGTGTTCGTGTTAGAAAGCTCAGATTGCAAGAGATTTCTTTCAAAATATTCTTTTGGAGTCTTAGAGAGTATTGGGTAGACTGAACAGCAGCCTGTGTCAGGGTATCAAAATGCAAATGATTTATTACTGATAGCAACATACTATTTTGTCATGTTTTAAATACTTAAATTTCTTCATTGCTTTTACTGTTTTTTAAAAATATCATAGTGGGCAGATTGAGCAGATTGAGATTTTTTGCTAATTCAAGACTAGATAGATTTGTGTGCCTTGGAGGAACTGCAACATGACTAGTTATGTCTCTAAGTGTGATGCAGTTTAGAAGATGTTATTTAATAACTTGATATTTATACTTTCTCTGAATTTTCCCATGTTAATGTACCAAATTATACTGGATAAGGACATTTAAATACAATTTGATCTGAAACAATTGCGAATGTAAAATCAGTATCATTCTTATCCATTATGTTAGTCTGTCGCTTAAGATAGTGTTTTTGATGATAGACATGTGGAATACTGGAAGAAATTAAAAGAAAAACCTGTAGATACACATGTAACATCCTTTTTTTGTAAAACATGAGCATAGACATGTTCAGAGGTCTGTGTTGTCCCTGTCTGAGCAGTGGCCAAAGGTAAACAGATGGGTAAATGCATAAAAGAGTAACCATATACTGTCCATGAATTCTCCCTCAGACTGCAGTCATCTGTTATTCAGAGACTTGATGAGTCAGATGCAGTTTCTGTGCACAGTGGACTTCTATTCTGGCAACGCATCCAGTTTCCCCTTCAATCTGTGTATATTTTCAGCATTCACAGTAGGGTACTCTTGTAAAAATGTTTACAGTTTAGCCATGTGTTTTTGTAACGAATTACTTTCTTTTGTTTTGAGCCCACTAGCTGTTGGTTGCACTTGCAGTTCCTCAGCAGCTGGACTTCTCTCCATTCACCTTTCTCTGTGAACCTGTGCTATGGCAGATGCCTGTGAAACTGCTCCTTTGTCTTGCCTTTTCCAGAGTAATTACTTGTTCCTTGAATAGAAGCAGCTCCCTAGCTTTGTCATTCTTCTTGCCTTTTCTAAACGCTTTCCTGACATGGAAGCACACTGGTAAGACAGGAGCTGTAGTGGATTCTGGCTCCTGGTTGGGGATCTAGAGCCTCAGGACAAGCCACCTTGTGTGCTCCCCTTGTGAGGAATGTAGCCCTTCATACCAGTGTGGTGGTTTGCTGGCTGGATGCCAGGTGCCTGCCAAGCTGCTCTATCACTCCCCTCCTCATCTGGACAGGGGCAGAAAAATATAACAAAAAACTCATGGATTGAGATAAAAACAGGAACAGATCATTCACCAGTTACCATCACGAGGGAAATAGATTCATCTCGAAGAAACTAATTTAATGTATTACCAATCAAATCAGAGTAGAGTAATAAATAAAACCAAATCTTAAAATACCTTCCCCTCTCCCCTTCCTTCTTCCTGGGCTCAAACTCACTCTTCATTTCTCCAGTTCCTCCTCTCCAGTCGCACAGAGGGATGGGGAATGGGAGTTGTGGTTTGTTCATGGCACTTCATCTCTGCTGCTCCTCGCTTCTCACACTCTTCCCCTGCTCCAGTGTGGGTCCCCTCCCAGGTTCACAACTTCTGCCAACAAACCTTCTCCAGCATAGACTCCTCTCTCTCCAGGTTTCCACGGGTCCTGCCAAGGACCTGCTCTAGTGCAGGCTTCTCACGTGGTCACAGCCACCTTTGGGTGGGCATCCAGCTGCAAGTGGGTATCTGCTGGACTGTTAAACTCCATGGGGTGCAGGGGGGACAGCCTGCCTCACTGTGGCCATCAGCACAGGCTGCAGGGGAACCTCTGCTCTGGTTTATGGAGCACCTCCTCCTTCTTCCTTGATCCTTGTGTCTGCAGAGTTATTTTTCTCTTATTCTCAGTCTTCCTTAATAGCTGCTGTTGTGCAGCAGGATTTTCCGCTTTCCTAAATACAGTATCACAGAGCTGCTGCCACTGTTGCTGATGGGCTTGGCCTTGGTGGTCCATCTTGGAGCTGGCTGGCATTGCCTCTATTGGACAAGGAGAAAGCTTCTAGCAATTTCTCACAGAAGCCACTGATATAACCCACCTGCTACCAAAACCTTGCCATGCAAACGCAGTACAACTGATAAGGACTGTGGATATAGAAATGGGAGTACTTGAAGGACACGAACCCTGACATCCTCTTAGCTGCTGATGTGGTGTTCCTCTGTCTGGCCCTGCTCTGCAGTATTTTGGTCACTTTCAGCTTAACTTTAGAAGTGACTGACCTAGCGTGGCCCTTGAAAAGAAAGAAAAGAAAGCATTCCTGGCATTTTTTTTTTATTTCCTACAGACATTTTTGTCAATCTGGTTGGACATGCAGATATTAGTGAATGCTTTTTGTGGCTCACTGGGAAGGAATGTGAGGTTAAGTGAATGTATATGTTAATTTCAGAGGTTTGATTTGTGGAACAGCACATGGAGGTGCTATGAAGAGTTGAATGTAGGAGTAAAGGTCATTGAAAGCTTCTGGCTTACCCTGTGTGAGAACAGCTGAAGCACTGTAGGAGTAATTTTGCAGAGGGAAATTCTTGTGTTTGCGATACGCATTTATTCAAAAGTGGGGTAACTTTGTGAATGGTTTGTGTGGACTGCTGTGGGGATTTGTTGACCGGTCCATTTCATCAGTCATTCATAGCAGAAAATGTGTCTGAAATGTTTTTCCTGCAATGCTGGTCCCAGGAGCAATGATCACAGCATGGGAAGTATGTTCAAAGTTAGAAACATTAACCTCATTTGACCATCCCACTGACGGACAGCTTGAACAGCACTATACTTTGTAATGCTGATTCTAATACAGTATGAGTGCATTGAATGTCTGTGGGACAACAGAAGCCTTCCTGTTGTAATCCTTTAAAGTTACCTCACTGCTTCTTTTTTATGACCAATTTGATTTCAAGGAAGCAGAAATTTAACAAAAACTTACTGAACAGAATTAAACTCTTCATGTGTTTAATGAAGCGTGGTTTACTATAGCTGCCTCCCTAAGTCAGTTTGTTTTGTCTACCTTTTGGAGTGCTACCCTGTAAAGAAATCTAACACTTTCCTGTTATTCATTTAATTTAATGTTGACTATAAATTACTTTTGGCTGTATTACAAAGCTTTCAGAAGATAATTAGAAGGAAACAAGAGTCAGGAAGAAATAATACTGACTTGTTTTTATTCTATAAATCTGGTTTACTGCCAGTTAGCTGGGCACAGTGTAGAAAGAGGAGTCCAAAGAGTGATACTATTTCTGGTTGGCAGTGTACAGGAGTTAATTTAGTATGGTCAGTCCAGAGGACTTCTCCAAACACCAGTATCAAGTCCTCCAAATTAGCCAAGAGAATCTTTTTTACTTTATACTGCTATTGCTGGTTTTAATTCTTCTTTAGCCTGGTTTTCCATATTTCCAGTGCCTTGAGAAGTCACATGATTACTGATTAATTGAATATGATTCTCTAGGCAATGTTAAGACTAAAGGTTGTGGCACCATAGAATTACTTTGCAATTTATCATTGCTACCTAAGCACCTGTTCTTGTAGAAATTGACATGCGAGAGTAGTGTTGTAACAATTGCTGGCAGTAAATATTTGTGGTAGTAGGTGTTTAATCGCATATGATATAATCGATTGGAGGAAATAAGTTAAATGAGACGGAGAAGATAAGTTCAAGAAACTGAGCCATTGAGTTTTGTAGAAGTTTCACTTAGAATCTACTAGACTTGCACAGACACTTTGAACGATTATTTTTCCCCCATTTCAGCTCAAGAAGCTGCACATCTAATGAGATAACAGAGAGAAACAGAGCTCTTTTGTCTCCTTTCTTGTGGTTTCAAATCCACATGTTCATTTTTTGTACTCAGGTCCAATTAAATGCAAAAGCAGTGTAGAGAATATGCAGAAAAACACAATAATTTTGCAATAAAAAATATTAATAGATCACAATACATTAAAAAAATCACTAATGTATTTTTTCCTTTGGGTGGAATTGGAGTGGTGGCAGGAAAGGTCAGGTTAAGTGTACTAGTTTCTTCTGCAGTCTTACAGAATATCTATTTATAGAAGCAGCCTTTAGGGAAAGTCTTAGTATTGCTATGTAAGTAGGAGTCTTTTTGTTGGTGGAACCAATACAATCATCTTTTTGTTTCGTTAAAACATTTCTATATACATTTCCGAATTCCATACAGTATGGACCTTATCCTCTTTGTCTTAGTTGGAAAAGTTTGATGGATGTGTCTGTATCAGTGTTAAGCAGGATCTTCTGGGACATTACCAGTGTAAAGAATATTTCATTTCTTGCAACTTGCCAAAAGCCTATCATTTCCAGAGTGAGAGTTGTACTATTGTCAGACTTTCAGAATAGCTTTCTAACCCTGATGAGTATGTCAGTCAGCAGAACTGGTCACAATTCTGAATTGAAGCATGTTTTTTTATTTAAAAATTCTGTGAGGTTTAATCTTGAGGTCTCGGTTCACTTTGATATTGAATGTATGTAGCAAAACTTCTCTTTGAAATTCCAGAAACGTATTCCTGAGTTTGTAAAGGAGAAACTCTGTAGGTACACATTTTCTTACACTTCTCTTTCTACACTGTATAGAAATTCTCTATACTTAGTTAAATTTGAAAAGTAGATTATGTCCTTTCAAAGCTGTTGCATTTTTAGCAGATTATAAAAAAAAGTTAATATTCTTTTTAGCAGATTATTTACTCTTCAGGAGAAATTTGCAGACTACATTGCAGGATGTCCATACATGTTGCTGCATGAGATAGCATAATCTGAAATGAGAATGACTGCCTAGTAATTGAAGTTTAAAAAGCTGGCTTTCAATGACACACCTTTTTCGAACGTTCTCAGTATTTAGTCCTATTGTAAATTTTATTTGTGCAAAATTAAGCAGAATGCTGTTGATACAAGCAATACTATTCCACTGTCATTCACATTTTGCAAAAAAACACCTGCCTTTCTTAACAGAAGGGCAGGTGTATTTACGAATTCCTTCTTATACATGATTATAAAGTATCCCTCTAAAACTCGAAAGTCAAGTCTTTCCATCACACAGAGTTTGAGGGAAGAATTTAAGGAAAAAAGAAGTCAGCCTCAATATTTGTGTGGAATGGCAAAAACTTCAATTTATAGTTAACAACCTTATAGTTAAGTTTTTTTAAAATCCTCATTACTGAGATTTTTACAAAGTACTTACGTATTTGTTTGGTTTGGTTTGTTTTTTTTCCTTCAAGTAGTCTTTGCACTTTAAGGGTAGGTTCTATAATTTTTTTAGATTTAAGTAGTCAATGTTGCTAGTAAAAAGGCTTAAACTGGGGGCCACATATAGCATCCATGCTGAAGTTAACATTTTTTTTTATGGTACACTTGTCGTGTTTTATCGAAAGCAACTTTCGTATCCTTAGTTTATTTGCAAAAGCTGAATCAAAATTGCAGGATAGAGTTAGAGTGGGAGAGTGGGATTCGTTTCAACTTTTAAAAGAAGGTGGCCGTAACTTTTTTGCTTAAAGCATTTTTGTTTTGAATACTTTTGACCCTCCATCTTTGTGTTGGGAAAACTAGACTTGAGGTTTTTTTTGTAAGTATAGTTCTGTTAAAGGCTTTAGATGTGTTTCATGAACGTATAATATCTCCAGCAGATCATCCATAGTGTGGGCAAAAGTTTTGAAACTCTATAATTTTCAATGCAAGCAATACCGTTCCATATTGTTCCATGCATCAGAAAATGTTTTGCTTCCCTTTCTGCTCAATCTGCCTGTGGGGTGAGAAGTGGGAATGCCCCACCCCATTCTTGAAAATAAACTGCATTTGATCGTTGCTAGTGCATATACATTTGCTATGTATATACACCAATTATGACATTTTATTGCTGATAAGGATAAAAGAATCAGTACCCACATTATGCGACCTTTTCAGTACCTTTACTTTTGGGATTCACTACTTGAATTCCTTGTATCTGGGGTTTAGATTTGCCTGTTAGAAAATGTGTTTTGCTCTTTTTATAGTAAAGTTATTCTGATGTTTTAGGATAACTGAAGTTATCAAGAAGTTTTTTTTTTTTTGCAGTGTTTTGCATGAAGCAATTATATAATTTGAAATTGAAGCCATTTAAAACTGTACAAGATTAACGTCAAAAGTGATCTAGTTCTATGTTCATCTTAAACGTATTTTTCACAGTAGTTCTGCACACACGCACAGACCAGAACCATTTAGAAACATTTCTTTGTATTCTGGATTATCTTCAGCATGCCAGGAAGTCACCATAAAAGAGTGGACAGGAAAAGGACACAAGAAAAGTCTAGTTTTACGTACTATCGCTTACTAAACCATCAAATGTTGGGGATCTTTGCTCTTGTGCCTGGAGCACTGAGTCTGTTAGGAGCCAGCCACTCCTGCCGGGAGGTGATGGTAAGATGTGCTGCAGAATGTAGATCAAGAACACACCTCAAGTGCAACCACACTTGAGGTTCTATGTTTGGACTACTTGGAGTCTGAAATAATCGGCTATGAAATGAGTGTGACAAGTTCATTTGTAGTCTTTAGACTTGCAATTCAACTGCTTTCCAGCTTCACTGAGTCACTACAAAGCCATTGTGCACCAGTTGTCCTGGAATCATACAGTAACTTAGTCTGGAAAGGAACTCCTGGAAGTCATCTCATCCAGCCTCCTCCTTGCAGCACAGTCAAGTTTGGGGAGGCTTCTCAGGGTTGTACCCAGTTGAATTTTGAAATTCTCTAAGGATGGAGATTTGCAGCCTGTCCCAGTGCTTGACTCATCATCCCTATGTTCAGTCAGACCTAGACTTGCTGCAACTTGCAGCCACCAGTTTTTGTCCTATCACTTGTACCCTGAGTCAGAGTGTCTCCACCAGGTGATGGAAGACTGCTATGAGATGCATTCTTAGCTTTTCTCTTCTGCATGTTAAACAAACGCAGGTCCTTCAGCCTTTCTTCCTGCATCATTTACTGTAAACCCTTGAGCATTTTGGGTGGCCCTCCACTGAAGTGCCTCCAGTTTCTCCATGTCTCTTGCGCCAGACATGGGTCTCTTGATGCAGCCTCGTGAGCGATTGGTTCAATCAACGTGGTGGCTTGTGCAGCCGGGTTTGTGTTTAGCCCTCATTGCCGCAAGGTTGCACTGCTGATTTGTTCATATTGCTGCCCACCAGGACCTCCAGGACCTTCCCTGTGGAGATGCCACTCTCTCAGAGGGCTCGCCCACCTGCCCTGGTCCCTGCAGGCTGCTGCATTTTCCTGGGCTGACTCTCCTCGGGCTCCTGATGGACCTCTCCTGTAGCCCGTGGATGTCCCTCTGCACAGCAGCCTTGCCTTCTAGCCTTTCTACATTGTGTCCCTTTTAATTTCGATTTTCAGGCATATTGAGTTTGCACTGCTTCCTTTTGCCTGGGTTACTGGCAAAAATAATAGGCAGCATCAGCTCTGATACAAACTCCTTCAAATCATTGACCACTGTCTTTTGAGTCTGATGGCCTGGCCAGTTCCTTGTAGTCCACCCATGCTGGCCATATCTCCTCAGCTTGGCTATGAGGAGAAGCATCTGCTGTTGGGGAATGCTTAAAGCCTTGCTAAAGCTGTAATAACTGAACTGGGCTACTGTCTGCTCATCCACAGAGCCAGCCATCTCATCACAGAACATTGGTTGCTCAAGGCAAGTCACTTCTTTATTGCTCTTGTACCTGGACATAGATTCTGTTAGGACTTGCTCTGTTTGCTGACTGGGAACTGAATGGAGAGCTGCTGTTCCCTGGGTCCTCCTCCTCCTGAGCTATACTTTCAGTATAACAATCTAAAAGTTCTGTTTCTGATCACAGCTATCAAGTTTGACTATCGAATTTGTCAACTATCAAGTTTGACTTGATAGTTTCAGAGCAGTGATACCACTGTGTTGTTCCTGGGTGTGCCTTGGTGCTTGTTGCAGATACAATTTTATTAGTCACTGAGCTCTCAGCTTCTTACAGGTTTAGAATTAACCATTCTAATTAAATTTTTTGTGGTTTCACTTTTCTGTTACTTTATAAAACAACTAATACACTGGCAACAGTGTTCCTAGTACTATTTCTTGAGAGACAAAAAAACCAAACAAACCAACACACCTCAAAAAAAACCCAACTAACCAAAACAAGCCAAAAAGCTCTCGAATGCATACTTGCCCTTCATTTTCTGTACTTTACCAGTTATTAACCTTTGGGGAAACCACTTCTGACCAAAGGCACATTTATAAAAGTCATATAAAAATAATAAGAAAGGTTTCTACATAAATTCTATTAAAACAAAAAAATTCCATTAAAAACAATTTACTCATGTGCATGCTTTTTGTGTAGTTATAAATTTACTTGTATGACTTCATTGACCTTTGTGGTACTAACTCCGGTCTTTAACATTAAGCACATGAATAAGTGTTTTCAAAACTGAGGTTGTAAATAACAAGCTATTTCGCAGGGAGAAATGTATTTCATTGATGTGGCTTTTTGTTTGTTTGTTTTGAGACATTTTTTAAATTTACAGTTCACATAAATAACTTAATAAGTAACTGTTAACATACCAAGCCATTGCAACACTTTTCTTATTTCAGAATGATCAAAATTGAGAGTGCAGAATAATCTTTGAAGAACAAAAACCTGCATTGCCTTTTGCTCATGCCAAATTTAGAGAAATAAGACTTGCAAATGAATACCCTCTACTAAACACCAGACTTCCCAGACTTCCCTGAGATACTGCATGCCTCCATATTAATTTATTTCAGTACCTTTCAAAGAATCTGTTGCGTGTTTTACATAAATAAGTAAAACTTTCCCAATAATGACTGATATTTTTGGTCTAACTGTTCTTTATCTGTATTTTAGTCTCTTCTTAATCATTATCTCATACTGGAGATGTTATGGTATGAATTTCCTTCTAAATAGTCTGATGTTGGGCTGCCGGTGGAAGCTCAGTCTGTCTCAAGTACTGCTGGCCGTTCTGGGAAATGACAGTTTTGTCATGTGCGGCCTCCTGGAGACTGTATGTTAGAAGATATTTTCATGTTGTCCAGCAAGTTTGCTAATTCTGATCTTGACTACTAATCTGGGCTGTTTTATAAATGCCTACAAGAAATCTGAGCAAAGGAGAGTTAGGAACGTTGAAATAAGATCAGCAGATTTTGTAGCAATGAGAGCGCAGTTACTGAAAGTCAATCTAAACTTCACTCAGATTGAAGGAGAAAGAGGAGGAAGAATAGAAGGCAAACTTTTTCATAGCTGGAGTGTTGTGATTAACCTTTCTTTTTGTTGCCCTCTCTTTGGATAACAGGTTTATTAAAAAATGATTGCTAATTAATGACTTCCGTAAACCAAGTTTACTCAAATTCTTATTCTGTATATTTATGTACTGATTCTGAAAGATAATATCCAGCATGATATCAGTCCTTAGGATAGGGTAGTAGTAGCCAGCACGATTATCAGCTGGTAGTCTTCTTTTTTTGACGCAGTTGACCAGACCTCTTAAGAAAACAACCTAAAATCAAGTGCTGCAGCACGTACACTTGACATTCATTCTGACACTCAGATCTAGTTACAAAAAAAGTGGCCTATACTTCTATTTCCTTTTGTATTGAGGAGAGAGAAGAACAACTATGAAAGTGCCTCCATTATATAGGATACTTACAATTATTTATCTCCTGATTTGTTGGAAGCTGAGATCTGTGCTACTTTTAGCAGAAATTCCTGTCTTACTTAAATTCTGGTATGAGACTCTGACATTCAAGTCCTCCTTAGACAGTATTTCTGATAGCCTTTGGAGAATCTTTTGTAGAGAACTGGATGCTTTTCCTTAAAATTATGCTTACAGGTGAAACAAAAATAGGTAGAATAAAGTGTGCTTTTCTTAAAACTAAAATCTCTGCTAGCATTGACTTGAATGATTGAAGAACTTGAATTTTCAGAGTTGGAATTGGTGAGGCAAGGTTGGGATGCATATAATCTGCATGATCCAGTTTTTAATTATATTTATTAAGAATTTAATGTAGATGATTTAATATTGATTTTAACTTACTCTACCACCTAACTACAAATTCATTTCATATGAAGGCTAGAGTCTTATTAGAAAAAAAAAAATCTATTTCATGTCACCTCTAAGCATGTAACCTTTTTGTAGTGGAAATATTACTTTGGTCAGAAGTAGGATTTCATATGGAAAATAACAACTATTTAATGCCATGGAGCCAGCCGGTAGGACTATGAGAACTTCTGAATAATGCCATCTGGCGCTCCTGAAGTCTGCCTCAGAAGTATTTGGCAGTTGACTTTGTCAGGTCATTATGTCATTCTCAGATCAGTAGAGTGGAAGAAAATTGGGCTTCTTCCAGAATTCTGTCTTTCAATTTGGAAACAGTATTTCCATCAGTTGCCTTTTTTTTTTTTCCATGACTAGTAAAATAGGATAAAACTTTCAGATGTACATGCCAATCTGGTAGAAGCTTGGCAAATATTTAAAGATGTTTTTTTAATATTTTTTTCCCCTTGAACATGGTGACGTACACAATAAATTATGGTCTTTGCAAGTGAAAGACCATCTGAACATACTGGGAAAAATATTATAGTGTAAATCTCCTACTGGCTTTGGTAACTTTCACACAGAAACAAGATTACAAGACGAGATGGTGGTGGCTTCCTTCCCTTTGCCTTGGCTGACTTGCATGGGATTTAGGAACTGGTCAGTTCCTGGCCCGAGGATATTTTGTCATAATTTTCAAACATCTCCATTTTCCCATGAGGATGGTAGCCCTTTGACCCTGCTATAAGTGCATAATGTTTAGCTCTAATTCAGGCAGGAGCCCAAGTCTGGCTGTGTAATGGTGTGCTGGGTGCCTGCCTTAGGGAGCTTCAGGCAGTGATCTCCCCCATTGGAAGCACCGCTCTTCAAAGTAATCTGCTTTTCTCCATGACTTTGTGCTGAACGTGGGCATACTAAGGGCCTATTGGCTATTGTAATGATTAACCTACATGAGTCAAGACTGCTTGTTGCAGGTTTGCATCAGTGTTTTCTCTTCTTTTTACCCCACTTCTGATGTGCCTGGAATCCCTGTGGATAGGGAGCTGGTCTGCCAAGCTCACCACAGAGCTGGGGCACGTGCGGAAATTGCAGAAAGAGTTGGCTGAGGCTGGATCCAGAGTAGAACAATACCACAGGGTTTAGAGCTAGAGCTTGTTTATCATCTGTGGTCCAAGAAAGAAATATTTTTTTATTTTTTTAAAATTCCTCGCCTCCCCTCACATATAGGGTACTTTTGAACTTTTGCTTTTTTTTTTGACTTGAAAGCTCAAAACAGATTAATTACTCCAGTATGCTTACTCTTGGAAGCTTCAGCTGCCGCGGAGCAAATGCCAGCCTGCCTGCTGATGGGCACATCTGTTATATTTTATCTGTTTTGTAATCCAAATCTTTCTGAGGCCATTTCTGTCCATATACAGTCAATCCAGTTGCACCATTAATGTTTCAGTACAGATGGCAAGTGTGCTCATAATAACGTTCCTGACTGTAACTTGGATTCGATGAGACAAAAGTTGACGCTTACCATTTGTGAGCCATGGAAACACAGAATTATTTTATTTTGTCAGATTTATGCTGGGCTTCAGACAGATGTAGTCTGAAAAAATAGTTTTACTCTGAAGACTTTTTTCATTGAGGATGCTGCTCCTTCAGCATCTCTGATACTCTGGAGAAGCACATCCCCCTAGACAGTCTTTATGAATAATGTGTTATTCTAAGAGTAGTCCCTGGGAAGATGGAAGAAGCTGTCTTTTTGTGCACCATTTAGGTGCTGGCAAGAGTTATTAGTTGCAGGAGTGATTATAGATGTTGGACACCTCACAAATAGTGGTGAGAATGCATACTGGGGTATATTTAGACTGAAAAAAACTCTCAGATATTTTATACAGACTTTTAATAAAAAGCTTATTTACATAATACAGCTATCAAAAGTTATGAATATTTACACATAGTCTGACAGAAAAAAGGAGGTAACAGCAGGTTGTTAGAATGCTATTAGGGTTACCCCTGTTAGAGCACGGGAATTGCACCAGTACAGAACAGGACATTACCCTACAATAAATCTTGAAAATTTGGAAGGTTTGGTTGACTTGGTTTGTTTGTTTTTTTTTTTTAAATAGAAGTGATCTCTTTATCCCATAGTAATGCAGCCCAAAGCAAAATGATGTTTACTGTGTGTAGCAACTACTGAGGTTAATTTGTTGCTAGCAACAAACATTAGTTAAGACTGTAAGTGCCGCTATGATTCTGACTACACAGCGCTCGTTAAGTTAGGTTTAATTATTGTAGTAGTAATTGTGTATATTACAAGTTTCAGCATAAAAGCAATGGATTATATGTCTTTTATAGAGAAGATGAAAAGTGAAAACAAAATAGTTAATTATGATGTAGACTTTCCATAGCTTGTACAGCTGGACTAAGAGAATGAAGACAGCTGCAAGAATAAACTTTAAAAATAGTTTGTTTAGCTTGCCTGTTCCCTAACTACACGCATATGGTAGCGTGTCCTTCTAGAAGGAGGCACCTGGTACCAAAATGTTTCATCTTTGCATCCAAAAAACATTCACAGCATCTTCTAGGAGGCTGTGAAAGCACCCAGATAGTATTACGTTAAATTGGAGAAATATTAAAGACCTGTGTACATAATGTCTACAACACGCATGTAGTAACCATCATTCTAATAGTGTAGGACATATACGCTAATATTTCTAGTTCTTAGAAATAGTTTTGCTTCTCTATGTTTTTAGACTTGTCAGTAATAGTGGTAGTTACAAAGGAGGAGGAAAGAAGGTCAACTTGTAAAAAAAAATCTGAAACCACCTTTCTGAAGCAAAAACAGTAATACAATTTGGAGTGTTATTGTTTTATGAGGCATAATTTGAAGTTGTTTATGATAGACAAAGGCTTTTTGATCTGTATTCTGCTGTTGACTAGATTTTTATTTTTCAAGAGAGATGAAAGTATCTTAAATTAATCTGCTAAAAGAATAGAAAACAACTTGAGGGGTTTTTATTTTGGAAGATGTGGTTAATCTGCAGAAGGTAGGATAGTAAAACTCTCTCTTTCTTTCCATGTTGGTTACAGAAAAAAAGCCTTTAAAGACTGCTCTTAAATGAGAATATCTGTGGGTTTTCATACTTTCACAGAAAACTTTTAAAATATTTTAAAAAATATTCATATCTTTTTTTTTCCTTCCTAAACAAAAGCAGTGACTTTTCCCCAGAATTGGTGTGTTTTCCTCATTGTTCACTTCAACATTTTTCAAAATTGAAAGGAAGACTAAATCACAAACATAGCAGAATAAGAAGGGGTAAGGCCCTTCTATTTAGCATGTATGTGCTGAACACTTTCACAGCTTTTTAGCACTACTGTCAGTGATTGCAGTTGATAACGAATTGTTATGTCATATAAAATGGCCTTCTGTTATAAAAAATGAGCACTCAAAAAGCCTAGAGTCATATGGCATGGTTATTTTTGGTGATTAAAATAGCTGAATAATCATTAATATATCAACATTCAGAAAATTCTTTGTTTTCGCACTTCTATTTTGTTCTGAAATGTAATAATCAGTAAACCATTGCTCTATGATATAAATTAGAGTCCATTTTGCTAACCTTACTTTATGTAATGTAGAAGGTTTAATCCAATCTATAATCAATTATGCTAAATGATCAGTTAGTACTTGTTAAGCAGTGTCCTGAGAGACCACTACTCAGAGTTGCTGCTGTGGTGAGAAAAGTGGAAGCCTTCAATATCCATGGAATAGCGTTTCCAGTAGAAAATCTTTATGATTGACTGTTGTTGCAAACCCAAACAAATCCAGTAAAATTATGATGTGACAAAGGAAAAAATAAATAACTTGAGACAAACTACACCTGTGTTTCTTGCACGATCCTACTGCATGGAGGCCCATGGAAATTAGAAGCTGTAGGTGTTTTTTACCCTGCCTGTTTCAGCACTGCACTGTCAGCCTCTTTTTGTGCTTTGTGACACATTATTCATCTTAATTCATTGGAAGTATTTTTTTCTTACATCCCCAGTAATCAGGAGATATGTACCTATCAAAGTTTTCTTTAATTTTTTGTCTGATCTTAGACAATCTTACAGCCATGTGATACTGCAGTACTCCATTTGTGGAAATATTTTCAGCATTTTCTTCCTGTAATTTTAGATCAATTCTCAGTATTCAGAACTTCTCTGCAGCCTTATACTGACCAACTGGTATACTGTTGCATTCATGCTCACACCTTTATTATTCTGCTGTATCAGACTGCACTCAGATGCTTTTTTATGCTAAAGTTCTGCAAGACCACCCCACAATAAAAAATGAGAACTAGCGATACAGAGTTGGGCAGCTATCTTTTGTCGTGTTATGGAGAGTCCCTGTATGATAGCTCACTTAGAATTGCTCCTGGGCGCTAAGTATACTGCAGGCAGGTAAGTAATCCTTCCTGAGCTAGAATTCAGACAGAATTGGGTGCTTTTCCCAGGACACAGTACCTCCCCACAGGCATCTTCACAAACATGAATATTCGGAATTATGCAGATATGTGTGCGTGTGTGTGTATATATATAATAATATTTCTTAATTTGCTGAAAGTAATTTACTGTGTTCTGCATCATAAATGGCAGAAAATGTTTATTGATCACTTCTCCTCCTTTCCTTGCAAAGATGCCAGTCTTGAGAACAAGTCTGGTATAATGACTAATGATCACAATTTGGCGGCTTTTCAAGTAGTTACAAGGGTGATTCTGTGGTGCCTTTCAAGATGAAATTGCTTAATCAAAAGTGGATGTTGTTTCTTTTTCTTCCATAGAATTATGACAGTGTCATTTTGTGTGTGAGTGTGGAGAAATAAAAAAAATGAAATGGTTGTGTTACTATCTGGATAGAGATTGTCTAGTATGCCAAGTTTAACAGCATCTCATTTCATAATTTGTCATCAGTTTACCTTCTATTTCACTGTCCGACAAATATAATTTTTGTTTATAAAGTACATATGCAAACGCTGATATTTGATACATCATATTCTACTTCACAAATTTTGTATTTGCCTGATACTGAAATAAACCCCATCCACTTGTATGTTGTTCTTTTTTCTATAAAGTGTGTTTTAAACTATGTTATTCCATGCACATAGTAATGCTTGAATTTCATTTACTTTTGATTTTATTTATTTTTTCATCTGTGATCAATCAATGTTTCTACTTAGTTTTACCTAAGGAGTGTTTTGTGACCAGAAATAATATGATTGTGTGTTAAAGCAACAGAACAGGAAAAAAATAAATTCATGTTTCATTAATAAGCTGGAACTGCAGATTTAGATAAGACTTTGATGAACCTTGGATAATCAGCTGTTATACAGTGCTGTTATGTATGTGTGGGTTGAAATGAAGTAGTAAAATGCAATCAATAAGGAGAAAAAAACAGACTGATACACAAAATAGTAGATTTAATCATTGAATGAATAACTACTAGTATCTAAATTTAACTTGAGAACTAAGTTTGGCTGAGGGTTCTTTTTGACTTTTGTTAATGAAGCACAGCAGCTGACAATCTTTCTTTTCAGTGAACTCATTTCGCAAACATTGACAATATAAGCTTTTCTGTGTATCAGTAAAAGCACTGGAGGCTTAGATAGAAGAACATATTTGCAGCTGTTTTACATAACATCTGGACTTCATCCACATTACCAGCTGTATTGTACATGGAATAAAAAAGGGAAAAAGCAGATGAGAAGGATTCTGGCAGATTGTGTCATCAAATGACTATGACTAATTTAAACATTCAGGTATTAATAGTGGTACAGTACTCTGAATTTAAACAAAGTAAGAAAACAAACAACAACATGCTCTCATCTCCCAGTAAGCATAACAGACAACAATAATAAAGGAAGATCTCATGAATTTCTGGTGTTCTGATTTTAAGGTAACAGTAAAATCTAGACTTAGGTGGCAAACTATTTAGTACGTTTAAAAAAGCTGTTTAATGTTTTTTCTTTAGCTTTAGAGGTCATTAGAAGTTTTAGGTTAATTTTTTGCTTTTACTTAAGATAAGTGCAATTGTACTAGAGGTGTAAGATTTTGTTATGTTAGTAATTTAAGACTGGTTTTCTAGCCCAGACTAATTGATAATACGAGTTTTAGTGATAATTATGTGCCCTGTTGAAAAAGGGGATGGTTCTCGTTGTCTTTCAGGATTTATCTCCATGAGTAGATAGACACAAGAAATATTTATCATAAATTGCTTTATTTCATTTATATTTATACTAAATGCCCATAAACTTGTTATTTTAACTCCCACCTTTTCACATTGAGACATAATTATTTTGGTTTGTAAACAGAATTTGAAATAAATATTAAAATGAAATTTATAACATAAATAAGGAAGTGGTTTTTTCTCTCCTCTTCTTGCAGTAACTGTAAAAGTTAAAGCTTTAAAAGATTATTTAAGTTCCTGAGCTATTCAATTAGGAATTGCTGATAAGTATTAGTGTTACTTGATCTTTATGTGGTATTTTTCAGTAGCACTAACAAAAAAAAAAGGGAATGTCCTGTGAAGGGAATTACTATTATAGGAAATGTGAACAGTTATAACTGAATATCTTCGGTGAGTCTGAGAATATTGTCTTAACGAATGACTTTGGGCTGAGATGTGAGGAGATGTCCAGTTTGCCGACTTGTTGTGTCTGGTGATCCTGCACTGGACTGTGCATTAGAGCTTGAGGGATATGCGCTGGTGAAATAGCACGTCTGTGAATAAGGGAGTGTTTTTGTTATCAACTTGAATTTTAACAGCAATCACAAGGAAAGCAATTGATTTTGCAAATGGATAAAGCAGGTTTACTGTCATCTGCAGGATGCACCAGAAAATGGAATGAAACCAAATTTTCCAAGTGTTGGGTGCTGCAGGGAGTTGTATACAAAAAATGGCCAAAATAAAGAGGGAAGCTGTGCTTCCAGCCTCGTTATTAATTAATGCTATTTTTTACTTTACAAAGGTTACTTTGTTTCAATTGGGCTTTTGCCTAACATTTTCCTAGACCAGTCTCTAGAAGTAGTAAGGATGATGAGCAACACTGGACAAAGTGCAAATGCAGACCCTTATGGAAACTTCCAGTCCTTGTGGTAAGTCTTCCAAAGGAAATCCTGTCAGCAAATGTCTGAAATCCCATAATATGCATTCATTTTTCTGTCTGTTATCTCACACTTCAATATTATTCTTTTAATACATTAGATGGTTTACAACGAGGTTGAGGAATACTGCGCTTGGAATAGCTGCCTTGCTCAGTGCATGAGAAAGTGAATACCCATATAAATGGGGTGTTCTGTTTGCTTCCTTTTGACCAATAGACTTAAAGAAGTAGTTTTTTTATCAGTGTGTGAAAAGGGAGATGGATTGTAATTTGAAAAATCCTGAGGAATGTGCCAGTCTGAATCTGGTGACATTTTGAATATCTGCGCTTAATTATTTTTTTCTGCTAGTAATGATTCTAGTGGCGTGAACTCATTTCGACGTGACTGTAAACATTGTTGATTTTGTGCATGCCTCTGATACTTGATATATTTCATGTCCATCTTTTCTGAAGTGGGCACAGAGTTTTTCATCTTTTAGTTTTAGGCCTGCAGCCGGTCGTCAAAGATATCGAAACCAGTTTCTGCCCTACTCTTCCAGTTTGGGAAAACAAGAATCTTCCAGAGGCAAATCTGCATTCTAATGAGCTGAGTGTGTGATCACATCAGCCTTCATCAGATTTGGCCAATTCCAAAATGAGATGATGACTTTTATTGTTGTTGTTCTTTTTAATTATTTTCTCACTTTCACTTCTGCTGTGAACTTCCTGGATCTTACAAGTAGATTTGATGTTACTTCCAGAAGAGCACTTAGCAGTAATTAGACACGTCATAAAAATGGAAAATATTAGGAAGAGATTGTATTCCAAGAAAGCATTTTTTTCTGTAAACCACAGAGTGAAATCTAAAAAGACTCCACAGACCACAGAGCTATTTCTGCTGAACTGTCGAGTAACAAATATTCTTAATTGATGGAAGAGCTTAAAGATTTTTTCATCAGTTCTTCAATAAATGCCTGTATATGGATGCATGTGGCTTGTCTTTGCAACAACGCAACTCATAATGCCTCCTGTTCTTAATCCAAGAATGTTTAAATAGTTTAGGTGAAAATTATGTACGTAGGGATTTTTTTACATTTTTCTATTACTATAAGAATCTAGAAATATGTATTTTCTTGATGTGTGTATCCTTCTGCAGCATAGTCCATACAGAGTTAGTCTAATTACTTTCAGTAGGGACCTAACTCCAGTTCTCTCAAAAATAATGTTTTTGGTGGAAATGGAATTTGAAACCAGAGTAAAGTGAGTATCATGTGAAGGAAAGTGTATCTATTAACAAGTGTGTATTTACTAGTTTTAAAAGAGAAGTCCTATTATAAAGTGAAATGCATTTTTCGTCCCTTATAGTCCAGCCTTTCAACTGTGATACCTTAATTTAACCATTATTTTGAAATATTTTCTCACTGCAGAGGAACTATCTCACTTTCAGTGAAATCAACCATTTCATTAACATTTAATTCTATAATAAATAGGTAATACAGTGAAATACAAATACTCCTCTTTTTGTTCTTCACCCTCTTATGCCCTGAAGGCTTGCTGAAGATCTACACCTAAGTAAGGCGAATTCAGGACATCTCCAGATTTAAAAAACTACTCTGAACCTTGCTTGAATTTATTATTATTTTTTTTCTGAGCATCTTCAGGAGAATCACATGTAATGCCTATATTTTAAAATAATCTTCTGAGAGAATAACATTATTAGAAGATAACTTCATCATTCTGTCGCTACACAAACAACTTATATTAGTTTAAATTGCAACCAGCAAGAGACAATCAATTACTTCCCTCAGATCTGGTCAGTGAGGAAGGAGTCCTCAAACAGCAAAATCACCATGGATCAAAATAGGTTCACCAAGGATATTATTTAACATGCCTGATTGTGCTGAAGACCAAAACTGTGCACTGTACTTAGTTCCTGAAATATTTTTTAAATGCTAATATGCTGTATTAAAAAATAAATAAAATAAACATTTTTTTAAAAAAACAAACCCTTAAAATCAAAAAATCCAAGCTGTGTTCTCAGTTGATTTTCACTCGGGAATCTTTACTTTCTTATTTAGCTTCAAAGTGGAGGCATTCAACATTTGGCATCCAGCACTTCATATTTCTTTACAGCAATGTGTCTTTGATGTGCAGATAACTTTACCTGTGGCATATTAAAATCTTAACTTCAAGCCTTCAGTTTCAAACAGCTGCTATAGCACTTTGGACAATGTATTTTTTTAATTTTTTTTTTATATTGTACAAGATTTTTGTAAAATAGACCTCAGTGTCTAGAAATAAGAAGATAGGATTAGCTTGACTAGAAATTTCTATAAGCACTGAATGAAGAAATTGCAGATTTGTATTAAATGTTCTGTGTATTTAGATTTCTTTTTCATGCAATGCTGTGGTGGGCTAAGTAAACAAAATTACAGACCATCAAAGTTTGTAGACATTGGTTTTGCTGAAATTCCGCAGAAGAGGACTGATTAGATATGAAAAATATTTGCTTTCTTCTTCAGTCATCATATGCTTGAGATCTACACATTTAGCTATAGTAGACTTTTTATCACCAAATGATTCAAATGCCTTATTAATTGCATAACCTGGATTAGGTTATGCATATATTATTTTTTTCATTTTAATTTATGTGACAGCATAAGCTGCCTTGTTTGTTTTGAAATTGAATTACCAGCTTCACCCACTAGTGTTGAAACTGTTGATAAATGCCTTGTGTTGGGAACACACTGTAATTCTTGGGCATAAAATTTTAAATGAAATGTGCATCAAGGTGTGGTTTTGTTCTCTTCTGTATAGTAGTCTGTTGCTATGCCCTTGAAAAAATGCAGTGCCTTCATGTAAGGTACAATTTCAATTAATTTAAATTGCTACAATTATCCTCTATGTGAGAATATGTAATTCTCTTCTACAGTTACAGCATGAGGATTAACACTCAAATAATTCTGTAGTAATTTCAAGTATAACTAGGGCAAAATCCTTCTTATTTTTCTTGTGTCAGTAAATAGAGTCCTGAGATTTAATTTCTTCCTTACCTTGAGACTCGTGAGGTATGATGTGAACTTTGAATTCAACTTGTCTACACTATAGTTAAGAAATGCAGTTCTGTTCTTCTGAAATTAGTTGTTCTACCTTAAACCTCAAGGAGTTCAAGCAGGGATATAGCCTGAGATGTGGTGGGCATCCAAAACACCTTATCAAAAGTGTGTAAAGGACTAGAAAGTGGGTTTTTTTATCAAATATCCTGACCTAGAATGCAGTTGACCTAGGATACATTATCAGTGACGCAGCTCATTTATTGGTGGTCAGATGAGCTTCCAATATCCATATTGGCTAAACCAGTCCAACTAGAGTGTGTCACTATTTGTTACACCATTGACTCTTCTACAAAATCCGTGTTGTCTGAACTAAAGCCAGCCCTGCTCTAGGTAGCTATCAAACTGTGCTACTAAGACTAAGGGTCTGATTTCACTTTATAGTCTTTGCTGATCTCCAGAAGCGCAGGGGAATTGTGCAAAATTCATTTTAAGCATTGATTTCCCCCAACCATCCCTTATACCTATATGTGGTTTGCAAAGAATGCTGAAGAATGTTATGGATGCTTTGGCAAGGGTTAAAAGTCTAGAAAAAGGTAAAGTAAGAGATCTGTCTGGATACTGATCTGTTACTTAAAAATGTTCCTGAATAACACTGAGGATGAGACTGTTGTGGAAAGCAGCATACCTGGTGTGTTTGATTCCACACTGAACAGTAGCTTTCGATGTGATGCTGTGGTTGCAAAAATTATGTTAAAAGAATACATCTCTATACAGCATTGCTAAGACCCTTGGGAATACCACAGGCAGTTCATTTGGGTAGTTTTAAGAAGGTCAACAAATAGGAAACTTATTTGAACAGTTGGTTATTGGAGTGACCCAAGGGCTTGAAATCTCACTTTTAATTCTACAGCTGTGGAGGTTTTTCAGATGATTCAACATAAGGCTTCTTGATCTTCGGTTAAACATAACTCTACCCAAAGATTTTGATAGTAAAGGTAGGCAGAAAAAAAAGTCAAATGATGAAGTGATAAAAGCTTGAACTTTGTGTGTAAGAAAATAAATTGTATCCGAATAAATAAAATCAAAAGTTAACAAGTGAAATAAGGTGAACAGTGGGGTCACTGGGGAATGAAGCTTGAATCACTATACCGATGGGTTTCTGAACACTGCAATGCTGTGTACAATATTTTCATTGACATAAGTCATGAATGTGACGGCCCTCAGGGCCCTGCTGTTAACCCTCCTCACAGACATTTTTGATACTAGATTAGCAAAAGGGTCTTTCAGAAGCGGTTTTCCTTAAAATCCTATGTATTGCACATGCTATGGGACGTAGGCCTCTTATGGCTGCTCTAGTTTATCTTTCTGGCCTATCTTTGGAAAAATAGAAAAGTCAGAGTAAAGTAAGGATTAACTGTGTACAATTGTGAGATTATTCATTTAATTTTCATGATGTCCATGGTGTGAATAAAGGCTAAAATATCGGGTAGGCTCATAATCATTTGCAAGTAACTCAAAGTAACATGGATTTAACTTCACTAAAGTGGGAGAGAATGGCAAGAGCTCTCACTGAAGCTAGGAAAGTTATACTTTCCCAAGAAAATTCATATCAGCTATTTAAATATTGATTGTCACTGTGGTCTGTCTAGAAAAGTTGTCCTTGGTGTTCATGTACACATGAGTTCAGTAGCCAGGAGGATCGGAGAGGCATGTTAACAGAAGGTGGTGTAAAAAGTCTTGTTCCTCCATATGGCAGTTTTGTACTCTACAAAGCCTTCTAATTTTCTACTTCTAGAAAGACAGACTGTCTTTTGTAGATGAACTTGTGCTTCCATTCTGAATTGCTGCTAGACATGCAAATCCTTTTCTAGAAGCATACTTTTCTAGAATACGCCATGGTTTAATCTTTCATGCAGATACTATTAGTGAGTATTTCAAGTGTTTGATTTTGTGCGGAGTTCTATCTGCTTGAAGTTTTTCCAGTTCTTAACAGTCGCATTGCATTCATCTCTGCCTATCAGTATTGATATTTCATGACTACTTTCTGCCAAATCCTCTCCTAGCAATAAAATTTCAATGTGATGAAGGTATTATATTCTTTCAAAGGCTTTGCTTTAGCAGGCTAACACCAGCTCAATATTTTTTTTCTTTAATGGATATTAAATATGCAACTTTTTTGTCTCTGAATTTTGAAGTGTAGTGTAGTCCAGTTCAGAAAATACATAAATGATGCCAAATAATTTCTTTATAGTAGTTTCTTTATTTCTTTTGCCTTTCTAACATAAGTATATACTGGAAGTATATTTACTGTATACATAATGCAGGCCCAAGGGAGCTTTAAGTTGGCTTTTGGAGTTTCCAGTAGCGATGTCATTTCTGCACGAGTATTTGGCATAAACTTTGTAGTTTGCTTAGGACCTTCTGCATTTTTGACAGAGAACTGAATGCTGTGCTGGGTTCATTGTCATAGTTACTCTTGCTCAGTAGTTAAAACTAGCCCTGCGTGTGCTGCAGTCACACCTTCAATTGTAGTGTGCAAAACCCTTAAATCTTTGGTTTTCTTTTATGTCTCCTCTTACGTAACTTCATCACTGTAATTTTCTGACTACAAATGTTGACCAGAGTTATTTTCATATAGCTAAGCAGAAATTATTTTCAAAGTTGTTTTGAACAACCCTTTCTTTTCAGAACTTGAAATATGACTGATGATCTTCAGAAATGTTTCAGTTGGTATTATTATAGCACTCTACCATGTGAGGTATTAGAAGATTAAAAACTACACAAACAACAAAACAATGGAAGAAGCAAACCAAAGCATTTCAGGACTGGTATTTCTGAAGATTAAAGCAGTCTTTTTATCTCCACATCCTCTCCCCTCCACCCCTCCCCCAAACATGATCAGGACAGGATTCTTCTTTTCATTCTTAATAATACCAAAAATGAAATGTAGTGGTTTAACACATACTGTATCCATAGAGTCTATTTATTCAGACTGAATTCCACATGGGACATGGATAATCTTTTTCCCAAATGTTTATGCGTATCTGCTCTTAACAAGTGCTGCACAATATAAACTGAAGGAACCATAAAGAAAAAAGGGCATTATAAAATTAAGCCTGTTTTTCAACTAAGTTGGACTTAAGATCAAGAAGTTAAATTTTCAAATGGGTCAGATTTTAAAGAATTTTTCTATAAAAGACATGAATCTCATGCTTTTAAAAGCATACAGGGAGCCATAGCTAGTATTAGAAAAGAAGATACAAGTAGGTTTTAAGAGATGGTATTGAAACTAATTCTTTTAACTGAGATTAAATTAGATCCAGGTTCATTTCACGGTTTTGTTGACATTATCTTCTTGCACTTGTTAACAGCCCTGTGCCATGCAGGAAAATCGGAGTAATACTGCTCTGTTTCCCAGTCTTTTCCTACCTTCACTGGTATGTACAGTCTCTCACAACAGACTGACTGATACTGTGTGGGTATGTGTGTGGTCTCTACACATATGCTCTAACAAAGCTAATTTAGGATGTAGCTTGTAAGTGCTGTTGTAATAAAAAGCAAAACAGATTGGAAGTGTTGGTTTGAGCATTTATATGTGATGTTTTTCAAATTCATTTGAGTTTTTATTGTTGCCATAGATGACATTTTTATTTATAATTTGTTAACCATTAAGAATTAAGTTTTTCAAAGCTTTGTTAAATCAGTTTCCCATAGGAAAAGAAAAAATCCTATTTTGAGGAGCAGAAGAATTGGAAAGCTTACATGTTTGAAAATATTTACTAAATTTTTTCCATCCAAACCTCCCAAAATCAAAAGATTTTTTTAAAGGAAATAAACAACTTTGTTATGTATGTCCAGCTGGGCAACACTTTTCCTGGTTTACTGTTTGTTCTTTCTTTCTGGTCTCTCTTGGCATTAAATGTTACAGAATGTCTTTTCTATTGACAACTTTATTCATACATAGAAAGTTGTAATCTCTCAAGGTGACTTTTAATTCCCAGTCCTTTTTTAGTCATGTGTTTGTCAAAACCAGTGTAAGTAGCTTTCAAAAGCCCGTTCCTTTCTAAACTTCACTGTCATTGAGGACTATTAATTTTACCTGTTCAGTATTAAAGAAGAATGATGCTCCTGATGTTCTGATCTTCGACAAGACATGCCTGGAAAATAGATCTATTTCTGTGCACTGTTGGGCTTCAACTTTGATGGTTTTAAATATCTGTTCACATCATTTTGTATAGAGGGACTTGTGAGTGCAAAATATGTATAACGCTTCCCACTTCTGCAGGAGAAGAGAAACTAGGATACAGAAAACATCAAAGATATTACGTAGCAGAGTGATGCTCTGGAATACAGCAGAAAAGAAAAATGTTAAGAGGCCTTGTCATAGGAAGATGAGGAAGTAGAAGAAAAGGGTTTGCTTTAGGAAGATAAGGAAGTTATGATGACCTCACTGTTGAAGGGTGAAGGTCAGGTGTATGACATGACAATATCTGTTATCTGTCATTGACCATGGAGCTGTTTACTATCTGCCAATCCTTGAAAAGGCAGGGAGCATGATTCACTCAGTGATGAGGTTTTTTTCCTTTTTTTCCCCCTTTTCCTTTCGCCTCTCTCTCTCCTCTCCTATCCACTCTTTCTCCCTACATCCCTCCCACCTCAGGAACTGAAAAAATGGTTTGAGTAGTTGCACATTTTGTTGCGGATTTTTTGTTGTCATCACAGTTCCAGATAATACTGTGACACTTAGAGACCATATTGTAAAGGTAAACACATTGTAAATAATTTAAAATGAAGAAAAATAAGGGTATAAACAGCTGTTCTTTTGCTGTGCATACAGCAGGTGTTTTTAGTTCTCTCTCATTCATCTTGGCTGGTTATCTTTGAATGATTCTTATATTATATCTAATTTAATAATGGCATATAGATGACAGTCGAATGCCCAGCTGTTATCCAAACCTTGTACAACTAATTAAAAATAGGCAATAAGAATTAGTCTTCTCTTGAAGACTGTTTCTTCACGTAATAGCATTAAAAAATAAATGTTTGTGTGTCGGTAGTAGCCTGATGTGTTTTCTTCTTGCTTACAAAGTATGGATGTGGAATCAGATTGGCTTCTCAGCCATTTTTTTCTGCCTTTATTTGGCAAGGAGGCACTTCTATATCCAGTCTGTAATTTTTCAAATCAATACAGTTGCTTATCTGTAAATAATTCCATTCTTTACATAAACATAATGCCTATAAAACTTCCACAGTCTTTCTGCTAGAAATATTGTCCTTGCCTCTTCATTTGCACCTCTGTAACAGCTCATGATTCTGGATTAATTGATTAAATTTATAAATAGTTTAGGTTGGGGAAAGAGGCCATGATTTTTTTTCCTTAAGTAACGTCTTTTCTGTCTGAGACAGGTCACTGAAGCTAGCAGCTTAGTGGAACACGATAAAGTTAGGGAGCAGCCCTCGATTAGGGTCTCTCTTATGTGGTTACTTACTGTATAACAATGTTATTAAGAAAAATACTAAGGCAAGAACAAATGTGAAATATTATCAAAAGACTAGCTTGACATTTGTTTTATCCATAAGAGAAAAGAAGGATATTGCTACAAGAAATGTAACTGCTAATTGTCGTATTGCAGAGCTCCTTGTTAATTTCTGAATGATTGGAGTCTGTATTTATTTAATGAATATGCAACATACTAATAATCCTATTTAATTTAGGATTATTATTGACCCATGCCTGAAAAAGACTCAAATGATATTATTATCAGTCCATTACAAAATAATTATCCCAACAGCTTTATGTATTTATTACAAATGGTATTCCTTTAGTAATCAAGTCAGTGAAGATTTAATATTGATTCCAGTGCAGCCAAGACTTTACCTGTGGACATTGGAATAAATACTTATTGGAACAGTCTAGACTAATTAGATTTTAGGGCATGTGATAACACTGAAATGTTACCTCATCTAACATTTGGAAAAAGGAATTCTTTATCTTGGCTAAAACATAGTATTTATCTAATTATAAAAGATATTGAGAAGTTCGGGATTAAGAATGCCTTCCAAAGGAATTTGGTCTGAAAAGAGATCTCAGTAGAGGTTACTTTTATTGTAAGAAGGTTTAACATGCAAAAAAATCCCTTGTTGAATTGCCATCCTCTTCTTTGAGCAGAAGCCAGAGTACTAGGCAAAGAGCTGGCAGAATACTTGAAGGTTATAAAGTATAAACTTGTAAAGTAAAAGTCTAAAATCATATTTGTTTCTTGATGCAATTTGGAATCAAAGAAGGTTTGTTAGTGTATGATTAGTCATTATTATCCTCTGCAAGACATTAAGTCATGCAGCTGTTTGGAAACTTTATTACATCTGTTATTGCAGTTCCATGTTCTATTCTCAGTGATGTCTTTTTTTTTGTTTTATTTTCTTTTTTTTTTATCATTTTTCTTTCTCTCGTCCTTGCATGTTAGGCCAACTGCCAAAACTAAGCGTTCCTGAAGACTGATTAAAAAGCTTTTGCTTCTCTGCTCACTTCATCTGTGTGCAGTCCTTCACATAATGTTCTTCCAATAGTTTCAGCAGGAAGACCTTTAGCCAGCAGTTAAATAGTGAGCAATATTCAGAGCCTAAGGTAACAGTACAAGTTTGAACATGAAAGAGTAACTGAAGAATAAAGGAATAGGTTAAATTGTAGGATTTTTAAAAAGCTAATACAATACACATTTATCTTGAGTTGCATGAACTGGAAATTTTTTTACAAGTCTTTTCAAGTGTGTGAGGTAAGTCTGAGGGAGGAGTAATCTAAACAAGATGTAATATTTCTCCTACATGTTTCTCCTTTGTTACTTAACATCCATAAAATACTTTATATGTTGTATTTTTTATGCATGATAATTTAGATAACAAGTACCTGTGTAAATTAGGAGTTTTCTAGTTAGGAGTTGAATTTATCATGCTGCAATAGTTGACAGGACATACGTGTGTACTTTGTGTGTGTACTATAGGTAAATGCAGTTCTTTCTATGTTCTCTCTTACAAACACCTGAAGAATCATGTCAAGATTTCAAATAGGAAGCTATATTGAAGCACAGAAGCAACTCAGAATGGAAGATCCACAGAAGGCTAAGTGTGTCTCACATTTAACCCAGAAAAACTGTAAACAATACCACTCAGGAAAGCGATTTCAGGAGATATAGCAAGCCTGTATGCAGTACAGATTGCTTGTTATGTAGGTTGAAAACTGTTTGGACAGCTAGGCTTGAAGGCTTAGCATCTCGTTGGTGGAAGGCAGTGAGTGCAGGGTAAGGAGGTTGGGGTTGTATAGTCTGGGGAAGGCTATGCTGCAGTCTAATGTCAGGCCTCCACTTGCCTGAAAAGCGGTCGTATGGGTGCCCAAGTTAAACCCTTCCTCGTAGGGGCACAGAGTGTAAAACCAAAACAAACCCTGAAAAAGCCATGCCTAGAAATTGCAGCTTGATAGGTTCAGATTGCACGTTAGGAAAAAACGTCTTACCTAGGGAGACAATAAAGCATTGAAGCATATTATCCCAAAGCACTATGGAACTTCCATCCATTGGGGAAGTTGAATGTTGGCTAAAAAATAGGAACCCTCAAACAGATGACATGCTCTGGTGTAAGCAGGAATTGTAATCCAAGTAGAATCTGGGACTGGAGGTCTTCAGAGGTCTCTTCAAATTAGTATTTGTATGATTCTGAGCGGCTTTGCCCTGGTATTCATTTTACATATGAACAATATCAAACAGAGCTATTTGTCTTCAATTTTCTGCCAGTAACAGACCGTTTCCCAGCTTTTCCTTTGTACTAGGAAAAAGAGTTAAATATCATTTTGGCTTTCACATTCAGATAATAGCTAAGAAGAGCCCGGAGGCAACTGAACCAGAGACAGGGGACAGAGAGAGAGAGAGAGGTACCCCTGAATGCCTTGAGTTACTACTTTTGAAATTAACCTTACTGCTTTTTGAAAGTCTGGTGAAAGAGAAAGAAATGACATGTTATATTACATTTCAAAGAATCTCTTCTACAAAGTCTCAGTTTCTGTACATATGTGAAGTGTTGTAAAAATTAAATGGGAATGTTGTCAGGAAATCCTTTTGATTATTTTAATTAAAAAAACCTGCTTCCCTCTGAAGTTCTGTGGTAATGAACAACTAGTTACTGTTATCTTTTGTTTCCAAGTTTTAGAGCAGAGGACTCACATACTGCAATGTTACTATATATATGAAAAAGCTCTGATATTAATTGATATATATTTAGAATTGAAACTTTTCTTATGTTTCAATTTGGCTTTAAAAAAAAAGAAAAAAAAAAAACGTTGATAGCCACAGCAGAGTTAATGCTGTTTCTGAAGGCCTAAAAGCTGGTTTTCATAATTAAGGGCTATTGAATGAAATTAAACAAATAATGTATTAACACTGTACGATTAGCAGCACTCTCATATTGTACTATTGTGAAATTAATGTAGGTTTAGCAAAAAGTTTTAAAAATTAATTTTACCAGTACTACGTAAGTCTTTTAAATGAATCAGTGCCAAGGCCATTACTCCATCCATAGTGCTCCTCTCTTCTACAGCTCCTCATCTGTTTCCTGAACCGTATATGATTTGTCTGAGTTTTGCCCATGATCCTCACTAAAATGTGGTGAATACAATGTACTAAGAAAGAGATATTTGCTATAATTAAAAAGTGTCAGTGCTGATCTTTGTGAAATGTGTTGTGCCTATGGGGGAAGAGACCTACTTTGAAGTAGACAGGAATGAGCTTGTCTAGTTGGTGGGTTTAATTTCAGCCTACAGTGGCATCTGCTGATCTGTTTGGTGATAACCATTTTCATCTGTGTTACCATGTTGGTGGAAGGGTTAGGTACTGCCGTGTTTTCAGAATGCCTGGAATCTTGTAATTTTCAGGGGCAGACTTTCTACATTGATAGATATATATAAATCTGGTGATAGCATCTTGTACCACATCAAAGGCAAGTGTAGCGACTCATTCTTCAACTTCAGCCTTTAAGACTGTGCTGTCCTTTCCTAATAAATGTAACTATGTTGTATACCTGGATCAGCGTAGGGATTTTTCATAAAATGAAAGAATCACAGAATCGTTTAGGTTGGAAAAGACCTTTAAGATCATAGAGTCCAACTGTAAACATAACACTGCCAAGTCCACCACTAAACCATGTCCCGAAGTGCCACATCTACAAGTCTTTTAAATACCTCCAGGGATGGTGACTGAACTGCTTCCCTGGGCAGCCTCTTTCAATGCATGACAACACTTTCAGTGAAGTCATATTTCCTAATATCCAATCTAAACCTCTCTTGGTGTAACTTAAAGCCTTTCCTTTTGTCCTATCACTTCTTACTTGGGGGAAGAGACCAACACCTACCTCACTACAATCTTCTTTCAGTTTGCTGTAGAAAGCAGTAAGGTCTCCCCTCAGCCTCCTTTTCTCCTGACTAAAGAGCCCCAGTTCCTTCCGCCTCTCCTCATGAGGCTTGTGCTCCAGACCCTTCCCCAGCTTTGTTGCACTTCTTTGCATGACTCCAGCACCTCAATGTCTTCCTTGCAGTGAGGGGCCCAAAACTGAACATGGTATTCAAGGTGCGGCCTCACCAATGCCAAATATAGAGGTGTGATCACTTCCCTAGTCCTGTTGGCCACACCATTTTTTATACTAGACAGGGTGCTGTTGGCCTTCTTGGCCTCCTGGGCACACTGCTGGCTCGTGTTCATCTGGCTGTCAACCAGTACCCCCAGGGGCCTTTTCCTGGAGTAGGAAGGCAGCTTTCCAGTTACTCTTTCTCAAGCCTGCAGTGTCGCATGTGCTTGTTGTGACCCAAATTCAGGACTTGACAATCAGCCTTGTTGGACCCCATGCAGTTGACCTCGGCCAATCTATCCACTTTGTCCAGATGCCTCTGTACCTTTCCTGTCTGGTGTGCTCCATTTCCAGGACTTTTGACTACAGGTGGTCACATTTGCCCATCTTCTGATGAAGCTTTTTACTGAAGATGCAAATACTTTGTTTTGCTCCTTGCCTGCCCTATTTCCCTCGCATTCTGTTGTCTCCTGGCTCCCATGCTTACCTCAGTCCTTGGCTAAGTTGATTTTTTAGGGTTGTTACTGTCTGTGCAGTAATAATTTATTTTTTTTTCCTCTCTCTTTTTTGGGGGGTGGGTGGAAGTGGGTGGTGGTGGTGGAAGTGATGGTTGTTAATAGAAAGGCAGACAGATCACAGCATCACACTATATAGCTTTGGAGTTATACATCTGACCACTGTAAATCTGACTGAACTTATTACTCCCTTTTAAGTGTAACTTGGACTGATTTATCCTGAAATAAAGCCAGGAATTGCAAAGTCATTCCACAAAGAATAGAGACTAATCTCATTTTAGCCACATGCAGATAGCTGTGCTCTTCACATGGATTCCTCAAAAGAAATTTTCAGACGTAAGAACTCAGTAGAAAAAAGCTAAATTTTGTGATATAATGGTACTTTTTATGTAGAACACATAACAAGGAATATTGCAGCTTATCTGAAGACAAATACCAAACTTCTTTCTCCAGTGACAGCAATTACTTGCCTTTATATTTATAGAAAATAATTCTTTTGTAAGAGAAGAAATTCCACAGTGCGAGAGCAAATATTTCAAATGAAGCAAGTGATGTGTGTGGAAATTTGATATGTTCATGAAACAGTGTTGTGTGCTAAAGTAAATAGATATTTTTCCTTTACAAATGGAGGAGCTGGAGGTACTGGAGATGCTGCAACTTCTCTTCCCTATATTGCCACATGCCCTTACTTTTCTTTGCCCCTTATTATTGGCTTCTCATTTGACATTCCTGTTCTGTTTACAGTCCTTACTTACAGTGTTGTGGTTATCATTGTCCTAATGATACAAAAGAAAACACTTTCTTAATGTATTGTGAAATATAACATGGTTTGTAATCCTGTATGTGCCTTTAAAGACAAAATGCACCACTCACTGAATATAGTGTCATCAGACACCACATTTTGACATGTTTGTCTGAAATGGTGGTCCTTTGCATATTTTGGAAATAGCACTCTGGTGTACTAATCTCTGGGAAAGTATTTTTTGTTATTGTTGGCTCCCAAGTTTAGTGTGCAGCTCTCAGCTGATGTACTGTACATTATAGAAAAATGCTTGTGACTCAGCTAACAAAAACCCAATGAAGTGTCTAAATTAGGAATCTGCTTTTTGTGTCTTTTTTTGGTGCTTTTTTTCTTATTTCTGCATGCTGTCCTCTCTTATTGTACGCAAGACAAACAATCTTCTGCAAACGTGTGGATACTGGCAAGACCACACTTCATCAGTTTTATGTAATCAGCGATACCACTGAAAAGAAAATTTACCATTTTCATACCACAACTAGAAGGCAAAAGTCCATCAGACTTTAAATTATATTTAAGTATAGATTAATTATTTTAAAATAGCAGTGCTGTTGGAATGCATAGAATGGACTTCTTTTCTTGCACTACATTAATTTAGATGTCAGCCTTTACATGTAGCTATAATAAGGTACAATTGCAGTGTATGTTTTCATTGTAGACTGAAGCATATGTCTTAGCTTCAAATGAGTGTTCATAATAATTCTGGCTATAAAACCATCAGAAAAATGTGATAAAGTATCTAACTGAAACAGATAATGAAATAACACTAATAAGTCTCCACTACAAAACTATAACCTTATTTTGTTACTAAAGTTATTGATAGGTAATTCGGAGAAATTTGTAAGATTTACTGGCTGAAATGTCAAACCTGACTGTATACAGGTTTTTAGAAAAAAACAAAGATGGTACAAGTCACGTGCTACAGCATAAGGAGGGGTTTTCACTTGGTTTGCTTATGGAATTAAATTTTGTAGTTTAGTGATCTCGTCATTGTGTGTCACAATATTAAAATGTATCTGGATTAGGTCACTACCTGTTTTTTTCTTGCACCTAAATACCCAATATGAGCTGATTGCAGCTGCTGAATATGATTTCCTGTGATTATTGGACATTTGAGAATGAATTTTCTTGAGTTATTGTGAAGAAAGTTGTTGGGCTCTGAAAGGCACAGCTGCTGCTCACCAAAGGGGTCCTTTCCTTTTGGTAACTCCTCACAGTTATGAATTCATAACTTGAAAAGGTCTTTTCAGTAGATTCAGTATTACTGTGCTTTAATAATCAAATGTAATTGGCTTATTTCTTTTGAATTCATTTGCTGATGCATAGTAAAACATTAATTTAATTTTACATGTGTTTAGTCTAATAGAGCTGTGAATAATTTCAAGGAACGCCCGTAACTGAGGCTTGTCAGTAAATGCCTGATTTCTTATGCTTGATGACTTTCCCAAGTTTCCTAAGCATGTCCCAGTTTCATTCCTGTATTGGGATAACTGTTTTGACACAGCCCTCAGGAAGGAGGCAGCCATCAAAATCCTTATCACTGGACTTAATAAATGTAGGACAATCTCCTTTAACAAGAGACAGATTTAGATGTAAGCAGACCACCCCCTGTGCCCCCATGTGATCTCTGCAATCCTCAGTAATAGAGAACTGAAACCATCAACAGGCTACATAAGGTAGTCCCCTGGGCTGCTGGGCTTCTGTGAGGAGTTCAGTCTTCCATTCAGGTGTTCACAGTTGCATTTGTATTATTTTCACTTGAGCTTTTGTTCTGCTTTCTGAACAGCAGTTGAGGCTTGGGTTTGAATAACTCCTTGCCAACAAAATAGTACTTATCACTTTTGTGTTGTTGTTGCTATATAGATTTTTCCAAAGAGAAACTCCTTGAAAAAGGAAGAAAAGTAAACAAAACTTAAGCGTTCCTATCTGTGCATGCTATACAAATACTTTAGGAAAAGGGGAAGAAACAAGTATTGATGCGTCTGTTTTCTCTCTGTACTATAGGCGTGCAGGATCCTCAGCATGAGAAGATAATTACTGTGACTACTAATGGAAGTATTCACAGCCCCAAGTTTCCACACACATACCCACGCAATACTGTACTAGTGTGGAGATTAGTAGCAGTAGAGGAAAATGTATGGATACAGCTTACTTTTGATGAAAGATTTGGGCTTGAGGACCCAGAAGATGACATTTGCAAGTAAGTCACTATTCTTTAACTTAAAAAAATCTGAAGGGCGGTGTGGGAGGGAGATGGAACAAAAGTGTTGCTTGAGTTTTGGAAAAATTACATGCATGTCAATATATTTATAAAATGTATCTTGTAAAATATTAGTTTATGATTTTCTTTTGCAGTGCTAGAGAAGGACTTCATGCTTGGTAGCTTTGAGGTCCCCTCATTTTCCTTCTGCATTCAGTGTCTGGGCTATAGGTCCATTATGATACAAAAAGCTGAAATATTTAATCTTTCTCTCAAACAAAAGTTTTTACACCTGGGAAAATATTCTTGACAGAATGTTAGAGGAATTAATGTCTAATTTTTATAGAGAAAATTTGAGTAAGCAAGTTACCTAAAGTGGAATTCAGGTCATGGCACAAAATACAACATCCTTATTTATATAAAACCCCTACTCTACTGCACAGTATTTTAATGGCCTTTAATGGTCAAGTTCTCAGTTTTTCTATGAAATTACAGCACTTGCAGTATTATGTTAAATGGCATTCCTCAATGATCTTGTTTTTTTCTGGACTTCAGCAAGTATTCTGCCTGCTCAGTCACTGTCACAGGTTTCTGTAGGACCTGTAGAATCTGTTCTTCCTTCCTATGATTCGCAGCTGAAAGCTTCATTGCCTGAGAGAGAAACAACTGTGACATAAGAGGCATCAGAATGGATGCAGTTCTGAACCAAGCCATCTGATTGATCATGTTTGGGGTACTTTAAAAGCAGTAGGGGCTTCCTGTGGGTGGGTGAAAGGGGAGAGTTCCTAAACTCTTGTATCCTGTATCTGTCTGCTATCATAGCAACACATCGTAAAAAAAACCTACGTGTGAATAGTGGTATATTGCCTGACCTCTTCTCAGTAAATTAAGTAACAGATAAAACATGTCATTCGAATGGTATGTCCTCCTTTGATGTATGCCTGGAGAGGTACTTCACATGAGATTTTTCTTTCAAAATAAATTTTTCGTTTGTTTCGTTTTTCTCTTTGTGGTTTTGTTTTTGAGTACCTTGTATATCTATTTGATTTGATTCTTACTTTCAGCTTTTTTGATTGACTAGTGTTTGCTCGGTTTTATATCTTGAATCAACTTTTGATAATAAATTCCAATTTCTCCTCCTTAATTTTGGAGCTGAGGTTCATATCAGATGGACAGATATCTTTCATAATTCTGAAGGGAGTCATTGTCAAGGCCAAGTCAAATATAATTAAAATATTAAGTACTATAAACATATGTTTGCTCAGATAAGTGCACTCCCTTTGCTCAGATAAGTGCACTCCCTTAAAGAAATTCTTTTCTTTAAATGAAACCTTAGCTTGCTTTTTTTTTTCTTTGCATATGGCAGAGTGAAGTGGCAAGTGAAAGAAAATCCAGGTAGGGTGAGTCATTCGTCCACTTGCAAAGAAAAAAGTAAGATAAGTTAAAATATTTTAATATTATAACTAGAATAATATTTTAATGGGAGTACATTTGTTTTAAGTAAACAATGTTTTGTTTAAATACAAAAGTACTGGTCGAATTAAGAAACAGTAAATAGTCATCCATAACCTTCACTCAGTCATAATATTAACATGCTGGTATTTGTGTAGGGATACCAGGAAGTTGTATGAACGCAATTCCTGATATGTGCATTTTGAGGATATATTAGGCTTTTTGGGTTGGAATATATAATCCTCTGAAGAAGAGAGTTAAATTGTCAGTTTTAACCAGACGAAAAAGCATAGCTAGGATTCCTGTGAAATTTAAATTCAGTAAGAAGCTCAGTAAAGCAAGAGGAAGTGTACTTTGTTCGAAGTGAAGGGAGTATAAATAACTGACAAGCTGAGGAAATAACTAAAACATAGGGAGTTTAACTATGTAAAACAATTCTACGCAGGTCATGTTAGTCACTGGTTATCAGAGTAATATCTCTTTGTAAGTAATGTCTTGTATTTATCGTCTCTTATAGTTTCCAATAAAATTATTTAATCTTTTTTTCCAGTACCTTCTGTTGAAGAGCTGAGTTTTTATTGGCTCCATCCCATGCTATTTATTAGTCCACTGTGTTTCTGCCATCTTGAAGCAAATTGGTATTGTATCTATAGAGAACTCAGTGGTTTCATAGAATGGTTTAGGTTGGAAGGGAACTTAGAGGTCACTTAGTTCCAATCCCCCTGTCATGGGCAGGGAGCTCTTTCACTAGATCAGTTTGCTCAAAGTTTTATCCAGCCTTGTCTTGAACACTTCTAGGGCTGTGGGCATCCATGACTTCTCTGGACAACCTATTCCAGTGCTTCACCACCCTCACAGGAAAAAAGACTCTTCCTAAAAATCTTATCTAAACCTCCCCTCTTTCAGCTTAAAACCATTACCACCGCACTTCCTGATAAAGAGCCCCTCCGCTTTGTTTTTACTTGCAGTTCAAGTAAAAACAGTTTACTTCCAGTAGTGACTGAGGTAGAGCATTTGCATTACAGGAAATTCTATGACCAGCCATCCTGACCCAGCCTGACCTAGAACAGCATTAACATGCACAGTCTTAATTGTTGTGCTAATTCTCACCAGTCTTAAGCATGATTGCTGTCTTCTGTATGTTTTGGAAACAAAGGTTAAATTATAAGGGGTTTAGAAAAAGACTTCTGATATTTTGTTTGTATTTCTCCAGGTGATTTTGATGTACTTGAAATTTCTGCAGTTCACCTCTGCATTGCTTAAAATACAGCTAATAATTTTTTTTTTTTTTTTTTATAACAGTAATTCTTCATCTACGCTGCATCCTTTCTATGGTCAAAATGTTAAGAATCCCACTGTGTCCTTTCCAAAGTGGACAAAACCGCCAGTTCACATGGAAACTAAATCCATGCATGCATCTCAGAAGTAATTTAGTTTATGTGGTGGGTAACATGGTGTATAATTCTCTGCTGTATTGAAGAAATTTCAGCCTAGTACACTTTGTTCAGTTTCAGTTGTGACATGCAAAAGACAAAGGTTGTGAACAAAAGAATCCCCCAGCAGACCAAACAAACACAGAGAGAATGATGCAAACTCCTGGCTGTTTTGTGCGGTACTGTTCAGATGATAGAACTGGCAATGAATTTTCCTTACATCAGTGAATTTCTAGCTATCAAAGGCATAGTGGCTTTACATTATATTGTGTATGTCCACCTTTTCTGATGAAGAAAAGGAGCTTTTTTTCTGCTGATATGATAGTTGATATGGCAAGTCATTATTTCCATGATGCTAGCCCCTCAATGCTGTTTTAATCATGAGGCCATTAGATTTCTTTGACTGACAGCTCCTACCAACAGGGAGATCCTATAACTCTCTTTGACCAGGAGGGACTGATTTTTTGCTCAATTATTGCTTGTTGTCCAGAATTGTTGCTTTCTGTCTCTGAGAACATGCAGTGATAGGATAAACTCCTCTGTGACAGGAAGACAGATTTAGCTTTCCTACAAGAAGAACGTGGGTGCTGTAGTTTCCTGTGATGGGGGGTCGATTATGGTAGTAATGCTAAACTCTCTTCCTGTGCACAGAACGGCTCTAGTTGTTCATCTTGGTGGTGGCTGCAGCTGTTCTTTCTAATCATTACATGATTACAGTCTGTTTGACTTTTATTATATGTAATAAAACACAGATATGTGTTACAAATCCAGAGTGCAATTACTGTAGATAAGATTATAAGGATAAAATACGTGAGTAAAAGAACATGGAACCAATCGGTAGTTGAATACTAGATACCAATATCTTCATTTCAGTATAGCTGTACTAATTTTTGACTCTCTTCAGTTCTCTACTAATTTAAAGTAAGAACTATAGTCTGTTTCACATGGGGTTTGTTTTGTTTTTCTTGGGGGAGCAAGGGGACATTTAGCAGCTGCATATTTGAATCTGTTCATATATTTATACATGTGGAGCACTTACCTATGTTTTGATGTTTTGAAAGAAATCTTGCCTAGTTAATACATGCAATATGTAGAACTTTTGCCTGAAGAAAATAAATAAAGCTGAAGGCAGCTGTTAGTGCTGACGTGGGGTAAAACATATGTGAGCAGGACTGTGACTTCACATCAAATTAAATACTTAACTCTTAATACTGTGAATGTCCTTCCTCTGAGGGTTCTTAGAATGGTGCTTTAAAATACAGAGCCACATGCTTTAAATTACCTACCTTGCTTTTCCCTAGTGCTTCACTGAGCTACTTGCCTTTGCTTCAGATCTGTTGTGACTGAACTGTGTCTAAGGTCTTCCCTTCAGTTAAGGGAACATCGAGTTTCTGTGATAGAAGCTGTAATATAACAGGCTTCAAAAGTCATATATGTTCCTAATGAATGTATTGTTAGGAATTGTTGACAAGGGTTAAAGACTTAGAAAATTTGACTCAGTCTGACAAGACCGAAACAAGTGTATTGAGAAGAAACATATAGGCACTGCCTTTAATAGGAAGGAAGATATTTGCTTACCTTTTTTTGACATAAAATGTGTTAAATACATACTATGCAGTAACAAGTAAACACAATAAAAAGGCTAAACATTTTGTTATGTAATTTTCCTTTCTTATAATTACTACAAATCTAGCGTGTGGAGTAAAATAGAGGTAGATAAATGAAGCTCCTAAGTGCTTCTGTAAAAAGAGAACAGATATTTTGCTTTTGTTTGGCCCCTTGGTATGGGAGCACCTTACAGCATCAACAGAGTGTGTGCATGAAAATTTCAGCACCGTCTTCTTGTAAAATGATGAAATTCTACCTCCCTACTCCCTCTCCCTCCTCAGGGAAAAAATATACATATATATATATATATATATATATTTGGTTTTCCTTGAGACTACTGTAGAAGCAACATTGATGTATGTGCAAAGAACATACAAGTATCAAGCATAGATTCAGAAAGAATGTAACTCAACTTAAAACAAGTATTAATTCTGGGGCTTTTGAGGGCAATGAGTTTCTTAGCAAGGTCTAGTTCCCAAGAAGATTGTTTTCTGGACAACTGATGGGCTGTCCTTACTGTCAGACAGTCTTAAATGCTTCTGGTAGACTGTGATTACAGAGGGTGAAGTTATCTCTCTGCTAAGTACGAAGTTCAAGTCGGCTTTGAATAACTGGACAAAGACCTTTAAATGAACTCTCTATTTAAGACAAACTGGTGCATATAATGTTCATGGCAACTCCTGTCACTAAGCAGCTGGGCTGCTGGGATTTGTGCTGCTTTTTTTTTCTCCTTTTTTTTTTCTTTGCCCTCCCCCTCTCTTCTGAAGGTTCAGTTTCCTACTGACAGCTCCATTTGAAGATTTAGAAAACAGTGAGGACAGCCTCAACGTTTCTAAGGCTTCAAATTGGAGAAAAAAAACTAGTTTGTACCAAATTCACAGACTCTGTTTTCAGAGGTGAGTGTTATAGTGAAGGCCAGTCCTCAAAGCTCTTTTCTTACAGCTGTTGCCTCAGAATTTCAGTGTGTTTAATTTTAGCTACCTGTTTTTTATGAGGTACTGTACATATGGTCTGGGCTCAGTTTAGGTGACTCTACATATCAGTGATACTTAAAGGCTCTTTCATTGTTGGCTATAACTTCTTCACCGAAAGTGAAGTCATACTAAAGTTACAGTTTATAATAGCTCTGTTCTGCCAGTCAGATCCATTTGGATGGGATTGATTCCATTAATATATAGAGTTACAAAAAGCATGTGAACTCTCTTTCCTCAAACGCAGTTTCGTTTTTACTTTTTTTTTTCCCAACACATGAATTATATGTTAATCACTTCTATTCAGAGTCTAAAAGGTAGTCATATAATTTAAACAGCTGGATGAGTTGTAGCATTCAAGTACCTTAGATTAATTGAGATACTGATAGGAAAGGATTATTATGAAATAGCTAATTTAAGCTGAAATCCTCAGTAGCAATATCAATGTTTTACTGGTGGCAGGAAGGTGGAGCAGTGTGTAGAAAATGCCATAAAACTAGTGTTAAAGCAGCTGGTGGAGTAATTTCTTCTGGGGTTTTTGGAGTTGGGTTTTTTGGTTTTGATTTTCAGTTGCTTAATCCATTTGCAAGAAAACTGAATAGTGATACCAGTTCGAGAGAGATTTAATGGATTCAAATGAAGGATGAGAGTTGGGGATGGGGATCAAAGCTTTTAAGAAAGGTTAGAATAGTTTAGGAACAGAGTCCTTTGGTTATCTAAAAATTGGGGGGGGGTTACATATAAAGAAAAATATTAATACTTAATAAAAACGTTATTTGTTTCATGTGGGTTCAGCTATAACAATGTTGTTTCAGTATAATGAATGCAGAAGAGTCCAGTACATTCATACATCCTACTTTCCTATGTTTTGAAGAAAAATTGAGTCGTTTTCACATCTAAAGAAGTAACTGGATATGTTTCTTTTCTATTCTTATTCTATTGAACAAAAGTGTGGTTCCTTGTTTGGTAGGGGCAGTTTTTGTTTTATTTTTTAAGAAAACTGGCTTTTATGAATTTTCTATGATTCCACAAAAAAATTACTGGAATGATTCAAATACTGACTCATCTTTCAGCTGGTCCTATTCTGCTGGCTTAGCTACTGTCTGTAGTTCACTCTGTGGCAGAGGTGTGTCCAGTATCCAGAACTATACACGTTACTTTGCATTCTCTACTCTTTATTAGAAATTGCTTAATACCACTTGCATGATAAGTTTTGTAAAATTGACAAAGCAGATATTGCTGGCAGTAAAAGA
Organism: Cuculus canorus; assembly: GCF_017976375.1. Classification (NCBI taxonomy): domain Eukaryota; kingdom Metazoa; phylum Chordata; class Aves; order Cuculiformes; family Cuculidae; genus Cuculus; species Cuculus canorus. The sequence continues at coordinate 45,152,245 of NC_071404.1, forward strand.
AGATAAAACAATTAGACAACCAAACTGCAGTACAGTTATAACTGAGACTGTTCTGTAACACATATTTCTTAAGCTTCAAAAGGAGTAAACTCAGTTATGCAGAAGGGATGTGTAGCTGCAAAATTTTACTTTCTTGGCAAACTGGAATGCCACATAAGAAAGGGAAAGAGGAGATTCTTCTCTGAGTAGAATGGGAGAACAGCATAGACTGCATGAGGCTATCAGAAGGACATGATACACAAACTTAAGGGCTCTCACTGCATTCTTGCCTACACGCCTTTCTCTCCTTTTCAGTAAACCCAGCGTTCATTTTTAGTATCCAGTGTTGCTAGAGGACACTATAATGGATATTATTTTGCAAGTAATTTAAAATCTATTTTCACAGCCCAGGTGAGTGCTAGGAGAGTGATTGCTGATGAGTGGGCAGTTGACATAATCCTTTACTCCTTTTTCAAACCAAAGGCTATGCTCACTGACTTAAAAAACATTTTCGGCTCCTTAAAATTCCTTCCTGGTCCTCTCAGTCTCAAGCAAGCTGTTTGAATAAAGTAAACTATGTCCACAGTATCAAAATATTTTTGTAAACTGTCCTAATCCTAATTTATTGCTTCTGATATTGTTTCGTGTTACTGTAGTTGGCTGTGTTTCTAATGGTGTAGACTGAAGTTATTTTCTTTGAAAATGAGAGTGGCACTGCTGAGTCTTGCTTCTGCCTAGCGCACTTCTGGGAACAGGTGTTATTAATGGAGTTCCTCTACTCTTATTCCACCACTTATTAAAAGATACAAGTAAATGTATTTTATAAGTGGACACAAAACCACACTGTGAGCCATTACCACCTGACCTCAGGGATGTAGACGGACCCTGTAGCCACCTGCTGTTTCTGGTGTGGGTCTATTAAGTTCTGATGTCAAGAGAAATGCAAGCTGCAAAGGCAGGCCTATGGTATAATCTAAAGTTCCCTTGTGTGGTGTCTGAATATTCCAGTTTATACTTAGCACGCTCTCCGTTTCTATATATTCTGGTTACTGAAATTCTAAATACAGTTAAGACCACAGGCTCGCAGTCAGGCTTATAACCAGCTTTCTCCTATTTAATCAGCAGAAATAGTAGACATACCAACTGTCCTATTCCTAGAAGGACAATCTTGTTTCTTCACCTGCTACACAGCTTTTCTTTTTCTCTTCCTTCCCTTGTCCTCTTCCTTTCCCTTCTCTCTCTCGCCAGATGCTGTGATCACTTCTTTATGTGTATCATCAACATTTTCACAAAGTATGTTGCTTACATGAAATTGTAGTTAGATAGTACTACAAGCAAATATTGTCAGTCAGGAAAATCAGCAACAGTCCTGTTTTGCAAGTGATGCTGTTCCTGTAGGATAAAGTAGAAGTGACATGTAATGCAATTTACATTAATCTGTTCTTATCTGACTAACAAGATATCTGGGAAGATGCACGTGCATGAGAAATTGTAAGAGGGAAGATTATTTATTATAAAAAGGTGATGTGGGAGTATCCTAGAGATTTTCATAAGGTAAAATAAATAGATGTTTTCCTTTTCTGACAGTAACATGAGAACAGGGAAACCAATAAACTAGTACCAATAATTAAGAAGTACTGTTTCAGGCTAGCATTTGGTTCACACGTGCTGACTGAATTACTAATAAGTTTGTATGATTTTATGACCATTAACTTACAAGTAGGTAAACTAGAGTAAGAGGAAACTCCTTACACTCTGTAGATGAAAGATGATCTCCTGATGGGGTTGGGAACACATTTTTTCTGCCTCCTGCAGTGTTAGTGTCTGATCAGTTACATTGTAAGGTTTTTCAACTTTCTGTTCAAGAAGCTATTCCTAGCCTGTCCTGAAGCAGCATATTGGACTTTGTGGCAAATAGTCTGCCCTGGATTGGTAAATCCTGTGTGCTAGTGTAGCAGACGAGAGGCCATGTTATCATATCACTGAATTACATAAAGAAATAAAAGTGATTTAATTTAAATAAACATAAATAGAGCCCCAGTCTCCATTGAGGTAGGCAGGAAGGAGGAAAATGGAAGAGGGGAAACCTGGCCAGGTGTGTAATTCTGCTGTATCATCAGAGGGTGCTTAAAAGGATGAAGTGCTGCCTGCACTGTCCTGGGTGAATCTTCACATGCTAAAAATGCCCTTTAGAATTTTTGTTGATCTTTTCTAAAATATGCCATTCTTTGATGTGAATAAGATAAGTATAGGTAACGCCCAAGAAATTTGGCAATTAGTCTTTTAAAAGGAAGTGTTTGGGGAAACATCTTATTTCCTTCTTACCTCCGCTTTTGATCTGCAGGATTGTAGTGTTTCTTTCTATAAGATTCTTATTCAGGTGCTTGAAAAAATTCTATTAACAGAATTTATACTGGTATAACACACATAAATAAGTTCATAGCATGGGCTATCTAGGACTGAATTCTGTGGTTGCTCTGTTCATGAAAATACTTATATATACTTTATCCCTATCAGTAGTTTAACACGTGCTTAAATAATTACAGTGTTGCTGTCTTAATATAGAATTGCTTTGTTTTAGAGCCAGAGGTACATTTACCAATATATCTAGTTTACAATTTCTCATTATTGTGGAAAAGTTAATGCCCCTTTCTCCTCACGGTATATTCATGTGCTTAAGGTGGAGATTCTTAAGTATTTACCTGTGCACCTACATACCAGTGATGATCGTTTATTTGCTAGAGGTGTTCTTGCGTCAGTTTACTTGTCATCAGGGTAAAGATATCTTTTCAACAGTACTCAGTTTATTTATTGACACTGAAATTATATTTTGATATAAATGAAGGTTTTGAGGAGGAAAGGCAAGAGATAAAGTTCTTTTTGCATTAAGGGCTTTGCCACCTTTTTGACACCTGTTCACCAGGTGACAAAAGCTATTACACAAAATGTACAGGTCTCAGTTTCACAGGATGCCTCAACTTTTCAGGAGATCCACCAAAACCAGAAGTGTTTTCTGCTAGATCGGGCAGTGGTAATGCAACAGTTAAGGTTGTCCTGGCTGTTTGATTTGGAGAAATTTTCTTTTCATCAAAAGTGTTCAAATGTTTGAAGAGCAGAATTTGGGGATTTGAACTCTACCTTCTTTTATGGTTTCACTTGCAGTGTTTTAAATGTCTATTTATGATCAAAATGGATGACAGTAAATGAAGAGGAATAAAATTGAAATCTAAGGATTAAAGTTATTTGCGTTGGTTTTTTTAATGTATGCTAAAGAACAAGGTAGAAATACAGAGAGTGTGGTTGTGTTAGTAGCCTCAGGCTGTTACTAATCAGTATGAAAAAAGTTTAAATAGCAAGAACCATGGCAACCATCTAACATTTGTGAATGAATCTGTGTTTCCATAAGGCAGTTATTAATGTACAGTACTGCATATTCTAAAGTAGATGTATTCAAAGTAAGTTGGCTCAGAAACTACAATCCATATTTGGTGAATGGCAGTTAGAAATGTTCTCTGTTTATACCTTGAGTATTTTTATTTCATGGAAAATGTAGACATGACAGGATACTTGGGGGTTTTATGCTCATTTGCAGTATTGGCTGGAAGTGCTGTATATTGCTGGAAGGGATGCTTGTGTATAATTAAACATTATTTTCTGAGTACAAAAAACTGATCTCATCAGTTATTTATTTGGATTATATCTGGGTATGCTGTTTCTTTCCAGTGACTGTTAAGACAGTTATATGTAAGATCAGCAGATACAGGTGCTACTATGGAAATTTATTTCATGTCAAATCATTGCCATTCTGTCCTCTTTTCTCTCTCTTTTTTTTTTTTAAACATTAAAATATCAAGCATGACAGACCAATGTCTACGATTAGAACATATTTTTTTTTTTTATTTTCAATTGTTGATTAATCTGCAACAATGCCCGATGGAGTTTCCTCTTACAGTGAAAGACACTGCTAAGTCCTTCTAAAGAGGATGAATTCCTTAGAAACTGAAGTCAAGTGGTTCTGGGTAACTTTTTTGAGAACTCTCAAAAATCCAGACAAAACATTTAGATATTTAAGGTTTTCTATCAGGTAGTCTTCTAAAACCAGTTTTATTCCAGCGTTCCATCTTTACTGTCACTCAAAGTAGATTTGGTCCCGTGTTTCCGAGCAGAATAATTTTTGCTGAGCTTTTACCCTGCATGGAGTATTTTCTGGTGCTGCCACAATCTCACCGTTGCAGCCAAGGTCTCTCCTCCTTTCCATTCCTATAGGAAATTTGCTTTCTGTATCACTTGATTTTTTTCTCTGCTGCCTGGCTGGCAAGTGTTGTTATTAATAGTTAACTTTTACTGATCTGCACTGCTAGTGATCTGTAATTTCAGAAACTTTGTGTCTCCTGAACTGAGTGGTGGACTGGACTGAATGAGCAACATTTTCCAGCCTGAGGTTCAAGTAGATTTTGCTGGCAAAAAATACAAAACAGTATGAAGTAAATTAGTGCATTTGAAGAGCAAATAAATCTATTAAACAGCTGTTTTGAAGCTTGCAAACTTGGGTGGCAGTTGGCCAGGCCAGGTAGTACAACTATGTTGAAGGGCAAAAAAAATATCAAAAGTAAGATTTCCTTGTAGATAAACTGAAAAACAGTGTACAAGTACCTGCAGTTTCTTAGTTACCAATTGTTTATTTTTTTGGGTCATTTTGATTTTCATCTCACATGATGTATCTTTTATCTCTGTCCCTTGGTCTTACTTGCAAAACTTAATTGTCAGTGGCAGGGGCAGTATTGGTAATAGAAAAGAACGTAAGTCTCTACCTATTAAATGAATGACGCGGTACATTCTTTTTACAACCATTGCCACATCTGTAGGTTGTTTAGTTTGCCTAAAATCTACAGGACTATGTAAAACATTGCTAATACCCTTACAGTTTTGTCTATACAGATACACAGTTAAGTCAAACGATGGATACCCAAAATTTTTTATTGCACAGGTAATTTAAATATTTCAGTAACAAAAATGAAAATTATTTCAAATGGAGGTGGAAAAGGAAAGAAAATTTTCCTTTAGAATGATGGTCTTAAGATTTTGTTTAGAAAAAGATCAAACTGATAATTTCATTATGACAGTTTTTAGTAATTTTCAGTGTTTCCAAAATTGAACCTGTCTGAATAGAAACCACCCAAGTTCTATTCAATAAGTGTTTTTCTGGTGAACTGGCAGGGAACCTTGAATGCTTTTGGTCTGTGGCTGAGGTAGGTGTTTTGGTGTGTTTTGTCGGCACCAGGAAAACCTTGGAATTCCATGTGCTTTTAATCAAGCTGGAACAGAAATATTACAGTGTTTGACAGGAGAATGTCAGAAAAAGAAAATGGGAACTTTTGTCAACTTCCTGTTGCTTCATGGAAAAAAAAAAACAAATTAAATGGACTCTTTTCAAAGGGGGAAGGAAAAATATATTTCACCTTTTACAAGCTGTTTTAATGGGTGTGCTAGATTTTTGTCTAGTATGCATCTACATAGAGATGGAAGGGTCTAACTTCACTGATACGACAAATTCTTTTACCTCATGAGTTTCTGCTTCTTGCATTCATTGATATGTTTGTGGAATTCCAAAGGCAGAAGGAAGCCACAAAAAGGTTACAAAAGGCTAAGCCAAGGTAAACAGCCTGTCAGAATATGTTTAGCAAATTACAGTGTAAACCACAGAATAAGTATAGAAAGAAGAGGAAAATATATTCCCTTGCATAAAAGCATTTCCTGGTTGGAAAGGCATTGAGGCTTAGAGTTGCTTTTGCATTGCTTCCTTGCTCTTTTCTGATAAACTGTCTGTATTCAAGTAGTTAATTCAATTCACAGTCCCGGGCACCTAAGCCATAGGTGAGAGAAGTGCGTGTTCTGCAGCGGGTGTAAGGAAAGGCATTGTGGGCATCATGAATAAAGGCAAAAGCATTTTTCATCCCAGAAGGGAGACTGGACTATCCCTTGGTCATGAATTTTACTTAGTAATATTTGAATAATATGTTGAACGTAGATAGAACACCAGGGCATTTTAGTCATTGTCAAAGAAGGTTGTGATTTCTCATTTGGACACTGCACAAAAAAGAACGATCATTTGTTTGATTCAGCACATATTTTAACATTTCTTTTACTTTGTTGCAGACTGAAAGTAGCTTCTCAGTTCTTGGATACTTATTCTAGTTTTCTTGCATTTCAAGTACAAGCCTTTTTTGATGGGGAAATAATTTTGGAAGCCTATGCTGTTGTCTCCACTGTTCTCAAACCCCGTGATGTGATGTTGTAGAATTATAGCTGAAATCTTGTTTAATATCTTTATCAACAGTCTGGATGAGCGGATTGAGTACAACCTCAGTAAATTTGCAGATGACACCGGATAGTGCTGGAGTGTCAATCTGCTTGAGGGCAGGACAGCTCTGCAGAAGGTCCTGGACAGGCTGGATCAATGGGGCATGGCAGTTTTATGAGATTCAGGAAGTCCGAGTGCTGGGTTTTGCGCTTTGGTCACAACTCTGTTCAACCCTACAGGCTTGGAGAGGGGTGGCTGGAAAGCTGCCTGATGGAAAAGGGCCTGGGGGTGCTGGTTGACAGCCAGATGAACACGAGCCAGCAGTGTGCCCAGGTGGCCAAGAAGGCCAACAGCACCCTGTCTAGTATAAAAAATGGTGTGGCCAACAGGACTAGGGAAGTGATCACACCTCTATATTTGGCACTGGTGAGGCCGCACCTTGAATACCATGTTCAGTTTTGGGCCCCTCACTACAAGGAAGACATTGAGGTGCTGGAGTGGGTGCAAAGAAGTGCAACAAAGCTGGGGGAGGGTCTGGAGCACAAGCCTCATGAGGAGAGGCGGAAGGAACTGGGGCTCTTTTGTCAGGAGAAAAGGAGGCTGAGGGGAGACCTTATTGCTTTCTACAGCAAACTGAAAGAAGATTGTAGTGAGGTAGGTGTTGGTCTCTTCCCCCAAGTAAGAAGTGATAGGACAAAAGGAAAGGCTTCAAGTTACACCAAGAGAGGTTTAGATTGGATATTAGGAAATATGACTTCACTGAAAGTGTTGTCATGCATTGAAAGAGGCTGCCCAGGGAAGCAGTTCAGTCACCATCCCTGGAGGTATTTAAAAGACTTGTAGATGTGGCACTTCGGGACATGGTTTAGTGGTGGATTTGGCAACGTTATGTTTACAGTTGGACTCTATGATCTTAAAGGTCTTTTCCAACCTAAATGATTCTGTGATTCTTTGATTCTATGAAAAATAGAGTAGGTTTAGATTGGATATTAGAAAACATTCCTTTACTGAAGAAGTAGTGAAGCACAATGTTGTAAATGCTGAAAGATCTGAACTACTTTGTTTTGTTACTTTTCAAGGCAAGTTCAGTCTTCAGTCTAGATGTGCAATGCAAGGAATTTTACTTGCACAGAAGATTCTTTTGGCAGACTCTTGCAGTGCATTGAGCCTGGATAACTGACAGGAATAAAGTTAGTGGCTAAGAATGTCATTATGTGCAGGAAACATGAGGGATTTTTTCTGTTGATGTGAACAGAATTTCTAAATAGTCTCCTTACTGATGGTGAAATATCTATAGCGCAGTGAGCTCCACCTATATTTGTGTTCAGCAGTAAGAAACCAATACTCATATCTCATCTTTTTTTTGAAAACAGCAATTAATGTCTACAGCACTAGATTTGTTTGTTGAACATAAAAGAACAGAAATCCTCTATGGGTCCTGAGGGAGGCATTGCAGAAAGGGAGTCATCATTATAAACTATGCTGTATGTACTGTAGCATGTTGCCATGAGAAAATTACATTTGATTGGCTTATAAACTAGGTTTTAGTAAATTCCTAAAATAGTGATAATTATAATCGTGCACACTGCAGTGCAGTATTAGTGAGTGTTGTACAACAATTAATGTGTTTCCAGATAGATTGCTTGGAAATAAGTGGATATCTGATGATCAGAATAGTATTGGGATAGGGAAGGGGTGACTGAGAAACTTGTCAAGCAAGGTAACAGCAATATCACACAGAAAAATTAGAAATTATTTTGATTTCAAATGACAACTTATTTACAAATATCACATACAAAGATCAAGGGTAAAAGAACAGGTTATAGAAGGCACACCTTGACCAAAAGAATTATCTGGATCTGTCATATGTATCGGAAAGTTGAATTTTATTTGGGTTTTTCAGAACACTTTTTTCACCTCTATTTTACCTCTTAACAAATGGGATTAATTAGCATTTAATTTAGGGGTCTAGGATTTAAACTATGGCATTTGAGTTTCTCATTTACTTCAGGGGTACAGGAAACAAAAAGGTGCAAGAGAAAACACTCCAAGTTGTGCAGAAGCACTAACACCTATACTAAGCCCAGCCCCCCAAACATCTTAAGTCGATAAACATGATGAGTAATTTATTCACTCTACAGGTCTTAAAAGTAGGTAGTTTCATACTATTAACTAACAAATAAATATTATCTTCAGAAACATCATAAGCTGATCTTAAAAAAAAATTCAGTGCTCAAAATCTAATTAATAAATGTGTTGAGCCCTGAAGTCTTAGTACAACTAATGTACACATTGCCTCTGTGATAAGTTATATTCCTGATCAGGAAGTCAAAATGCTAGTGGATCGGTTAAAGGAATTATTTAGTGTTTGGGGGGAAAAAAAGATGGTGATAAACTAATTAGTATCATACGTTCAACAAAGATTTAAAACTGTTGTGCATGGCAGTAATGGATTTTGAACACAGTTAATGAGTATATTCATTGCATTCATTTTTAATGAAGTGGAAAAAACCCTGGTCCTTTAAATGGAGATAATAAATGTGCAAGTCAGTCTTGCACAAACATGCAACACAATAATTTATTACCTGCTGTCTAACTAGGGAGCTGGGAAACATTATAAAGATTAGTTTTACCGAAAAAATATCCAGAAAAAGCTTTAAGAGAAAATGTTTATGAGGTAATAATTTTCACATTAAATATTACTTGGCATATTTGGTAGAGTGTGTGTGCTTGTGTTTTAAAATACGAGTGTTTGCTGTCATCAGAGGTAGGACTGCTTGTACACTTGAAAAGGATTCACTGATATTTACTAATTCAGATATATGTGAGACTTATTTAGTATGTGACTACAAATGTAAGAGAGCACAAAAATATCAGAAATCCTGACATCTTCTCAGAGGTGTGTTATTTTTGTGCTTAGAATACAAGTCGAAGTTTAAAAGTAAAATGAAGACTCAGAAAGCTGCAGCTGTGAAATTCCAGATGCTTACTGTGCTTTAACTGATGCACCCTTGCCTTCCCAAACCAGTGGGCAGTGTTGCTACTGGGTCTCAGAGGGTTTCAAGCTGCATCAGGGGAAACCCAGCTGAAATGGTTAGTGTTTATTCTGTCAGTGGGCAGCTGGGGAACTGACATGAAACAGGTTAAAGCACTGAAACCAGACATACCTTCTAGACCAGTGGCTTTTAATGTTTTTATGACATAGGAACCCCCTAAATATTTTCCAGTGGATGCAAGGACCTTTGTGTGGCAAATTGACTCTTGATAGCAATTGACTGGCATTTCTTAGGTACCTTTCATGGGCCTATTGTGAAGTTGTTCACAGATCTCCAGGGATAAACAGACCATACATTAACAAACAGTGAAACTACAGCAAATATAATATGTTTCATTCTCTCAAAGCTCCAAACCCATATCTGTCTTGTCAATGTTATCAAAATACGAGGTTCTTTCTGACACACACTGCATACAGGTCTTTGCTCAACAAATGTCTCATTGGGAGATGATAAACTCAAAATGTGCTTCCAAGTTTTCCCTAAGCAGTCTTAACCTTCAGGAGTTTATTCACAATTGGTATTACAAGAGGATAAGTTTTCTGTACCAAAAAACCCCTGAACTTTCACTGGTGACATGTAGTATACTGCTAGTAATATTGCAATCTGAGTCACTGTTCAATTTCAGTCTTTTTTCTCTGACTTCATTCTGCTCTATCCCACATATTGTAATTGCTTTCCATAAAAGGAACAAACAAGACCATACTCATGGGTCTTTTCAAAAAGCTAACTCTGCTTTTATTTTTTTAACTTCACTGCTTGATTTTATTATGTATTTAAGCCAGTAGCAACTTGGAAGCTAAGTTTAAAATAATTGCTAGCTGGCTTTGCTAGCGTTAAAAAAACATAAAATTTCCAACTGTAGAGTCAGTTTATTGATTAAGGCTGGAAGTTTATAGGAATTTTATCAGTGAGTAAACATCTGATTTACTTTTCTTTTCAGGTATGACTTTGTAGAGGTTGAAGAGCCTAGCGATGGCACTGTTTTGGGGCGCTGGTGTGGTTCCAGTATTGTACCAGGTAGACAAATCTCCAAAGGAAACCAGATCAGAATAAGATTTGTGTCTGATGAATATTTTCCTTCTGAACCTGGATTCTGCATCCATTACACACTTATTATGCCAGTAAGTAACATGTTTTCCAGAAAAGTTCCAATCTGAAACAAAGCCTTTGAAGTGGTAGCCCAAAAGAATATTTTAATAACTTAGGATTAAGTACTGTTTATTTATTAATAATGATAGTAATAATAATCAAACTGTCCTCCAAAACTGTACTTTTCGTTTCTGTTTTTAACTGAGTGTTCTGGTGATTCTTCTTGGATGACTTTGGACTGGGAAGTTTGGGGCTCTGTTGTTTGTGTGGAAACTTCAATAAAATGTTTGCATTCCTAATACAATACTGGGAGAGGGTGAGGAAGGGATTCTAGCTTTGAGAAGAAGAAAAATCAGTATAAGAAACAACTGTGATATTTAGAGCATTGGGAAGTTACAAAGAAGACTGAAGAAATGAATGTTTTTGTTAGTCAGCTGCTATTAGACGCCAAATGATCATACCTAGTTCAAAACCAGAAAAGTTTTAACTCTTTTATTACAGTGACAAAGCAGACAATACATAATAGTAATTTTCTACTGCATTTTCTCTGTAATGTTGCTTAACACTTGTAAATCACAGGAATTAAACAATAGTCATTCTCTAAAATATTACTATTTTCACTGTTAACAGATTTCTGTTAGGTTTTTTTCACCAAATGAAAGATCTCTGACAGCAGAACAGTGTTTATATATTATTAAGGATGAGATAATGTTCTAAAACTTTGAAGCAGAGCAAAACAGGAGTTGACTTGTTTTATAATACGTATTCCATATTTAAAAGAGAGTAAGGAGTATTTTTGTTAAATTCCTCATAATTCACTTTGTGAATCTCCCAAGTAGTCACGCGGTCTGTGGTATTTGGTTGGTGGAATCTGCAAGCTCAATAAGAAATTGATCAAAAGAATCCATGTTGTAACCGCAATGACATGCTCTTCTCTTAAAATGCATTTGGCTTACTTATTGCTTTTGCTGTTTTGCAAACTTCAGTTACTGAGAAGAAGCAAAGAACAAATCTGTGTATCCTTCCAACATTACATAATCATCCGTATAATATATTTAGCACAATGATGATGCCAGTGAAGTGTAGCAGTGTGTGTGTATGTACTTACCTATATGTGTGTATGTATTTTCTGTTGTTTTCCTATAAGTATTTTTAAACAGTTAGGCCTAAATAAGAACTATACATAAAATTATTAAAGATCTGCATGTTTGATTCTTTCATGAGTTAGACCGGTTTTTGAGTAGAATAGCATGACCTGGTAGTGATAAATTTTGCCATTGAGTAAAATGTCAATTGATCTTAAAACCAACTTGAAATACAGCCAAGTTTAAACTTTTGTACACCCAAGGGTAAAATGTAATTAGCATGTTTACCTTTTGAAAATGTTAAAAGAAAATCCTTAAATAGTTGTATTTGTGGGCTAATGCCACAGTTTGTTGTTGCAGCTCCAGTATTACATCCTACCTGCTGCATATCTAGCTGATTTATGTATGATCCAGTTTCTGTGTAATGGATTAAACAAAAGTTCCTATAAGTACCAGATGATATATATAATTATCTTTATTCCATGCTGTAAGAATGGACCAGTATTTTTCCCTGACATTTGGTGGGTAAAATTTGTTATAAATTTTAAATTATTAACACTTCCAAAACAATCCTTTACTCTTCAAAATTGAAGTGTTTTGTATCACTTATTCAATTGAGAAAAGCAGATCTGGCATCGTAGTATTCATTTTTAGTTCCTCATTTTTCTCTGTTAAGAAATCTCATATAGCATAAGAAGTATACATACTGACAAACTAAGCATATTATACCTCATATATGTAACAGGCAAGAGCAGCCTGCTTGATGTCGTAAGAATTCAGAAGTAGCCCCAAAATGTACAGTATAACTTCTGCTTATCAGTTTGTGAGGACTAATTTCAAATCTTTATTTAAAAAGGCTGTAATCTTTTTCATCAAAAAAAAATCTGTCATAATATGCCATGCAAAATACAATTTCACATTTCAGGCTGCAAATCAAAGACATTAAATCAATATTGCCAACTTTTAGGATTAGGCCTACTTCTTGCACCTAAAACAATTGAAAACTGATGCCAAAAACTTTGTTTTTCTCTAGAACTGTAATGCTATCTAATCCAACATTTCAAGAGAAAATAAAGTTAACAGCACCCTCTCTCCTCCCACTTCCCCACAAAAAAAAAAAGATGTCAGCTGTAGGAATGAGTGTAAATTTTAAATATTGCAAAAACATAACTGATTCACTTAGTGTTTCACTTTAATGAATTGGTCCTAAACAGTTAATTTTTTTCTTTTTTTTTTTTTTTTTTCTTGACAAGAGGTGGAGGAGGAGATGCTTGGTAGACCAGCAATGAGAGATTGTTTGGGGAGAAATGAAGCAAAACTGAAATAAAACAGTGCAAGCTTGTTTCTGTATTTGGAGGCCACACACAGAGAGGGGCACTAGACATATTTTCGGGTCTTTTAAAGAGCAAGAGAAATGGTTTTGTTTAAATTTGCTGTAATTTTTCATATATATATTATTACTTTGTGTATTATATTTCAAACTAACTTTTCACACAATGAGTAAGTAGGAGGAGAACGGCTGTTGATCTATTTACTTCTAAGATTTAGTCACTCAAAAGGACAGCAGTTCCAATGTCAATAGATTCAATGTCATTTTTTACAAAGACACACTGTGGGATTGTAAGGAACAACATAAAAGCAGTGCATATACTGCAAACAAGCACAATGCTCCTCTAGAAAAGAAATGAAGCTTTTCTTCAGATTCTAGCTAATTACAGTTTAATTATTTGCATTTCTTCCATTTTAAATTGTGTATCCTGGATTCACCTAGAACTTTCTATAATTCTAGTCTAGCTCTACTTTTCTTCCCTTTGTCCTAAAGTCGCAAGTTAATTTTGTCTGGAATACTGTATAGTGGAAGGAAGTGTTCAAAAAGCTTATTCTTACTAAGAAAATGTAGTTTGTGTTATTTCAAAATTATTATGCTACTTTTAGCACAGCTGTTATTCTTAGTCACCCTTTTCATGTACTGCCCTTCCGTTTAATCTCTGCTTACTGGTGAGCTGCTTTATGCACTAAGGGCTGCTTAGCGGTTGTTCTGCATTTTGACTGTTCAGCTATGCGTTTATTAAAAATCATGTTTTTGGCAGCACTATATCACCTAAACCCTCCTAGTACTTTATTGCAGAAACAATTCATATTTCATTTCTTTTTCCCTTCTTCTTACTTGCCCCCAGTTACAGTTCTAATCCATAGAGTAGCTTCGTGCAGCTGAGGAAAACCTCATAAACTCCTAGAATACATGTTTGAGCTTCAGTCCTTCCTAGTGACTTGTTTAGTTTGAATTATGTCAGTTACAAGTTTGGCAGAGAAAACTTGATGTAATATAGCCCATTGTTACTTGGGGAGCGGGTGAATGGGATACTTGATGCCTGAGGTGCCATTAAGGAATGCATGACTGATTGCCAAAGTAGTTATTAATTATTCAGGGCACTCAGAACAAAGCAGCTCCAGTTAAAGTTGAAGCTGAGGGTGACGGTAACCCCCTTCTTTTTTGGCATATGGTGGCATGTCGTTTGACACCAAAGATCTTTGCGAAGAAGAGACTTAACCCTCTTATAGACAAGCGCAGATGAAGAGGAAAATCCAAGAAGATGCTTACAGAGTGACCTGGTTTCAAAGAGAATCAGAAGTTGTTTTGTGATTTTGGAGCAATACCTGTATGGCTACCTGGTTTTCAGTCTGAGAGATTTCATTATTTGATGCCGAGGTGCTGTTAGAAGTGCTCTTGCTATTAACATTAATGAAGATTAAAGTTAATACTATGCAGATAAACTGTTTAGGGATAGCTAATAACTTTTCCTTTATTTTGTCCAAATTGGCTGAGCTTTGCTCTTTTAGATTTGAGCATGTTAATTTTGTTTGTGGAACCTTTTTAATTGAGTTTTTTTTAATGACAAAGGCAAACAAAATTTAAATGCTAATACAAAAATTGCATACTAACAGAACAGAGAAAGGAAAACTCTTACCTAGCATTACTTTACTTTCAAACTACCCCAGATTTCACAGGTATCAGTTGTGTATCTTTCATGTCACTACCAAAACCCTAGAGGGGTTAACTTTGGCTGCGATAACTGAAAATCCACCCAGAAACATCACAAAAGACACTATAGATCTCCTAAGCCAAGGTTTTTCTATATTTTTTTAAGAAGTGATAATAAAATTCTGGAAATATCATGACATCAGGGTTGTTTAAGCCAAGGTGGTATGAAGTAGTAGGAGAATATACAAGTATTATTTAGTTAGTACTTTGCAATGTTATGTGAGTGACAAAGGACTCTGAAAATCCTTCAAATGATGGGAAGGACTCTTAAAACTTCTGTGTTCAGTTTCTACTGATTGGGTAGAGTGAAACCTAAGCCCGGATAAATCAACAAACTCCTAAAGATGCTGCAGCATGCAAATTAATTTGGTTTTCTTTTTCTGTGGCAAAAATTCATGGTTAATCAGAGGGGTTTTTGACTAATTCTTTTTTTGGAGATTTCGTTTTGCGTTAAATTTGTATTTCAGGTCTAAAGAGAAATTCTTTTTGAGTGTCTTAAATGAGACATTAAAGATTACCACAAATACATAAATGGGAGACACAATTAAAGAAAGCCCTACAAAAAGTACAATACCGAGGTTGCCTATTGTCCATGATACTACAATGAGATGAGGAAAAAACCAACCCTTTGAAGCAGAAAAATCTATTGACTAATCAGATCATATAATCTTGTTTTCCTGTGACCATATCTCATTCTGTCACATGGACGTCATAAAAAAAAATAAAAAAATAAAATCTCTGTATGAGAAGACTAGTAGCAGAGAGACAGGGTTAGAAATTAATCTGGTAAAACTGCGGGCCTGCACAGAAGTCCATGGAGGTGTGTTCTTGACCTACACAACCTGAGATGTCAGTGTGGATTTTATGAGACTCTAAAAGAGGAAGGGATGTTTTGAATCAAATTTGTTGTCATTCTTCAAAAGAAAGGATATGTTTATATGACGGTAAATTTTGTGTTCTGAATGACTATTCTTTTCCCTCTGGCCAAAATTTCAATGTAATTTCTCGTGGAGTTTATACCATTTACTATGTATTTTTCTGTGATATTGGCCTTACAGTGTCTTAGGCTGAAAAGAATCAGAAATCGTTTCATTGTCTATTTATAGAACACAGTAATTTTCTTGGACAGAACTTTTATTTTAGCAAATTTATTTCATATTTGATTAACATTTAACCTCACTGATTTTGGATGTTTATTTTATATCCCACCCTATCTCAGTGTGGCAAAAGATATAAAAAACCATATAATTATGGTACAGAATCACAGAATGGTTGGGGTTGGAATGGACCTCTGGAGATCTAGTCTAATCCCTGCTAAAGCAGGATCACAGCAGGTTGCACAGGAATGCGTCCAACTGGGTTCTGAGTATCTCCAGAGAAGGAAACTCTCCAGCTGAGTAGCCTGTTCCAGTGCCTTGTTGCCTTCACAGCAAAGAAGTTTTTCCCCGTATTAACATGGAACTTCCTGTGTTCCACTTTGTACCAACTGCCCCTGTCCTGTTGGTGGGCACTGTTGAGAAGAGTCTGGCCCCATCCTCTTGACACTTGCACCTTTAGATATTTATAAGCATTAAAGAGAAGGTCCTCTCTATTTTCTCTATTCCAGACTAAACAGACCACGCTTGCTCAGCCTCTCCTTCTAAGCGAGATGCTCCAGTCTCCCAGCCATCTTCACAGCCCTTCAGTGGACTCTCTCCAGTAGTTCCTTGTCTTTCTTGAACTTGAGAGCCCAATTACCACACCTCAAATATCATACTTTGTTGGTTTTTTTTTTTTTTTCTATTCAACAACTTGAGTAGAATTTCCTCCTGAAAATTTCAGGAGTGTACAACAAATAACATAACTGATTCTGGGTATGGACCATTCGCAGAAGTCTGAAAATGATATTTTTGAAAGCTGGTATTGAGAGGAAATCAAAACAAGTGAGGTGAAGAAGAGCTTGGGAAAACTGGTCTCCTTTTAGTCACCAATAGCATTATGTACAAGTTAGATCGTTCCAGAAATCTGTTTCAAGCAGAAATGAGTGCCATAAAGAAGAGATCTAGTACTGCAGCTGTCAAGAAAAAGCAGGCAGCCTTTTCTTTTCCTTTCTCCATGTTATGTCTTTGATCACCCATTAACCCTCTCTTTCCACATGAAAGCAGACAGTAGGATGATTCAGCGCAAACAATGCTTAACCTCTTTAAGTGTCCTAAAAAGTGCAAAAGTTTGGAAAACGTAAGAATTATATTTCAGCTACATGACACAATTTATTTCCTTTAATTTATGTAATTTACTAAAGGTTTTTATTAGGTTTCCATTTAGTAATAAATATTTGTATTTTCAGGGACTTTTTTATTATTTGGGAACTTTGTTAGTGTGTCTCATAGCATTTTCATCAGAAGTTTATGTATATATTTTTATTTAATTTGAAAATGATTATTACTTTTACATGGTCTTTCATTTCCTTTCATGTTCCACAACAAATCTTGCATATATAACTTTCAGTGTTGTGCACTCTATTTTCAAAATGTCTACAGGAGAAGGTAAAGACAGAAAGAAAAGGTTTTGTCTTGTCTTGAACAATTTCAAAAGTCTCCTTGAATATCCTGACTCTGGGAATGGTCTGGCTGGTGCCTGTGGGATCTTAAGTAATATTATGTCTGTTTGGGAACAAGCTGAAAGAACTGTACTTTCCAGCTGATAAGAAAATAGAAAAAAATATGTAAACATCCAGGAAAGATAGTAATGTGGAAAATCCAATCTGCATTAATGATGCAAGGAAGCACAGCGTAGATGGGGAAGGTGGACTGGGGTGAATTGCCAGCCTTGTGGATTACCACAGCAGTTACCTTTGGTGTTACTTTTGTCATTCAACTTAGCTTAATAGACATTGAAGTTTACACCTGCTGATAAGCACGGAACACATTACTAATGAAAAAACTTTCAACGATTACATTTTAACATTGTAGTCCCGAGTATATTCCAGGAATCCTCATAACGAGGGTGTATCTTTAATAGCAAAACACAGATAAATATCAAAACGCAAGATTTAAAAAAAAATAATTGATGTCCTCTATTGCATTTTGACATTAGAGTTTGAAAGACGTTTCAGATTGTAAATTTTTTACTTAAAATGGCTACCATTATACTAACTGGTAAACATTTTTTCAAGTAGTATTTGAGCTTTATGGTTGTTTTTTTCATTAATTCACTCAAGAAAGACTGAATTAGGTCTAATCAAAGCAATGACATAGAAATTAATAAATGAATAATACTGCCATTCAGTAGCAACTATAAATATTAGTCTAAAGTACATTAGTCTCTACTTGTACCAACTTTCCTCTAACTGATTTTCAAAGACATTCTCTCTTCCTTCTCAAAATCTCGCTTCTTTATGGTTCTTTACAAATGAACATGGAACAAGCTGGTTAGTCTTTATCAGTCAGTATTAATACATTAAAGCATTCGATACGTTATTTTGTACGTTGGGGTGTGAATCTGAACATTTATTATGCAACAGAGTTAGCAGTAATGTCAGGTTTCTAAGCCTTTCCAACTGCCTTTCCAGTTTCCCAAATGTCAGACTGCCTTGAATCAAAACAAGTGTTTTCTAGCCCAGGAACCTGCAGCTGATAGTGGTCATAAATGGATGGCAGGAAGCACCAGGGGGAGGTTAGAGAGATGTGATTCTTTACTCCTGTACTCTCCCTTGCCGGCTGTTTTCTGCAGAAAATGTGGGTTCCCTAAGCCTGTGTGCTTTGTCCATTTAGTAACATGCAATAGATATTCCTTTTGAATAATTGTCCATGTACCCTTTAAACCCAGGTAACTTTCATGCCTTCACAAAATCCTTTGCTAAAATCAGATTGTATAGCCACCTCATAGAAAAGAAACTTCAAACAACTCCTTTACTTGAGAGGTATGTGTATGTATGTATATAAAAACATGTCATACTCAAGCTGATTCCATGTAATTGGAGCTGGTGAAGGTGACTTCAACATAAACATTGATGTCCAAATGTTCCTTTAGTGTTTCAAAATTATTCTGTAGTCCTGGTTCAAATTTATTTGTTCAATCTTACTTATCATATCTATTCTGTAGTTTGCAGTGTCTCATTTTTGTGTGGGTTTTTTTTTTTTTGTTTAATCCTTTACTAAATGTTATAGAAGCTACTTTTTACTTAATATGGTTGGATAATGAAAACCAAAACCACCATCACCCCCCCAAAAAATCACAAACCAAACAAAAAAAAAGACCAAGTAAAAAACAGCATCATCTTCCTGTTCTCCCAGGTCCCTTTAGGTCTGCTGGGGTTCCCGAGTTGGTTTCTTTTTGGCTAGTGTTATTTTTTTGTTTAAGTATTACATAAATATCTAGTTGACTGTCTTTATTCCAGTTTCCAGAATTGACAGGTAATTCACCGACTTTTGATAAAGCACAGTCATGGTTTCTTTATAAATTCCAAAGCAGTGTTCTATTCTCAAACTAATCCCATGTTTAGCTGGCACAGTTGTAAAGTTTTTATGCATTCAGATACTGAGATGTGTCTGACATGCTTGCTGGTGAAAAAAAAAGCAAGCAAATAAGGGAAAATGGCCAAATGCAAAATCATTTTTCACTTGCTTTTTACTTTTCAAATGCCTTTTTGCCTTGGAATTCTTGTCTTTTACTCAAAGTAAATTCTGTCATGGATCTCTTCTTGTTTGCACTCTGTCAATATATATAACTTCAAATTCTGTATTTACTTTTTTTAATTGCCTTTCTGCTTAAAAAGATCATAGACACCTTTCATGTAGAATAAAACCCATGTGATTAGGTGCCTAAAGTAGCGGTAGATCTTTTGATGCAACATAAATGTAGAGTTAAGGTTCATAAGAGTGTTTTGAAACTGTTTGCTGGTATAAAACACTTCAAAGTACAGCCCAGCGTTTCACCAAATATCAGAGATTAGGTGGTCAAGTCAACAGTACAAAGAAAAATGAAAACTGTTACAGGTTTTTTCAATAATGCTCCAAATTGTTATTAAAAAAAAAAAAAAAGAAAAAAAAGTTACTTTGTGCAAAGCTCACTGTAGGGATGCAAAGCACAAGAGCAGGTCTTTGAGCAGGTGTCAATCCCATAGCAGACTTACTGCTCCGCCATAGCAAACCAAACTCTCTGGTTATATACTGCAGAGAAGTGCTATATTCCTACATAATTTAAAGCCTAAGAAAACCTTTGAAGAGATGTCATGACAGAAGAAAATCAAAGTGAAACGAGTTGTTACTTTTGTAAGCTACTAGCACATATCTTTATGCAGTTAAGGATTTATTGATATGTTTTATTAGAATTAAGGCTGAACAGAAGAAGATAAATTAACAGCTAACATTTGTATGTAACAGTGCTAGTAAATAGTGAGGGGATTTTGCAGATTTTCATTTAGATAGTAGTTACACTTACAAGGAACATTAGAGATTATTTACTGAGGCTGTGGTTGCCTTTGTTTTAAATAGGCAGCCTTTATGTTCTGTTGTTTATTGCCTCCATTTCTATGAACTGTATAGTATCTCATACTAGTGCATCTATTATTTTCAAAAACTGCCTTGGGAAGGTGCTTCTTTAGACTGGAAAAGAGACTTGCCATGCTGTTAAAAAAGGAAAAAAAAATCATATTTCCATGATAAGGTTTGATATTTCATTACCTGAAACTGCCTACACATTAAAGGGGAAGTTGGAAAATCAATAAACTAAAAGCTGCCCAAGTGTGAATAGTACAAACTTTTCTCTGCAAGCTCTTTAAAAAAATGTTAATTGTAAACTTAAAAACAATTATGCGAGCCTAAGTAACATCATTAAGCAAAGCTATAATTCAGAAGGCTTATGCTATACAAATGTGCTGGTGGAAAATTTATAGATATGGGCTGGTCTAAATTTCATGGTTAATACATGGAAGACTGACAAAATGCTGAGGTGATTTCATCTGAAACAAGAGGAAAAAAACTTTTAACAGCACAATTTTAAGAAAATAATTTCCTTCCATTCTTAGTTTTTCTTTAAATCTAATTCCCTAGTAAAGTACGAGATTATACATACTTATAAAAGACTCTACACTGTCGTCTCTTTAATTAAATACTTAGAAAAAGTAATCTTCTAATCAAGGAATTAGAGAATCCCCAAAGAGAACCAGGTAAAAACATGTTTTGCACAGGGCAAAGCATGTAAACTTTTCACTATGGATATTTTATACCCAGCTCTGACTTTGTCATGTATAGTGTTTTGTCTCCACTAACAGTCTGTCAGAGGCCATGGCTTCCTGCTGAAAGGCATTTGTACCTTTCACTGATTTTTTGCTCCTGCAGGCAAAGGATGGCAGCTCTTTTCAGTTTTCTGCCATGTATTGAGATCTAGAGGAGAAAGAGAAAATAATAGCCAGGTTTCCTGAGGAGGATAACTGGCAGTATTTACAGTGCCAAACTATCATTCAATATCACATTATTGAAATTGCAATAATAGATAATGTTATACTTTAAAATGCGTAGGCTTTTGAAATCTTCAGATATTTTGATCCTAGTTGTTCATCGTACAGACATTGACTGGAGACAGATTTTTAAACAATCAATTTCCATTGGCTTCAACAGGGAATATTAGGCATGGGAGTCTGAAAAACAACTACATCATAAAAAACAATGGTCATATTATCCGAGTTTAAATAGATTATTGGTTTTTAAAAATATATTGATAAATTAATTGACAAATAATTGTTTCTCTATATGCATTTATTATGCTGAGAATAATGTTCTGCCTATTGAGATCTTATTTCGCGTTTGCTACATATTCCTGTAATTTCGTAATTAAGAGGATTATACACCATGGACCAGTTTCAGCAATGAAATAAAGATTGCCTAGAAGATTTTAACCGATGGTAATTGGATTAAAAACAGTTTCAGTGCTATCATTCTCAGGTCACAATCAGTGTTTATCTCAAAAAAATAGTTTAATTTTCTGTGGCAGAAGTGGAATAGTGGGAGAAGAGAGGAGAAGGGAGGAGAAGGGAACAGAAGTATGATAATACCATCTTCTTGGCAATGGGGTATCTTAAATATACAACTGTTTACAAAAACAGAAAATACTTTTCTCCAAATACTAGATTGATTCTTCCTTTGGCAAAGCATGACAGTCATCATAGTAAATTTACCCAACTTGTTTGACATTGCTTCCTAAGCGTAAGTTATGCAGTACATCTCAATTACATTTCACTTTTTAACATTTTCAAGGTATCGAGAAACTTCTGAATGGGTTTCTATTCTTATTTAAACAAAGA
The DNA here is from genome assembly GCF_017976375.1 of Cuculus canorus. NCBI lineage: Eukaryota > Metazoa > Chordata > Aves > Cuculiformes > Cuculidae > Cuculus > Cuculus canorus. The sequence continues at coordinate 45,174,080 of NC_071404.1, forward strand.
GATCATCTCATGGGGCTTCCCTGTACAGGGTGAGTGGAAGAAATCCCACCAAAAGTAGCCACACAGATCTCATCCGTGGGTGCTCTTGACCAGTGTTTCCTTGCAAAGTTCCTTTTTTTAATTCCCTTCTTTTTTCTCCTCTTCTGCAGCAGATTGTAATATCTACCTCTCATACCTAGGGGAAAAAGAAAAAAATCCCATACTCAGATATATACTCACTGATCAATGCTTGTAAATAATGCATTTAAAAATAATATTAACTTATCTTATTTGGCTAATTTATGAAACAGTGCTTTGTCAAGCATTCAAATGAGCATTGTCAATCATATGGTTTTGAAGCACAATTTCTGTCTTGATCGAAGGATAAACTTGCGGTTAACCAGTATCTTTCAGTCTAGTAAGGTAGTGCACCACATAACTTTGTGTGATCTTGGGTTCAACAGAATGAAAACATTGTCTGCAGTTCACAGAAAATAATATTTTTATGGGCTGAAATATTCAGGTGGAACCGATGCCTCATACTTTGGCTCTTTATGTAAACTGATAATAAAACCTCACATCTAACCACTTCCTAGGTTGCAATGAATAGCAGCCTGTGAAACCACATTTAATTAAAGCTTAGAATACCAGTTTTTGATGTCTGTGTTCTGTAATTAGTTCCATGTATTCTACAGTAAATCATCAGAAACATCCAGTATTCCTGAATCAACAAATGGGGAAAAATAAGAGATTGAGGGAGAAAATATTGTAAGTATAAATACGAGCAGAAAATATATTTCAGTGTGTAATTATTCATAAAGCCTTTTATAAAAAGGTACATGTGAGGAATAGATTGAACAATGCCTCTATAGAAGGCTTTATAACTCTTCCAAAAAATTGTCCTTTTGAAATAAGAAAAATCCCCCTCACCTTTAAACGTAATAATGTATTGGGTTTGTGTGGCAAAAATTTTGATAGCAGGTGGGCTACAGGGTTGGCTTCTGTGAGAAGGTGCTAGAAGGTGGGAGGGAGGTGTTTTTAGGATTTGATTTTTATTTCTCATTAGCGTAGTCTGATTTGGTTGGTGATAAATGAAACAAATTTCCCCAAGTCAAGTCTGGTTTGGCCGTGACGGTAACTGATGAGTAATCTCTCCCTGTCCTAATCTCTACCCACGAGGTTTTTGTTGTATTTTGTCTCCCCTGTCCGGCTGAGGAGAGAGAGCGATAGAGCAACTTTGGTGGTCACCTGGTGTCCAGCCAGGGTCAACGCACCAAAACTACTAAGGTAGAACAGTAGTTGGTAAACTGTTAAGATTAGTGCAGTGTTAACTGTGTGTCACTTACTTTCTTGTGCAAATAAGTGTTTTGACATTGTAGCTTCATAGCACGGTGAATGTGCAAGAATAGAGAAGTACTGTGAAAGGAGTTGCAGCTGTGCAAGTGCAGAGGGAGATCCCTTTAAGTCAGTGTGATAGAACTAGTGGTTTAGGCTGCAGGATTTGGGCAATAATAAAAGCATGAATAGATTTGTATAAAACATTACAAGGAAGATTAATGTACTGGTTAAGAACATAAGTTATGATGTTTTTTCCATCATTCCTGTTACAGAAAGTGCCACTTTTACTCATATGATGTTTGCAAGACCTAGTTAATATAATGAAATAAATACATATATCTCAAAAGACTTGATCTAGTCGACCAGATTAGTTAATTTGGCCACATCTGTGGACAGTGACAGTGTAGAAGCTGTAGCTGTTTCAGGCTTCATGGAAGTCAATTAGTTTACTGGCAGTCTTCCGGAGGGTGAGATTTGCTCTACAACATGCTGGATTTATTAATACTGTGGGTTTATTATTTGGCAGATTTAATCTTTCTTTTATTTTTTTCTTTTTACATGTGTCAAGGGAAGGACTGAGAGGGAACTGCATATGCAAAGGAATAAATATATTTATTCATTATAATAAAAGTAATCAGACTATTTCAAAGTTTTGTACATTTTTTTTAAATAACTCCAAGATTCAGTCAGAGGCAGTTACTTTATATTGGTGCCTTAAAATGAAACCTAATCTATTTTAATGGATTTGTTCATGCTGTAAGCAGCACAGAATTTCATGAGAGCCTGCTACAAATAGAATGAACTAGTCTGCTTTCAAACCATCTTTGGAGAATCCAGTTTGAATAGCAGCCATATAGATTGACAAAGTGGAGCATGGCAGAAATGCAACTCCTTTTATTTTATAGCTGATGCTGAAACCATCTTCCTAAATACATACTATTTTTAGGCTTCAAAGAAATTGTAAATAATATTGCCAAAGGAACTTCTGCCACTCCCAAGGAAGTGACTTTTATTAAAAACCTGTGATTCCCTACATTTCTTCAAGAGTAAGTATCTAAATTAAAATCCAAAATTGGAGTGATTTCATTAATTTTCATATTCTCATGTGAGTTAACGTCTTGTGAGTTGATAAGCAATAAAAAAACCCCAAATCATACTTTTACCAAATATTCCATATTTAGGCATACAGGCATGTGGTTATTGATTTTTATTACACCATTGATAGAATAAATCAAAAGAGTTAAAATGTACAAATGGAGAAATAGTCACTGAGAAAGAAGAGTTTGGGGTACAGCTAGTGAATAGTGTAGATTTGAAAATTATTTAAAATTGTTTTGATTTTAGAATTCAGCATTTCCCTTAGCATTATTTTACAAGTTTTCTAGAAACAGTGAGGTTGCCAGGTAGGCGCTGTGTAATGCAGTCACAGAAATGCAGGGATGGAAGGGAATTCAGTGGGACATTTTCCAAGCCGTTCTCCTGCTCTAAGCAGGGAGCAGATAGACCAAACTCATTCTTGTTAAATATTTGAACTGTTCCTGAAGTTCAGGCATGAAGTTTTCAGAGATTTCCCCAATCATGTGTTGCACTGCTTTACATAGTATAAACTTTTTTCTAATATGTAACATAAATCTTTCCTGTCATTGATGGACTAGGGAACAGCTGATCATCTGATTGTCTATTACTTGTTTGTTATCACATCTCCTGTCAACCTAGTCTTGTCGAGATTAAAGAAACTTGTATCACTCAATCTTTTATCATAGTTTATGTTTTCTTTTTCTTCTTGCTCGTTCATCTGAATATCCTCTTTCTCTCTGCCTATGTATTGCAAGTGTTGGAGATAAATCTGAACACTGTATTGCAGCTGAGACCTCTCTGGCATATCAGTAGTTTGGCTTTATGCTGCTGTTCTGAATATATCTGAATGAGATTTGTCTTTTTCGTGACAAGGTTTCATCGTCTCCTGTTCATGTTTTGGTCACTGTAACACTGTTCTACTTCAGGACATCTGTACTTGTGATTTTGCATTTATATTTTCAGTGTTTTCCTCCTAGATGGATGGGTGTTAAAATGTTTTCCTTAGATTTCTCTTATTAAGCTCACTTTCCCAATTAATTTTACCTTTTAGTTGTGTGATCGGATATACTATACTTGTGTGCATAATGTATTTGGACGTATAATGAGGTAACATGAGATGGGAATTAAGAAATATAGATAGTGGAAATCATGTAGATAGAAGAGATGCAGCTGAATATTAAGACTTTATCAGGACAACATTATGGTTAGCAGCATAGAACTGTAAAAGCTACCTCACAAATTATAAATCTGGCTTGTTCAAACAGCATAAGAATCTTTATCTGAGCAATGTGGCCTTTGTCTCTACAATGCTTTTTGGGTTGGGACGTGTATGCTACATATAAAGCAAAATTAAATGTGACAAATGAATACCACAAAATATTTTTCTTCACAAATCCTAAAATATGGTAAATGTCTAATATGTTTGATGACACTAAGAACTAATACTTGAGGACAGAGCTGAGGTTCTTTCCTTGCAAAGTAATGTTTTGTTCAAGGACTTTCTGCCTTCAAGGCAGGACAAGCTCTGATTTGCAACGTCTGCTGTACAGGAATGTTGGGTGTGTTCCTTTTATAGTGATATGAAATGAACAGAAACCTGTTGTGGAATGCAATTTAACATGTATACTGAAGGATCAAATTAAAATTGCATGTACCGTAGAAGTAATTTTCATTGTCCTTGCCAAACACACTTTCCAGTTGTAATAAACAGTCATCCCTAGTGTTTAATGTTTGATGAACCTCCTGTGAACCTACCAGGATAAGTAAACATTTTTGTAACAACAGCTACCCACCTCTAATACCTAGAGGGAACTTAAAGAGCAGTTCATTGCCTGACTGACAACACTTGCTGCTGTTCCATTTGGTTGTGCTTTTTATAAGTATTCACATATATTGAGTAAAATAAGTAATTTTTAAAAATTCTGCAAACATGGTGTCCTTTAATAATGGCTGACCCCATCCCCTGTCACAGAAGAATATACAAACTCTTTTTTATATTGCAAACAGCTGCGCTCGTGTCAACTGTTTATTCCTTATAAGCTACTGTCTGTCAAGTAAGAACTAGAGAATTGTGTACAGAACAAAAAAATCCTTCTGTAAATCATAAATGCAAATGTGTTTCCTGTATGAATTTTTCATATGTCTATAAATACAGTGATTAATTATCATTGTAACCCTATTAACAATAAGATTTGAGCAAACATTCATTGTACTATAGGGTCTCACTGCAGTCTGGTTGTGGGAATCTCTTGCATGTACTCATTTGTGCTCTGAGGCTCTTACATTACTGCTTGTACAATTACAGAGAGATTCTTTTTGGTAATCTAATCATTTTAGATGGTAATTTAGATTGTTCTGTTGCAAATCGTTCCTATTCCACATTTCCGCCTGCAATAGGTGTGTGTACAGGAGGACTTGTGTAGTATCAAAGCTTCAGTGAAAGAAGTTAATCTGTGGTGGGATTCCTTTGGCCCTCCCTTTCTACTAAAGTTCAGCTAAGTCTTGGACGCAGAGCGCTCTCTACACTAAATGTGACTTTTGATCTGAACTGTAAAAAGGAATTGTATAGAAAGTTTTTTTTTTTATAGAAAGCCATGTAGCAGTGAAATAATGAAGAGGTAGTTTTAGAAGAGGGTCAGTAGAGTTCTACTTTAGCTCCTCAGTGAGAGCAGTACAAGGAGAAAACAGCAAGTAATCAGTACAGAGTCCTTCCCTGGAAGCAGGTATGAGACTGCAGGTGGCTTTTAATAGTGAGAGATGATAGGTAAGCAGAAGATAAACTTTAAACATCCTTAAATACTATGATGTCTATTTTGTATAATAAGGAAGAGTTGATAGGAAGGTGCTAAGGTAGGGAGGACAGTTACTATTTAGGAAAATACTTTGTATGTGTTAACCTACTGTCCTGAACAGATGTTTGTCAAGACAAAAGACTGATGATGATGTCCGCTACAAGTGATTCAACCCAACTTTCAGCATATGCTTATAAAAAATGTACATTCCCTCACATATTCAATGCATTGAAAGGATCCATTGCAGCTGTTAATTTGTTTCGGACAGTTCTGTGCATATAAAAAAGTGTTATCAGGCTTGGAGATGATAACAACGTTTCTTCGACACTGTTTCTTATGCTTGCTTTAGTGCCACGCAGTTGAGTAAAACGCATATTGAAGGACTTATTTGAAACACAGATTTTATGAGACTGGGGTGAAACCATACTTGAGTAATTATTTTGAGACTCCATTTTGCCAATACACAGTCTATTTTCAGCTGTTTTCAGCAGGTACTTGGTCTGTAGAAACATACACTTCATACTTCTAGAATTGTGAATATAAATTATATTACTTATAATGTGAATTAGACTAAATATCTTTATTGAAGGTTCAAATAATATAAGAAAGAAAATTATTTGCTGGGTTTTAATTTAAAGTTGCTTTTCTAGTCCTGTTTTCACATGCATGAAGTATATAAGCATCCAGTTACTTTTAAAAATTGCATATGTCTGGTTTGGGAATTTTAAAATGCAAGTTTAAGAAATTAAAAATATTTTGCAGTTTTTACTACACTACAAAAGGTAGATTTACTTTTTCTTATGGCATACCTGTAAATACGTATGGAGTGGGGAGACATTTGTGAATTTTGTTTGAAGTCTCATTTAGAACAGATAGATCTATAAACAAGAAGATAGTGCTCAGTAACAGTTAAGATTTTGGAAGTAGTTATGGTTTGGATATTATTCTGCCAAATATACCGTAACTCAGGAGTTCCAGCCTTAAAATTACTTTCCATATCCACAGTAATCTGGAAGAAAAAAAAAAAAAAAACCAAAAAACTCAACCAACCAAAAAACTCAACCAACCAAAAAACAATGCACCAAAGCCAAAGAAGGCAAATTATTTGAAAACTGTTTGATTTGAATCATCTTCTGCCATGGAGATAGTCTATATCATAGTTTGTTCTATACTACTAGATGCAGTTCAATACAGACTGAGAGTTTGCTTTTAAATACTCACTGTTTGACTCAGAGTGTGTGGACATGTCTTCAGAGTAAGCTGTTTGGACACTGAGTTGCAATATGTCTGAGTCATGCAAAATCTTGCATCTTTTTTGAGTCTTCTGTCTATAATCTTATCATTCAGTACTATAGCCACAAATTCCTAATATGAGTGAAAACAGTAAAAACCCATGGCAAAGGTAGAAAAACATCAAAACTCAATGACTCTTGCAACTAGCAGGCTGAATCTGTAAGTTTTATTGATTCTAGGTTTTGCCGGAATTGTATCTTCATGGTTTGAGACCTCTCCAGTTGCCAGAGGTGCTGGTGCCACAGCTTTCAAGGAAAATTTTTTAATACTTCTTGCATTAATTAACCAAAAGAATAAATCAGTGAATGGAATTTCTTGCCCAAGTGAATACAAGAATCACTGGATCAGTTTGCAGAATAACAAATACTTTCAGTAGAGGAGGCACTGGAGAGAGAAATTTGGTAATTTTGTAGTGTTTCTGAAATCCTGATGAAGTAGTGTTTTGGTACAAAGTGCTGCTTTGGTACAGTTTATCAGATGTACACAAAAAGTAAATAATTCCATGGAACTGCATCAAAGAAAGATAGTTCTCTGTGTGTGCATATACTTCCTACAAAGAGAAAACACTACAATTGTTGTGAAGTATATTGACAATAAGGTTTTCCATACAATGCAGTACTGTGAGCATTAGTTTTCTACTATTTGCTTTTAAAATGAATTAGTGTGAATTATTACCGATACATGTGATCACAGGCAAAAGCAAAATGTATTTTTACATCTATAAGCCTACATATGTGTGTACATATGCACAACTGCATTTATTACAAGACCTAACAAAATCACTAAAGGTATTTGAAAGTGGTTTCCAGAGATTATTGCTATTAATGGCATTCTCTGAGAGTTTATGACCTTGCTCTAGATGTGTGTCATCTTTGCGTTCACAAGAGTGGCTTTCACACTGATGCTGTGTATTTCAAAGGGTGTCAGGGTGCACAGGCTTCAGGCAAGAAGCTGCACCTTGCCAGAAGAAAGCTGATGATTAGTGACATCTTGTGCGGTTTCCTTGCTGCTGATTTCCTAGAGAGCATCTCCCAGTTGTTTCCACAACAATTAGAATTCCAGGCCTTTTCTGTGAACTGCACAGGAACTTTGGGAAAATATTTAAAACTTTTCAAAAAATACATTTTTATCTCAAAACTTTAATCTCAGGAAATGTTAGGCTGCTCCCAGCACTACTTATGTGTGCTTTTGTTCTTTTATTCACACCTGTGACAGAAAGGCATGAACACATTTGCTTTCACTTGTGACCTTTTCTCCTGTTGGCAGTTCCAGAAATGAGAGTAGAAATTATACACAGTTTGGCAAGCAGTCCTCAAAGTGCCATAGCAAAAAAAGCAGATGTAGAACTTGGAAAGACATCTCTGTCTGGCTTTAAGAGTTAAATCCGTGCAAGCACATGCATACTCAGCAAATAAGATCCTCAGTGAGATAAAATGAAAGCCCTATATGCATATGAAGAGAGACTGGACAAGCTTTTGATAAGCGGTCGTAGCACAATATAAGAACAGAAAATTCATGGAGCCTGTGAAAGGTAGAAAGATGAAAGCCCAGTGAGGAAAGAGGAGGCTGTCATCCTGCACTCTGGATCTCATGTAGAGCAGCTGATTAAATTGAGGAAGGCTGGTACCCATACGTGTCTGTCATTTCACTGGCAGATGTCCCTGAAGTGAGGATAGCTGAATGAGGTGCATGTTTACTTCAGTGCCCCTGGAGCTTAATTTACCAGACATACCTACTTGGCAGCTCTGGATCTGCTGTCTCTCTCATATAACCATCCTCACTACTGCAACAGTGGATGGCCCTGTGACGGCCTTCCTGGCTTGCATCTCTGTCACGTGCAGGTAAACATCCTTACCTTATTCCCTGGCTTTGCCAGTCTAAATTATGTATCTGCCTTTGTTCCTTCTTTTTGTTCCTTTGCTGGAGTCATAAGAAGAGGATCCTGGAACTTGATTTCTCTGCTTAGTTGGTTGCATGCAGGCCCTACAGATCATCTCTACTTCTTTCTACAGTGCTACCTGAAGAGGACTAAAATTTTGTGTAGCAGTGGTGTAGGTTCGCATTGCACAGAGATATCTTTACAAGTGACAGGCTTTCACAAATGGATTAGACTATGTGCTGCATAAACGACAGTAAATAAAAATTTATGCATTTCTAGGTATGTCACAATTTCTAGAGGTTTTTCATTTATAACTGCATGTTCCTGTGGGAAAAAGAGAAAGCTGTTGTTAAGCCAAGAAGCTTCTGTATCTTCAGGGCAAACTCAGAAAGAGCTGGATATCTGCTCTCCCTCTCGACTTCTAATGATGCTAATGAGGGATATCTGTGATTATAAAGAAGAAAACAGGCTTTCTTTATTGTGTGTTACAAGAATGTGGGTGTACCATGAGTTTCAAGAGCATGACTCTAAATCTAAGCTGGACTTGGAATGTTCCTGTATAATAATATAAAAGGAGAAGCTGTAAGGATAGTTCATTAGAAGAAACACATTATTTCTTTCAAAATACTGATCATAGTTGGTTTTCCGAGAAGAGCAGGTTCCTCTGAGGTTTTCTTTAAGTGCCTACTAGTTTGATTAAATCATCCTGGCGTTTAATAGTTCCTCTAAACTGTGCCAAGTGATGAATGGATTTTCACTCAGAAACTGTCTGAGAATGTTTTCTTCAAGACAAGAAATGAAAAAAAATGGGGCTTTCTTTTGTGGAGAGAGAATTATTTTAGACATATTGTTCCCTATTTGTAAATGTCCTGTCATGCCAAGTATTTGACTCACTTGTTTTTGTTGTTCCAGTCTTGACTCAGTGATTGAGTTATTAAACCTGAAATTCCTTGCTCCTGGCTGCAGCAAATAACAAAATTACTTTTTGTCTCTCCTTTAACTGGAAGAAGGTAGTGTCAGTGCCTTGACAGTCCTATCCTATGAGACAGGAGGAAGAGAAAGGCTTTACTTAGACCATGATGTTCCTTAAGAGCTGATCTTGAGTAGATTGTAGGTGAGTGCTGTTTTGTTCTGAATTGTTTGTCCTTGGAGCAGGTTCAGTGCAAGGCAAGAACAGATGAATAGCGGCAAAGCAAGAAAGCTTATAACATAGAGTCTCATATCCAAAATTTTACCTTTTATCTGCCTAAAATACTTATAGATTCTCCAGATAAACCAATAATAAGCATCTAATAAATGTTTATTATATTCTCTCACAGGACTTGTGAAATCAAGCAGTTGCCTTCATGCTTATTTTTCAGATTTGATAAGGCTGTGTTACAAACCTCTGTGCTATGAAGTTCCTGGAGCCAGAGTGAATCTAAAAATGTTTGTGTTAGTGGCTGCTATGCTTTTGATTGTGATAGCTTAGCTGTTGAAGGTCTACACTGTAAGATTGAGGTTAAAAAATAGGGGAAAGGAGAAGTATTCTTATTAAGAAAGTTTACTTCTTGTTTATGATACATAGTCATGCTGGCGTAGCAAGGAGATGCTACTGCTGCATGCTCTACACCATGAAGCTGTGGCCTATGTACTATGTTCAGGATCACACAGGAAACATGTCAGAACAAGTAATTAATCACAAGTCTTCGAGTTAGGCTACATAGTAAATCATAGGTTTGAGCTTCAGCTAGGTAATTTCAAGTTCATGTGTTGCAGTTTTTGTCCATGTTTACTGCTTCACTGGTGGTCACCTTCTTATTCTACAAGTAGGTATAAACGTCCCACCCTTTCCCTTTTGAGAAAGAGGCTAGATGGAGCGTCTGATTCCTTTAATAGGGTACAACTAGCATTGTGAGCATCCTAAAAGACATTTTACTCCCTAATTTTCTTCTGGCATACTGTTATTTTGTATATTCTTCAGGACTGGATAATTTTGTGAAGTTAGCCTTTATATTATTCCCTTCCTTTCTTCCAAGCCCATATCTTAGGCTGTTGTCTAAATTTGGTCTATTTGTCAGTCTTTAGTGCTTGCAAACACCTTAAGAGATTTTTATAAGGTATTTGTTTTGATAGAGTGAAGTAGACATACAGAAATACGGTATAAACAGATCAATGAAAATTCTGTTTGATCCAACAGTAATTGTCATTCTTGACTGCTCTGCAGAACAGCAGAAGCCCTATGGTTTCTGCTCTGGTTTTCCTCCTGATTAATTTTATCCAACAGTAAAGATATAGCTGTTTGGTTCTATCTGGGTTTGAAACATCTTTATTCTTATTAAAGTAAATTGAAATTGGTTCCTGGGCATGAAAACAAAAACCATGTAGAGATTTGTTTGCTAGAGGAATCACATTATTCTACAGAACTTTTTGATGTATTTTTTTTAAAATCTGTCTTGATAGAAAATATTCGTGCTCAGGCAATAAAATAAAAAGGTGGTCTTAAACCTAAACCACCATATTAATGGAGGATGTGTTGCTATGGCAGAAAAAATGTTTGCTATGATTAGCATTTCTTGCAGAAACACTTGGAGAACTTCAATTACAAGTAACTGGTCTCAATCAGGAAAGGTATTTCAGATAACTGCTATACCTAAGCAAGTGTCTACTGTCTTTGGGTTATGCCTCCTCAGTCAAATAAAGAGGTGTCTATTACATCAGACTGATTACGTGCTAGCTGACCTGTTACGGAAAACATGATATAGTTCTGTTGAGTAAGTTAGGTGATGCCAGCTATAGAAAAGATGTATGGTTCACAGGTCGCTACTTCATTCTAAGGTCATCTTCTTTGTCTCCATCTATGTTGAGTGGTGAAACAGGTTGAGCTTACTGGTGGTCCTCCTCTGAGGCTTTTGCATCACTCTTCGGTTGGTAAAATTGCATGTCTGAGACCTACTGAGCACTCACATTGGTAGCATTGCACAGAGAGTCACTTTACGACATCAGTTTGTGTCAGACGTGCAGGAGGAGGCAAGAGTCACAGTAGGAATGTCAAGAGAGATGTACATTAAATTCTAGTTACACAGATTTTTATCTGAGATTATTTAGTTAGAAGGAATTACAATAGAAGTGATGGACTTGCTATAAAGTGAGGGAAAGCCCTATTTAATAAATAGAGCATTTCAGCATTTTGAAGTGGCAACAGTGATGTTACATTTCAGAGTTTTGAAGTTTTGTATTTGCTTGTTTTAAAAGGTATGTCCCATCAATGAAGTTGAGTTTTAATTTCTTACATTTAGTCATTTTACTCCTGTTACCTTCCCTAAGAGCAAAACCTTACTGCAGGTGTAAACATTGCCTGTAGAATTAAAAAAAAAAACTTTGAGAAGACAGAATGAAATTTTGAAATGTATAAATTTCCAAGACATAATTTTAGTTAAAGAGTACTGTTTATGACACCCTGTTTGTTCTGTCCAAATGGTTTGAATTATAAAATAAGTAGTACCTAAGCAAGTAAAAAAATGTAGAATATAATTTAAATTACCATTTATACTAAACAATTTATAGAATTGCTATTTCATAAAGATTATTCTGTTATAAGTATAAGTTACAGCAATTTTAGTTTTATTATATCAATTACTTTAATTTTTGGTACATTTTAACTGTCATTTAAATTGACTAAATTAAGAGATTATTGGAAAAAAATCTTCTTAATCTTGAGATTTTAACTACTTTATCCTAAAACATTCATCTTCGAAGTTGTGCAATTTTGCTGTGTGAATTACTTTTTCTTTCAGTTTGCTGTAGGAATGATTAGAAAGTGATGACAACTTTAATTGCGTTACCATTAAGCGCAGTGATTCACCATTTCTTCATAACATTTTAACTCGGGCAAATGCCTTCTCAAGCCAGAATAATATAAATGGATGGGTTAGTTCCTATGTATGTATTGCTAAGCATGCATGTCCTAAGTTTTAAATGCGGAAATAGATTCTATGCAATGGATTTCCATCTGGAATCTATCTATTTCATTGGGAACTAAAAATGCCAGTAACAGTGAGAGTAAATTTGTCAGCTGGAAAAATAAAACAGCTTTTTCTTTTTTTTTTTTTCAGATGCTAGTTCTACTGTTTCGTCCTTATATTTTTATCTATATATTTTTATTTTTATTTTCACCTTAGCAAAACTTAACACCTTCACACCAGGAAATGTGACTGTTCTGGATACACCATTGTGGAGAAAAAAACAAGACAAATTTTGGAATATTTTTCTTTTGCCACTTCAATTGTAGTGTTACAGCACTGTTTTGAAACTTGCCAAGTAGCATGTTTTGATAAGAGCAAATATGTAAATTATAGACTAGAATCTGTTGCTTTATTATCATAACCTAATAGATGGATCAACATATTATTATTTTTAATGTGGCCAGTGGAGAGAAGAGGAAAAGAAATATTTTAACTTTTTAAATGTATGTTCATCCAGAATTGGAAGAAACCACTTCATTCACTTTCTTGGAAATGCTGCTAGATAAGCATGATAAAAATATGGTAAAGTTAATAGTAATACAATGCTACATCTATATTTTGTACTATGTTTGCAATATTTCCAGTTTAAAAAGCAGCATAAATCATTCTAGTGACTGCGTTTCTTGAACATGAAGAGAGAGAGAGACCCTTGAAGCAAAAAAACATGAAGGATATGGTGGTTACTTCCATTTACTGTGCTTTTAACCACACATTTAGCTGAAACCAAAAATAAGTATTTAGAATTGAGAGCTCAGAAAGGAAAATATAATTATTGATATGAAACACAGCTGTAACAGGCATATGTATTTTAGAAAACTGCTGTTTAGTATGTAGTGTTGCAAGATTATATTAAATATTTTTCCTGTGTAAAACTTACATTTCTCATCAATTTCTCTGATCCTTTTTCAAAGGTAAATGAATGCAACTGATTTGATGTTATTGCTGAAATATATTACAGTATGTATACACTTCACCTTGAGAAGTGTACAGAGAGGGCCATGTTGACACTAAGTGGTATGAGTTTTTTTAAATCTATATAAAAATGTACATTAATGAATATAAATAAATAAAAATATGTAATTGTTGTGCAGTACTAACAGACACTGAACACAGAAGGATCAAGCACCTTAGTTCACTTATTCGAGGAACGTTCAGTCTTTCATTCTTAATATTATGCTGTAGTATTATTGTAGGAAAATTCAACAAGGGACCTCAGGAGGTCTGTAGTTTGAACTCCTGTGCAAGGCAGGGTCAGTTCTGAGATCAGACCATTGCTCAGGGCTTTTTCAAGGCAGGTATTGAAAGCCTCCAATGACTGATACTGTGCAGGCCCTCAGGGCAACCTTTTCCAAAACCCAACTGTGCTTACAGTGAATAAATTTTCCATAAAACTTACATGGACCACACTTGAGAGCAGTGATACATGTAGCATTATGCATTGAAGTTTGAGATTTCTTTTCCTTTCCATCCTCTAAATCAGCAGTATGTTCAAATCTTTTCTTACATGGTTCAGATAAATTAGCGTAGTACTGGAGACATAATATCAGTAGTGCTATCTGTCCATATAAAAGCCTGAAGACACTCAGAATGATGCAGCATTAACTTTACGTTTAGGCTTCCCTTCCCACATTATTTTATTCTTTTAAAAATAATTTTTAAAAAGACTGTAGAGTGAGCAAAACCAGAAGTCTCATTTCGCTTGAATTGCCTGTCAATACCCCATATCCATTGAGTTTGTCAGTGAGATTTGTGCTGTGGGAAAGTACACAGACTTTTTTGGTACTCAATTTCAGCATTTAAGTACTTTTGGTATCCTTGGGAACAATTTTTTTTTTTTTTAATTCTTGAGGGAGAAATAATTATAGTCATGCCAGATGTTGTCATTACTCTGTTAATTACTGTTTAACCAGAAACATAATTCTTAGTACTGTATGAAACACAACTGGTGCTTTTTTCATCTATGGATGAGAGCAGGAATATTTGCTGTCTTTGTCAGAGGGTATGTTCATATTTTACACTCAGAGACAAGACAAAGATTGTGTCTAACTGTCGTACAAGAGGCAGCTTGTATAATGTGTGTTTTCTCAGATTTCTAGAGAGTTACACTAATTGCCTGTAATGGGGGTGTATTTTCAAATCATTCTTTGTTCTGTTACTAAAATCGTATCTGTCACTCAGTGAATTTCTTCGAAGAATACGTATAGTGACATGCTATCTTCAAGGCTGGAAATCTAAGTAGTAGGAAAACTGTCTAGTGGAAGTTCGTTTACACTTATCACTGAAGAATACTTAGGCACTTTGACTCTTGTCATTTGTTTTATTGGGTAAATTGTACATTGGAAACAAACTAGCCACTTTCCCAGCTGTATAACATAAGGTACAGCATTTCATCAAAGCAGATCCATTAACCCTCTGACTTGTATCCTTCTCTCGGCTTTGATTGCAGCACCACACAGAAGCACCTAGCCCATCTTTGCTACCCCCATCAGCTTTACCTTTAGATGTATTAAACAATGCTGTTGCTGGATTTAGTACCGTGGAAGAACTTATCCGGTATCTTGAACCAGATCGGTGGCAACTGGATTTAGAAGATTTGTACAGACCAACGTGGCAACTTCTTGGAAAGGCATATATTCACGGGAGGAAATCAAGAGGTAAATTGCCCTTCTATCTGGCCTTGCAGCTTTCTAAGGATGTGTTTTCTGTACAAAGAAAGAATAATTAAGATCATTCTTCACCGTGAATTTTTGTTCTGAAAAAGGAATGTGTTAGAAATACAGCAGAGATCATTGTTGTTAGCTATTCTCACTATTATATTATGGTGAGAAAATGACAACAACTAAACTCAAAACTTAGAGGAATTTAGCAGCATGGAGTAACAAAGGGAAAAATAAAATAGAAGCAGACCAGGCAGTTTGATGTAGGGAACCTGGGAGGTATTTATTTCCACAGATTAGCAAGGTGTCTTGGCTGGGTGACATAATCTAACTTTGTTTCTGTGGAAAAAAAAAACTTTATTTTCTTTTTGGAGTGGGTAATTTCTTACATTTACTGTATCACGTGAGCAATTGGTCTATTTCCTCCAAATTGTTCCAGTCTCTATATCATATGATTTGAGATCAATTAACTAAACATTTCTCTTCCATGATACCTCATGAAATCCCTGTTCGTGTCCAGTTTGGTCATACAGTCGTCAGTTTAATCAGATGTAAAGCAGATCATGTATTTCAAGGCTTGTGGAGCTATTTCTTGTACAGCAAGTCATTTTCTTCAATCTACATTTGACGTTGATGAATTTTCTACCACATACATCAAGATGCTGTCCACTACTTCATGGTTATGGATTGCATGTGGATTGACAGCATACAGACAATATTTCCTTCCTTGCCTACCACAGAGCATGAAAATGAAAATATAGGAGCATAACCAAATAGACTCCTCTGACAAATGTAAACTACATTATAATCTGATCAGCAAGAAAAGAGGGGAAGTAAAACCTTTGATAATTCAAATATAAGTTTTTGACAGCTAATTTTTGGATCAGAGCCTGAGAATCAACCTTTCTGCCCTGCCTCTATTGTTACAGCTATTCACACAGCCACTAAACCAAGAGTCAAAGAGGAGGAAATATCTCTAAAAGCTTTCAGCAATTGACTGTGCCTTTCAGACAGTCATTTAACACTTTCCTAATTGAAGAAATTCAGTATTTTCTGAATGTATGCCATAACCATAGAGTAAGTGGGAGAAAAACAAAATTAACAAAATTTAATTTGTGAAACCTTACATAAACTAACATGCAGGTGTTGGGTAACATCTATATAGACAAAAGCAACTCCCTGCAAGACTTATGTTAGAAATAAACTATCAAAGTAAATCTTTTAAAGACTTCCAGTTAGATGCTGAAAATTTTTCCACTGAATAAACATATCACGGTATTGCCACATTTATCTTTGAGAGACCACCCTCAGACTGCATTACTGAGTGTGTAATGTAATAGCCTGAGGCAGAAAATATGTCCAGTTGAGATGACATATTATTAACTGTTTGGTCTATTCAATAGATAGGGAAAGGAAACCCTTTATTTTTCTTCTATTTTTTTTCTTTTTTTTTTCCTTTTTTTTTAATGTTATTCCTTCTAGTAGTGCACTTGCTGTATTTAAAAACATTTTAAGAAATGTTTGGGAGACGTGCATGCCCTAAAATGTTTGATTTTTTTCAAACTCTCTGATCTATAATTAGATACATTTTATTTTTGCAATACTTCAGTGTAAAAGCTAAATTACTGTCCTGCTTTCATAGACAAGCATCAGTTTACATCTAAATTAAATGAAAATGTAATTAGAAGTGTATGTTACTTTAGATAGAGAAGAATATTGTCCTCTACTCTTACTTAATAATTCATATGAAAAAGACTATATTTAGACAACCTAAATTCCAGAGAACTTCTGTGTCTGATGTTTTCTCTGGATAAAATGCTTCCAAAAGCTTCTAGCCAGGAAAGAAGAAACACCAAGTTCAAGTTCAGAGGCTTTGATGTCTAAATATAGTCCTAAATTCTTTTATAATATTAAACATACTTAAAATATATTTTGCTGTGCAAAAATATGAACTCATTGCTTTCCACAGAAAGGTATGCATAATCATTAGCCCTTGTTCTGAACTCTTATGAAGAAGAAGAAGAGTCACAATCCAACCATAGTCCTTAGTAGATGCTTTTCTTTTATAGTTATGTGGCTTTTTTTCCTCCCCTCATCTGGGGTTTGTAACAGCCAGTAAGAAATTTACACTCCCAGGAACATCTCCAAGGTCCTTAGAAATGGAAAAGATTCTGCTGCTATCAGCATCCAGCTAGAAAAATGTTTTGGGAAAGTGAGTTCCCAGTGATACTGGGTACACATCCAGAAGATGTCAGACGGCTGAATTGCTGATTACGGAACACAGTTACTTTCAAGCTGGTGGAAGAATAGATTACTTTGGTTGTATGTGCCAGTGAAGGCACACTTTTGAAGTAGACTTTGCTGTAGACCTACTTGCGTCTACATTTTTTTCTCCCTTTTTCTCTCCTTATTTTTATTTTAGTGTTTCTCATTCATGTACTACTGCAGTGCCTTCCATTCCTCCTGAGTCAGGGCTAGACAAAAGAACTTTGACTGTTGTGTCAAACATGATATATGAGTGGAAGCCAAGTCGAAGGAATGTTTAAATGTTCACATTATAACAGGTACTGTAACTCAGTGCACTTGGGAAATCCACATAACCTTTTATTGTGGTTAAGTAAACACTTTTAAGGGAGTATTTACATTCTCTCATCTAGCTTCATGCCCACAGTGTGTTAGAATCAATTTTGGACAGACAAATTCTCTTTGAAAAAATAACAGCTTCATTCACACACTTCAAAGAAGTGATTATATAAGCACTAGATAAATTTGCCACAGACCTTTTAATGAAATTGAATTACATAAGGTAGGGCAAGGGTTCATTGTGAGGTATAGTAGCAATATACCTTAGTACATTGTAAAGCATGGAAACCAGACATTTTTCATCTCTTCTGCCTCTTGTAACAAGTAAGGCACAATAAAATCTGTCTGCCAAGAGCTGATTGCATGCTCTTCTACAGAACCTTTGTAAGATTTGGAACTGCATGTTTGAGGTTTTGAGTTAAAATTCATTGCAATTTTGTGACAAAATACGTAATACACTTGCTGCTCATTTTAGTGCATTGGTCTTTCCTCTATATTATAACTACAGCTACTATCAGGAAATGAATGGATTCCTCAGCTGCTGCTAGAAGGCAGGAGGCAATGGAGAAGCACAATGCCATTCAGGCATCTCTCTCACTGGCTGATGGGCTTGCTGGAAGAGGAATCAGTGCTCAATTCTTTTTTCCATTTCTCATGGTGAAATGCTGAGCAGCAACTATGTTAGGCCGCATAAGCTTAGCTTCTTGAAATTCACTCTACCAAGCAGTCTCTGTAGGAATCTGCCAGGTGAAAGCATGAGCAGAACTAGCATTTTTCTCATTGTGTTTTAGGCATTTTATCCTCATTCACACAGTTCACTTATTACGTGTTTGAAAATATAACAGGAGAAAGAAGTACTCCATTCTTCACAGTCGTTGATTAATGCAGGTAGACACGTCCACTCCCTAAGTGACTCTGCCTACAGCTATTAGATGATCAGAACAGCTTAATTAATTTCTAATTTCTCACAGTGAATCTCTCCCCCGGAAGTTTTCTCTCTCTTTTCCACTGCTCCTTTTCAGCTTTCTCCAAGGAATGTTCTTGCTGTGTGGGAGGCAGGCTGGCATCCTATCAGTAACTTTACTGGAGTTCTTACACACTCCTTGCTTTTAAAAATCAGATTGTTTATTTAGGAGCCTGTGTTAAGCTGATAGTGATGGAATGAAGTGCCCTAGCTCGGCATTCACTGTATGTGCAAGCATTAAAAAGGCTTCAGTGTATTTAACTGGCCTTTCACAGCAAGCCCTTACTTATGCATGCCAGTGTATGGATGTGGTCTGTGAAAAAAATACTTGAAGAAAGATAGAATGAAATTGTTGCCCAAAGGTCTGCTTCTGGGACAGTACTAGTGAGCAATTCTACTAGAGAAATGCAGCTTCTACATTCTCTTTGCTTCTCGCTTATCTAAAAAGAATTGAGACATATTTTCTTACCTTGATAGGCTGAAATTCTCCTTGGTGACCTCTAAACACATTTTACATAGTCAACAGAAAGGAAAAAAGGGGTGGTGATTCAGATCAGGACTATGTTTTATCTTTATTTTATAGCTTTTTATTTACAAACTGTCAGTGCACCAGGATATTTTTTTCTCCAGTTTCTTCTTGATTTATCTTAAAACCCATTGGTTTAAAACTCTTTGCGCTTTATTTGAGAGCACTATTTCAGTCATCTCAGGAGCCATATTATCGTAGGACTTCTGTTCCTTAATGGCAGTAGATTTGGCAGGTCTAGAGATTATCAGTTCAGATAAAAAATCCTGGATCGTCATCATCATTGTCTGGCTTTTCTGAAATAAATGAAATTGCATTGCTTTTCATCAAAGTAAAAATTGTACTAATTTCTTCACTGAACCAGTCTCATTTTTCTCACTCTTAACTGCCTCTTTCAAGTCCTGTTATTCCTTGACTACAGCTAAAGTAAACCAAAAAGAGTTTGCCCCTATTTCATATCTTTTCATAGCTTGCTTTTCAAACATTAGAGTAGTGAAAATTTAATGTGATAAAGTAGCATCAGTTTATAGGGAAACTGGTGCCAAATGTTAGTATTTTAACTTGTGCTTCAAGTCAGGTACTTACAAGGAGGAGCTGAATTTTATTTAAGACACATAACGTGAAAATGAAAAAAGTGAAACCTAAAGAACCAATAAAAATTCATATGTATTCTGCTATGAAGGGGAAAAATTGAGTTTATAACAAATATATAGAATCACTACATAGATATCTATAGAGATACAGATACTTTTGCACTTTGTTGTCTCTAGAATATTCACTGATGATGACATAACTTCTTGAAGTTCTTAGTCTGTAGAAGTGAGTTCGTGTTAGATTTATATGGTTTGATTCTTGTATTTACATTGCCCTTGCACCTTGCAAAGAAGCAATAATTGACATTTTATCAGGGAAGAAATTTGAATGCTATATGCGAATGAGTTAAAACTGTGTTTGAAGTTTTGCAGTTTTCTTCATTATTGTATGTGCTTCTCCAATCCAAAATTAATATAGAATAGCAACACTAGAGCTCCTAGTGTAAGCGTGAACAAAGGGAACTCCATTAGGGTTGATTTGATAAAACATGTATTAGAACATAGTAGCCAAAGCTTGCTTTGTTTAATTTGAACCAACTCTGCCAGAGTTATGAAGTAATTGATGAATATTCCTATACAACAGTCATTCCATTTAGGTTTCATGGTATTCATATAATTGCAGTAGTATACTTGTATGCTGAAATTGTACCATCTGCATATAACAGAACTTTCCTCAAAGGTTCTGCACTGCTGAAGTTGGTTTACTATCAATGAAGTTGGATCACGAATTGGAGAAGAACGTTTGCTTGTCTTTTCACAGTGGTTGATCTCAACCTCCTAAAGGAGGAGGTGCGGTTGTATAGCTGTACTCCTCGCAACTTCTCAGTGTCACTGAGGGAGGAGCTGAAGCGAACTGACACCATCTTCTGGCCACTGTGTCTTCTGGTTAAACGTTGTGGTGGAAACTGTGCCTGTTGTCATCAGAGTTGCAATGAATGCCAATGTGTACCGACAAAAGTCACTAAAAAATACCATGAGGTATGTGCTTTCTTCACGTTTTCACGTATGGGAATACTGAGAGCCATTTAAGGAATTTATTTTTACTATGGGAATGCACCAGTACTGGTATTTTAAAATTCGATGTATTACAAGTAAATATTTTTTTTATGATTCTAATGAGGTGTTACATAAAAAAAAAAAAAAAAGTAATGTTTTCCTACTTAAACTACTTTTCCGTGAAACTATTAAGTCATTCCTGAGGCATTTGTTTTACTGGTGGAGTTCAGACACATCACAACCACACCTTTTTGTTCAGCTTTCTCTAGTGGTAGATACAAACTTCATGAAGGAACAGCTACCTATCCATTTCCTGCAGCTAAAATTGTTTATTATATTTATTATATCTAATAATTCTATTTGATTAACTATATTATTAGCCCTTAAAGAAAATTAAGTAGAAATACGAAGCTGCAAGACTCTCTTCTTTGATAAAAGCAACATGTTTTAATCAATTTTGTAAAGGGCTTGAGGTAAAACCAAAAATAATAATTAGTGAGTCGAATAAATTAATAAATTCAGCTGAGGAAAGCCTATTTATTTCTATAGGCTTCCTATCATCCAGTGTGTTTCCAGTGCAATCTAGATCATAGTCGAGTGTGTGATAAAGCACCTGCTGTTTTCTTGATGCTTGGCTTCTTCTCCTTCAGGTTCTTCAGCTGAAGCCAAGGACTGGCGTCCGGGGATTGCATAAATCATTGACAGATGTACCCTTGGAACACCACGAGGAATGTGACTGTGTGTGCAAAGGGAATACGGAAGGATAAACATGATTTAATTGTGCTGTTTTCTTTCAAAGCACATGCAATCAATGGCTGATTCTATTATGGGGCTTGTGCATTATCTCCTTCTGTAATCTCAGTTGTTTGCTTTGGGGAGCTTCCATCTTCAAGATTTACAGTGAGCTCTAAAAAGAGGAGAAGCCAAACTGGGATTATATGTTGTGTGGCAGCTCTGTTTGGAGGCCCAGTGAAAGGATGGGAGAAAGGCATCAATGAGGGATTTAAAATAGATGTACTGGTTTTGTCCCCCACAATTTTCTTGACAATACGTGGATTTATAATTTAGGAGTAAAAATAAAGTTAGAAGGCTCACATCGTGGAGACTTGATCCTGCTGGCTGTCTCATTTCTACAGCTCCAGTACGTCTGGCCTCTGGTTGAAAACACCTGAAATCTTTGTTTCTGTGTTCAACTACTCCTATGTACTCTAAATCGAAGTGTTCTCTGTTGTATAAACTTGGGTTAAAACAGACTGTCTTGTTCCAAACTAAACTTAATTTGTCTAACGCTTGTAGGAAGGACTGGATTTTTCCATACATTCTAGTAAAGATCCTGCCTTTTAGGACAAAGACTGGACAATAACGTGAGCTAAGGAAGCAAAGATTGAAAAGAACAGCGCCTTTATTCTTATGACTATGGCTGATGATTTTTTGTTTGTTTGTTTATTATTTTTTTATCGTGTACATTTTTATACTCTCTTTTTGACAATATAACTATTTGCTTTTCTAAACTTGTTAAATATATCTATTTTTACCAAAGGTATTTAATATTCTTTTTTTTTTATTACAACCTAGATCAACTATTGTTTAGTTTTGTGAGACTTTAAAGCCAGATTTATAAAGTTGGAGGAACAATGACGTGGTTTCAATGGGAAAAGAGCATAATCTCTTGCAGTTTACTGATACATAGAGAAAACCCACAAAGTTTTACCTGGATGCACAGTCATAACAAACAGAGAGGTGTGGATGAAGCTCTAAGCTTGCTAGCACCATGACACTGAAAATATGAGAGACAGACATTACTATAAGTGGTTTCAGAAGCTGACTTTAAAAATTCCCTCTCTACATTCTGGCATTTTTTGGGGGTAGAAAAGAAATGAGAGTAGATAGATGCATTCTGGCTTGTTTAACTCTTTAATTTCTTTGAAGTAGGATGATCTACAATGTAAGAAAAGCAGCCCAGTGGCATGCAGCTTTCATGATGCATCATGGTCATGGGAAGGCAGCCTTGTTAATGTTGAAGTGTATGGTTTTCCGTTGACTGTTCTAGCTGTTTAAATACTGTTCACTCACAGGATTGTAACACTCTTCAGTACAGTTTAATGAACTACAGTTTTGTTTCTTCTGTACATTATATCCTTTAACCAGTACACTTATCCCACCCTATGCAAATTGAAAAGAAAAAGTAAAGTATTTTGCTTGTAAAATGCTTTAACATTATGCCTAGTTTATTTTTTTGACTATTGGATTTGCAGATTGTAATGAATCACCAAATAAACTAATAATGCTAATTTTGGGAGAATAAACATTTCTGCGTGGTTGTGTATTTGTATTTCAATATATAATAACAGGAAAACTTAAAAATCATTATTTTCTACTTACTATTTTGAAAGTCAGTTATGAAAACAAGTGTCTTCTGCCACCAAGACTTCCACTTGCTTCATTAATTCTTTTTTACTGTAGATCCACAAGGAGAAAAAGTGGAAAAAAGGAATTTGATAGTATTTTTAAAAACATTAAAAATATTCAAAATTATGTGGATGTGAAGCCACCGAAATAGATAACATCATCTGTTATTTCTTTCATCATTGAGTTCTGATGAAAATGTAGAGGTGTTTGTAAGTTGGTATGACTTTCTTATATCAGTTCTGGAAAATTCTCAAGTAGCTACTGATTCTGTCTTAGCTGCTCTGTTTTGTCCAGCCCTCAAGTTTCTCCTGAATAAGAAAATGTGTAAATGTAGCATTTAGTTATCCAATCTGAACATTAACCTTGTATCAGAATGCAGAATTAGAGTCACAAAAGAAACGTAGTTTACTTGAATTTTGAGTCTTTGACCAGAATAGAGTGTTTTGCAGCGATGTTGGGGTGTTGGGATTGGGGTTTTTTTTTGCATTAATATTGTCCTTTTTTCTGATTTAAAGAGTTTTTGAAAAGCAAGTTGAGATAAAAGCAGAAATCATAGCCACTGAAATCATAATGCATCAGAAGAATTGAAAAATGTAATTCCATTACAGAAATTTCTGCTGTAGGAAATGCAGGAGGTCTCATCCTCTCTGTGGAAGATGCACCATGCATTTTGGGGCTGGTATTTGGTGGCAGCAAAGGAATACAGAGTTTCTGGAACTATACAGGTTATGGTGAGTGTGTTTTCCAGCGGTCACAAGTATTTCTTCTATTGCCCCCCTCTGGGTTTAGCTTGCTTTCTTCCTTGCCGGTTTCTTGCACCAGCTTCTTTCCCAATTACTTGTTGTAGGTCTAGATTTGAACTCCTCGTCCCTTTGCTTTTACATCTCCCTTCACAGTGCTGCCTCTCAGCAGATCCAAAATCACCATCCTTCCTGTTTGCCATCCTCTTGCCAATCATTGTTACGCCCTTTCCCTCATCCTTGACCTCTTGCTTAAGCTACGTTTTCTTACTGCCACTGCCCAGACTTTCTTTTTTCACCTCCCCTCAGATATTCAGGGGATTTAGTGCTCACTCTCTTCCCAAGCTTAAAGAGCATGGACAGGCTGAATTGTTTTGAAGGATGAGGTCCAGGAAAGGTCCTCTGTCCTGCTGAGTAGAGCAGCTGCCTGCTGGCCGTGGGTAGCTTCTGCAACTGATGTGAAGGGGCGCATCCATCGTGCCTGGACGCAGTAGGCTTTGCCTAGAGAACCTGCTGAGTTTGCCACAGTCTTTTCATTCAGAAGAGTCTTAAAACACTCTGACAGCACAGGGGAGCTAGTGTTGCATTGGTGACCTCCTGTTGGTGGGAAAGAATGAAGTAAAATATGCAATATGAGGTGAAGACAGGTTGGAGAGTAGGAGTGAGCTGGGCCTGGCTGGGGCCACTGGAGGAAAATACAGCAGAAAAGAGCAAGAAAGAAACAGTGCTGAATGACCGCCAGCTCCTAATTTGCTGACAGCACCTAATTTGCTGACAGCTGCCCTGTGGTCAGGCTGTAGCTCCCTGACACCTTCCTCCCTTGGGAGTTTTTGTCAGCCCAGGTGCAGGGCTCTACTCAACAGGCACTGTGGGAGCAGTGCCAGCCAGTGGAGGGGATGGAACAGGGGCACATACAGCTCTGGGTCTGATTGGGGTGCTTTGGACATTGCCACGATTTGGTCTTAAACTTTGGAAAATATGCTTCATATAAAGCTTCAGAATTGGCTGCAAGAAATGTGCTACTTGCGGTAGTTACAGTTTTAGCATAAATGGATTATTTCACACTATACTTACAGAAACAATTGCATAACTCTACCTCTCATAATTTGCTTAAGATTCCTCAATCAGGAGGTTTTCACTTCCCCTCTGAAGATTTTCTTACCCAAAGAGAAAACTTTTCAGTCAAGTGTTTCTGAGTAGTGTTGACTTCTTGTAGCCTCGAGGTAGCACACAGCATTCAGGAAACACTTCTTTCAGTGTTTAGTTTTCATCATTATTATTTACAGTCTGTCGTTTCTGAGCAAAGATTGGAGTGAAAACTAACTCAATATATTAATTATGAATTACTAAAAAACAAAGGTTATTTTTCTGCCACAGTTACAGGTCATCGCAGCTGAATGCCAAGGATGCCATATGTGTAGAAAAAGATCAACAAGAGTGAGTAGAAAGCCTCCAATTTTCAGTGTGCATTAGAAGTCATGAGCTTTCACATTACAACTTTCTGGAGATTTTTTTTTTATTGTTGTTGTCTATCTTAAGCCATGAGTTGCTGAACTGCATTAATGTAATCATCAGTGTTTGGGAATGGGGAAATGACTGGGCCTAAGCAGTGGAAACAGCCGAGTGGAATAAAGTAACTCCAGTAAAGAGACAAAATCCAAATAGCGTAGGCTGCGTTTTGTAGATTTTATTGTATTCTCAATAAATGGCTTCAGCTAAAAGTAATTATTCCCACCAGAGGAATATGTGGGGAGATGCTGACTGATGGTAAGCCTTGTTTTTACGGATTCTTTAGATATTCACATTCTTGGAACCCTTTGGTCAGCTGTGGCCAGCATGGGAGTGATGTGGAAGAGGACCAAAACTTTAGTCACCGAGGGCGTTAACTGCAGATCTGTTGGTTCTTAAACCCTTTTAAGTTTCCTTATTCTTTGACTGCCGAATCGCACAGATTCACAGCTCCTTTTCAGCAGAAGAGTGAAAAAAAAAGATTTGTTGATCATGCTATAAGAGCGAGTGGAAAGACAGACAGAAGCACTGCAGTAGCTACTGCAGCAGCTAACAAGCTTTGACCGGACTTCCTTTCTAATGGAGGACTGTGTTGAAACTCTCATAAACTTGCTAATCAGTCATGAGCAGCTTATGGTGCACTTTGATTGCACCACATTCTGGAAATAAAAATTGGAAATATTTACTTTCTCTCAGGCTTCTGAAGATTCATGCTCCTGTTAAAAGTTCTCTCATAAAACATCATGCAGAGATGCTGAAAGAAATATGATTGCAGATTCTCATTTAAACCAAGCTAAGTAGACTGACTTACTTTTCTGATGCTGCTTGCAATGATATGATGTTTAAATTAATCTGAGTAAGTTTGGTTTTCATATCAGTTTCTGTGTGGGGTGCTTCATCAGACAAATTTCCTTTCAGACTTACATGCACTTTTTAAAATCAGGGATAGTGGTTTTGTTTGTTTGTCTGCCAAAATCACATAATAACAATGTCTACTTTTTTCAGCATAAACTGGACAAAGTTTTTCAGAGGGAGACAATTTACCTATCACCTCACTGAAACTATCCAAGATTGTTACAAGAAAAATAATTTTACAGTTCAATCATGGGAGAAAAATGACAGGTTTTTTGGGAAGTGTGAATCGGAACACATAAACTAGATTCCTGCTTTGAATCATGCTCTGTGTCAGTCTTCATTGAGCTTGTCTGCCTTCATCAAGTACAGACCCAAAGTCTAGCCCTCCCAGTTGGGGCAGCTCTGTTAGATGTATGAGGTCCATCAAGCAGAATACTCCATTTATAAGCCTGGGTTTTTTTAATTTCTCAAAGAAGAGCATTAAGAAACTCTGCAACCTGTAACATTTTTCTGCCTAGCCAATTCAACAAGTTTGATTTTGCTTGATGAAGACTGGTAAAAGCAAAAATTAAAAAAAAAAATTTTTGTCCCATTCCTGGAGGCATTCAAGGCCAGTTTGGATGGGGCATTGGGCAGCCTGATTTAGTGGAAGGTGTCCCTGCCCACAGCAGGGGTGTTGGAACTAGATGATCTTTAAGGTTCCTTCAAATCCTAACTATTGTATGATACTATGATACTATGATACAGAAGTGCCTGTTTGACTCAAGCCCATGCCATCTTCCTCAGATTCTGCAGTGCTGAAGGCAGATCCAAGCCAGCTTTGTTCTGGTGTCTCTCCTGTTCAGACTAAGTGGCAAACCACATCTCTCTTAGTAAACTTGCTTTTCTTTCAGTTTGCAGAATCCTGATAAATTAAAAAGGTTGACAAGAAAACTTGTTAGTCTTTCTCACTTAGTCTCGCTTTGACTGCTGTCATATCAGTGGGGTGTGCTTTAGGGTCTCGGACAGCATCTATGTGAAACTCAATTAAGCAAGAGGGACAGTGAAGTCCATGATGTTTAGGATTCTTCTTTTGAAGAACAGCATCACACAGTGTTCAGTACAATTAGCAACCTTGTGAATTGGAAGGTAGTAAAATTAACTGCATGACTTTGTTTAAAAAGCTTTATTTAGAGACTAATGAGAAGAGAATAATGTTTGAGCTTTGATTTCATTCTTTTCAAGTTTTTCACAATTTCAGAAGAGCGTCTGCTTTTCACCCTCACTAATTGACTTTTATTGTGTGTCCTGTTGTCATAAGTTAAGTCATTTTCCTCAAAGACAGTAAAATAAACATAACTCCCATGTCTTCAGGTGTTGAAAGGATAGACTCACCGATTATTTTTGCTTTCTCTTTTATTGTGATTAATATACTCTTAAGTGAGAAAAAGTAGGTGATCTGTCTACCATATAACATATTTATGCTTGTGTGCCTCCTAAAGATGCCAAACAGACTTTTGATATAACTACAGTGAGAAAGTGGTAGGCAGAAATTGTCTTTTTTGAGGAGGCTTCATGTTATCGAGAAGTCTTAGAAGGCTTTATATTGCTAAGGGCATATGGAACTTGAATACATAAAATTCTACCTTCAGAATAGAATACATAAAATTCTTCTTCAGTAAGGGTACGTCTCATGTGCAAAGACTCAAGTTTAGAGAGAAGGATGTTGTGGGGGACCGCGTCAAAGGCTTTACAGAGGTCCAGATAGATTGCATTCATTGCTTTTCCTATGTCCACTGATGGCCACCCCATCATAAAAGGCCCCTAGGATGCTCAGGCAGGACTTGCTCTTGGTGAAGTCATGATGACTGTCTTAAATGACCTTCCTGTCATCCATGTGTATTCACATAGCTTCTAGGAGGATCTGTTCCATGATCCTCCCAGGCACAGAGGTGAGCCTGACAGGTCATTAGTTCCCAGGGTCCCCTTTTCCACCCTGTTTAAAAAGTACGCACAATTTTGCCCTTCTTCCAGTTACCAGAGACTGCTCCTGATTGCCATGACTTTTCAAATATCATGGACAGTGTTTCGGCAACCACATCAGCCAGTACCCTCAGGGTTGCATCTCATCAGATCCCATAGATTTACACATGTTCAGGTTCCTCAGGTGGTCACAAACTTGACCTTTCCCTACTATGGGAGGTGCTTTACCTTCCTGGTCCCCGTCTTGCTGTCCACTGATCCAGGAGGGGTGATCAGTGTGTTTGACAGTGAAGACGGAGGCAAAACAGTTGTTGAGTACCTCAGTCTTCTCGTCTGTTGATATGAGGTCACCATTTTCATTCATTGTGGGGCTACACTTTCTTAATCTTCCTTTTCTGGTTGACATACCAATAGAAGCCCTTCTTTTTGTTTTTGTTTCCCCTGCCAAGTTCAGCTCCAGGTGCATCTTGGCCTTCCTGACCCCATCCTTACACAAGCAGGCAACGTCCCTATACTCTTCCCAGGTTTCCTGTCCCTGCTTGCACTGCCTGTGCAGTTCCCTCTTGTTCTTCATTTTGACCAGGAGGTCTTGACTCAGCCACACCAGTCTCTTCCCTTCTCAGCCTTATTTCCTACATCTGGGGAATGAGCACCCTTGCACTCTGTGGAAAGCATTCTTAAATATTTGCCAGCTCTGTTCTGCTCCCTCATCCCTGAGGACCATTACCCAGGCTGTCTTTACTGACTAACTCCTTGAAGAGCTGGAATTTGGTTTCTTAGAATTAGGGGTCCTGGCTATATTTCTAACCTGTCCCATTTCCCTGAGGACCTTTAGCTCCACCAATATATGATCAACGCAGAGGCTGCCTCTGATCTTGACGTCACTGATAACCTCATTTGAATGGGTGACCATCAGGTTCGGTATTGCATCACCTTGGGCAGGGGTGTCTGTTATCTGAGTTAAGAAGTTATCTTTAATGCATTCCAGGAGTCTCCTGGATTGTCTACAGCTTGCCGTGCTACTTTTCCAGCATATGTCAGGGTGGTTGAAGTCCCCTAAGTAGGTCAAGAAGCCCCCTGAAGCCGTAGCTTTTTACTACTGAGAACAACTGAAGAAATATTAAAAGCAAACTTTAGAGTCCAGCTATCTCTAAATAGAAACCAGTTTTTAACATCTCAAATATAAGAGACAAAATTGTGGTCTAAACCACAATGGAAATCTGTGGCTGTGAGGAATTCCTTTCAGTCACCTTGCCAATTTCACATTTCCAGTAGCTCAGCTGTGTAGCATATTAATGCTTAAGTATATAGTTCTTTTTTGACTTGTAAAAATATGGATTTATTCTATACAGTTTGTGAAACTAAGGTAGACAGCTGCGTTAGAGAAGCTGATGAAGTGTGGGCTGGATAAGCAGGCAGTGAAGTGGATTGAAAACTGGGTGAATGATCAGGCCCAGAGGGTCGTGGTCAGTGAAATGAAGTCTAATTGGATACTAGGAAGTAGGGGTATACCCCCAGGGTCAATAGTGGGTCCAATCCCATTCAACAACTTCAGTAATAATCTGGATGTTGGGTGTTGGAGCAAGGTGAGTGTACTCTTAGCAAGTTTGCAGATGACCCAGAACTGGGAAGAATCACTGATATGCCAGCAGGTCATACTGCTATCCACAGGAACTTTGACAGGCTGGAGAAATGGGCTGACAGGAACATCATGAAATTGAACAAGATGAAGTGCAAAATCCTGCATCTGGGGAGGAGCAGCCCTAGGCTCTAGTACATGCTGAGAACTGCCCATCTGGAAAGCAGCTTTGAAGAAAATGACCTTAGGTTCTGGTGGACACCCAATTGACCATGAGCCAGCAGTGTGTGCCCCGTGGCAAAGAAGGCTAAAGGTATTCTGGGCTTCACTGGGAGGATTGTTTCCAGCAGGTCGAGAGAGGTGAGCTTTTCTCTCTACTCAGCACTGGTGAGGCCTCACTTGTAACCCAGTGTCCAGTTCTGGGCTCCTCAGCACAATAGAGACACGGACATACTGGGGAGAATGTAGCAAAAGCCTACTAAGTTGATTAAGAGACTGGAGAATCTCTCTTATGAGGAAAGGCTGATTGAAATGGGACTATTCAGGCTGGAGAAGAGAAGGCTTCGGGGGATAATATCAATGTGCACAAATACCTGAAGAGAAAATGCAAAGACTGAGCCAGGCCCTTTTCAGTGGTGTCCTGTGACAACACCAGAGGCAATGGGCACAAATTGAGAAGCAGGAGGTTCCCTCTGAACGTCAGGAAACCCTTTCTTACTGTGAGAGTAACTGAGCACTTGCAGACTTTGCCCAGAGAGATTGTGGAGTTTCCCTCCTTCCTGGATATTCAAAAGCTGTCTGGACATGGCACTGGGCTACTGGCTCTAGGTGTACCAGGGAGCAGGGAGGCTGGAACAGATGATTTCCAGAGGTCCCTTTCAACCTTGGCCATTCTGTCATTAGCGCACACACAATTTTCACTAACATTATATCTGTAACGTAACATTCAGCTATCCTAATCATCATAGAACTAAGAATTAATAAGCACAGTGTCAAATATTTCCTTATGCCATAAAGTACATACCTAAGCATCAAATTGCCTTGTAATGTTTATGATCTGATAGATGACAAATTCTTTTACTTCAGTTTCTCCCAGAATGGGTTTCTAAGGTTCATTTCTGCTTTGTTAATCATTACTTTCAAGTTAAAAACCAAAGATAAGGATGCAAAATAATCGTATGATATGTGATAGTAAAAGACCTATATCTAGGCTAATATCCTGTGTGAAGTCACATCTTTATTTTTCAAGTAAGATCAAGTTTCTTGTATAAGTGATAGCTTTTGAACTCTTACCAAATTGTTTACCTAATAGTCCTTCTGCATTTCAGTTTTGCCTTACATAGTGCATAAGAACATAGCCTTTTCCAAACTTGTTAACGCTACTTTGCTTTGACAAAATGTACCTGATAGGTGCAAATAGAGATTGGGAGTTGATAGTCACTTAGGAAATTACATCAGAGCAATTTTATGGCATATTGTGCAGTGGTAGCAATGCTAGGAATGGTGCCATGCAGGATAATAATAACCTTCAGCTCACAAACAGGCCACTAAGAAAATACCCACAGGATGTAGGACTGGGGACCAGTACTCCTGGGAGTCAACTGGGGAAAGGATCCACTTCTTCAAAGACTGACTTGCCCTGGTTGTTCTGCTTGGGAGAATGTGTAAAGTCAAATGACATCATCCTAGTCCCTTCCTAGAAAAAATGGAATGAAGAGCTAGTTAAACTATCCCAATACTCATAAATTCTTTTTGTCCCAAGGGAATGTGAAATAACAGCTAGAGTATTTATTTAAGCAATGCAGCAGTTCCTCTTACCCATGCTCCAGGATGGCATTCAATTTAGTAAGAGCAACATTCTTTCCAGTGTTATAGCAGTGAACAAGATCCTCTACATAAATAATTTACTCTATGAAGTACCTGCATTAACATGTCACTGCTATACTAACAGCACTCAATCACGTCAAACCACATTGTGTGGTGGGGTAAAATTGTTGCTTTAAATATGGTAGCTTAGTTTTCAACAATTTTAAGCAGTCTTAAAGGATTCTAGGATTTTGGCTGCCCTCGTAGTCTCCTTGAAGGCTGCGCTGAGTGATGGCTGCGGTGAAGAATTTTTTCTCTGTGACCTGTGGGACAGTTTTAAGCACTGAGGTCAAGACAGCACTCTTGTTTAAATGCAAGAGAAGATGCTGGGCACAGATTTATTTTTAAGTTTCAGGAAAAGAGGTAGATAAATCATTCCCGGTTTGCAGGAAGGGGACTCCAATTCCTCAGCTGGGATTACTTTGTCTCTTAAAACTTAAATTTCCTTCCATTTCACAGAAAGATGTAAGAAGATTAAAAGAAGGTTCCCATAATCTAATATTTAGCTCTATTCATGTTCATCTATTCCTTCCGTACATGTCCCTCTGCAATAAAAGCAGTGAATCTTAGCCTATGTATTTTCTCCCTGCATTCAAGCTGTGGTAAAAGGCCCCAGAAAGTAGAAATATTCAGTCTTTTTGGATGTTTCAGATCAGTGTCAATGTAGTTAAGCAGTAGAATTTGTAAGAAGAGACAAGCTGTTAGTCCATGCAAATAAAAAAAATCAGGATCTCTACAGAAGAAAAATGAAAGAGCCACAGGAACTCTTTTTTTAGACACAAATTTAAAGTATGCACTTAATATCTCTTGGGAGCCAGTGAGCTGTAGGCTCTATCTTTATTACTGCCTTTGAAATTTTCCCCTTTGAGCAAAATGAAAATGAGGGCATGAACATATTTTTGAAAAGGGACTCGGGAGTGGGAAAACTGAAGAAACTAAACACAAGACTAAGGGTAGTGTTTACAAAGGAAGATGACCATGTTTGGGAACAGAGAGCATCCATTGTTTGAGGAGCTCAGAAGGACTAGGGTGTGCCTCTCAATTGCAGGCAGATGAGGTTAACAATGCTCTGAGTCTGCCTGGCAGTGTAAGGTGCTAAAAACAAGCATGGCAGAGACCTGCCTGTTAATGAGCAGCTTGACTCTAGCAGGCTGAAATGGACTCACCTGCACCTATTTTAAAGTTTCTACAAAGGCCACTGAGGCAGGAGTGCTCCTGACTGGCTTCGTGAAGGCGTGCCCTCAGGGACAGAGATGATCTTGGCAGAGGAGGTGCTGTACTGTGAGAAATCTGCCACACCTTCATACTTCAGTGCCAAATGTTCTGTCTTGCATGAAGGTATTTGGATAAGTTGTGAGGTATGGCTTCTCAGTCTGTAGAAGGAAATTCAACTCTCACAGTCCTCCCTGGTCATCACTTTGTAAAAGAAATAGAAGGTTTTAGGAGAATTTCCCTGTCCTATGCTTCTTTCCATTGTATCTTCTGCCGTCTTTGCCCTTCTGCTATCAGCAAGCGTATGTAATTGGTTTGAGCTGCAGTTACTAGTTGTGTGCTTCAGCTGTAATGGTGATTTTGCATCAGTGCTACCTACGAGTGCATTCAGGGTCTAAGTCGGTTGATAGATATTAATTTGTCCATTGGTAATTTGCTCAGTTGCCAAAACTTGATTGTATTTAAGCATTCAAAGCATTGTAAAGAGAGTACAGGAGGAAGAATGGGCAGCGCAGAAAATGCCTGTCAACCACTACCCGCTTGCTGGCAATTGCAAGCGTGGATATGGAAGGACTGAACTCTTGAGACAGTGAGACAAAAAGGAACTTGGGAGGGATTAAGCTGTGGTGTGCGTTTTGTGGGAGGGTAGTGTTCCCAGAACTGGCAGGAAGACAAGTGCTTTTGGAGCTGAATAGCAAGGGTTGTAGCTAAGAGATATCAGCCAGTGAGTCTGGATTCTGGAGAAAGAGTGTGGAGGGAAGGCTATAGCCTGCAAGTGTCACCCCATCTGTAAAGCAGTAGATAATTATTTTCATCTTAAAGAAATGTAGTGGGAGATACTACCACCTAGATACCTGAAAGTACTTAATTTTCTCATGTTAAATAAGCTTCTGACTCTGGGATTATATAGTGGGGTTATAAACAAAATTTATTATTTGATTTTTGGTTGCTGCATCTGGCTTTTGACCAAGTGAATTAAAAAGTGAACTTTTCTATGGTTATATCAATGTTGTTTGAGCCACACGTCTTATCACTGATAATATTGTGGAGGAGGAGGTAGAGAGGGTTTATGATGTCTGTAGACAGAATGCTTTCACAGTCTCTGAGCAGAAACATTTTGTTCTGTGCAAGCTGACATATTCGGAGAGGTTAAGCTGTAATTCTTGGAGGACTGGCCAACGTATTGTTTCCTTGGCTTGAAAAGCTGTATACCGGGTACCTGAACCATATCAAGGAAAAATGAACAGCTTTTGTAGGAGATTCAAGCGGACTGTGGAATGTGCATTTACTAGATTAAAAAGAGACATGAATCGTGTTAAAATTCAACAACCCAAATTGTCCAACTGTTCCCAGTTTTGCTTATTATCTGCAGAGCACAGAGGAAAAAATTGCAAGGGGGAGCTGGGATTTGGAGAGGCTGTCTATTTTTTCCTGAAAACTCATTCAAGAGTGTAATGACAAGAACTGGTTGTGATCTCACATAGCTGAGGAATACTTCAGGAGACTGAGTGTTTTCTTAAAAAATACAGTATGCATGAAAATTTAGGACTAGGACTGTGATATAAGTTTACTGTGACTTGAACAACTATCTAATATTTAACTTTAAACAGAAAAAAACCTTAATATATTGGCTATTTCCTGATTCTTGTACCATGTGTTCTTCAGCTCCAGTCTCTTATTATTTAATTAGGCAAATCTTAAACCTCTGCAGCTGGAGTGAGCTGCTGCAATTGCCATTTAAGTGACATGAGTACTTTGAGATTCAAGTTTAGCAAGTGGAAAATTAATTTTTTTTAAAAAACTAGGTTGGGTATATATTGTAGCAATCTTCTTCCACTGTGTAATCAGGAATATCTTTACTTTGAAACAGTCTACTGTTTGCTGTGCAAAGTTCCTTGATGTTCATTACCCTCTTGTGCTTGAATTCATTTTTACTGAGGATGTAATATTTTTAGTACTCAGAGGCACTATATTTAATTTTCTACTCTTTTAAACTTTTTCTTTTAATTGGAGCTCCAGCAAAGCTCCAAATTATTTTGTTGAATATTCAGCTTTCTGCCTAAAGGTGGAAAAATTTTTAACACTTGTATTTGTATGTTTCCCTAATACATTTGTCCTTTCAGGTTACACTGAAGGAGAACCTAAGACCATTTCCAAGTATGTGGATGGTTAGTTTAGTTGTATCAGCCAAATGGATATGGATTCATTCACCCAAACACAAACAGATGTTTTTTACTGCTGAGTAGGCACAAGGGCACACTGGGGAACCAATGAAGGAAGGGCTGTGTGTTGTGCAGTGGTGCATGACACCACTGAAGCAAAGAAAAATTTTAGTGCGCTTACTGGTCTCGGAAAGCTGGGCTGGAGACCTCTTATCTCCATTTTTAATGCATTTGCTGTCCCTTTCTATTGATATTTTCCCTAATGCGCAGATCTCCATATTGTCTCCTATATTTTTGAAGTGGATAGGGCCCCATCTAACAATTTGTCAGCTGCTCGGTTTCCCACATGGTCTTCTATGGATGTGTCTGCACAGTGTTTGGAGCACGGGTGCACTTCTGCAGCAGGAATGCATGTAAATACCTAAACATACAGCTTCTGTAAAACAGATCACGCTGTTCACATTATGCTACACCTATGTAGCTCCTTCACAAATACATGTGCACAAAAGACAGAAGACTACTAGTATGAATATTTGTTACAAAGAATTCCTTTTAATAGTATTCTTACTACGATGGAAAAGGAAGATCTGTACAAACTAATACTGATCATACTCTCTTGTAGTTAGATTATTATGAGCTCTAAATGGGTTTAAAATAGAATTTTCTTTGATGATAGAAGCTTATTCGAAACTAAATTGTGTGTTTATTTTGTATCTTGTAATATTTCAGAAACACCTTTAATGAACTGTCTGGTTAATAGACTATATAGTAATGAATTTCCCTTTCAGTGTACATGGGAAAGCTTCTTCTCCCTTTTTCAGACCAGAACACTAAGGATTTAATGCTTTACAAGAAATCAGTGAAACTGAGAATGTGATTCTTAACTACAGTGCTATTATAAGCAAAGGCTGTGTTTCTAGGTTTGGCATAACACCACCTCCTCCTCTCCTTCCTTCAAGCTGGTAACCTATTGGACTAGAAATCAGCATTGTACTCCTGGCATTGTCAATGATGCCGAATGTAAAGCTAAGCAAGTCATTCTCCCCTTTTTAATTTACTCTGTTGAATCTGGGTGATGGTGTCTTCTTTTTACAAGGCACTTTGAATTCTAAATATGGAATATGAAAAGCAATTTAAAAAAAAACTTTACTTTTTATAAGCTTGAATTAAAACCATGCAGATGAATCCAGGGGCATGCAAACTGAAAGAGAAATGGAGTTGCAGAAGGTTTTGACAGGTAGTTGCATTGCTACATAAGGAGAAGACTGTGGTTCACCCAAGTAATTATACCACAAAGTGCTAGGATGGTGTATGCAGCATCCATAATGTTGAAACTTCTGTTTTTTCACAGTAAACCAGGCACGCATTAAAACAGAAATGCAATACTTCATTGGTTTGTTGTTTTTATAAACACATTTTTTAGTATGATTTCCTTCTGAAATCAGTAGGAATAGTGTTGTGCCATTTAAAAGTTACAAAGTATTCCACAATTTGTGTTTTTGTCTTTGTCTCCACTGTTTCAGAGACAATATAGCCCAGCAACAACTGGGCATAAATTACTTGAAAAGCGAAGACTTCAGCAATAATTGTTCTTTCAGTGGTTGTGTCTTCCCTGCAGTTGTTTCTGGCCAACTATTGCTAGAAGCATAATATGGAAATAGTTTCAATGTCTATGGATTATTTAGATGTGAGTGTGAATGGGATTGAAGTGACGGTTTATTTTATTGAGCTGGTCATTGTTTATAACCCTGAAAGAAGCCAGGTCAGATGTCTTTCCTCCACTTTTACCATATCTTTGATATATTAGAAATTCATGTTCAATATTTCACTAAGAGCCATTTTCATTTTTGGCTGAAATAGATAATGGTATTTATTTATGGTTTTAAGGACTGTTTATGAATTAACTAGGGGTATTTTATACATAATCTTCTTTATAGATGTGACAATTTCTTTTTTGTAACCTAAAACACCTTATAGTATCTAAATGCTTTTCTGAATATCTTTTTCTTCTCCCTTATTCCTCATACTGCAAGAAATCCCAATTTATACTCCTCATGGCAGCTGCAAGTGTAAAAACTTACCAGTAAGAATATAAAATTAGAGACTGATTATCTAAATTGATTTAATTCAAAAAAAGGCCTAAAACTACATTGAGTTTAAATACGATGTTGAATTAAAAATGTAACTCCAGATTGGCACCATTTTATTAAAAATCCCTGGGGTCTAGTATTAATGCTTCAAAATAAAAAAATGGTACTTGTATGTGTGCATTTCCTTATTTGTGCATTCACAGGATAAACTTTATTCACTTCATGTAAAAGAAGGTTGCATTTTATATGACATTAGCTCTCTCTTCCTATCATAGAGTCTTGGGTGCAAGAGACATAGTGCATTCAATATTTTTATTAATTTGCTATGCTGTCATTCCTATTAAGTCATTTCTTTCATGTTTCATGAACAAAAATGCATATAAATATTAACAAAACAATGAGTGGGAAAGAGTACGGATTGCATGGAAAGCAATGTCTCAAACATAGAAGCCTTCAATGTTGTGTATTTCACAGTTACACTCGGTGACAACAGGAAAGCTGCTCCCTGCTCTCAGTCTAATTACCATGTGATTTACAGCTCTTAAATCACCTGATTTCTTCCCTCCTTTCATAGTTAGGATTTCTGAAGTTAATCTGTAAATCTAGCAAGTACCAACTCAAGTGCTTTGAACACTGCTTTGGTCTTGTGCAACATCAGATTTGCCGTGAATAGAAGGCATGCAAGGTAGAACAGGGAAAGGATGGTACATCCACTTTCATGTTCTTTATGCCATTTAATCTACTTCTGCAGATACATAAAGATTGTTTTCTGTTTCATCCTTGACACTAATTATAGACTCTCAATTTTCAAATTGCAACCAAATCATAATTTTGTAACAGACATTTTTTTTTTTTTTAAAAACAGAAAAACAAATGGAAAACCAACCCAAAAACCAACCTAGTCTTCTTGCACAGGAAGAATCTGAATGGTGGTCCATTAAAGGAAACAACAACAACAACAAAAAAAAAACCAAAACAGTGCCATATGTTTTAATATTAAAGTGCACTGCTGCAAAAATAAGCACCTTAATGATAAAGCAGTAAGAGTTTTTTCCCTCTTTCATCCTGTTAATCAAGAACTTTGGTTCATTTAAAAGCGTTAATATCACTGCAACAAAGTTATGCTCTGAGGCAATAATATTTTTTCAGAAACAAAGTGGAATATGCAATATTTATAGAGACAAATCACACTCTTAAAAATCAAGATTTTATAATGGAAGTGTTGACACAGGCTTAATTCTGATGGCACAATGAATTCCATTATAGTATTCATTATGGGATTTTCCAGTCCTTTTATAGACTATGGAGTCCCTGGAAAACAAATGAAATGAAGAATAACTCAGCTATCAAACAAACTCCTCAGTGATTACTTCTTAAATGTGGCATGTACTTAGAGAGTGTTACTTTTGTTTCCAGGAATCTTCTCCTTTTCTCAGTTCTCCCCTACTTGCACTTCCTTTTTTTGCCTTGAATTCATTGTCAAACAGACAGGCATAAAGAAGTTTTCACTAAATCACAAGAAATGTAGACATTTCACAAGAAAAGTAGGAACTTTGAGAACATTCAAGTGAGCCTGCTTAGTTAACATGGTACCAGTCATATATTTTTTTTATCCCTTATTTGATTGATGAGGCTCACATTTATGCTAGGAAGCTGATGAAAGGTGAAATCCAAAGGCTGAAGTGAACCAGACCATGTTTGGGAGTTGTGTATGGCCATACCCAAAAAAGGATTCAGCATCAGGTTCCTGGTATGGGTTACTTGATGTTATGCATCCATTTTGTGATAAGTCATGGTGAGAAAACCCTTGTTAGGTCTGATGTAGCACCTAATTGGCCGTATGATGTCAGTACGCTCACTGATTTGGGTCTTAAAACGTTAATAACTACATTGGGTCTCAAAACATAGAACTGCATTCATGTGACACTGTCTTAGCTTAAATGGCCAGAAGTAGGGCTTATAAACTAAGAACAGCCTTTTCTGATATGGCTGTATTTTGTTTGATTAAAGGCAGGCCATACAACCAAATTGTAAGAGCCTAGATGCCACATATTCCTAAGCTAAGCATGAATGGTTTCAGTTTCTTATCTACCTGCTTTGCCTAATGCTGCCCTATATCCCCAGGCTAATGGCAGAAGTAGGGTGAAATTGTGCTTTGCTGCTTCAGTTGAATCTAAACTCCAATTAAAGAAAATAATCATGGGCTACAGGGTAAAACCAAACACAAGACAATGCTAGTGACATTTAACTAGGAAGATGGAAGTCCTGGATTTGGGCCTTTGCCTTCAGCCTTTTGTGAAGTTACTCATTGACCTCAAAAGCAGGCAGTGCATCTCACAACCATGCTAGGTTGAGCCTCCTAAAGAGCAGAGGAGCCAGAACCCCTGTTTGTGACTTGTTACGACCTCCTAATTTTTTTTATTTGGGTGCTAATATGACGCTGGTGTGGTCTGCATGAGAGAGACATCTCGGAGAGACACCTGTGGCTCTGCTGTTGTGCATGTCTCCTGGACTGCTATGTACACCGAGCCTTGGGTATTTGTAACCAGGGTCGATGCTAGAAAATTCAAGTGCTCTGGGCTCTATCTGCCAGTAAGGTATTTTTGTGCGGATTGCTTTCTTGTAATTAGGTACTAAAATTCTGCCTAATGTATGACTTGGCAAATCATACGGTTTTGTTTAGAAAGTCAAAGTCTAAGGACATGTCTCAATCAGCAGGGGTAGAAAGTTTTGAGCTGATCTCATCGAGCCACTTTAAACTTACAAATGAAAGTGCTAGGGAAAGTTGAGAGAAGACACCATAGCTGACAGGGGATGTAGTCTGAGCACATTGGCATAGCGCTGTATGTAAAGAGGTAATGACTGCCATCTCTCAACTGTTTGACTTAGAAACAACATAGTGTGGCCTTAGTTATTGTGCATCCAGGCCTCAGATCTTAAATCTGACTGGTACTGCACAGATTTGTTGTTTGAGTCTCTGGCAGCTTTGAAATCTTAGGCATGCCCTAAAGTCTATTGACTTCAGATCAAATTAAGGGTGCAACTTCAGTATATCTTAAAAGTTTGAAGCTGTCTCCATTTTGGAAAAGAAAATCAATTTAATATAATTCTATTTTTAGTTTTATGGGGGGAGAAAAGATGCAAAAGACTTCTCTGAATAGCACTTTTTGAGTGTCAAATCTGAGCCACGTTTCTAGTGTTTTATTATTTCCTGATTCCAAGAGATGCAATCTCTGAGCCATCTTTCTTGTGTAAATCAGGGTGTACCATTTTCTTGAAGGGTTTATATATATTTTCACTTACAAAGAATTTCATATGTGTAAAAGCAAGTCTGTCATATTGACCTTGTGTACAGCTTTAATATCTTGTCTTTCAAACTAGCCACTTGCTAGAAGTAACTGTTTCTTATGTTGTCTGAAACCAGCTGAAGAAAGTCATAGAAGACATTCATTAACATGTCTTTTGCTTGGCATAGTAGGGAAGAGTTGGAATCTAAAAAATTAATTCTCCTTTTATCCATAAATGCTTTTCAGTTGCAGGACCTGAGCAGACTGTTTATTTACAGGAACAGAGAGCCCGAATCCTCACAGTAAATGTGGGGGGAAAAAAAAAGGCATCTCACAAATACTAGCAGGAAGATCAAGGTGGACAGGTTTTATTGGTTTATGTCACAAAAACTGTGGCTCAAACTCTTCTTGTCTAAGTGTTGGGTACTCCTCAGAGTAGCTCAAGCATTCACTTGGAATCAGGTGGATCAAAGGCACAAGATAAACTAGTAGGACAGAGGAAGTTTTTGGATGCTCTTTAGTGGACATAAAAGCGTGATGTGTCTGTGGTGACAACTCTGTCAGAAGACAAGGAGCATTCGGTGACGGGACAATAAGATGTTGTCCTGAGGGAGTTCATGGCAATTTTCTTTCTTCAGTGGGAAACCTGCTTTTTATGGCTGTTAAGCAAATGGGAAGGTTAATTTGGTACAAAGGAGAGATGGGTAAAGTATCCTTTCCTGCTGCTTTTAATTCCTAGAGTTCCCATTTTAGCAGTTATTTCTAGAAATGACTTGGGGAGTACTGGGCTATCAATAACGTTCCTTTCCACTTAGCATACAAGAAGAGGGATGAGAGACTAGATGTTTAGTTGATTGGCCTGATACTGAAGCTTCTCAAGCCTTTATTTCCAACCTGTGAGAGCAAGCTGAATTTAATTGGGGACAGAGAGCTGACAATTTGTGAGTTGTACATGCAGAGCATCTTTAGCTCACAGAATAGCACTTGTCTTTGTCTGAGTTGGCAAATACGGTATTCCTTTCACCATTCCATAGCAGATATCTCTTGCCCATTTATGTGCACAGACACATTAACTGAACAATGAAAGTATACCATAAGTAATATGAGTGATGTAACTACACT
Organism: Cuculus canorus; assembly: GCF_017976375.1. Taxonomy (NCBI): domain Eukaryota; kingdom Metazoa; phylum Chordata; class Aves; order Cuculiformes; family Cuculidae; genus Cuculus; species Cuculus canorus. Next base: position 45,215,554 of record NC_071404.1, read on the forward strand.
GTAAAGAAATAATAACTAGCAGAACATCCAGCAAGTACATTTCTATGGATGTTTCTGCATGTTTCTATTTTATCTACTGCTAATATTACAGTCCTGACATTTCAGGGAACAGTACTTAAATAAGTAGATTCTTGGTTTAACGTGTGCTAGAACTTGAAGGTCCCACAGTATTTTTAATCAATATATTTGGCTTATTAATAAATACAGGTATATTATAATGCTACTCTTCGAGCTACTTAAGAGCAGGTTTCTTTGGAGACTGAGACATTAATATATTGTGTCTTTTGTTCTGTCTGAGTGTTACACTGTCAGATATCTTAAGACTGATTGCTCATCTGCCTATATTTTAGGAAATTTACAGGTAATCAGACAAAAAAATATAAAATCCAGAAACTATTTCTAGTGATGAAAGGTCTCAGAGGAAATGTCAAGAAAGAAATCATAGAATCACAGAATGGTTTGAGTTGGAAGGGACCTTAAAGATCACCTAATTCCAACCCCCCTGCCATGGGCATGGACGCCTCCCACGGGATCAGGCTGCTCAAGGCCCCATCCAACCTGGCCTTGAACACCTCTGGGGATGGGGCATCCACAGCTTCCCTGGGCAACCAGTGCCAGTGCCTCACCACCCTCATTGTGAAGAATTTCCTCCTAATATCTACTCTAAATCTTACCCTCTCCAATTTATAACCAATCCCCCTAGTCCTATCACTACATGCCTTTGTGAAAAGTCCCTCCCCAGCTTTCTTGCAGCCCACCTTCAGGTATTGGAAGGTTGCTATAAGGTTGCCTCAGAGCCTTCTCTTCTGCAAGCTGAATAACCCAAACTCTCTCAGCCTGTCCTCTCATAGAAGGTGCTCCAGCTCTCTGATCATCCCTGTAGCCCTCCTCTGGACACGTTCCAATAGTTCCATATCCTTCTTATGTTGGAGATTCCAGAATTGGACACAGTACTCCAAGTGGAGTCTCACAAGAGCAGAATAGAGGGGCAGAATCACCTCCCTTGACCTGCTGGTCACGCTTCCTTTGGTGCAGTCCAGGATACGGTTGGCTTTCTGGGCTGTGAGGGCACATTGCTGGCTCATGTCGAGCTTCTCATCAATCAGCACCTCCAAGTCCTTCTCTGCAGGGCTGCTCTCAATTACGTCATTCCCCCATCCTGCATTGAAACTGCAGATTGCCCTGGGCGAAGTATAGGACGTTGCACTTGGCCTTGTTCAACCTCATGAAGTTTACACAGGCCCACTTCTCCTGTCGGTCCAGGTCACTCTGAATAACATCCCATCCTTCTGGCATGGCAACTGCACCACTCAGCTTGGTGCCACCTGCAAACTTGCTAAGGGTGCACTCGATCTCACCTTCTGTATCATTGATGAAGATATCAGACAGCACTGGTCCCAGAATGGACCCCTGCGTGACACCACTTGTCATGGTTCTCCATCTAGACATTGAGCCGTTGACCATTATTCTCTGTATGGAACCACACAACCAATTCCTTATCCACTGAACTGTCCACCCATCAAATCCATATCTCTCTAGTTTAGAGAGAAGGATGTTGTTGGGGACCATGTCAAAATCTTTACAGAAGTCCAGACAGGTTACATCCATTGGTTTTTCCATGTCCACTGGTGCCGTTATCCCATCATAGAAAGTCACTAGGTTGGTCAGACAGGACTTGCCCACGATGAAGCCATGCTGGCTGCCACTAATCACTTCCCCGTCCTCCATGTGCTTTAGCACAGCTGCTTGGAGGATACTTTCCGTGTTCAAATAATAGCACTTAAGAAATGTATTTTTTGTTTAGGTGTTATAACCTTGATATGGACTCTGATGCATAATTCAGTGAACTCCTTAGAGGCAAAAATAACTCAGGAAGCCTACTGAAGAATGCATATGCCAGATTCTTTTTATGTTTATTTTTTTGCCTTTTTGGAAGAGAAATAGTGAGTTTGGGGGGAGAGCAGAGATTGATATCTTAAGGCAACTTAGAGAAAGCTTAAATGACAGTAAAATATATAGGACAAATTTTATGCACATATATTATGTATTAATAATTGAGATGATCAGTGAACACTTAAGAATTTTTAAAAGACATTCAGTAAGTTCATAGCCAAATAGATTATTTAGGTAAATGTGAATGTGGTTTTCAGAAGTTTTTATCACCCTTAATTTATTTCCAAAGAAAGGAAATTCCTTCTGTAAGGAATTAGAATAAGCCAGTACTGAAAATACTGCATGTAATATAGGTTGTAATTTTGATAATGAAATAAAAGTTTTAGTGTTTTTATTTGGTTTATTTACATTTAACATTTACTTACCTATTAACATGTTTTTCTCTATTTAAAAATGAAAAGTTACTCAGAAATAAGATAAGGCGCAAGTCTTAAGAGAAATAGAGGAAATATATATATATATTTTTTTTTTCCCTAAGATGAGGTAATACCCATTCAATTATGTTGTGCAGAGAATGGAATTACTATAGACTTTAATCTGAAGACTCTATTTACAAGCAAGACTTTGATAAGAGCCTACGATGGATTTTTTTCTTTCTTCTTGCACTTATTTTCATCACTCCTTAGGAAAAATTCCATTTAGGGAAGAGAAACACCTAATTATAAGAGCTTCTGTCTTCAAGAGTGAAAAATGGTTTAAATGCTTTAATCATAACTATTTTGATTTATGATTAGATTCTGCTGCACCTACACAATACATCAGTGCCATGCCAATGCTTTTTCTTATCAAAGTGATTATACCAGAGACAACTGATTTCTTCTGACTGCAGTATTTCAGTATGAACCAAGATGTTGAAAATCCCACCTACACCAAAGGCTTAATAGAATATCTGACTCATTCATAACCACGAACAACAGGCATTTGATGTGTATACCTCCCCCACAGTTCTCTTTAAAGATTTACATAGGTTTGAGGAAATTGGATGGAAAGCACAGAATCTTTACTGCAGTTTCATGAATTTCTGTTCTAAAGAACATCAATGTGTGATATAAATAATTAGTGGCATATAACAATTATCAAGTTTGTGCTTGTGTGTCATTTCATGCCAGGCAGTAGTATCAAATTAAGACTAAATGTTTGATTGTTGAAGTAACAGTTATTCACATCCGTTTAAGATGTGTTATCGAATGAGTCATAAAATCCTTGGGTTTACAGCTATGTTCTACACTGAAATATATTAGAATTATTTTTGTCTGAATCTTGGTGGTATTTTTATTTTGAAAGTCACAGAAATCAAGTTTATCTGTGACTGTTCATTGGGACTTTTATTGAAGGTCATCCTTGTAACATCTGAGCATCTTGCACATAAAATTAATAGGGAAGTCTTATATGGACCTTAAAATAATTCAGGTATTCTTGACAGTACCAGAGATGTGCTTGTTGTTTTTTTGCTTTATTTTCCTAGGAAACAGGGTTGCTACATGGTGGTAATAAATGTAGAACTTGAATGGTGTCATTTATGTTGGCAAGGCTTTTTTATGTTGGCAAGGTTTTCTAATTTGTGTCTTCTCCTCTGCTATTTCAGTCTGCATGCCAAGTGATTGATAGTACTGCAGTAGCTGCCAAATACCTGTCTTTTGTACCAAGTGTTGGCTTTTTTTTTTTTTGTTAGTTACCAGCAAGTTGTGAAAGAAGGAAGAAATCCTCTCATATGAGGTCATTGTTTATGCAAAAATTCATAGCAAATTACTCTGCCACTTTAATTTTTGCTACCTATGACCCCTTCCTGCCCCTAATTCTCACTGTAGTACTGTAAAACTTGCTTGGTGTGCCAGGGCTGCTACCCATCTGTTAGGAGCAGCTGGGTAGTATGGCATTTGATTACCAGCTCTTTCCCCAGAGAATTTCTCCTAAAGCTCAGTTCTGATCAGAGTTTCTTAAAGAACTTCCCTGCCGGCAGCTCATTGTCAACGGCACATTTCACGTACGTGTGAAAAGCTTTCTTCTGTAACGGCTTACAGATGGGCTGAGTTTAACAGACATGAGTCCTACGACAGTCAATGAGACTTCTTTTATATGCTTGAAGTGTCTGTGTAAGCTTTTGAAGAGGGTTACTTAAAAGATTAACTGAACATACGTGTGTTTATACAAAGCATTTGTCTTTGCAAGGACCACCGTAGTGAGGGGGTTTATCTGGCTCATGTTACTTACTGGAAGATACCCAGACCCCTTCGTTATCTGTCTGCTGTTTCACACAGGTCTTTTTCTTGTCCACCCACCTATGCAGATAAGTGAGGTGTGCCTCCTTGCTGTTCAGATATTTTAGTGAGCTCTGCAAGGTGGATGAGCATTGTTAAGAACAGTTCTTGGATCACACATACCATGGACCTCCATGCACACTGGTCTGGGGGATTTCTAGGCAATTGCAGCTATGCACCGTGTTAAAAAGCTAGCCTTCTGCTAACATGCATGATCAGTAACACCATCCTGCCTCATGTCTGGTGTCCCCAAACAATTTGCAGAAGAAGAAATTTGAGTATCTTCTGTCTCATTATTTTTTGGGGACCAGTATTTTTTTTTTCAGATTTAAATATTTTCCAATTATTTCCCCTGTAGAGGTTTTGTAGCCCTTAAATTATTTAGAGATAGTTTGGCCCTTTTTCTAGTCAAATCCTCAATTGTTACTTTTGCTTTGGAAAAAAATGTTAATGTCACCTCTGCTTGGCCAAATACAATTGTTGTCTGCTCAAATAGTAAGCAGAATGGATTGCATGAACTCATCCAATTTATCATTTCTGGAGCAGACCAGACATAACAGTAAACAAATCACTCTCTGATGAAAATGTGACCAAACATTGGTAACTACTAGTTCCATCTTTGAGTCAGAAAAGTTTTCAAGGAAGCCCCTGTGGTTTTCTTGGTCTTATCATTGCAGATTGTGCTCTAAATACATTCATAAAAACACCTGTTAATAGTAATGATGAAAAGCAAGAGTATAGCTGTCCTCCAGTGTCTTCAAATATTTATCATAGTCTTACACAACTCCTGAAACACATTCCCAGAAGCCTTTATTTTTAACACATTATTGGCAGAAATCCATATGTTTTCTCCTTTTTCTGCCTCTAACTTCATTGCTTTAGTGCTTTGTACATTTGTTCTTTATGTATAGCAAATAAATGTCCACTGAAGTTTAAAAAAAATAAATAGGAGCTACAGGTGGCATATTAGGATAAGAAAACAGGAGAGAAGGATGCAACCAACATGAAGCCAATGTTACAGGCAGAGAAGCTGAAGCTGCTGTCCCGTGCAATGTCACTAAGTCTCGCTCTGGGTTGTTGTACATGTTTGTCTTTGCTGGCAAACCAGTTATCCTTTCTTCACAGTAACTCTAATTTTTTTTCGGGCTTTGCTTTGTCCTGTTCCAGTGCTTTAAATCTATAGAAAACTGACCTGAAAAGCATGGAGGAGAGAACAAACCCCTTTCATATAGCTTTTCACACTGCAATGGCTTGGCCAGGGTCAGAGCTGAGCCAGGGAGGATGGCGGGACCGAGGCAGTCAGCAGGCAGATCAACTTTAGGAACTACCGCCTCAGGCAGAAGGGAGATTAGATACATTGTCCCTTATCAAGTATGTGACAGAGCCAAGAATGAATTAAAATCTGAGTCCAAGCTCAGTGCCTAACATGGTAATAACTCACCTCTCGTTTTTTTTCGTTTAGTTCTTTTTCACCAGCTGTTTTGACATTTGAATATACAACTATGCCCAAGAAAAGTATGTTATTTCTTTTGTTTTTATTTGTAAAAAGCTTTGCATGCTTTGGTTTTTATTTGTGTAGGCACGTTTTACAAACTTAGATTAAAAAATATGACAGTAGTATAGGTGTTCAGCTGAAGAACGCCGTGCAACAGTTTTCAAGAACACAACAGAGAGCTTGGCTTTAAAGATATTTCTATAATATTAGATGAATGTGATAAAGACATGCTATTAAAATGGTTTAAAACCTGGATGTGTTTCGGTTTAAAAGGACTATTTCTTGAATAGAGAAAATTTATGTTAAAACCATATGCAGTTTTGCGTGGCCAGAAGTGTAGAGAAACCACATAAATGGTTACATACCAAAGGAAACATACTATATAAAATACTTGTGAAAAAGAATATACTGTCAGTATAAAGCTGATAACAAATAGCTGTCTGGAGAGTTTAAAATAATGGCAAAGTCTAGACTTCAAAAATATGTTAATTGAAACAGGTTTTTATTTCCTTATAAATACAGACAAACATGTAAGAAATGAAGTTGACATTTACCTGCAAAACAATGCTAAAAAGTATTCCAAGTTAAGTGATTTAGAAGAAATGGTTCTGGATTATGTGGCAATCAGAGTAATAAAAGGAGAATACTAATTAGCATGCCAAATCTTTAATACCGTACCAATCCAATTCTCTCCTTAGGTAATTCTTTATTGTAACCATAGTAACAAAAGAAGGAAACTTAAGTCACCCAGACATTTGCAATTCGTTTTAGTTTTCTAAAATAAGTCTTAATTTCCTTAGCTAAAAAGTCTGTTTTCTACTTGTAGCACTTGTAATTATACTTTTCTACATTTAAATATGACAGAATATCCTTAGGCATTGATTCATTCCTACATAGCTCATCTAGAATTCATTTTAAAAGGCTTGCTTTTGCTTTCATTATTATATGAAAAGGTGTCCAAAATAAGCTGCACTATTCAGAATTTAAATATGTATATATGTAGAAAGTACTTACCTAAAATAGAATAGTTGTTTTGAGGGGTGTACTTTTAGAAATAGTTTAAAAAATTTTCATGCTAAAGCAAAAAAAAGTTAAAGAAATTGGTGATTAGAAAGCTCCAGGAAAGGTTTTAAATCCTATAATGAATCATAAATTAATTCAGGTTAGGAATATCCCCACGGGTTCTCAACCTGCTGCTCAAAACAGAGCTAGTCCTTAGGTCAGCCCAGAATTCTCAGGGATTGACCCAGTTGGGTCTTGAAAGCCTCCAAGGCTGGAGACTGCACAGCCTCTTTGGTTAGCCTGTTCCACTGCTCAACTGCCTTCATAGTAAAAGAGTATTTTCCTATTTCCAGTGGGACCTCCCCTGTTTCATTTTGTCTGTTGCCTCTCCTGCCATGGACTGTTGTGGCTGCGTCATCTTGCTAAATTACCACAGGCACGGGAGAGCTGTTCGGTCCCCTTGAAGCCATTCCTTTTCTCAGCTGAAGAAGCCTCAGCCTCTGATCACAGGATGCCTGCATACCTTCTGCAGCCCCTGTCTGTCTTGGCAGCCCTCCGCTGAACTTGCTCTAGTTTATCAATGTCTTCCCTCCATGTTCAAGAGGCCCAAAACATGACAGAGTATCCTGGATATGACCTAACTGGTGCTTTGTAAAGGGAATAGACAGTTTCCTTGCTACTGTGTAAGTTCCTGGTGATATATCCTCAAGCAGTGCTATCCTTCCCAGGATGTGTTCTTCTTTAGCTTAGTCCTCTAGGATCCACAGCTAGTCAGTCTTTAATTTGTACCAGTGCAAGGATTTAATCCATTCATGGTGCACGACTTTGCATTTGCCCTTGCTTTTTACTTTACGGTTCCTGTCAGCCCATCCCTTCAACCTGCCTAGGTGCTTCTGGATAGTGGCCATGCCTTCAAGCAGATAGACTGCATGCACCAATTAGGTGTCATCTGAAAATTCAATGGAGATGAACTCTGACCTCTTCTCCAGGTCACTAAAAAAGATATTAGTCAAGGGATGTCCTATGGTAAACCTTTAAAAAACCCATTACCAGCCTCCAGGTAGAACATATACCATTAATCACTCACCTTTTGGGCTTCAGGACCCAGGCAGGTTCTCAGCCATCTGGTAGATCAGCCATGCAGATCCACCACCCATAATGTTTGAACTTGGATGCTGCGGAAAAGGAAAGAGTACAGCTAGATTATTCATTTTTTTACCAGAATCCATATTTCTGCACTATGGAAAAAACTAATTACTGAATTAATAGTTACTAAATGATACCACAATATTTGAAAGTCATATGTTAGTATTTACTCTGATTAGAAGCAATTTCAGTTTCTTTCACATTGTTTACAATGCAGTTTGTCGATTTCTGTACAGTAAATATAGCATGTTTCTTTGTTTTCTACCTAGTACAGCAACAAGAGTGAGAAATAGCAGAATTCAGAGAATGTTATTATCATAGTTTAAAACTACAATAAAAAAATACATCATCCTGCCACAGTGTTTTTGAGAATGATTTCTATTAAAATCTATTTATTTGTTCCTGTCATAGCCTCTGAAACTATATAGATGTGGAGAACAGAAGAGGATAGGGAATGGGAGTTCTGGGTTGGGAGATGACCTGAGCAGTTTTTGAATTGGCAGCCCTAGAGTATTTGATATCATGGCATCATAGTATAGTTTGGATTGGAAGGGACCTTAAAAATCATCTAGTTCCAACCCTCCTGCCATGGGCAGGGACACCTCCCACTAGATCAGGCTGCCCAAGGCCTCATCCAACCTGACCTTGAACACCTCCAAATATGGGTCATCCACAACTTCCCTGGACAACCTGTTCCAGTGCCTCACCACTCTCATGGTGAAGAAATTTTTCCTAATGTCCAGTCTAAATCTGCCCCTCTCCAGTTTATAACCATTGCCCCTGGTTCTATCCCCACGAGCCTTTAAGAATAGCCTCTCTCCAGCTTTCCTGTAGGCCCCCCTCAGGTACTGGATATGAGAGGCAGGATGGGTTTTCCAAGTTTTATATATATATGAGAAATACAGGTATATCAGTCTAAAAAAAATCATTAGTTTGAGGTAAAAATTTCTTGATAAGAAAAAGCCCTAAATATAAAATCTCTCATTGGCAGCTCAAGAGTTCTATCAAAAGAAAAGATCTCTATTTACTGCTTATATAACACATAAATATTAATGTGTTTGCTTCTTCTTTAATTTAGAGAATTATTTCATTATTCTTCCTTAACATTATTATGAATCCTTTTTTCTTGCTTTCTCAGAAAGCTTTCCAAATGTTGAGACTGACCGTTTTCACAGTGGAGTCCAAATAAATACTTTTACTGAGCCTTCTGTAGGGTTTCAGACCTTTTTCTGTAGGTGGTTAGACAAAGTCTGTTTAGACTTCAGATTGTCTCTTCGTTGCAGAAGCAGGTATTTCTCCTTCTTTTCCGTTCTTTTCTCACTTCTGACAGGTTGTTCTCTTACTCACCACTATCTCTTGCAGTTGTGTAATTCTTTCCTCTGAATTATTTAAAGTTATATGAATTTTTCCTCACTAAAATTTTGCGTTATTATTACCAGGAATTTCCAATATATAAGTAAACTGAAGAAAGTCAAAAGAGGACAAAGATGAAAGAACAAAGGTACCTAGCGCTTGCTTTAAGGCTCTGTGTCCCAGACTGCAGCCTTTATAACTCCCCTAAGTGGCCATGTAACTTTGGAGCCTCCTGAATTCTTTAGTTGTCATACATTTTTCTGAGCCCTCAGCCTGTTGCCATGCCGCAGCGGCTGTCCAGTTTCTCCGTGGAGTAGGCTTAAGTGGAGCTGGGTTAGAGGGAGTGCAAACTGAACGTGCAGCTGTCATTAGCCACTCGTCCATGTAAAAACCACAGTATTTCCTGAAGGCTTTACATTCCTTTTTCCTGAGCATCTCGGAGCTTAATGTGGAGTGGCCGGGCCATAATTTACATTTAAGTCTAATTTGGATTCATAAGCAAGGCATTCCTCAGTCTATTTCACCTGAGGGGCTCCATCCAGCTGGCATGCTCTTGGAATGACTAATGGTGCAGGCTGCGTGTGAAGTACAGCAGCAGAAGTAGGTGATGGGAGTCCTCGTTTGTTTCTCCAACAGGAGTATGAGTAGGTGACGTGGACAGCCTGGGTTCAGTCTCTGCCTGGCAGAAGGGATTTATACCCACCTTTCTCCTTAATCTCACACTTAAAATCTATTCTAGTATGGCTTTCCTCTGTAAGACAGTTCTGCCTTTTAAAGGAATATGTACTTATTTCTATAAGTAAATCAGAGAACTTGGAGAGGAGTGTGCACAGAGTTTGTGCCAGAATACTCATTTTATTTTGGTGTCCCTGGGGCGGTTAGAGCTCTTACTTGGGAAAAGGAGAGGGTTGACTTCTAGTCCTTGCTCGTGGTTATTTAATTAACAAAAAAATTCACAAGCGTTAGCCTTCTGGCTGTTGTAAAACTTAACCGGATGCCTAATGCTAGTCACAGGTTGAAGAGGAAAAGGTTGTACCTGCCTGGGTAGGAAATGTACATGCCTGCTTGCCTCTCTTTCCCCCAGTCTCCTTTCCCTCTCTCTAACTGGTCATTTATGGTTTTTATTCTGGACTTAGACCCTGAATTTAGGCTTCAGTCCTTGCGTTTCCAAACTGTGCTGATACCAAAGAGCATAAAATGAGATTTGCCTTAAGGCACAAAACACAGCATGTGTATTTACAAAGAACTGGCTATTACAGTGGTATTTGAAAATGAGCAAAAATGGATGTCATTATGTACGTTTGACAGCAGTGCATACAGAGCATGTGAAGAAGAACAGGTCTTGTGGCTTGTGTGTCTTATTCAGGATGCAAAGTAGTGAGCAAGATAATTTGGACACTTCAGAGTGTTTGCATGACATTTTGTAGTATCAACTTCTTTTTAATCCAAGTGTCCTTGAAAGGTAAAAGACACTGATATTTGCAAAAATGTATTTTTTTTTCATAACAGTGTTTGTACTGTTTGGGTTTTTTTAATGTTGTTTAATAAATATTCTTACTAAAGATGTACACTCAGTATATGGAAGATGAAGGAAGTGCCTAACCTTTATAACTTTTCTAGTACAAAACTTGTACAAGTAGGTAAGGCAAAGCAACTACATCAATATAAAATTGTAGAGGTTAGAGTAGCATTAATCTAGCTTTCTGAATTCGGTCTAGATGAAGTTATCCTTTACACTGCTCTAATCTTTGTACCTTTGACTCCAGGTACACTTGGGATTAGGGTGTGATGGTTGATAGGCTAAATATCACAGCAGTAAGATTTTTGTGCTCTTTGTGCATGGCAAAGCCAGTACATCTTGAATGTTAGCGTTGTGATGAGATAATCATTAGAGACAGAGATAACATTTTAAAAAGAGAATTTTTCACATCTGTAATCCTAGTTTAATGAAAAAAACCCCCAAAAATACAGGACATTTGTAGATTATAACAAAGTAATTTAGCCAATAGATTGTTTCTAATCAGGCTAAAGCAGAAAAGCTGTGAATTGTGATGTAACTGAAGGGAGGATCACAATGTTAAGATTAAGATTTATCACCAAAATGTATTTTCCCAGATTTGAAAGAAAGAGAGGTCTTTTTTTTTTTTTTTTTTTCCCTTTTTCCTCCAATTGTAACACCACCGTAAAGGTATCTAAGACAGTCCATTTACTAGATTATCTTGAAACTTCAAAAACTTGAAAGCGTGTCATATGGGAAGCATAGTGCTGCATGAGCCCTTAAACTTCAGCCAGCAAAGTAAAAGAGAAATTTAATGCCCCAATTGTATTAGCATTGTATTTACAGCTGCTGCTGCTGCCCACATGAAAAAATGTTTCCCAGGGGCTGAGATCAAAGGTACTGCCACAGTGTGACATACTATGGGACTACACTATAATAATTTTACAGATTTAACAGATTGTTTCCAATGAAAATGTGTGTGATATAGACTGCAGGTGTTCATAAACAGAGAATGTAGGCTGAAAATTTTGTTTATAAATACATGTTCAATTTTAAATTAGCTACTTGCTTCAGCTGTGCAATAGCCTCACATTTGATCCTAGAAAAGTGCCTCCTTTATCTATATTTTTCAAGGAGCACATGTAATCTAAATGTCCTAAATTTTGGTGCAGTTATGAATCCTGTGTAACTGCTAGCCTACTAGTTCATACTAAACCATTAGGTTGCTAGCAGTTTGTTGTCTGTGTTTGCTATGGAGTTTTTTTAATTAGTTTTTGTAATGCTGTTAGATGCCTTTTACATAAGGGAGTTTATATGCAAGATAAATGTTCTTTATTAAAATTGATGCAACCTCCCCACAGTTATTGTACTTTGCAGAATGTCTTATCTGAAGGAATCTAGGCTGTCCCTCTATTTTATTTTTGTTTGTTTGTTTGTTTTGCCAACCTGACATACACAAAGGAAGCATCATTTCCAAAAGGACTTGGAAATGGCAGAGGCTACTTGCCAGATGTTGTGGGTATGTCATCAGAATGGTGCGCAGGCATTTAGCCTCTCGACTCTATTAATGTTAATGGGAGTCAGGCAGTTCAACCTCCATATACCGTGCTCCAAACATATCCATTGAAGTCTGGCAAACAAGCCCTGAGGCTTCCTTGTAAAAGTCTTTGAAACTGCTGCATTTTTCCTGTAAGACTGGTGATGAAAAACAAGCCAGAAAGCTGCCCATTGTACAGAGATTTCCATGCAAAAGCTGTGCCTGAATATAGATAGGTCTGATGTTTTGGCATACTAATAAAATCAAAGCTCTGTGAGGGGAAGAAGGGTGATACTAGAGGTGCCTGCTTCCCATGGGTGATGAACCAGCTGGTTTTGTAGAGGCATCTTCAGGCAGGCATTTCCTTTACACATTATACTGAAAGCTGCTGAGAAACACCTGAACCAGGCACCACAGTTCACATCGCCAGCCCTGACAAAGCATCGCTGATTTACAGTGGTGTTCTGGTCTGGTGCAAAGTGGCTGAATAACTACTTTATCTCTCTTCTGGGAGCGCGGAAGGATATTCATGAATTACAGAAGGCTGACCATAAAAATCTTCCTTTCAGCTCCTCTCTCAGTAGAGAGAATCCCTGCATCCCTGCTGCCCCTAGTTATGGGGGAAGCAGGAAGTAGGGGAGCTGCCCTTACAGCAGCTGATCTGCTGGGTACCTGTGCGGGAAGGAGACTCAGCCACACCTGACAACAGGGCCCCAGGGCACTCATTCCTCTTGCCTTGTGCTATGTGTGGTCTTATCTATGATAAAGATTGAAGTTAATATTTATTCCCATATAGATATTGCAACAGGATCACAGATGGTGCAAAAATGGTTTCTGGAATGCAAATAAAAAGGAGGGGGAAGCCAGCTTCCATTGCTCTCTTACTTGTATCAATGTAAGTTTAAAATACTATTGCTCCCATCATCAAAGCTACTGACTATGAAGCTCCTGGGAGAAAAAAAGAGTTTGTTCTTACTTCCAAAGACTCCTTAAACTTCTTGACTCTTCAAATGGTTAAGTGAAGATAGATGATTTCAGGTTAAACCAGTTTGCAGTTATTTTCATGCATGCTCAGAATCACCAAGATTTTAACAGAAGCCTATTTTTTCACTTCCTGTATTCCTGCAGCTGTGTGGTCCCCTGCAGACTGGGCTGCTTTCCACAAGCCATAAAACAACTTGAGGACTGCCTTGATTTAGATTTTATTTTAAATTCACCTTGATTGCAGTTATTGGCGAGAAGCATAGCAGTGCAGGGTGGTAAAAAGCAACCATATCGCAACTAAGAATCTGCTCCCAAATTGCCTGATTTTAATCATGTGCAAGATATGTCAGGTAACAGATTTCCTGTTAGGAGAAATTGTTCACCTTTTTCATGATAGCATGGAGGAACATTTCACTGTTTAATTCTTTGTCCTCATTAATATACAGTATCTTGAAGAGAAAACACTGGATAAGGGAAACTGAACCTGATGCTTTATACTATAATGTGATCCCTGCAGAGAAACAGGTCTCTCCTCGCATGCTGCCTGTGCTATTGCACAAGCAACTGTGTTGTGCACAAGCAGTGGTGTGTGTGTGCTGAGACAGGACCCAGAAAAAGTGAGATTACTAGTCTTTTATGTCACTTATTGACCACAACAGAGAGCTGGAGGATAGATGGGAGAAAATGTGTAAGGGTCTGTGTGGCACAGTGTCCCCTGTCACCATGGCAGGCCACCTTCGTACCTCTGCCATCCTAACCTGCAGGACTTGTTTGTCTGTCTGTGGCTCAAAACAATCTTTATTTGCTTCAGCAGCAATTTTACCCTCTGGAGAAGTACCATCCACTGCCACTTACTGTCTCCTTTAGAAAGGTTCTGCCACACTTTTACATTTAAATAGTCATTCTATTCTTAACTTTTTCATTTATTCTTGAATCAACACATGAATTATGTTTATATTTTTCTTCTGCTTCATGCTTTTTTCCTGGCTCCTACAAGAAATGTGGTGAACTAATATTTCAATTAATAATATTTTTGATTCTTCAGGAAAGCAGCAAAATATTTTTAGAGGCCACTAAGCTTTACAGGCAGCCTTCAAGGACAGTGCATATTTTAGAAGTGTAAGTTTCTCTTCCAGGATAGATAGAATACAATTAAAAAAAACCCAGATAACCACTTTATCAGCAAGAGCGACCACAATGAAAGTTTTTACTTGACTTACTAATATTTGTATAATTGAAATTAAAATACAACATTTCTTAGTTTGATTACTAGTGTATTGAAAAGGTGAAGGAATTTCCATTGGCTCAGTGAGCCCAGATCTATTCCCATCATCTTTGAGAACAGATATTCTGTTGGATGGGTTCATTCCACTTGAGTACAGGAGAAGGGTTTTGGAAATGCATAATAGTGTTCTTCACATGATTTTCTCTATCTCCATTTTGGCTTATTTGACTAAGAGTTGAAAAAAGGTCAAGATCCTGTGATCAAAATGAAATCCTGCTGCTTATTTTTGCTAAGCAGAAATTCATTTCTAGAAAAAGATTTTGAAAATCATTGAAAATCTGAAGTAAAAGTTAAAAGATTCCTATGTTCTTGAAATCATAGCAATGATTATAAGAATAATACCAAAAACTATACGCTTGTTCTCTCTGACAACATGCAGTAACAATGTGAAATACAGTTACAGTATGCAATAACAGTTCTGGGGTTTAATTTTGTTTCTTTCATCAGTTCTTTTTTAAGGTATTACAACTGATTTTTATATGAAGTGTTTTCTTCTTCAAAATCTTAGAATCATAGGGTCATAGAATAGTTTAGGTTGGAAGGGACCTTAAAGATCATCTAGTTCAAACCCTCCTGCCATGGGCAGGGGCATCCCACGGGATCAGGCTGCCCAAGGCCCCATCCAACCTGGCCTTGAACACCTCCAGGGATGGGGCATTCATAGCTTCCCTGGGCAACCTGTGCCAGAGCCTCACCACTCCCATGGTGAAGAAATTCCTCCTTATGTCTAGTCTAAATCTTCCCCTCTTCAGTTTATAACCGTTCCCCCTCGTCCTACCATCACAAGCCTTTGTAAACAGTTCCTCTCCAGCCTTCTTGTAGCCCCTTCAGGTACTGGAAGGTCACTGCAAGATCTCCTTGGAGCCTTCTCTTCTCCAGGCTGAACAGGCCCAACTCTCCCAGCCTGTCCTTTCATGGGAGGTGCTCCAGCCCTATGTTCATCCTTGTAGCCCTCCTCTGGACCTGTTCCAACAGCTCTATATCCTTCTTATGTTGATGATTCCAGAACTGTGGACACAGGACTCCAGATGAGGTCTCACAAGAGAGGAATAGAGGGGCAGAATCAACCCCCTCGCCCTGCTGGCCACGCTTCTTTTGATGCAGCCCAGGACGCGGTTGGCCTTCTGGGCTGTGAGCGCACCTTGCTGGCTCATGTTGAGCTTCTCATCAATCAGCACCCCCAAGTCCTTCTCTGCAGGGCTGCTCTCAATCACATCAACCCTCATCCTATATTGATACTGCAGATTGCCCTGAGCCAGGTGTAGGACCTTGCACTTGGCCTTGTTGAACCTCATGAGGTTCACACAGGCCCACTTCTCCAGCTTGTCCAGATCCCTCTGGATGACATCCTGTCCTCCTGGCGTGGCAACTGCACCACTAAGCTTGGTATCTTATCAGCTTTATTGTTTTTTTTTCACTATTTTATCCTGATGAAGCAGAAATTTTCCTGTACCAGATGCTTCACTTCACAAAGTTGTATGACCTTACAGCTTTCATAAGAATAACAATTACTTGTTAATTTACCAAAGCTGGAAGATGCATATTTCAGCAACTATATTTTTCAAATAGAAAACTGAACCATTGCTCAATGCCAAAACTTTGTCATAAAAAATGTATCTTCTGGGATTCTTAGCACCTATGAAGCTAGAAGTTATTAATTCCACCACTTCTAAGCTGAAAACTCACCTATATGCATTACAATTATGGGTTAATACATGATCTAACAGTTAATGGATTTGAAATCTTCTCTCTTTAAAGTACTGGAATGTTAAGCCATAGATACACTTATTTCATAAAAAGTCGACTCTTTGGCATTGGTATTTTCCAATGTGTAAATGGCTGAAGATGCCATTAAACTCTTAAAACAGGAATGTCTAGTAGCCATACACAAAGACATGAAGAACATGTAAGAGAACTGAAAATGGAGATGAGATATAGCAATACCATTTACTAAAACAGTTTACAGAGTGTAAGGTAGCAGCATTATATAAAACAGTTTTCTTTCTGACGATAATTTATTTATGAAACAGAATCCCCCTTCCCTAATTCATATTTTAGGACTTGATTGTTACGGATTTTCAAGATTTGCAAGGTGTAAAAAAAGTGTAATTATTATTTCATTATCTGTGATAAAAAAAAAAGTCTTCTCACATCTCTGATAAGTAAGAGTGCTTGCATACTTATTTTATACGGTTCATATTTCTCCTGACCCACACAAATTGGAAAACAAATTAAGTAATGCCAAGCTTTTTCACTGTGGTCAGCTCTAAAGGAGTCTTAGGAAACATAAGGTGTTCAAGGTATTTATCAAGAAGTAAAAAATTCTCTTTCTCTGGCATCTAAATTTGAATTTGCAACACCTGCCTGCTCCCTCCAGGTGTTCCTTAGGGCCCTGCAGGTCTGTTTCCCTGCAGGTGTGTGCATGGGTGATGCAAGCAGTCGTTCTCTTCAGATTCTCTATAATCTGGGCCTTGGCTACACAGCTCCTGGCAGTCCTGATGACCTGTTGCACGCACATAGGGAGTGCCTGAAGGCACTGGCAAAATCTCAAAAAGGGTAAGATTCTTATTAAATGTTTCATATCACTGCAGGGGGTACATGCGTGTTATTTTTTGTTGGTTTGGGATTTTTTTAAAAACAAAGGCAATGCCTGAACTGGTGCCTACCTGATGTAGTAGTAATTAGTATACTAACCTAGAAAGAAAATGCACTGATACGCATTCCCTATGCTATCCTCTCCCCCACTACTTCATGGAAGTATATTTTTTGGAGGTCTGCTTTTTCAAAACCAGACAGAAAGAGGCAGGTGGAAGTTCTGGAGTAGTTATTCAGCAGTTGGGTGCAATTACATTTTGCTGCTGCTCTTCAGATGATAACAATTGCCGACAGCTGTTGTGCTTTTTGCTTATGCAATTTCTGGAAGCTGAGCCTTCTATGAGCATTTTAGTGCACTTGCACAAGCACAGAGGTCTTCTAGTTGTGACATTTACGTTCACCTCTTAATTTGTGCTGCTGTGGCAGTAAGGTGTTCTTGTTTTAAAGAAAAAGTTGCTGAACTGTGATCTTCATTGTCACAAAGGGTAAGAGTATATTTTAATGTAGAAAATCTGTAGGGTGCAGATGGCTAGCAAAAAATGTAGTAGACTACAAGTGTTTTAAAGTATTTATGCAACCTCTGTGAGAATTAAGAGATGATTCCATACTTTGGGAGCTTTAATGTCTAATGACAGCTCAAGGACAAAGAACATTATTGCTAGACCTGCGGACAGTCCTCTTGTGGCTGGTATCAAAAGTCAACAACAGCTTGCGTGCAGCTATGTACCTCTCTGGCTTTTTGTTTGTTTTGTCTCTTTGTGTCCCATATCTGAGTGATCTGTGTCTATAGCAATTTTGAAAAGAATGTTCTGTGGCCAAGATCCAGAAAGTTTTGAAATGGCAATTTTGAAACTGCAGCAGCCTCCGGTTGCCCTTAAGGAAGAAGCACTGTAAGACACAGATGGGTACTGTTCTCTGGCACTCCTTTCCCAACCTTCTTTATTTGGTTTCATCAAATTTAATGAATCTAATGTCAGTAAATGTGATAATCTGGCAAGTACAGCTAATCAGATACTTAATAGCATAACAAGCTGTGTTTAAATTCAGTTCTGTTCCCAAGACACAAACCATGGATGCTTGTTTTAAATGAACAAACTAACTGTTGTCACAAAATGTGTACTGCAGTATATCAATCACATCAGTAGCTTGCGCTTCTCAGAAAGAAAAACATTGCTGGAACAATAACTCCTTAAAAAGAAACAGCAATCTAGTTAGGGTTTAGAATATTTGCTCAGGTTTTAGAAAACTAAGGCTGAAGCTACTTCTCTAAAGGAAAGTTTTAATCTGTACTTGGCTATCTCCAGTAGGAAAGCTTTAAGCCATGGAGTAGAAAAGAATTCTGTGATGCAGTGCTCTCAGTTTTGCTAGTGGAATTGTTCAATTAGCCAGTTAACTGATGGCATGTTTAATGTAAAATATGAAGTGTGATTGGCTGGTTGTCCCTATTCTGAAGAAATGCTCTAACTAACTCTTAGGTCATGCACTTATGTTTGTGCTCTCTGGACCCAATTTTCTAACATTAACTGTAAGGTGGCTTATGGTTTCTTTCTTTCATGCTCTCCCTGACCTCTAAAGTAATTTTTCCACACAAGTAGAACTACTTCTGTGGAAAAAAATGCCAGAGAGCACTGTAAACCTGTAGATTTTACTTTTTATGTCCTATTACCTTAAGCAGAGACAAGAATTTAAATCTGCGTTTTACTCCTTGGCCAGGTGCTCCAGTAATGGTGCTGCTGGGGTAGAGGAAGCCCCTCCCTTCTCTCCCAGATAGGTGAGATTTGGAGTGGGAATAGGCAGTTTGGGGTTTTTTTTTAAGAACACAAATAAGAGTGATAAGGAAAAAAAAAAAAACCCCAAAACTTCATAGGCTGGCAAGGAGGGGGGATCACCTCCTCTGCAGATTCTGGCAGGACTTGGGTCTATGCTATTAGTTTATTTCTGCCAAGGTTTGGGCAGTTATGGGCAAGCCCAGAAGCAAATCTTTGCCTTTGTACAGAAAAAGCCTCAGCCACCCGCTTAACATCTTCTACAAATACAGGTACCTCAGAGAGTAGGTGGGAGCTAAATGAGATTTCTGAGAATAAAACTTTCAGGCTGATGTGTTCAAATTCACTGAGTTACCCTTATGTAAACTCTAAACTGTCATCATTAACTGCGGTTTTCTGAAGTGAGGCAAATATGTAAAAGAGGATGAGTAAAACACTGTTTCTGCAAACATTTAATCCTTTACTATTTCCAGGAGCGTTTTACAGCTCAACAGGGATTTTTCACGTTAGTTACTAGTTAAGCATAAGAACGAGTGTAGTGGTTTGGAGTCTATAAACTCATAGCTATTTCTAACCTACTCCTGTTTTACAAGTAAAGTACATCTATCTTCACAGACTTGATGTGCCATGTTGTTTACAACATTGAGTACTTGGAATTTTTTGTCTGACTGTATTTCAGAAGGAAGTAATCATCAGTTGAAACTGCAAATTTCAATTTTAGTCACTTTAATCTCTGTCTTCAGGTTTATATACAGACTGATATGTTATATTAGGCATAATAAAACCTCAGCTTTTAAACGTGCAAAATGTTATTACAGTTTGAGCACCATAGCAATATTACAAGGATCCATAGAAAAACTGTTTACAGGCACTAATTTAATAATATTTCAATGAGACAAAATATCTTGGCAAAAATTGTTTTTCTAAAAAATAAATTTGATTCTCTAATATCAAAATCTGAAGAAATGTTTCACTTTAAAGGCAGCACTTCAAACCTGAGAATGTTAGTATGGAAAGTAAATTCATTAGGCATGCTTTTTATTAGTGATGGGTAATTAAGATAAGATATATTTCCAAGTAAATGGTTAGAAAAGTGAGTTTTGCTGAATTAGTACTTCCATAGTCATTTAAACCCAGCCATACATAAGTATGATTGTAATTGCCCGGGACATTATTCCTGGTCAAGTTAGGTGCAAATCTGTAGATTTTTTTTCCCGTTTTTAACATCAGCTGGAAAGTAGGTGCATACGTCTATATTTTACTAAAAGGACTGTGCTTGTTCAATCTGCTTCATAAGCAAGCATCTCTCGTGTTATATGGATACTTTTAAACTTGCCTTCTATTGCTTTTCCAACCTAAAGCGTGTGAAAAAGAATCTGTTTAACTCCTTGAAAGAGCAAAGTGATGAAGTGGGATGTGATTTGCCCTCCACTTGATTCTCTGTTAAACCATAATTAAATGTCTATATACTGTTTGGAGCCAACATCACCATTACAATAATATGTATGAAAAGTTGTCTGCAATCTCATGTGACACTGGAAAAATTTTTATTAGGGTGGAAAAGAGAAATTTACTGTCACCTTTTACAAAACCCTGTGTGAGTACAGTGTTTCCATTCAGTGTGTTATTAAATTACAATCGAACTTTGGATGCTTTTGCAACTGTAGAATAATATACAGTTGGAAAACCAACAGAAGTAGGTTCAACTCCTTTTTTACTTATTTTTACCTTGTTATAATTAGATAGTACCAAAATGCATGAGAAGAGAGAAAGCACTATTAATCCTTTAATTTTTAAAATAGTGTTCATGTCAACAGTTTCATGCTGTTGTCTCCTTTTGTGGCCAAGTCATAGGAAAACCTAAGATCATCCATGAAGCTCTAGGCCAACTAGGATATTAAATGGGAAAAGAACCTGTGTCCTGGCAGGACAGAGGCTAAAAGTTCTGAAGTAATGAATAGACAAGAGAAGGTACTTGCAGGACTGGGTCAACCTCAACCTTTCTATCACCTCGCTCTTGAGCTTCTCCTGTGTCAGCAACTGACGAACTCCTTGCTATTTAACCCCAAAGTTATGCTGGCAGTAGTGGCTGCAACGTGTCTTCTCCTGACTGTTTAGAAACAATTGGGAGATTTGCCTCCTGCTTTCCTCACGCAACCCCTGCTGCCAGTTATGTTATATCCACATTTTGTAAGAACTAAGATACACCTTGTTTGAATGAAACTTTCTGAAGAATCTGCATAGTAACAAAATAAAGTTACAAAACTGATGTTGAAATATATTTGCAGAAAACATGATTAGATTTTAGTGGGTTGACTCTATGTGCCAGGCTTACTTCACTTTAATATCATTTAGTATTTCTTCCCTGCCTACAGTATTTCTTTTGTTAATTGAATACTTGCTTTTCAATAGTAAGCTGCATGATTCTGTGCGTGATAGTTGAATAGTTACCGTGACCATGTTTTCCTTGGATTTTTATATACAGAATTACTTTTCTTTACCTATGTGAATGACGGGAGGAAACAATCCTCTGTGTTTCAACAGAAAGCTGACAGTAGTGGAAAGTAGGGGAGGAGTGCAGTGCTTGCGCGTTGGGCTGCTTCTTCTGCAGTCCCCTGTTCCAGGATTGTCTGTTGTGTATAGTATCATCTCCAGTAAGTGGCTTCAAATAGCCAAAACTCCAACCAAATATACTGATCAAAACCAGGTGTGAGTAGAAATGGAGGACCGCTCTGGCTTTTGCAATAAGTATAATTTTGTGGTCTATTGTGAACTTCAATGTTGGCCATATTTAATAACTGTGGTATTTATAATGAAGGGCTAGGATGGTGGTTTCCGTGCTCTGGACTACGAGGCCTTCACAACTGTTAAACAAAAGAAGTTCTAGATTCACAAGGACTGATCATACTGTGACCATTCAGTTTTCCTGACTGGCTCAGGTGCCTGCTGGTCTATAGGAGATGCTGAACCTTCAGGTTAAATAAAGAAAATGTGTTGGTAGCGTCAGGAACATGAGACACAAGAATAATGACCCTGATGAATTTCAGTCCCATGGAAGTGAAAAAGGAACTTGCACCTTGGTTTTATAGAGCCTAAATGTTACCTACTTTCTTTCCTTGACTTCTGTTTCTTCCCGCTAAGATATGTAGGCCCTATATTAGCAGTCAGGATGGGGAGTATGGGTGATGATTTCCACCAAAAAACCAATGAGATGCCTTTAGTTTGGCACAAAATGTGCTGCTTTCCCCACCACTGCTCCTCCTCCCTCCCGTCCCCCTGGTTGCCAAAGACTTATCTTCATTTATTTAAATATTAATTTTGAGAATTTAATTAACATAGGCATATGTTTTAACCTCTTTCATTCCAGAGAAGATCTGGTATGTTGAAATAGATTCTTTGTTTCACAATACATACAGGCCTCCAAAATTCCTGGTAACTTCTGTGATAGAATAATTGGAGATTACTACTGATTGTTAACAGGGAAAGAAAAAAGAAGAGGGAAACTGACTTTTCTGTGAAGCTTTTATTCTGTTGCAACGTCCTCTGAATTATCTTCTCATGCTCTACTTATAAACCTTCCTCTTCCCCCCGCCCCCTCCCAATTCTGGGAGAAAAAACTAGGATATGAACTGTTTGTAGTGGTACTACAATGAATTGTAAGCCTATTTAAATTAAAAAAAAAATATCCTGAAATGATAATGGTGTGATCCTTGCACCCAAGTGCAAGGATGACACCAGACGTGGCGGCTTTGCCAGGAACTGGGCATGGGACTTTCCTGATGTAGTTACCTGCCTCTTAGCTGTTCATCAAGATAGCTTTAAAATCTTCAGAGAGAAAAAGAAAACTTTAGGGTATGATTTTCTTCCCTAATTCCGATGCCTTCTTCATGGCACATTCCTGAGAAATAGTTCTTCCTGCTGTCTATAAAGGGAGATAATGTTGAACTTAGACAGGTGCATTTAGTGACACAATTGCAGCCACACAGGCTTCTTCACTGCCACTGTAACGCTTCATTTAAAAAGAAAAAAAAATTATTAAACCCCAGACTAATTCCATGTTAACATATTACACTGTAGCCAAAGCAACAGTATCATTATGGTCTCTTAGCTGTAAGTGGAGACCTAAGATGCAGAAAGACTAAAACCAAAATCCTTGCTGATTATGAGGTGTTTCAGAGTCAGAAGTCATCAAATACAGCTACAAATATTGAGGGACTACTGGAAGAAATGGGGTTTCTGTTTTCAAGCCATTTCTAAACATGCTGTTCATGCATATCAATGGTAATGGGGAACACTGGTAGTGTGAATCTTGTAAATTCATTACGTGGCTAACCAGGTTTAAAAAAAAGCTTGTCTTGATATGTTAGCTGCTACTACTAGAAGTAGGGTGCTAACATAAACAGTTTAATTAGAAGCTTCAGTCTTCTAACCAACTGATGTGTTTTTGTTGTCTCTCCACTCCATTTTCCATAAAAGTGTTGAAATGGTTAGAATGACCTGGGCAATTAAGTAGTTTGTTAAATCATTCTAGGTATTGGGTTTTGTGGAGGTATTTTCCTTCATTCTTTGTCTTATATGTGTGCACAGGCTGTTACAGACTGTAATTTCTTTTCTTTTTTTTTTTTAA
This sequence comes from Cuculus canorus, assembly GCF_017976375.1. Taxonomy (NCBI): domain Eukaryota; kingdom Metazoa; phylum Chordata; class Aves; order Cuculiformes; family Cuculidae; genus Cuculus; species Cuculus canorus. The sequence goes on from NC_071404.1 coordinate 45,239,053, forward strand.
TGGGAAAAATGAGAGATTTTACCCAAACTTTTCCTCATCTACAAAGTTCTGAAGAATACATTAAGCAGCAAAACAATTGACACATTCTTGAAACACTAAAATTTTTTTGAACTCTTAAATTTTTTTTCAGAGATCATCTTTGTTGCCACATCGTCATGACCATTATGTCTTGATTTTCACCTATGCTTTAGCTACTTTTCCTGATATATCCTATGTCTTAGTTCAGTTGTGAACCTCCAGCCAGCTTTCTAAACCCGGTGTCAGTATTTTAGGTTCATTCCTACCTTGCTCACAGTCAAATCTCAGTGTGCTGTCACAGTCATTCTATACCAAAATAGTTGTCAGTCAGTGTCTGTCTTCCTAGAAGAGCTCCTTTCATCACTAATTCATGAACCTGGTGGGTGATAGAGATTAAAGCCTCACCGTAGTTTATAGTTTCCTGATCACCTTAGGGAAGTTTCAGTAGGCCCTGTTCCAGAGGCTTTTAAGTCTTGTGCCATGTATGCTACCTCCTTACAGAGGAATCCAGATATATTTCAGACTTTGCAGCAACACGTCATTAATTCTAGTACTACAAGCCGGATGTGGGCAAACACTGTCACAACTTGCATGGATCTGCAGCATTTGGCAGTAAATTATGCTTTGTAAAATAAATGCCCCTTGCAAGCCTGTTGACTTAAGCAGTATCTGAAGACCAACATTTCTGACTAATTTCTATTTGGCGCATAATGAGGGTACACAAGGGGTATATACCATTTTTCTATAAACGCTCAGTTAACTGGAACCATAAGTTTCTTCGTTGTATGGCTTGCATTATTTCTTTCCAACTGATGGTGCCTTACAGGTCAGATGTTACGCTTAAGATTGGCATTGGCCTGATGGGTTGTGCTAATTATTTGCACTGTATTGTCAGTATGCTGGAGTTTAGGAGACTTCACAGACATCACAGTGGATTGTCTACTATGGGGATCAAAATAGTGCAGTTACCGTTACCAGTGATTATCGTTACCAGTTTTTAATTTATACCTGTGATGCCTGTGTTGTTAAGGCAATGGCAAGGAGATCGAAGCAAAAAGAGGCAAGGCTAGAGAATTCCCTGTGTGCTTCTGTTACTAAATCCATCTGTGTCTGCAGTTCAATAAATTTCATTTTATTTTAAGCCTGCTCAAGAGGAAGCAGTCCTGTTGCAAAAATACTGTATTTTATCTTGCTTCAAGAGCTCTAATAATTTTGCAATTACAGTTCTTTTAATGCTACTATTGAGTTTGCATAAGTTGTGCAATGTGATGGTTGTCCATGTCAGAGAAAGACGTCAGTTAGAGAAATCAAGAAAAATGGGTGTTTTTTTTTTTTTCTTACAGCACAAATTATAAAACAGATTAGGAAAGGGGATAAGCTGTTAATATGTACTACTTCATTCTCCTACATTTAATGATGGAAATATTTAAGTAAGCTTTTCTAGTTATTTACCACTCCTCTCCTTTCTGTTACACAGGAATACTTGTCATTTCACCTGTTGCTTCTTGAGAGTATTGGAATTAAGGTTCTGTTTTAATGTTGGTCTAAGTGTCTGTGCTGATGACCCATTTAAAGCTCTGACTCTGCTTGGTGTATTTCCAAAATACCAGCCTGAGCTAGTTTAGAGTAGCAGAGTGCTTTTGCACTTTGTCACCTTGGTGGAGTCTTGCTGGACTAGTGGTGAGACACCTCTTTTTCCCCCCCGATGTTTGGCTCCTCCATATTTGTAAACACTCCTAGAAGTGGAATCGAGAATTCTATGAGCTCAAAGACAGTGGCTTTGATGCAAGTAAGTGGACAGGGTTTAAAAGAACCAAGAAAAAAAATGCATACTTGTAGTATGGCTTGCACTCAAAACTTCAGTTTCTCCCCTCATTAAAAAGAAGAGCAGAATCATTCTCATATACAAGTGAAAATAACTACAAATTGTTGTAAGTTTATTGAAAAATTAAGTGTGTTACAAAAAAACCCGGAATTTGTTGCAACTTGGTAGGAAACCAAATTTACTATTCTAATACTGTGTTATTTACTTCGTTATAACATTCTTATACTTACATACTGATGGGATTATGTTCTTCTGACTTGTTTGGCCATTAGATAACTTAATGTGACTTCATATTAAATACCAAAGTTTGAAAAAATGTTAAACCATGTCCTCCACCCTGAAAAACAGTGGAAGAAGGCTGCTGAGTTTTTACTTCTGGATTAAATCAATTATTTCAGCACTATAAAGAAAAAGCTTGTGTCTCAGACAATAATTACCAAGTAGACATTCTTTCAATATTCAGAATAAACAGCTGGATCATGTTGACTTTTTTTCACCGTGGCAAAAAGGATGAATGAAATATAATTCCTGCTTTCTGATGTCATGTGGACTCCCTCATTCTCACAGTGGCTGGAGCTCCCAATCCCTCAGCATTTATATACATACTTTTTGAAGGGTTAGAAATGTTATGTGTCTTTAAAAAGAATTGATACAGCTTACTATGAAGCATCTTCTGTGTCAAATAGAGTAGATAAATGAATTGGTCTTTATATGAAGTCTTTGTTAGTCACTATCTTAAGCAAAATATAAAACATTGATGTCATTGTGGGATATATTAGTAGCATCAGACCAAAGCAATAATAATTAATTGCTTATGAATAGAATAAGTTGTTTCATTTTCATCTTCTGTGTGTTTGTGGGGGGTTTTCTTGTACGTATAACATTTTCTTGGATCTGTATGTATATTTGATTTTCCTAAGTATTTCCAATGCTCTGTTATTTATAAAGTAATATTCTTAATAAACTATAATCTTCCGTGTTAAACTGTAGCAAACAAACTCTGGACAGAAAAAAAGATATGCTAAGTTTTGGTCTGAATTTTAGGCCCCTTCTTAAGTTTTAAAAGAAAGAACTTGCATTAAAAATAGTTTGACTCTTTTATGTGGTGGATTAGCCTGGGTTTAGCTGCTTTGAAATCTGGTAATCAGATAAAGTTCTGCACAAAGCAACTGCAGCTCTTTGCACTAGTGCTTATGGTATGGACCAGCTTGAGGTCAGTGATCAAGATGAAGGTACATTTCAAAGAATTTCCCTTGGGAATGTGCTCCGAGCACTGCTGATGGATCAAAAGCACTGGTCTGTGGCAATGAAAAGGAACAGAAAGGCACTTACTGTCATGGAAGTACAAACTCTGTTTGCAATAGCACTTGGCATCTTTCATAAAGTGCATGGCTATCAGGACAACAGAAAGCATGACAGCCTCCGTTATGTGCTTAATCTTCTGAGCAGTATTATTTAACCAGCTGTGGCACTTCTCTTTCATGTCTGGACAAGGAGGCCTAGAGACTGGTGTAGGCTTTCTGAGAGTGAAACTGGACCATTTTCCCTGACAGTGGAACTGATTCAGTTTTGCTAAAGTGAATGTCTTCATCAACGGGGCTGTCTCTGGGTCCCCTGCTGTGCAGTTCAGGTAGGATTGTGATGCACGTGGGCAGAGAGAGAAGGGAGATCTCTGAAATAGGAATATAGGGCTTCTGCCGCCTTTCTGGAGCAAGAGGTGAGATTTCACTACTTGCTTCCCATAATTTCCCTAAACCGCTGGCATTCCTGTTGGCTGGACTCTGTATCCTGGTAAAGGTGAGCATGAATAATACCATCACACTTTGTGATAAAATCATACACATTCCAGCCTAGGATCCATTGAAACTTGCAGACAGGCACACACAAGCAAAAGGCAAAAAAAAAGTTGTTTAATTTGATTTTTTTTCCTTCTTTACATCAATTTAAGAAAGAGGAGAATTGGCTTGCCATTTCTTGTAGTTCAAAACAAGCGTATGAGCTTGCTGGCATATATATTACGCCTAGAGCGTGCAGTAAGTCTTGATCAGTGGAATTGATGAAGACCCATAAAAAGAAAGTCTTGGGTAACTTTTGTTATTGCAGCTGCTAGGTGTAGGAGAGAGTCTGAAAGCTCTCTCCCTGCTGTGGCTATGAAATTATGAGTGAGAATGACATGCCAGCAGAGTTCTTACCCAGAACTCTTGGAACTGTTACAGAGTATGTGAAGAAGTAACTACTGTTTTTTGGGAATTGCATAGGAAAGATAGAAATTGTACAATATAGGATTATATTCTGTCTCCCCATTTATTACAAGAACAGTTCCTTGGTGCTGTATGAAAGCGGGGTTGGGTTTTTCCCCCTCTAAAAACTAGAGTGATTATGCTTTCATGTTGGTGATGAACTTCCATCTTTCCCTAAAACTATTTTTCATAACCACTCTGAATTTCTTACCTTCATAGCATGTTCAGTTGTGGTATTATACTTCGAGCTTGTTCTGCTGTGACAACTGTGTGATTGCAGACTTGAGTGATTCAGAAAAAGCCTGGTAATCAGACTGCAGTTATAACATTTTAAGAAGAGAGGTACCAGTACATGATAAGCAGTAGCTCTGTTTAATAAGTGTAGTGAAATAGAGAATGCATTAGATTTAAAGTCACGGGAGTGATTTTAGGAGAAAATTGCTTTAATATGTCTTACACTTTTAGTAGGCCCAAGATGACAGTCAAAAACTCAGAACTGCATGGAAAGTCTCATATCGGTGAGCAGGAAGATGATAACAGTCCCAAGATATAAATTGCTACCTGTAAAAACTTGCTGTTATCCTGCAGTTTCTGTAGCTGAATTGGAAAGATTTCCTGCTATATCAGATATTTGTGTTCCCTTCGCTCCTGTATGTTTTGATGAGTTTTCTTTCATTATGACTAATGCTGTGTTATAGGATTTACCGCAGTGAACCTACAGATTGACTTCTCAGGAACCACTGGGAAAGTTACAGCAAAATTGGAGTGAATTCATCTGTAAAATTGCAAAAATCTCTTTTTGTGTTTGAAGCACTGATGGGAGCTCTACAAATTAGCAGTGAGAACATTAGTATAGTTATGATATCTCAGATCAATTACAGCTGAAATGTTTTCAGCTAATGTATGCAGCTGCTGCTGTTGTCATGTTGATCTCTAGAAGGAAACGGAGAAAGAGGAGACAGAAACAGCATGAAGGGCAAGAAGATGTTATGGGAGTTAATTTTTTAAATTAGGCTGATATTGGAAATCTGCATAGGTGGGAAAAAATGATGACAAAACAGACAAATGTGGTCTGAAGGCTGCTGCTCCCCAGGCAGATGCACTGCTAGTACAAGAAACTGCTTGACTTGATGTCAAGCATTTCTTAGAGTTCTTAGTAATTTTGTTAGAGACTGGAAACTCATTAATCTGGAAAGTAGCCAGTAGCTTTGCTTTGGCTCATTCTCAGGTATGAAAGTGCCAGAGGTAGTTGGCAAGGGGGCACAGAAGAGAAATTATTTAGGTTTTAAGTGCTGAAATGTTAATAGGGCCCAGGGAAAGTCTTCTTTTGTGAAAAGGCCATTCTATGAGTATCCAGTTTGTACCTTCCTCAGAAAGAATCAATTTTAGTCGTCACTATATAAAATATGCTGGCTACTAGCCTGATTCATGAAGGTAGTGTTTGTTAAATGTTATCTGAAGTTATACTGCCAGATACTTTCAGAATATGATTAACCAGGTACGGAGGTTGAAATAGTACTGTTTTGAGTGCAAGAAAAAAAAAATCCTATGCAGTTTCCTTTAAAACATTAATGTTAATGCAAAATATAAAAGAATAGATGAATTAAAAAGTTCATCTTCTGCTTTTGCTTGTCTTTGTCCTCTGTGACATTCAGAAAATTGAGTGAGTGAGTACTAGTGACCTACTCACGCTCCTTTGCTGACAGAAGTAAGAGTAATCCAAAAGGGGCAATGCTTGTATGTCTGTCTTTGAGATATTTTCATGTATGCCACAAAATTTCCCTGCTTCTTGTTTTGCTTCATGGCTGTTTGAACATAAAATGTAAGAAGTAGATAACAAAACAGCAGTGGCTGTGGTTACTTGAGTATCAGAGCTGGTTCACTGTATGATTTTGTGCCCTATAACCCCTTTTCTTACTTTCTTACGGTCCTTTTTTATAATGGCCCTAATGCTGACTGCCTTTGCATTACCATTTTAGCTCAAGTCAGGGATGGCCGAGACCAATGGGATGAGGTTTAACAAGGCCAAATGCCGGGTCCTGCACTTGGGGCACAACAACCCTACGCAGCGCTACAGACTGGGGGAAGAATGGCTGAAGAGCTGCACAGAAGAGAAGGACCTGGGGGTGCTGGTTGACAGCCGACTGAACATGAGCCAGCAGTGTGCCCAGGTGGCCAAGAAGGCCAACGGCATCTTGGCTTGTATCAGAAATGGGGTCACCAGCAGGTCCAGGGAGGTTATTCTCCCTCTGTACTCAGCACTGGTGAGACCGCATCTCGAGTACTGTGTTCAGTTCTGGGCCCCTCACCACAAGAAGGATGTTGAGGCTCTGGAGCGTGTCCAGAGAAGAGCAACAAAGCTGGTGAGGGGGCTGGAGAACAAGTCTTATGAGGAGCGGCTGAGAGAGCTGGGGTTGTTTAGCCTGGAGAAGAGGAGGCTGAGGGGAGACCTTATTACTCTCTACAACTACCTGAAAGGAGGTTGTGGAGAGGAGGGAGCTGGCCTCTTCTCCCAAGTGACAGGGGACAGGACTAGAGGGAATGGCCTGAAGCTCCGTCAGGGGAGGTTCAGGTTGGATATCAGAAAAAAATTCTTCACAGTAAGAGTCATTGGGTACTGGAACAGGCTGCCCAGGGAGGTGGTCGAGTCGCCTTCCCTGGAGGTGTTTAAGGAACGGGTGGATGAAGTACTTAGGGACATGGTTTAGGGAGTGTTAGGAATGGTTGGACTCGATGATCCAATGGGTCCTTTCCAACCTTGTGATTCTGTGATTCTGTGTTTTTGAAGCAAATTTCTGGATTATCACCATTTTCTTTGGACTGTATTATGGAGGGGTCTGCAAGCATAAAAAATACATTCCTATCAGATTAAATTTAAGTAAGAAATACCATCTAGAAGTCTACATTAATTTATATCCAAATGTTAATGGGAAATTAGGTCTTGGGACCAAACTTGTAACAAAGTAGATGTGATGTAAAATGTTGACACATACAGTGTTGCTGTCAGGTTTTCAGTACTAGCTCTTCTGAACTATACTGTTCATTTGCACTGCTTGCTTATTTAATCTTGGTGAATTGAATCGCCACGTAAAATGCAGCTAATAATAATCTGGATTATAATTACTACAAATGGTGCTTTTTTGCTACAAGGTTAGTGAGTTAAACCAGCTCTTGGAGTTGAATTCAGTGAGTACTACAGCCAGCACAAGTACGTTGTGGAAGCATGCATCTGCTAGTGGGAAAAGAAAGGGGAACCTTTATGACAACTTCCCCTATATCTTGCCTTACTTTGGGGAAAACTGAAACTGACTTCTATTATGTACCGTACAACAGGTTGTCTTGCATTTTCCTTCCCTGCATTATGTGAAGATCTCCTAAATGTTTGCTGACCAGTGGCAGTATTTTTATTTTTTAAGAAACTTCATATTAACCTCTTCCCACCTGCCACAGATAGTGACTAATGTACTGAACAAAAAGAGTGTTTGTTCTCTTATTTAACATAATCTTAATGTTTGTTGACCAGTGGCAGTATTTTTATTTTTTAAGAAACTTCGTATTGACCTCTTTCCACTTGCCACAGATAATGACTAATGTACTTAACAAAAAGAGGGTTTGTTCTCTTATTTAACATAATCTTAATGTAAAATAAGCAATCATTTTGCAACCCAGAGAGCCATACAGAGACGTTCAGGTTCTGGAACAGAGATGGAGTACCAGCTAAGGATTGTGCTTATTCAGATGTAGTGGTGAATGCAGTGTCACTTACAGGAAAATGTTACTGATATTGAGACAGCTACTCATAAGGAATTATATTCCAGATCAATTTTTTAAATGCAAAGATAATACATTTTCTGTGGCATAGGTGCTTTTATGCTTCCATAGACACCATTAGTCTGTGATAAAGCTTCAGAGACTCTCCTGTGAGTGCAGGTTTCCTAGTATGAAATTTGCCAAGATGGATGTTATCCTAACTTTTATAACTGTTTTAGTAATTTGGATAGTGCAATGGTTAACTGAGAGGCATAAACTGACAGGGAAGAAGAACAATTTCTGGGATTCTGATGTTTCACCGGGAGAGGGAAAGGGTGGTGGTTATCCGTTATCCAACTGCTGGTAGCCCAAGGCATCTTTTTGGATAGTTAAGAGCAAATGAAAAAGAAAAACTGTGGAAAAGGAGGACAACAGCAAGAAATGGTTGTTAAGATGATGCAAATAATAACGTTCTTTATGAGCCTTGCTTCTGTCAGTAGCTTTTGGCTTGTTTATCAGGATTTGAGGCATCCTTAAGTGAATGTGCACTTTTCTCTGCATAGATCTGCTGACAGTGAGTTTACAGAGCAACATTTTCAGAGTGAATCAGACCTGCGCTAAGTTTTCTCCTTGTAATATCATTGTTATGGGAAAGTATCAGGGCAGAGCACAGTGGTGATGGTGGTATTTCTCTGAATACTGTCCCAGATGTGGAAAACGTGGCTCTGGAGCTACTTGAAGTAGAGTGTTTTGGTATTTAATCCATTTTCTTTCACAGATTTGTACAACTGAGTGTAAAAAAAAAAAAACAAACAAAAAACCAAAAAAAAACCCCAAACACACAACCCTCGACAAACAAAGCAAAACCAAAAAAAAACCCCAAACCTAAATCACAATCTCCACCCACAGACCGCCAAATGAGCCAAAACAACAACACACTTGTGAGTATGACAGTGGTTGCAGTGTTTGGTGGCATCAAGTATACTATGCTGTGTTTTATAAAGAACCCCATTTTAGTATGTTCTGCCTTGTCTTGTCACTGGTAGCCTCATCTGATGTCCTTAATTCTTATTTTTTAAAAAGGCAGTGAACCGCTGTTCCACACACTTTTTCACACTAGAGGGAATGTCACATTACCCTTCAATCTTATCCTTGCCCAAATGAAAACAATTAATTTAGTTATCTCTTGTGTGGAAACACTTTCTGGTAATCCTTGTTGCATTCACTTTGTCTTGCAAATTCCACTATTCCATTCAGGCTGCTGTACTTCCCTTGTATTACCACTACAAAATGAAAATGTAGGTTTGTTTTATACTGAGCTAATGTCTTCATAGGATTATTTACAGTAGCCTTAAGATGCTGGCTTGCTTTTCTTCTCTTAAGGCATTTTTATGGAACTATACCATGAATTAATTTCACTGCCACTGTAGATAAGAAGTGCTACTTTCATCAATTGCCTCTGTCAGGACTGTGGTGTAGACCCTCCTGTGAGCTCCTTTACTTGCTCGTCAATAGGAAACTTAGGCTGAAGAAATGGAGAAGTAATTTTACGCAATATCTGACTTCTTGATTCACGGAGGGGAGCAATGGGAGCCCAAGCTGTATGAAGAGAAGGAACAAGGGCCAGTCTAGTGGCATATGAACGTAAAACTGCAGCCATCTTTATCTTTTGCATGCCTCTTACTCCTAAGTTAGGGACTGACAGTGGTCTGCAGGCAGCGGGTTTAAACTATATGAAAGGAGCTAGTTGTGAGGGTGAAATGATGTTACACAAACAAAAAGTGATGGTTATTTTGCTTCTTTCTTGCAGTTTGGAAATTATTCTGACTTCAGTTATGCTGCTATCTTCCAAAGTGCATGAAAGGAAATGTTTGTTTAGACTTAGAGCAAGGGATAATAATTTAGAAACTTTCCCCAACCAAGAGAACGGAAACCCGTGGAATTTTTAAAAGTGGCTGCACAATTGATAACTTTGAACAAGGCTGTTTTGACCGGTCATTGACAGGTGATTCAATCAGGTGGATGTATGTTATTTACAATGGATTTGCCATGACTGCCTCAATGATTTTTCCATAGTTCCATGATGAAATTGAAACAGGAGTAGTAGATGATAAAATTGAGAGGAAAAGGTTTGGATTTCAGGTGGCCGTCTGAATATGTTTGCTCCTTAGCTCTGTTTTAAGAAGAAAATATGATGTTATACAGTTTAAATGTTGAAGAGGCAAGACAGTAAGCATTACCCTTCTATACTAATTAGACACCAAAAGCAAGCGTTAATATTAAGTTTGCTTTGAGGTTAGCACAAAACATGTTAGCACTCAGCACACTTGATTTCTTCTTTTTTAAACTGGGGATAGCCTGGGAACCATTAAGTGCCAAATGCTTTCATCAAACCCATAAACAAAAGGGGATTCTGTAGTAAATCCATTTACTCTCAGTAGGTTTCAACAACACACATTTTTCACCTATTCAAAGTGGAAGAATAAATCTGTAGCTCTTTTTAAAGAGACTTACTTCATGGGCCCTAGGAGGCAGACACAGTACTGGATTTAAAACAAAAGCTGTAACAAAAGCATCCTCACCAGGCTCAGTAAATTCTGGTAATGTTTTATAGGTCTGTAATACATCTGCATGTAAGTGCTATTCAGTTACTACCCAACCTAGCAATACAGATAGCCCATGAGGGGAAAACTTGTGCTGATTTTTGATAAAGTAATGTTGAGTGAATCGGCTTCTTGACTAAAAGAAAAGCTGTTCTCCAATCGCTGTGCTCGTGAAATAGAAGATTACTCTGACAACAATGGAAAGCCTAAACAAATGACTTGGTGTTTTACCTGTATTTCATCACAGCGTACTTTTCCTGAGTTGTCCTTCTCATCATGTATCATCCTTATATATAAACGCAGTGGGAATTAACCTTGCCTGACTTATTTAATAATGGCACAGTTGCTGCCACAGTGTAGGCTCCTGGGTCAAACACAGGATTGATGTTGCTGAATGAATACAGCGAAAGGAAGCTGGCTAGCTCTGTAGGTTTGCTGCTGCATCACATAATAACCCCAGAGGACAATCAGCAGGGAAAGTATATTCTTCCGTGGTCTTATGTTTTGGATATATGGACTTTTATATGTTTTTTGGAGGCAAAGACTACTTCTGCATACATTCCTACCAAGTATTGGGGTGTCAGAAGGTAATAACTGCTAACTTATTGAGTGCAGAGTATGGAAATACATACTTGTGAGTACTTCTGAAAAGACCATGCTGAGGTCTATCAGAACTCAGTTTTAGGGTTTTCAGTGAGTCAGGTAGCTTATGGACCAGCAGAGCACTTGTTAGGCCACTCACAAACGTCCTTCTCACCACAGTGCGAGGGAGCAATCAAAATACTCCACAGAAACAAAATTAATCAAATCCATACTGCTACAGTCATTTGACCAGTGATGGAGAATTCTACAGCACTACAAGCAGGTCTTTCATGAGGTGATCAGTGTTCCTCCTCATCAGTGATAGCACCAGTGGAAATTAAATTTTCCTTGCCATTCTGATCCTAGGAAAATAACACTCTGAAATAATACCAAAAATGAACATGGGAACTGTCTGAATCTCTTTCCTCTCTGTTGTTTATGAGTTAGATGAAAATAAATTCTTTCTAGTGGTTTAAGTTTCAGCTATATTTTTTATGAAAAGATAATTTCAAAAAAAAAAAAAACCAGAAACCAAAATTATCAAGGTCTGAATTACTAGCAGAAAACACACTCTTTCTGATAAAAAATGTTTGGTTTTCTTTTTTCTGAGCACATTTGAATTAGTATTGTACATAATATAAAAAAAAAAATAGGAATGAACTACAAAATTAGCAGTGTAACCTTTATCTATGAAATTACATTTATGCATGTAGTACATACAACCAAATAAAATTAACAGTGAGAATTTCTCATTGGTTTGGAGTGATTGGTTGGTTTGTTTATTTGTTTTTGAAGTTATGCTTTCCAGATGTGAGAGATCAACAGTAGTCTTGCCAGGTTTGATGATATGTTGTGGCTGAAGGCTTGAGGCTTTAAAGACATGTTGTGTGCAGCAAACAGAAGAGCAAGGAACTTGCTAAGAATGGCTGAAAACATTAATGTTTAGAGCTCAAAATCAAGCTTACAAAGAGTTCTCTTAGAATGGCATAAGAATCCTTAAATTTATTGTAATGAATATTTGAAACTGGCAACATTGTAAGAGAAGACAGTATATAAAAATTGCATTGTTTCAAAATGTATTACACTGAGTTCATTTACAGCATTTAAGCTGAACTAAGAGGACAGGGACAGAATAATTTTTAGTGGATATTGCTTCATTGAAATTCATAGTTTCTATTTTCTGATATTCTGTATTTTATATGTAAATGACTTTACAGTGACACTTAAAAATAAAAAAAATCATACAGTTGCAGAAAAGAAAAAAAACCTCAAAATCTCCAATGTGATACTATTTGGAAGATTTAGCAAGTTGTATATACACGTCATATTAAGATTGTGATTCAGCTAGCTGCATAGAAAATATTGTCATTTTATATATAATTATATTATTTGCTTGAAGGTGTATTTAGTCTTCATTGATAGACAGACTCTGATAATGCAAAGTAGTGCAGCAGCTTTAAGAATGACAATAGGTACTATATTTAGGGTCAGTTCTTGTCCAGAAACTCTTAATGTGGCTTCCTCACAGAAGTCAAGAAGTTACAGGCATAACACAAAGAATAGCCTTTCACAAAGGAAATAACTCTGAGCCCACAGCCATAAGGTAGGGAAACAGAAATAGCTTTTACACTTGTCTTGAATTTAAAATTAAATTTCTTTAAAGCTAGTCGTAATGAAATAAGTAAATGGTTTCATTCTTTCTTAAGCAACAAAACCATTTTGGTGTTGACAGCGTCTTTGAGGCTTGAAAGGAAAAAGCATGACTTCATTCTAGCAGTGATAAACAAGTCAGAGTGTAAGCTTCCTAATCACATATGTTCACATATGTGATTAAGAACAGTTTCTAAGGGAGGTAGATTTCCTTTCACCATTCTGTGTAATAGTGCTATTTCTTCTCATACAGAGACAGTAGATAAGCAGTATTCATAACATCCTTGGTATTTTATTATTGCAGATAAGGGTTTAAACATACTTTGATTTTTTTTTTTTTTTTTTTTGTGCTCATCCACCTGTATCAAACAGAACTAAAGCTTTTCTCCTTGAAAGAATAGGTATATGGCTAAATATAACAAGTAATTCCCAATTCCTAAGACTTTGTCTACCCCTTTCTAAGGAAATTCTGCATTGATCTGCACTGAAAACCAGTCCAAGTTGTCTGTGTAACTTCATCGTGCGGTCTTGAAAAATTCATAGACTGTGGTGAATTGAATCTTCTGTCTTTTCCTCACAGTAACCGAATGATAACTGCACTTAGTTCTGGGGTTCAGGCTATTCAGTCGATGTCATCAAAGCCTTGAAGTCATTAATCTTGTCTTAGTTGTGTACAAAGAACAGTTGGGCCTTGAGCTGTGAAACTAGATATATACACATGCCAAGGAAAGCAGTCTGTCATTGCTGTGTGGGGAAGGGGTAGCTGAAGTCTCTTCAGTTTCACAAATTCATCCAAATTAATGGTCAAATCATGTGAAATACAGGGAATGCACACAATGACAACTTCCTAAACAATTATCCCCTGTTTCCCCACTTTATACCACCTCAAATAAGGGAGGTTCTGACGGAGTGATTTGTAAATCTTGTGGGAAGAGGAGGACTTGGAAGACCAGATAGCTAAGGGCTTTGAAAGTAGACCAAATAGTGTAGTGTTTAGATTGAAATCTGCCGCTACATTTGTAAGTCTATATGTCAGCCATGTAAGAGGGAGGACACATATAAGAAATGTTTATCTATTTTTGCCTACGCATTTGTCCCTGTATTAAATTTTTGCTACGTTGCTGACTTGGCCTAATTGAGGTACTTAGACCATCTTTAAAATGGTTCTATATTACTGCTTTCTCTAGCGCTTTTCCTGCCAGAGGAAATGTCTTAAGCTTTCTACACTGTTGTCTCTACCAGTTGGTTTATTTCACCTAATTAAAAATTTATGAGAGTTTCTTTGAAAAAAATAAAGTCACAGGTGAATTGGTTGTAAAACATCCGAGATGAGAGGATATGGCAATGTGTGCAGAAATTTAGGTTTCTTCAAATTTAGTGAGACTATGCAGAATATAAAAAATGAAGTATCTGTAAAGAATTGAGTCTCTACTGGAGCAGATCCTTAAGTCTAGAGAGAAGACTGCTGAAAACAAGACTACTGGGAAGATAATTTAACTTTTCTAGAAAATACTCTATCCCGAATAATGCTGGTAAAAATGAGCCTAAAGTGAGTTCACTACCAGAGTTGCAAAACCTTATAGCGGACCAGAAAAGATCATATTGTCCTGCAGCATAATTTGCAGTGAAGATCCAAACTCTGCTGATGTGAACACATTTCAGGCTCTGTGGCAAAATGTTCAGTTCAGGCTTTTAAGTACCACTGCAAAATGTTCATACATGGTCAAACAGGACATAGATTTAATAAAATGTGATACAACTAAGGCACTTGAAGTCCTTTCTTGTCAAGCTTGAAGTGCAGATAGAATAGCAAATTTTTCTTCAAGATTTGCATTGCTCCATTTGCCAGGGAAGACAAATATGTTATAGAATGGTGAATACACTTTTAATTTTGTTCCTCCACAAGATAATTATTTGTATGGCTTTATTGACAGTCGCATGTAGACCTTTGCTTTTACAGAGAGTCCTTCTGAACTTGGTAATAAACAATAGCGAGTGTATATCATCAGATACCAAGCATAAATTAGTCTTTGGCATGTGCTCAAACCAGTGCATGGACTTTTTTTTCCTGCAACGTTAAAAATATAACTCAATTTTAAATGCACTTTTTTTTTCTTCTCAGACAGGTATTGCTTAATTCTTAATACAAATGATTAATTAAAAAAGACTTTGTGAGCTTCTTGCCAGAGAGAAATTAAGAAATCTGTAACAAAACGTAGCATCAGTGCTGTGACTGGCAGCTTTATTAATAAGATTATATGAGAGAGCAATCTCAAAATTCAGAGCAAGCGACTTCTAGGACTCCTGTTCCCTGTGGACAAGAAAGACTTATAAATCCTAAAAATTTAATTCTTTACATTCTTGAGACTAACTAGAAAACAGTGGTTTGTATTCAGGCCTATTTTGGCTTTTACTAATTAAACAAGTGTTCTGTACAGTGTCATGTGAAGGTAAGTTTTTCAGTCTTATATATGCTACAGCCACCATTTTCCCATAACTTTATTGATATGACTCACTAGCAAAAATCAGATCAGCTATGTGCAACAAAGAATAAATATTTTGTAACCACCCCTAGAAATACATGCCCTAAGCTCTTTGAATACGATGAATGAAGACGTTCTGCGTCTGTACAGTTGTGTTCTCAGTTAATTGCCATGTAAAATATAAATTCTAGTGGTATAACAAGTAGCTGCAAATTGGTTCTAATATTTAGACTGTTTCAGTATAAATTCAGATGTGCTCCATGCTCAGTTGTGAGTTCAGCTGATGTAAAATGTCACACTTCTGTCACTTTCTGTCATTTAGCATTTGGAACAGCAGAAGATTTGAATCAGCTTCTTGGCTAGGTTATTTCTGAAATAATACATAGGGAGAAATATCTACATAACAACATTGCTCAGTTCCTGGAAAACTCTGCAATGGACTATTAATAGTTTCCAAGGAGAAATGATTGACCCTTGATTAAATATGATTAATATGATTAAATATGATTAAATGTCTAACATGTCCAACAACTAAAACAATGGTGTTCTTAATCAGAAAACGCTTAATTCAAAACACTTCTATATCCAAAGGGCAATTTCAATACAGATATTTCAATACAGATTTGGTTAACAATTATGAAAGTTGTGTAGCAGTGGTTTTCAAAGACTATAGTAAATAGGTGGGAAAAAAAAACCCCAAACCATAAAAGCCAAACCAAAAAAAACCACCAAACAAAAAATACCACAAACACCAAAAACCAACCAAAAACCCCAAACAAACCAAACCCTAACAAATAAGCAATCTTTTCATTTCTGTGGATTTCATATGTAGCTTGGTATTACACCTATCATATTAAACCTATGCAATAAGATATAGCATTATATTTATTTTTCAGTTGCACTGAGAAATTAGATTTTTTTCTTTAAAAAGGGGTTTATTTTTGGGAAGACTACTTCCTCCTCCGCTGTGTTCACTTCAGAGTAGAGAGGATCAGTTTCTGCTGTTTATAACTATGAGATCTGAAACACAGCTTTGCAAAACTTTGGGAATGAAGCTGAAAATTATGGGTCTTAGGGACTGCTATTGTGATCAGTGCTCACACACTCAGGAAGGAGATATTTCTTAATTTGCACACATTCACTATAAATGGTCTGAACAGATAATCAAAAGTAGTCTATGCTTTGGTGTAAAAAGAGGGAAGTTTAAAAATATGGGGTGAATACAGTGAATTTTCTCCTACATCTCTGATAGCTTCCTTTCAGCTACCAAGGGGGCTGTAACCTATCCTTTCCCTTCACAAACTAAGTAGGCAATTTAACTCTAGCTGAATAGTTCATATTCACAGCATGGATTCCAGTATCATCTTCTCTGAACAAATTCAAATCAGAATGAAAACCACTAATTTTGGCTTTCAACAATGGTGTGTGAAAAATCACAGCAGAGATCAGCTGTGCATTACACACCCTATGCAATTTCTTGGGGTGAACGAGGTTGCAATATTTATAAGCTTATTTCACCCAATGTTTCTTCAGAATTTAACTGCATTATTGTATATTGAAATACTTCATCAGCAATTTCATTTAATTTTATAAAACAAACACCATCAGAAACAAAAGGCATTATCTGAAAGTTGATTTCATTGTTTCAGAAATAAAGGAAAGTACCCAGCATTTAAAAACAGAACTGAGGAAAAACTATGTATCATGGTCATCACAGCATCACTACAAGATGGCTAATACTGCCTTTGAATGTCTCAACAGTAACATTACTACTGGATTTCTTTGTTGCAGAAGTCTTGTTCAACCAGAACTCTGTGGCATGACTTTGTTCTCTGTGGTGGTAGAGTGGCTAATTCCTTCACAGCACATCGGTAGGTAGAATAAGCACCAGGAATGATCAGCAGAAACAGCTCACAGAAGAAGGAAAATATGGTAACTTTCTTTCTCAGTCAGGAGGACAGAAGTTTATGCTGTAGTAAGATATGATTTATACTTTACTAAACATGATCTTTGATATTTTAATACCTCTTCCTGCTTTGTTACTTCTTGGCTTCACAGCTACCCTTCAAGTTCCTCATCTTTTGAGTTTGTTTCCTCTGGGTGGATGCCATCTTCGGATAATAGCATTATTCTTGATTTAAAACAAACAAACAATCAAAACAACCAACCAACCAAACCTGTATCTGTTGCCTCAAGTTAAGTAAATTTCTTACTCAAAGTGTTAGAGTATGCAGCTGCTGCTATCATTACTATTTCTTCACTTGTTGTCCTGGTTTAAGGTGAGATGCTGTCCTCCACCGACTTAATTATTGAGGAAATTATTGCTTAGATGAACAGTGCACTACTTAAGCAAATAAATCTGAATTGGGACCTGTACAATTCTGGCCTTGTACCTTGCCTCATTGCCCTAATAATTTACATGTATTGATGATTTGAAAACTAAAGATGGCTATGTGGTGTGTTTCTTTATAGACTGTTAGAGAACAGTTCATTGACCCACGTTTGTATTTGTTAAAACTTTCAAACCTGTTTACAACATTAGTTGCCTATGGTTCCATATAAGATTGCATGCTTTGAAAACCAAGTTGGAATTGGGTAAGACTCAAGTCTTTCTCAAAAAACTTTCTTGATTAGTTTTTGCAAATAATCTTAACTGTGTATCTGTTCTTAAAGCCTGATCTTTAAACAAAGATTTGTTATAGCATCATCATGGAAAGAAAAGATCAAAAGACTACAGATGAGAAAGTGCTTGATTTCGTGGCTGAGCTGTTGGACTGGGTCTTAGGAGACCTAGAGTCTTGGCTGGGCCACAGACTTCTTGCATGGAATTTGTATCTTGGTTCCTTCCTCTGTAAAACAGAGGTAAGAATATTGCTCTGTCACCACATCTGGAGGGAAATATTTTGGATGGTAAGGAAGTAGTGGTTTTAATGGTAAGGAAAAAAAGTTCTAAGGTAAATAACTGAAAATGGAAGTGAATGCAACTAAAGCTCAAAATTAGTAGTTTACTAAAGCATCTACCCAACTCCGTTAAGTATTTTTGTTTGGAACATTGCTGTGGCATGTAAAAATAAAGATAATTACATAGAGGCAAAACAACTGTTTTGCATCCCTAGTTAATACTACTAATGATTTTGCAATAGAACTGCAACTCTTTGTACCTTAATCACAGCTTATGGTACTTAGAAAATTTGCTACCTGGCAACCCTGTTGTTTCTTTGTGTTCCTGGCTGATATTCCTGATTCAGAGCTAAAAACAAATCTCTTTTATTATTGTTTTTTCCTTATGTTCTAACAGGCATCCTTCTCCTTTCAAAGCTCAGCACTTGGACTAGCCCTCATTGCACTTCATACTTAATATTTGTAGAAATATAAATGGTCTTAAGCAAGGTCAAATCAAAGCTACAGTATCCAGAACGTAACAGCAATTTGGAGAGGAGAATTTCAGAGTATCAGGGAAATAAAGGCACAAGAACCTCACAAACAAGGAATGGGTATGTTGTGATTCAGATCTCTTTTTTTGAGCGTTTTGTTCAAGTGGGAGAATGTCATAGTATAATAATGGCAGCATGATGAGTATAACTAGTGGCAGTGCTAGCTCTTTTTCTTCTTGGAGGTCAAATAATTTCATAACTGAATGGTAATTTTATGTGATGGTCTAGAATTATTTTAAAATTAAAGGAAAAGTAGTGGACTGCTGTGCCAGAGTAAATCCAGAGACTCCAGTTGTAAACTGGCACAACAAGGTAATTTGGAGAGACGGTCACTAAAACCACAGTAAAGCTCAAGTCTAGAGAGGAAGAGTGAGGGATAGCTCAGCCCCTTATTGAGAGTCCAAGAGTGCAGACGCGCTGCAATTGGGAAACTAACATTAGCTCAGGCAGGATGTATGAGTCAAGGATATTGAAAGGAGATGAAAAACATGTTGTTTGAGCATGTGCCACTCACCAATTGCTAGGTACTAGTTGTGGTTCAAGCCACTGACTGGAATGTACTGGAAAAGAAAAAAAAAAAATTTAAATTGGGTTCACAGCTAACATCTGTCATGTGACTTACTGAAAAAAACACTTTTTAGCTGCACGGGGATGACCAGTGAGGACAGCAAGTAAGAATAGTGTTTCCCTTTCCTTCTACCATCCTCGGGCCCCCTGGATCTGTTCATCTCACCTTATAAGGTTTACAGTAAGTATAACTTGACAAGCAAAGCATGTGTGGTCCAAAAGCTGCACCCTACATTCTGCTATTTTCTTGAATTTTCTTCCAAATTAACACCCAGAATTTGTAAGCGTTCAAAGCAGACATCATAACATGGTCCACTTATATGGTTTGGTTTAGGCTGGATTCAAACCAAAAGATTCTGGTGACCTTACTCAGATCTAATAACAGTTACTCTTTCAGACCATGCTTTATTTTAGTTCACAATACTTACAGGTATTTGTGTGGATGGTTGTAGTTGAGAAGTTCAATGGTAAAGAGCAGCAACTTTTTCATGTAACATATGCTGACTGCTGCACATTTGGTGTGAGCTTTAGACTGAAGTTATAAAGGTAGATGAAGACAACTGCTTAGACATGAATCCATTCTGAGATGTTTGTTCAGAGAAACACAGGATATGTCTTGCTCTCACTAGTTTCCTGATCACCAAATATTTGTCTGACACATATTTTAATAGAATTTTTTTTAAAGTAACTTGAGGGTCTGCATTCAGATATCTTTGTTTCCCTGTATTTCTGGGATCTGCCAGACAAAAAATCTGACTCTTCCTTTCTTATATTGTTTCTGTATTGAGATTAAAGTAATTGAATTTTTGTTTCTCACCTGTGCAAGCTGTTTTGACATCTCTGGCATTTTCCAAGTGCGAGGAGTTCTCAAACTTTGAGCAATTTTTGATTTATTGTTTGATATTTTTAAACCATTTAAATTCTCTTGGCTATGTTTGATAATTTTAGACAGTGATAAGCCGATCCTCTGAACGCACTGTGGCTTATTTCTTGTTATAGAAAAGATTTATGCAGTGGTGTAATAAGTTTTTTTTCTCATGACTGAAATTTATTTTCTGTATTGAATATAGGTTTCAAAAGTTTCCAAAATAACTTGTAAAAACAATGAAGTAAAACTAAAAAGTAAAACTGTCAGTTATTTTAAGACTGCCTGCGTGCACATGTCTAAAACAAGTCCTTGTGTTTGCTATCCAGAGATGCTCAGTCTCAGTTTATAATGTGAAGTTATTTATAGTTTGGACTCTAAATTGTAGCATTTGCTCTTGTTTTAACTTTTTCTCTCTTACAATAGAGTAAATAAAAGCCCCGTTTGCATTTATTTGGCAAAAAAAATCTAAAGGGTAGGATTGATTGACTGGAGGTACATGGAGACAATTTGAATCCATTTATATATATTGTCTCAAATTTATAGACTTTCAGTTTCTTAGAGCGCTTTTGGCCTATTGTTTATACAAAAAAGGCTTATCTGACCTTTGTGTTTACATAGTATAATGGATTTGCCTTTCAAACACTGATCGGTGATGGAGGTTATCTTTGATGTCCCTAACTGTATAACTATTTTTATCTTGTGAATGAATTCACCAGTTTTATTGATAAATTCCCTGACTGGGAGCATCACACTAACACAGCTGAGGGATTGTTTTAACTGTCCACGTCATTAAGCCAAGAAAAACCTCACAAATATTATTACAAAAAAAAAAAAAAGACAAAACAACAAAAAACAAACAAAAACACAACTGTGGAACTTTAAGTAGAATTGCATTTATTATGTTTATTTTATCTCAAAAGCAAAACATAAGACTACATGTTTATTGCTTCTTACATGAATTGTTTTCTTTGCCTTTAAAGGGAGATTTTACTCAATAACTGTCTGACAGTTACTTTATTTAACTAGATTGGAGCAGCCAAAGGGTATTGCCAAATTACAATTAGGACATCTACTGTCCAGAATATTTATTGTAGTGCAGCTCAGTTACATGAAAAACAACTTTTAAATGATGTGACTGTGACTGCTTTATAGTGCTGTTTCAGGTTTCGTAGTAGCAGTGTTTCTTTGAAGACTTCTAAGGTTTCCTTTTCATCTAAAGCATTTTTTTTTAAATCACCCGAACATACAACCTTTAAAATGAATAAACACAGAAAACGTGTAAAACATTACCTCCTACAATTCTTTCAATAATGTAGTTATTTGGGAGACACTTCAGGCTTGTGAAAGGCTTTCTGTCTGATTTCTAGGTATAGACATTTGTTGCTCTGTGGTGTAAATAATTTGCTAAATCTAAATATGTTTCAGGAGGACTCAGTCTTTGGTTGTGTCAGGGTGGTGTCTGGTGCATGTGAGGCATGAAGGCAAAAGCAATATATTCAGCTTAGCTGCTCATCCTTCCAGTCACTGAGAGGAATTTATTATGCTGTCTCCAACAGCGCAACGGGCAGTGTATACTAGCTGACAATCATTCAGTTGGCAGCAGCATTGGCTCCGTGTGCTTTTTTCGTTCTGAATATTCTTCTACCCCCTATCATTAGAAATCCTATCTAGCAACTGAATGAAGATCTTGTATTGTCCTAAATCCACACCTGACAGCTGGGTCATACTGACATTTATTTCAGAAGGTGAAAATACTGTAAACAGGAGAAGAGAAGACCTGAAAGGAGGGTGAAATTCAGGACTTCTTGCTCTTGCAGAAAAGCAAACCGATGTAATGCAGTACAGTAAGAGCTTATAGATGTTAGCCACCCTTCTTTTCAGTTAGTTCATGGCTAAAAATAGAAACCATGGCTGCTTCACAGTATTCCTGTGTAAATGATGGCCCTCTTGGCTGCCAAGCCTGACCCTTATTTGGATCAATGGACTCCTACGGTTTTCAGAATGACTACTGAAAAGATCTCTTCCTGGAAGTAGCCTGACATGCATTGATACGATGGTGATGAGCATAGATTAAAGCTTGGAGACAAATGTCAGTCGATATCCTGAGGAAAAAGCTACTTGCACACAAGAATAGTCTGTCCTTGGTTGGGCTTGAGATGACTCTTTCTTAAATATATAGCCTGAGTAGGAGTCTATAGGGCTGGGCTAGAATGTGGGCCTAAGAGTTTTAGTTACTCATCAAATGTGTTTTCTTCTGTATTAGTTTCTTTTTGCTCACCGTTTGCATAGGGTACTTGTAAAAATGATTTTGTATTATATCCATGGGCACCTGTACTTCAAAATTTACTTTTTAATTGATACTGCTCTAGAATTTCTTGGAATAATGAGTGGGTTGGGCTATTATTTTGTTTGGGTCTTTGTTTAGCTCTGGAGAAAACTAAACAAAGTACATTGCTGCTGCTAGTGCTGTTATTACCTGTATATACTATTTAGTATATTATTCTATTAAAAATATTTAAGGTTTATATATTTAACAACCATAATCTAAAAAGAAAAATAAATTTGAGATGTGTCAGTGGACCTGTTCAGGTGTTTGGAGAGACGCCGCTGTATCAGCTCTTTCAGCTGACCATTAATATTTGGTTTATTTATTTTTATAGAGCCTTTCTGAACCTATTTTTGCTGTGAAAAGTCAGAAAATTCTGGCAGATGGACTAGGCAAAATACAAGAGTGAGTGCTTACAAAAGTTAAATAAGAACTGGATATTTGGATTCCAAAGTGCCACCACAGTGATTAAAAAATAAAATAAGAAACTTGAGCCCTTCGTTTGATCTGAAACATGAATACAAGTTCAGTTTGAGTTTACAAAGCTGAGAACACTGGCATCCTTCAGACCTCTTTGGAAAAGCAGCCAATTCAAACTTCCTGAGAATGAAGTTTGTAGGAAGTGGCTTAACGTATTAGGAAAGTGTTTTGAACTCTAGACAGAATAAGGTATTATGCTTAAAGATGATCCTCATGCTTAGTAATGGAAACTACAAATTGTGAAACATTTGGTTTATGGCTTAACTTACACCACTGTTACAGCAATGTATGCAACTCTTCAAAATATTCTCATTGCAGGGAATGTCTCATTAAAAGAATATTTTTTTTTCCTGTACAAATAAAGAAATGGGTAAATGCTTTCACTCACTGTAATAAAACGTTTATCCTTACAGACTTTTTGGAACAAAGTAAACTTTAAAGATTAACCTGACCAGACTAAATTTAAAAAGAAAAGAAAAAAACATACAACTATGTCCTTGGAAATTTACACAAAAATAGATAAAGGCCAAAATATTCAAAATACAGTCTACAGGGGGATGTAAGTGAAGCCAAAGAGCAGGGCAGGCTTGAAAAGTGATTTTTACCTCATACAAGCATCAAGTTAGCAGTTGGGGTGTCATCACTCAGGTGAAATTTGGTGTCAGAAGTGGATCTTTGGATTCAGTCTGTTTCTGGTACACTATAGCCCTAAGTGGTGGTCAGGCTCAAAAAATTCATATTATGTTGTATAGTCTCTGCCATTATATAAATTTACTATGTCACTTGTGAATATTGGAATCAAGTCAATCCACCCCAAACAGCAAGAAAATCTGGATTGAGTACCCTTTCCTTTTTCTTTAACCTTGCACTACCTATTGTTTTTGGTTTTTTTTCTCTTATGTGGTTTTTAAAGGCTTGTCTCAGATTTACAGTGGTATAAATTAGATGAGAAGTAGGTTGTAAACAGATATTCTGATCACAGAGGTGCTGCTGTTGAGCTGCAGATGATATGCTCGGCTGTCGATGTGTTATGTTACTATATATTTCTGTGTAAAGACAGACTGCCTGCAGATGACAAACTATAAAATATTGCCTCAACTTTTGCTGAGTGAATAATTAAATATAAATCTCAGAAAAAAAATCAATTCTTTTTTGAAAAGAATTAAGTGGCTACTATTCCATAACATATTATACATGTTTTACAAAAGGAATTATGGGAACAGACTTCTTGATGTTTATTCCAAAACTAAAATTGCTAAAAGCACTAGGTTTCATTTTGTATTGTGCACCTGCCCATGTGCACAAATGTATCAAGTATAGATAATGTCTGTAACGTTAGAAAAATATTTACCAGCAAGCCCCTATGCCTGGGAGCCTGGTTGTTGAGAAAAGAAAGCAGTGCAAGTTGTAGAGAAAATAATAATTTATGTTTATGAATTCTTGAAGATCCTTCTGCTATCATTTCTATGTCATGTCTGTTTCTTTCGCTTGCCAGTTCAGAAGGTGAATCTATATCCCTAGTAGTGTATTTGAAATTTAAAGCCGCAAAAGGCATTTTCTGAATTGCTTTTCATATCAGGAATCTAGCGAGAAAAGCCTCTAAAAGTGGTGGTTAGAAACAAACATCTAATAAATGATAGGAACATTAATATTCAGAACCTGTTATATGTACTGTTTAAGTAGTTTTGTGCATTGGCTGTATCAAAATATATGCCAGTGAAATTATGTAAGGAAATTCAAATGCTTCTAGGTTTGTCAAGTTTTTTGGTGTGTGATTGTTGTTTATCAAATGTGGTTTTCAGTAGTTAGGGAAATTGTCTCTATTTTTACAAGTTTTCTTGACCCCACAAGATAGCTGTTTTTTCAGTAAATATAAAAGATGATGGAAAACAGAATGGTAATACGCGTCCCGTTATCCACAGATAACAACAGACTTTCAGGTAACAGCAGAGAGATGCTAATTTCTCTGATAACTAAATGAAAAAAGGACTCTATTACAGTGAATGAGAACTGAGTTCTCTGCTAAAGTGCAGAAAAAGTTGTGAGCAAAATGTTAAATGCAACTATTCTTGCATTTCATAATATATTCTGTTTAGAATCAAATCTCTGCAACAGTTTTGATTTCTCATTTAAGTATATATAGGAGATGAAACCTCAAGCTTGTTTGTGCATTCAGAGCTGTTCACTAGAGTGACTTTTAATTTATTTATTTTTTCCCTACCATTTTGTTGCTTTCACCATCTTGGCTGGAAATGCTGTTCCGTTGCATGGACAGAAATCAGATAATAGTGTTTTGTACTCTGATACTTAATAGATGCAAAGAGAAGATTTACTATTGTTTTTAAAACTCTCGCTACAAAAGTTCTTGAACCAAGAGAGCCCTTTCCAGCACCTCCTCTACTGAAACCAATGTGAGTATGTTCTGTTGCTTTTCAAGTAACAGAATTTATGAGGCTTTGAATGTGGTGAAGCTTTATTGGAATGATATCAAAGGGTTCTGTGGCTTTGTTTTCTATTCATGGTAAAGGCCCTTCATGGCTATGTAGCAAGGGACTGTAGCATTCCCATATTGTATCAGTGTACCAGTAATACACTTCACTGGGTTCCCAGAATAACTTGTCATCTGAAATTACAGTTGTGAGAATCTCATCAACATGCAGTAGATTGGCTTAGTTGTCTGTTGTTTGACTGAATTCTGGATAGGGAAGAAATTATACCAAAACCAAGACTTTTGCAAAATTACAAGTTCATTTTGTCTGGCGTCACAAGTAAGTGCAGAAGCTCCCTTGCGTATAAGAGTGATGAAGACTTTCAGAAACATGAGAATAAAATCCACATGGATTTTCTAACTTGCCATTCTAGGCTTTAGAAAATGCATATGGCAATAGATTTTGTGTGTACTAAACAGCATACTTGGTTTTCCTTCTTTGCTTAAGCAAAAGGGCACAATATTTAAGACCTGCTGTAATATGTGGTCAATTCAGCTTCATGTACTCTTCTCCTCAAGATCTTTCACCTCAGGGAAACATTTCTGCTTAATATCTGTGCTGTTGGGGACTGAACCTTTTTCAGTATCTTTTTCTTTAGATCTTTTTTTCTCACTATCTCCTTGTTCTTCAGTATTTTTCAGTGATGAGAGAAAAGGCTCTGAGGATTTGTATGCATGTGCATGTAGTAACTATTAACACCATACACTCTTAGTGCCTCAGGAGCAGTGAACAGGACTGTTCTAGCCTATGCCTATACCTCCCGGAAAATTATGACTTCTCATGGAACTAATTCAGTCTTTCAGAAAATGAACTGTAAATTCAAAGACCTAGTAAGAACCCAGTAATTCAAAACTATAAGGATCTGAGCAAAACCTGGTTGTGTGGGTGAGCTATTAGGCTTTGTTTGATGTGTTTCCATCTTCCATGCCTGGATGTGTCTGGCACCTAATACACTTTCTGTGTCACACTTCAGTCTCTCTTTTCAGCCCCAGAAGTCACTGTTAACTTTCCTGCTCATGCTTGCCTGGCCAGTGGTTGCTGTATAACAGTAACCCCTAAGGTTGCTGGTAGCATATCTTACCTTCTCTCCTGCCAGAAAGGAGGACTAGCAGGGAAGAGACTAAACTGGTGTTCTTCTTTAGCTGTTGTAGCTTTAGCCAGCTCTACATCAAAGACTTCACAGATGCATACTGGTCATCAAATACATAAGTAATATCAGTTTGGGCGCTTGGGCTTCTGTGACCAAAACCTGTCCTTTTATACCCTGGGAAGTTCAAGGTTTTCATTTGTAGCTAAAACAAACAAATCGGATAAGAAATGGCCAATGAAAGAAGAACAGGAAAAAGAGAACATTGCTTTTGTTAAAAGCTGATGTATTTGAATAGAGTATTTCACTATAAGAGAATAATAATGAAACATTTATAATCCTATTCAACACATAGTCAGATACTGGGAAGGTATTTTCAAAGGAGAAGGAATAAGAGACAGATGTACCACTTGTAAAAAGTAATACTTGTAAATGTATGCTTTTTTTTTTTTAACTGCCTGCTAGCATGTGAAACAGTTGTGTGGAAGTGTGTTGAATGAAAGAATACTGTATTTGTATTCTGCGAGAGAAGCATTATCCATGTATATCTCAATATTAACAAACACGCCTATGGTGAAATTCTGTTCTTTTATATATCACATCTTAGTACTGTTTTGTGGTAGGTTGCTAAAAGGCTAACTAAAACAAATTGTTAATAAATTAGGCATGTGCTATATTATGCTATTGATTTTTGAGGGATTATAGACATATCTACTATATTTACATACTTTCCCAGGAAAGTACGTTGTTCTTTTCCCATAGTCTAACTATTTTCCTATGTGTTTGATTTCTTGGTCTTCACTTGTCATGGGGCATGCTTATGCAGCATAGGAGATTCTTAGCGTGACAAGGAGCAGCGCTTTCTCACTGTGTGTCATTCTGACTGAACTTAAAAGGAAGAGGGACTATTTTCAGTGATTTGTAATAGCGTTTGGGTGGAAGGAAGCCACAGATGATGAGTGCACCTTGCAAGTTAGCTATCCCAAGATATACCTCTTACGTGACATGCTGGTGTATGGCAGATAATTGATAATTCTACTGCTTAATTTTCTCCTTCCATACAAATGCTATTTTTAACAACACAATACTTCAAAAATGAAGTCATCACCATTTACTGTATAGCACTACACAGAAGAAGCTCTCCTGCTGAAAGCAGTAAATAGAATATGTTTTCCTTCAAAGGAAACATTTATGTACTTGTTTCTATGGGATCGAGTTTTTGTTTAGTCTAGTAGTCTTCTGTCTGTGTGATGTGTACAGCCAAAATGATGTTTTCTATCTCTTGTTTATACTTGCTGTTTGATTGTAGAGCACCTACTGTTGAGAAAGGTGCACCAGAATGGACTTCTACATTTTTTTAATACTCCCGTAGCAGAGTCTTCGACTTAACTTGCTTAAAGCCACAAAACCTCTTGAAGGGAAAAGTGTCCCACTTACCACAAACAGTGTGTACACAAGTACTGGCTGTGTACTTTCCCCACCCTGCTTTCCTTTCCAGCTATATTAGCTTTCTTACTTTGGCCTTCCCTTATGTTACAAGCTTTGTTACAGAAGGAAATATTTTTAGAAATAAACTCTCCCAAATAACATCACTTCCCAACAACCCTGGTGAGGCTGAGTGGAAAAGGATAACAAAGTGCCAACACAAATATTGTTTGAAAGGATGGCATCCACAAAAGTCTAAAATATGAGTCTGTAGCAAGACTTGTAAGCCAAATTTTTGTGCAATCATTTCTTTTTGGTTCTTCGTTTTAAGTGCCATCCCTAAAGGGTCAGCTTCCTCCACCTTTAGTCTCATTTGAATAACCTGGGCTTTGTATTTCAATATCAGTGTGGATATTTTAAAAACTATTGTTAGTTATAATAATTAATCACATGCAATTTTTCTCATTTAGATGAATAAAGCAAGGCTGGAGCTTTTCTATTTCTCCCACTTCAGAGAGTGGATGAGCAAAACTCATGGTAGTGGCAAGCCAAAGAAAGGAGTAGACCTCAGGTTGATGTTAAAACATACAGTGCAAGAACTTTCAACAGTAAACATACATGAACGTATAGCCCCAGGAAAGATGTCAGTGGGAGCTAAGATATTACGGATACTAGTTTTGGCTCCTCCTGCTAAAAGTGATACTAGTAAAATATTTTCCCAAATGAGTGACTGTGTCACTCAAAGTTCTTCATCCTCTCTTTTTCCATGTTTGTCCTACCTTTTTTGAAGATAAGTATACATAACACAAGGTCCATAATTTGCCTGCATTTCAATGTTTGAAATATTATTTATAGGTTCAACTAAGTTGGCTTTGTTTATTAAAAAAAAAGTTTACATCAAGTTTGTGTTTGGTAGCATTGCCCAGAGTTATATGTATACATAATCAATATCCATAATTAAGTGATGAAGGAAATGCTGCACACAGATCTGATGCATAGTAGTTACGCAGAGTCTACAGTATGTATTTCTGCAGATTCTTTTCTTAGAGTCTCAGAACATTGGGTCAGATTTTTCTTTTTTTAAAGTAATATTCAACTGAATTTTGCATTTACACTGTTGCTTTTACTAAAAATGTTTTAAGCTTCTCAGCTTCATACAGGAGCTTTCCATTAGCAAAATGTGTTGTAATAACAATGTAATTATCCCAATTTATTTTTTCTGTTGTTAATGATTCTAAGACATAATACTCAGATGCTTATTAAAATAAACTAGGGCATGGAAATGAATCCAGTTTCCTAAAATATGGCTCAGAAAGTGCATTTAACAGTTTTCTTTGACTAGGAAAAGGATGAGAGGATTTATAATGTTTAAATTTGAAAATCGGATGATTTTTGTATTGTAATAATAGAATGCCGATGCTTCAATCATAGTGAAGCAAACAAACCTGAAAAATTGCTTGAGTGGATGTTGATGTGTGATTTATTGTGTCTGCAGAAAAAAAGTTAGATACAAAGAGATTTAGATGCATTGGTACACACATTCAGGGCCTGAAATTATGCTTGACTACTTTCTAGTGCCAAAGAGACCGAGTTTGTGCCTGTGTCCCTCACCAATCTGCTCAGCTGCCCTCCACCAACCACAAACAAAGAGGGGGTGTATTTCTCAGGCCAAATCCACATGGCCTCAGTAGCTTGAGACTAGTAGATGGATCCTGGTTTGTTTCTAGTGGATACCTTATTTCTTGTGACTTAAAACTCTTCAGTAATTACTTGTGTGTGTGCAGGTGTTTTATGTAAGACTGTCAAAAAAAGCACACGAGAAGGAGATAGCTCAGGATCTTTGGAACATGAAGGAGAGAAGACTCTTCTCAAGTTAGAGGACACAATAGCTGTATTCAATTAAAATGATTTGGGGAACAGGATTTCTAGAAGAATTAAGGACTAAACTTCTCAGTGGCTGTGAAATACCCATACTCATCAGGCATTCTAGTTATGCAGCTTTTCAATTCAAATCCTGCCCCTTCCTCATCTTCTGAAAACTTAAGACAGTGGCAGCCAGATCATAAAATTCATGCTAAACTGAGTTTCTGTTGTGGACAAGGCTTTAACAGCATCTCCAGTCTGTCTTTGTTTACTGTTGTTCAAATCCTATGTAAAACAGCTCCAGCTGTTGCAGCACGCTTCTGCAGAAGGAAAACTTGCAAGAGCCTTGCTTTCATCTTGCCTTTTACTACACAAACTTACCACATTGTTCAGTATGATACTGAGAATGGAGTTAATACTAAGAATTGACTTGCTATGTTTACAAAAAGGACTTCAGAATAAAATGTTAGAATTCTGTTCCTTTGGTCTTTCTTGGCAACAGGAAATAAAAATAGAGTACCTACACAGGTTAGTCTTACCATGCCAGAGGGGATGGCAGCAAAACGTGGGCTGCAACAGTATTTACTACTGAATTCAGTGCCCAGGCTCCTTTGAGTGTTGCCTTGTCACTTTCAAACCCATTTGTCAGACTTGAATTTGTAAGTTAACTAGCACGTTGACTATTAACATTTAATTACCACTTATTTTACCAATAATTTAATACAAAGTAATACAAAGAAATCCTGTACTTATAATGAAGAATAATTATTCTGTGGTCACACAGCTTTTTGACAACAAACCTGCATTTCTGAGCTGTATACTTTCTCCTAAGTAAAATCTAAATTAATTTTAAAACTTGTATCAGCAATTTCACAATAGCTGCATATCCCCAAAAGCACATATGTTGCCTTTCGTACTCAGAAGTAACTGACTTGTCAGGTATACTTATCTAGAGGAATGCGTAGTATTGTATGAGGTGTTCTGGCCAATCGAACACTGCCTTTACAGGCCTATTCAAGCCACCGCCCTTCTCTTTGTAGGTTGATGAGGAAAGAGAAGAAATCTGCACTGATTTCTAAACATGCACAAGGATTATTTTACTTCATCTTTGAAAACACCAGTTCCTGACAATGGCTCAAAGCAATGGTGACCTGACCCACTAAAAGAGTCTTCATTTCTGTCAGCTAAGTAATTTTTTTTTGTGTTAATTTGGTCCTCTTTATTTTTTTCCTATCTTTGCAGACTACGCTAATGGATGTTCAGAACTCAGATAAACTTACTTACATTTTAAGTACAATATTCTTATCAGATATGTCTACTTTTCTAAGAATTATGGAAGCCATATTAAACATAAAATAGATTTTCCACATAGTTTTCCATTATGTGATGAGTATTCTAGGAAATTGGATGAGTAGTAATTATAGCAGTGTAGTTAAAAATGACTTTTCTGTTTACTTTTTTTATTACATATTATTGAAATAGAGAAGAGGAATAGGAATAATTTTGTTTGAAAAACCGACCACAGACTTTCTCTAACGTGGCATAATTATTTTAATTCAAACATTTATGATAAGTTGTGGGTCATTTCCAATGTGATTCAAAAGAGAAGTCTTTTTTTTAAGAAATGAGAGATGAAGGATTGGAAATGGCATAAATTTTTATTTAGTATACCTACCACCCAAAAAACACGTGACAAAAGAAGTTTCCCTGGGAAGAACACTTAGGTTCTTCTCTGGGCAAACTCTCCTCCATTGCCAATTGTTATCTGTAAATCTATGTCATATCTGTTGTGTGCTTATTTGTCATTCAAAACATTCATGTCACTGATACTAATATGATCTTTTTGAAGATCAACCCTCAATGTGTAATGCTGCCCTATGGACAAGTCCTAGACAACAATCTCAGCAACAGTGATACGTCAAATGTATTTAAGCCTAAGAATTAGGCTTAATTAACTAGATGATGCAATACTCAACTCTAAGGAAAACTAACAACTGAGCAGATCTCACTTTGTTCTTCCTTTTCAGATTGTATGTCGTCTCTTTGTCACCTTTCAAAAATGAGAGGGCTTAGTCAGCATATCCCTTGTTCTTATCTCTACAGCTAGTACAGTAAAAAAATTCTGGCACACCAATGAATATTTAGTATCACAAGTAAACGTTTGCACGATCACACTTCTCAGCTAGTCCATGACTGAAAGAAACTATGCAAATGAAGAACAGCAACAAAGGTAGGGCAGAAGCAATGTTAACAGATTGTGAGGTGGGAAACCCAGCACTGAAGAACAACAGGTGTTGGCAACTGACTATACCAGCTCATAATAAAGTTTTTAAATTTTAGAAGGCTGATGTTAAAGTATTTCTTCCCTGCTCCTCCTCCCCCCCGCCTTCCTTGCCCAAACTCCAGTAAAAGCTAGAAATATATGCTATTTAGTACTGTTTGCATGGTCAACAAATTTCTGTAGGCTGTACGCTACTGTTCACATCTAGATAATTTCTGCAGATGATATATTATCCCTTGTTTATCTAGTCCGAGATTTTTTTTAAAAAAGGAAAAAACGAGACTTAGGTGCCTAAGGTGAGCATGAAAAGCCTTTAGGTGTTTGAATCCAAAACTGAAATTTTTCAAAACCCTATATTATTCTGCTTTATCCTGGAACCCAGAATGACTTCCTTATCCCTATCCTTCAAAATTTTCCTCTGAATCTTGGTGTTTTCTCTGAATCTTGGTGTCCAGATGTACCTCATTTTCCTAAGGGCTGAGTTTCACAGGAAATAAGGGAAAGGAAGAATAAAAAGAGCAAATTCGATGATAGCATATAGACTTTGAAGTTCAAGGCAGTAAAAACAGTAGAGATGTAAAAACAGTAACTAATGTGCTTAAGCAACACACACTTTTTTTCTTAAGCTAAAGGATGCTAAAGCTAAAAGGATGACTAAAAACTTTCTAGAACTGAGCATAGCTAAAAGCTTTGATATACTGACTGAGCCCCCTAGATTATTCCACATATCAGGTGGCTTGGTATTCACAAATCTTCCTTGAATCTAAGACTCTGAATTTCAATTTTTGCACAGGTAATATTGTGCAAAAATGTGATGGGGGAAGGAATTCTCTATTAATCTGTTGAGATGGAGTGTCTTTGCAACAGTATACATTAGATGCATGAGTCTGAGAAAAAGTAATCAATGGAAATAGAGGGGTGAGCTGTCATCCAGGAACGGCAGAGGTGAGAGCTCCTAGTTTTCAGTTACTGCTTTCAATGCTAAATGTATTATTTTAGCTGTTATTTAATATGAAACGCTGACATAGTTTGGGATATTCCCCATTTCAATAGATGACAACCACTAAATTAATAAGCTGTCACATACCTTCTGATGATTATGTATGGGTTTACTGAACAATCCATATTTTTTCCACCCTGCAAGCTGGTGCAGCTCCCAAAAGAAGTGGGCAGTGCCCTCTTTCCAAGACAGCCTGCATCCTTTTGATTCAGTCACTCTTCAGGCATAGGAGGAAATTCCCCCACCTGCTGGACAGGCAACCTTGTCAAGAAGGCTTTCAAATAAGAAACAGATATATGTTCTACCTTCAAGAACAAGTTTGAGGATAATCTACAAAGGGAGGGTTCTAGGCTGTGGATTTTGAGTGAAACAGAGACACAAAAGCCCAAGAGAAGGGAAGAATTAGATGCAAAGGAAAAATGACTATAGCTTATTAACTGACCAAATTTAGGTGCTTGTTCTGAAACTTAAATGTTTGGATTACAATTTAGTCACAAATCTCTCCCAGTACTACCCGTGATGTACACGGTTTAAAGGCAAGCTTTGAAGCCTAGGGTTAGTTGTCAAAATCTCCATCTAAATCAACAGAGAAGTTCTCATAGCTTAATAGTCACTACTTATTTCCTTGGAAGGCGCTTAACGTGCAGTCCTAGATGTCATAAATTTTCCTAATTTTTTTCTGTGTTTATGAATATGTTAATTCCCTTTTTCATGTCATATAAAATGAAGTTTAAGAATGAAATCTTGGGTACAGAGCTGCTGGCTATGGGGAGTATTTAAGCCTCTCCAAAAAAATAATTAAACAATTAATAATTTGGAAACTTGAAATTTCTAGGGCAAAACAGTACATTGAAATTAATCTAAACAAATAACCATGGTAAAGAGAGGGAGAAGCACAGAAATCTTTAATATAATATGAAATTAGCACATCTAATTCATCATCAGGGCAGCCTGATTCAGTGGGACGTCTCTGCCCACCGCAGGGGGTTTGGAACTAGATGAGGTCTTTAAGGTCCCTTCCAACCCTAACTATTCTATGATTCTGTGATCTTTAGCTCTATATTACAACAGCTTTTTGCAGTCTGAACTTTTGCCTTCCATGCACAACTATGCTATTATTATAGAAAAGAGAATCTGTTTTAACTGATAACAGCACTTCTAAAACAGCCAATTAAAAGACAAATAAATAAGCTTACTAGTTACAACAGAAGGGAGAAGAGGGTACATTTTAATGCCATTGTTACTGAAAATCCCGGCACAGAGCAACGGCATAAATAAGTACATCTTGGCAAAAGTAAGAAAAAATAATTTGCTAGCACGCAACTGTTTTTTGTCTTTTTATTCTCAATATAGGTCTAGTGAGCACAAACGAGATGCCAGAACTGCATCTACTTTTCTGCCAATAGAGAGCAGAAGTCCTTGTACATTACAAGTTCTTCCATGGGCACATAATAATTTTCAGACTCTCTCTCAAAGAAAAAAAGAGAGGAGGTTTAAAAAAAAAAAAAGGGGGACAAAAGCATGCAGTTAAAAGCAGACACATGTCTGAAAATAAGAAAAAGCCACTGCTCTTTCTTGCTCAAGTTATTAGTCAATAGTCAAGTTCTTCACCTTTAGAAGTAGTTAATAAGTAACTTTAGCTGCAATTCTAATTGAATACAATACATGCCTTTTCATCTCCCATTTTCTCAGGATCATATGCAACAGCAGTCAGTTTCTTTAATCACAAATCAAAGCCTCTTTATAACTAATACTCTAGACTTAAAACCTCCCTCTCTTGGCTTCTTCCTAATGTGGAACTAAGCAGTTCTCTCTTTTCTGCATGTTGTTAGCTGCAGGATCCCAGCCTCTCTTTCTCCACTGCCAGTACACAATTGCTGCTTCATCTCAGAAGAAAGACAACCATTACTGATGGGCATAGTAGGAGATGTAGCCAGAGAACTGGTTTCACAGAAGGGGCAAACCGAAAACTTAGACATAATCTTTAACTCTTCCTCTGTATAATTTACATTAGAATGGAGAGAAGAGGTGCAAGGTTGGAAGTATAAGCAAGTGCTTTTGAGACCCAAAGGTTACTCTACATTTGGATGAAGGAATCATACATTGGTGAGCTACTCCAAGCACCTTAGCAGAATGGGGATCAGAATTAATTTCCTGGAGTTTCTTGAAAGTCACAGATTCTTCAGTGGGGCAACAAAACACTAACCTGTAAGTAGAGCAAGGATTGAGCTAAGTTGGAAAGTATATCATTTCCACATGCATTTTCTTCCCCTCTCCCACAGAAATGTCGGATAGACAGAATTAACTCTATACCAGCACAGACTTCCCCCCCCCCCTTCTTAAAGCACCGTGTCAGCTGTTCAAGTTCCAAAATCTTGATTTCAGTGAAAAAAAGAGTTGTTTCCATTTGCCTAAGTATATTTATCATTAAAAGTTTTGTTGTACTTTTTCATGCGTTTAAATAATAAGACTCAGTATCCTTGCCAAGACAGAAAAGGACAGGGCCTGGTTAAGTGGCACGAGCAGGCACATGCAAACATATCCCCTCACAGCTCTACAATATGTATCTGATTCTGCAGTATGCATCTCTGCTATTCTAACAGAGATTATCTTTGGTGACCAAAATGTACAACTGTTTGCACAGTAACAATACACACATTATTTTTAGCTCAGACATGTGGCACTACTCATTCTGTAGCTGTTTTCATGCATTAATACATTGCAATACAAAGCCCTTACTGCAAGAACGCAAATTAATTTCAAGCAACAAGACTTTTTGGACTGAAAATCCCTTTTGGCTACATTGGAATCGAGCTGTTGACTTTTCAAGCTACGAGATATGAATCATGGAAAATATTTCATTCTTAACCCCTCAAAGTACCAAATATTCCTGAACTAATGCAATATGCAGCTATGTGTTGGCTTAGAAATTACAACTTCTTTGCCAACGGTTAATTTAGATTATTAATCCAAGATTAGTTGCAAGTTTTTAAACTCTAAATAAATTCTTGTTCCTAAACAGCACAGGTTTTCAAAACAGGGAGTAAAACACACAGCCTATAAAAGGAAAAGATTTAAAGCAGAAATGGGACTTTTGACTTCTGCATATTTGGAACATTTAATCACCCTCTTGGTTATACGGAATAAGTTAGACTGGCAGCTTTTTCTTCAGCTGCTTTTTGAAAGTACATTTCTTTAACAGAGCCTTAATACTTTGTAATATGATTTAGAATCTAGTCCTGCATCTTTTACAGACAACCGTAGAATTCCTCTTTGTTTCAGGAGGGAAGAGGCCCAAAGATTTTAAGTGCTTGAAGGTATGGACCATAACTTTTTGTCCAGGATGAACAATAGCATGCATCCTTTCACATTTGTGTTACAAGATATTATGGAGAATGCTGTATGCATAAATTCACTAACATTAGAATTAGTAGGAGGACTTTACTTTTATTAGCTAGAGAACTATGCAAAACTTAATCTGTTTATAGCTGTAAGCACTAGGAAAAGAAATTGTGAGGAATAAAAAGACTTTCTCAGTACTTACACAGCTATAAAGAGATGTGGTTAGGAGGCAAAAAGTAATTTTTGAGACCTAAGTCTCAGGCAGACAAGCTTGGGCAGATTTAGCTGTGACACTTCTAAACACTGATGCTATTGAATCACCTGATTCTGCCCTTTTGCTGCAGACAACTCCCTACATACAATGGACATTCTGGGTCTGCCTTGCATAGTGTAATCTTAGCACATTGACATTCACTGCCAGTTTAAGTAGACGCTGCCAATTTCCAACTAAAATAAGCACGTATTTTATTCTGTTGTCCTTATCTGAGACAAAAATAAAATAGTTCGGGTCACAAAACTGTCGAAACAGCCACACTGTCTTGTGTAATTTCATCTAATTTTCACATTTCTTTTCCAGCTTTAAAATTTCTGTGGTTGCATGTGGGCACACAAAATTTGAATCCTATTTAGATTGTAAGCAAATGTGATTTTGATAGGTTCACATCTGTCTCAAGTAACCAGGAGCTTATCATTTGTAGTAAGATGCAAGTTTAAAACTAGAGATACTATTACATTATTTAACATCATTCTTCACATTACTAGAACACATTTTTCAAAGCTGAGGATGGCAGCATTCTGCGGCATAGATGAATCAAGGACAGGTGAGCACCCAGGCCCACACATATGTGTGCCAATGCACTGTTGCTGCAAGATGCACTCCTTGACCTGGATGTTCTTCCAGTCAGTGTTTGGATAAACCTGCGTCTTCCCTTAAAATGGTGACCTATTTGCACCACTACATGTGGCTGAGATCTTGAGACAGGCAAGTCAGCAGGGTGCTTCCAACCTCAGAAGCCCCTCAGGCAGTAACTGAATTTCTTGCAATCCCGTTTGACCTCACTGCATAGGAACTGGATACCCATATTTAGTTCAAATGGACAATGCCTCTGGTGAGGCTGGTGTCTCCATAGCAGAACTCCTCCAGTCCATAGACCTACCTTCTTTCTACCTCCTACAGACTTACCTGACATGACAAAAGAAGTGCAAAACTTTGATACACCTGGTGGAGAGCCTGATGCCAAACTACTATTTTCTTAAAAGTGCCTGTCAGCGATGGCCTTTTTTTCTGAGTCTGTTTCTAAGTAGGGTTTCACTATCACTCACACACATCCCCCCAAAAAGAAACTCAAAAAAGGAGTTCAGTTCAGAGGGGCAACAGACATTCTATTATGTTGTTCCCTGACAGCCACATCAAGAGCTGTCTGTAGAAGAACTTTCTGTCCCAGCAGCTATGAATCAGAAACTGGAGTTTCTCATCTGTAGCTACAATCAAGAATAGACTGTGGTCCATTCAGCCTTTTCAGATCCACTAGACTATCTGGAGAGAATAAGTGACACTTCTGAATTTCAAAAATTCAAATGCTCCTTTTAAGGTCACAGTGATCTTATACATCACTTTACTGAGGAGCATAAACAAGACTAGATTATAAGATGTACTCTTTGATATTTTCCATAGGACAACTCATTCTTTTGAACTGTAATTTTCTTCAAGGATTTTCTGTGAGGCTGCAAAGACCACAGCAACTTACCTTATCCAATGCTTTTGTCAGATCAATGAGAGCTTGCAAAATACCAGCTTCTGCACATTTGCCTTGATAAAAATCTCAATCAGATTTTTTTCCCTGGGAATGTCCCAATAGTTTCCATTCAACCTGCACTGAGATTCTGGAATTCTGCTTCCTGCAGAAACAAAACTCTGTTTGTCAAAAGCCAGTTGTCCTAGGCTACTTAGTTATGATCTTTTGACCTTTTTGCCATCTGGGCTAAGTGCTTTTCCATTCTTCCTGATTGTCACTGTATGTGACAATGTCAGCTGCACAGCTGTGTACCCACAGCCTTTTCCTTATCTAGTTTGAAATAGAATAAAAAAGAACAGAATAGACTATTCCAGTTGGAAGGGACATAAAATGGTCATCTAGTCCAACTGCCTGATAATTCAGGGCTGACAAAAAGCTAGAGCACGTTGTTAAAGGCTTTATCCAAATGTTTTGTAAACACTGACAGTCTTGTTGCATCAACCACCCATTTGACAAAGAAATGTTTCCTGATGTTCAGTCTAAACGTCCCCTAGTGCAGCTTTGAACCATTCTCATGCTTCCTATCACTGATACCACGGAGGAGAGAGCAGCACTGCCCTCTCCACTTCCCCTCCTCACGGAGGTGTAGAGAGCAATAAGCTCAACACTTCTGTGCAGTTTGAGCTGCCCTTGAGAACACTAATTCACATCAATAGCACACACTGAAATTATGTTCTGATAGTTTATGTTTGGCTGTTTATGTTTTGATTATGTTCTGATAGTTTATGGTTTTTTGTGCCAAAGACTTATATGGTTAGCACAAGAGTCAAATAAGTAATACTGCTTTAAAATGGGAAACAATTAAAATCCATTTTTCTCTCTTTCTTTTACAGTGGGACTATTCTAGTTGGACAGTATCCTCCTTTCTCCTCTTACCTTACCTTTCTCCTCTTACCTTTACTTTACCTAAAGTAAAGGTTTCTTTACTTTAAAATCTTCAATGCGTTTAACAATAATTAAGCTGCCATCCTCACAGTTACCTTGTGACCTCTCCACTAACCCATGCCCATCTTTTACTATTTATATGGAAACAATTAGCAGTGGTGGTTGTGTGCTTTAGATCCTGCTGTATCCCATGCTTATTTTCCTTACCTCTGGGCTATATAATTTAAGACAGCAATATTTCCCTGACCTTATTCCTCTCTAAACTAATGTGAGGCCTTAAATTATAAGTATTGTGATAATGTAAGCCATAATGGAGAAGCAGGGATCACAAGGAGATCTTAACAGTTGAGTAATCTGATTTGTCAGCATTACTTGGGTACGTCTAAGGTGTCCTAAAGGAGGGGGATATTAAAATATAAAGACAACTACATCAAGTGACATAAAAATCATTAGCAAAATGAATTTTCCAGACCAATTATTGGTAAATGTTGCTTAAATGTGCACTAAATAATCAATTCTGCAGCTGAATTTGTGTTTTATGAGAGTCAATAAATGCAGCTCAGGACAGACCTCATACACTGCATGCTTAGTCACATCTTTTGTAGTAATTATTTTTGCCAACTTTTAACTTAATTGCATAATGTTGCATAGCAACAGGTTATTCTGTTATTTGTTTTAATTTTTAAACAGATAAAAGTAGTACAATCTCTAACATTTCCAATTATAAAGCCTTTCATCTGACGAGCACTCATATGCTAAGAATAGAATAAGCCACTTATCCATTTATTCCCTTCAATTAACAGATTTCTGGCACTATGACTAGCAAATTCCATTTCTTTTGGATCCACATCAAGCAGCCAAGTACTGCATACAGCTTTTCTGATCCACTCCAGATGCAAGGTGCACTCTGCAGAATGGAAAGCACCAATATTCAAGAAAAAACCCACTCTCTGCTATGTCCAGCCTCAGTGGAAGCAGTTAAATTTGCAGTTCCAACAGAAAAGCCTGTCCTGAGACTGGACAGGTAGCTAAGCTCCAGGGAAGGAAAAAGGGGACATAAGCAAACTGACTTCAGAGACAGCAGAGCTTAGCTTTAACAAGTTCAGCAAGAACTAATTACTACTAATAAAGATATTTGATATCTATATCTTATAGAATTGTAAATTTAAACACAGGTTTAGATATTTTCTTCTATTATCATCTTTCCAGAAAAATGCAATTGTGCAGATTGTAGGAAATATAAGATACAGAAAAAAGCCTGCTTCACAGGACTATACTTTGCAGATCTTTATCCTCAACTACATATATTGATGTCTGTACATTATACAGCGATTTGACAAAAATAGACACTGGGATAGTATATGATGTAACCATGCTTTATACAGAATATGAATGAGGCAAACTTTCCAAACGAAGACATTGAGTAAGGCTTGGAAAAACTGACTTTGCCAGCTCCTGTTCTGATACAAAGCCCAAAGCCATAAGTTTAAAACCTCCGGGTTTGTGTATTGGCCTAAGAACATCATAGCTTATGCTCAGAGCTAAATATGCAATAGTACTGTAAAGCACCAGGTTTAATCTTATTTTAAATCTTTTTACATTAGCAATAGCAAAGAAATACTCTGTGTTTGGGTTTTTGCAGGATCCATGAGAAATTATGCTGCAACATCCTGCAGCAGTATCATCAGCATTTTCTCCTGTTTTCAAAATGTCTGGTAAATCAATTTTCCTTGCTCAGGCTGAAATTTCGGGCACTAGTAGGATTACCTTTTCTGATAAATGGTTAGAATCTTACAATACATTATGAAGATATGCAAAAAAAATCTCAGTTCTTTTACAATGACCACATTCGCACTCAAATCCATCTAAAATATCCTCTCCAAAGGGTAACCTAATGCAGAAACGATTACACAGCCATCCCTCAAATCAATGTGCTACATGACTATGAGAATAAGCGGCTGTTGCACTCATGGAGCCTGTATTTCTCACTCTTACATAACCTTAATTGCTCTTTCTTTCATTTGTAGTACTGCATCTGCTACTTAATAACATGTATTTTGGCACGATGGGGTGATGATGTAGCTAGTCCTATGCAAATATATTCAGTAACACAGGATATAGTCTGTGACCCAAAGCAAGAATTTTGCTAGTTTTAATGATCACTAATATTTTGTCCTTTACTTTACAGTATTATATGGGACCTGAAATATAGGTTAAGTCTTTTCCACTCCCTCATCCCACAGGGAATTTTCCCTGCCCCAGGCACATGACTTTTTTTTTGCCCCCCAAAGCATGCATGTGACTGTTATGATGACGGAGGATATTTTCAAAAATAATTTTCTTCATTCACTGAAAATTGCCTTAGGAGCATTGAAACAAAAAGTGATCCCACCCCTTTCAGTTGCTACTATAACAGGTAAATACACAGCATTTTGGAATAGACTTCTCAGGGCTTCAACAGAGGAGAGACAATGAGTTGACTTTGCCAAAATTTCTTCAGACATTTTAGCCTTTAGTGAGACATCAGATGAAGGGCAACACCAAAATCCTGGAAGATTTTACCCCATTGACTCCAAGCCTGTTGGCTTTTTCAAAGCGCAATTATAACATCAATTGCGCTCCCTTCACCACTGAGATTTCTTTCTAAAGAGGCTGATTTGCCTGCCCTGTTCTTCCATATCTCATACTCTCCTCCAAAAACAGGCTCCCTATTACAGTGACTCCAAAGACAATGAAATAGGGTCCATCCACTTGAGAGTTGGAGAAGTGTCTTTCTACTTTTCAGCCCCGGACTTTTCCTTTCCCAGTTCCAGGTTTTATCTAGCTCTTTACAGTTTTAAGAAGTGTCTGTGGCAGAGGCCATTTAAAAAGGTCTTTTTTCCTACACTAGGTTTGAAAAAAAATCTATCTGGCTTTCCATTTTGAAAGCATTTTAACAGCTTCAGAACTGTTGTGAAATTCCATACAATTCCATTCTCTGGAGAGTCCTAAACTCTCAATTTGAAATCAAGTTGAATGGAGGATATATGCATAGCAAACTGACAACAAATCCTCTTTATTACTCACAGTCCATGTCTGTCTGTCTGTCTAATTATGAAAGCAATGTTTACAATAAAAGAAATTCTTAGCCTGAAATGTAACCAATGCTCAGTGCACGGCTTAAAGCAGAAAATTGCAAGATAGGAAGAAACACAAGATCTAATCTAAATGCTCAAGTGCTTAAGTACTAAAAACCTAGCATAACCTGAAATAAAAGATGTGGATTAGTTTCTAGGCCACAAGTTTGGACAGTTGCATGTTGCTCAGGAATGTTCAGGAAACGTGCTCAGAAAGGAAAAAAAGGATTTTACTCTGTGCACACCATTTCTCTTCATCTGTAAAATTAACTGACAAATTGCACTGGGGTGATACATGTAGAATTTTCAAAGTCTAATATTTGCCAAAATATTAGTTGTGTGTAATTTAACTGTCACAGCCAAAAGAATCAAGATGTGTAATGTGCATAGTCTTGGCAGCTTAGCCATCTAAAAGTCAAAAAAAGGAAAAAAAGCTGGTTAGAAGCTGAGGGAGCAAGAAACCAATTATGACTGTTTTTTCAAGGCAAGAATTTCTAAATCAGCTTCACTTTTTAAAATAGTCCTATGAATATGCAATACCCAATCTGGAACCAAGTAAAAATTTCTCAAAAAGGAACACGAGTAGACAACCATTTAGGAACAGTCAGGAAATCTATTTTAGCTGATCCAAAGCAAGTTTTATAGTCTGCTTTCTCCATTAAACCCCATCAGACCAACGTTTTCTTTTTTTTTTATTTAAGGTATCTTTACTTTACTTTCCTTCAGTTCAAATAAAAGATTGCCAAAGAAAATTTATGATTTTATTTCAGTTTCATAGGCCTTGGAGAAACTCTAAGATATTCTCTTGAGAAGGAATCTTTTCAAAGCTAAACTGTAGACAGCATTCAATAATTCTCAGATCCATATTTTGCTAATCCTTGATCAAATCAGATAAAAGTAATACTGGAAAGAAGAAAGAATGACATAACTATATATATTTTTTAATACTTGTATATATAAAATTGTCTCTTACATTACCTGGTACAGTAAGAACACCTTTGATGCATTTCAATCTATAAAGTTCAATAGCTCTGCATTCATATCTATC
Organism: Cuculus canorus; assembly: GCF_017976375.1. Classification (NCBI taxonomy): domain Eukaryota; kingdom Metazoa; phylum Chordata; class Aves; order Cuculiformes; family Cuculidae; genus Cuculus; species Cuculus canorus. The sequence continues at coordinate 45,282,211 of NC_071404.1, forward strand.
AGGGAAGAGTGGGCCAGCAGCTGAAGCAACTGCTGGCCTGGATAATTTCTTGACTGTAAAAACTAAACAGCCCACTACAAATCTGGAAAAATGAGAATCAAGAATACCTACTGTACTGTAGAGGCCTACAAAAGATTCACTAGGGAGTACTAACTTTATTATGTAAGTGTTTTTCAAAGTATGTACACTGCTTTTATATTAAAAGCAGAAAATGTACAGTAAGTCATGGCAAATCTACAATTTGGCTACACAGAGACCCAAATACTGACTTTTCCTACTTGGATGCACCTGAAAGAAAGAAAGAACCAACAGTAGCTCCTACCTTAGTGTGCGTGTGCCCAAGGTAATCATAATGCAGCTGCTTGAACTTCCTGACTATACAGGGAAACCAAATTTTGCTACTGGCAGAAATTCCTGTGTCAGGTGCATGTCTTCTGTGTCCAGAGACGGAGCTCAGCTTTTTATTGGCTGCCTCTTGCAGCGAGTGCTGGGAGGAGCTCATAACTTACTTCTTTATAACTATTATAGCAGCTCCTTCTGCTCTGCCGTCTCATGGAAATATAACTTCTTTTGCCTTATATTGATGTAAATGTTGGACCCCCAACTCCTAGCACAGACTCATGTTCTCCCCTTTTTACAGTAGGAGTAACTGCTACAGGGAGAAATAAAGACATTGCTCACAGTGACAACAGAGATTACTGTGACAATCAAGGGACAATTTGAATATAATATACACACAGAGAAGGCAAGTGTGGTTGGCACTTTCCCAGCTTGCAATTACAGAATTTCAGATATGTTCCTAAGAAAGCATACAGCGTGCACATAACCATGTGATGTTGCAAGAAGCACTATATATGGTAGTTACATGGGAATAGCAAACTAAGAGAGATGAGATATAGGTGTATAAAATTTCAATATGTAGGTTCTACTTTGTTCTTTAATAATACGTATTTTGAATATTCAGTCTGACACTTTATCAACGATTCAGACTGCATAGAAACATTAATACGATGTCCTGGTAGTACAAAGACTTGATATTCACAGAGAATTCAAACAAAAAATATTTTGTATGATTACAGAACTATAAAATCTGTGTAAGTGAGGCACATATAATAAAAAAAAAAAAAATCCCCATATAATCAACTTCTCTAATCGCAACTCATTCATCAGCTTTCCCAGAGCATCTGTTTGCATTTCTAGTGTCATCAGTGATGACAATAAATAAATCCTGTTTTGAAGATTATTTAAATACAATAGGACTGGACTGTAAACATGGCTGTTCAAAGTTGTCTTTCCCTCTTCCTTTCAGCTGGAACAGAAGCTACTGATAAGCAGGACAATCAGAAGTGCTATAACATAGAACTAAGATATTTATCATCTCACTTTGAAAGCTGAAGTATCCAATTATAACGGTGGGTTATAAAGATAGAGTTGAAATTCGAGTTGTCAAAGTGGTCTAGAGAAGGTACACGTTACAGAAGTCATTTGCAGTCGAGTGCCTTACTCCATTTGGACCTTAATAAATGTAGCCTAGAAACAGTACAAAGCTGAGAGAAGTGACCAGCTGCAGTCACTAGGAGGCTCACATGACACTATCAAGAAGAAATAAATTATAAATGGTCCTTCTGGCACTCACATTTATGGATTAGCTGTAAGGGTGAGTCTAGAAAAATAACAGTTTGGCTAAAGTATTTCTCATTTGTGGTATCAAATTGAAGTTTAAAACAAACAAAACCTCACAAACAACACCCCCCACAAGCAAAATCTTTAGTAGTTTTTGCAAATCAGATATGAAAAATATTTTGTTTTTCTCCCCGCTGGCTTTTTTATGCCAAGCGTATTTCTGATCACCTCATATATCTCATAATAGATGTATTTATAAACATCCATACCTATACATTCAGCTCCACAAAGGAGTTTCTTGCAGATAACAAGAATTTTCTCAGATTTCAATAAAAGTTAACCAGCTATACTGTTTTTTGGGTTTTTTTTTTAATTGTCTCATCCAGTAGAATAGAACAGTGTGTGCTGCAATTACTCTGAAGAGACCTTACATAAAAGGCTTGAGTAAATAATCAACTACATGTTAGCAATCTGAAACACAAATAGTATATTACAAAGACAGGTAAACCAAGGGTATCAAAAATAGAAAATAAAGTTAAGATTTTTGGATAATTTCTCTGTGACTTCTGTCACATTGTGGCACTGAGCTGTAAAGCTGCTATGATTTTTTTCAATTATGTAACTCAACCCCCTTGCATTGCAAGATCATTGCCTTCAAGCTTGCTATCAGCAAGCAGAATCCTACTTTGGGCACAAATTCTTCTCCCTCCCATCTTCCCCACTTCCTTTGTTTTTTCCTCCTTTTCTAAATCCCAAGTTCCTTCATAAGGCTCCACTAGGCAAGAGGATTACCTCCCAAAAACTGATACCACTTATTCATTCAGAAAACAGTTTTCATTCTTGTTTGGAATATACACTGCTCCCATCTCAGAAATGCTAATATCCCATGACTGTACAGGCTGCGGTCATCTGCTGTCCTCAAACAGATGTTTCACTAAGCTCTAAATAAATCATTAGTCCACAGTGAGATAAAATGCTTTTTCCTGCATCACACAACAGTGTTCAAATTTCAAGATGAAGGCTTTGCACACAATTAATCACATATTTCATGGCAGCATACATACAGCCATATGTATTCTTATATGCCATATACAAGTTTATGAACAGGATTAACGCACGCAACTTCTTACTACAGGATCTTGACTGCCTTTTGTTTGCTTTCAGTCACTGAGAGGTAGATCAGTCTTCCAAAGAAAAATTATCAGTGACTTTTTGGCATAATGGCCCAAGTATGATACCCCATGCTAAGGGCATATTTTAACTCTTTCATTTTCCTGTCCAGTGAAACAATCAGGAAATAGCTGAGTAAGATGAGGTTTATGATGCATATTCCTAATGAAAGGGAAACTTTGAAATTAGGAAACACTGGGAGTTAACTGCACAGTAGGAACATGGTATCCACAGTACTTTCCTTCTTATCACACTCCTAAACTTATGCTAACAGAATTTTATCTTTCCCATTAAGAGAGCAGTAAAGTATGAGATAGGTGTGGTTCTTAATAAATATTCATAACCCGAGGGCACTGTACAGTGCAGACAGAATGCTACCATGGGCAGGGACACCTCTCAATAGATCAGGCTGCCCAAGGCCCCATCCAGCCTGGACTTGAACACTTCCAGGGAGGCGGCACCCACAATTTCCCTGGGCAACCTGTGCCAGTGCCTCACCCCTCTCATCATGAAGAATTTCTTTCTAATGTATAATCTAAATCTTCCCCCTTTCAATTTAAAGATATTCCCAATCATCCTATTAGTACATGCCCTTGTAAAAAGTCCCCCCCCCCCATAATTCATCTACAGTATTAAATTTTGATTTAGGGACAATATAAAGAGTTACAAGAGTCACAAATTACTCCTTCTGTTATGGCAAAAACAGTAAAAACTACTTTCAAGGGGCAAAGTTTACAGGTTTTGGCCCTCTTTAGCAGTGCTGAATAAGACAACCGCTTGTCCTCTTCCAGAACCATGTCACGATAGGTCTGTGATAATTATGCAATGTTTCGGACAACATCAAAAGTTGTTCAGGTTCATTCACTGTTTTTTGTCCTTCTGTTCTGCTAGATAATGAATAATTTGTGCCATTTTCAGCTTGTCAGAAACAAGTGGAATGAGATAAATCTGCTTTTTTGTTTTGTTATTCTCCCCTCTCTCACAAGTTTAAATATTTACATTCTAATTACAAAATAAAAAGATGCCAATGATTTGTTCCACCTTGGTAGACCCTCAAGTATTTCAGTTTCTGACTTTAGCTGTACTCTGCCACAGATGCCTTTTCTTTATGAAAAGACTTAATAGCTTCTGGTTTAAATGAACTGAAAAAATGTTGTTGAAGGAAGGAAGCAGTGAATAAGATTATACTGAGATCTGATTTTAAGGCAAGTTAAAATAAGAGAGTTTCAGCATGTTTCTGCAAATATTTTGGCCCGTATAAGTAATAAATATATTCTCATTGGAAAGTAAATTGCTTAACACACTTCTTTCTGACAGCATTTTTGTGTCAAACTACATCAGGATTTTCCCTTGAAGGATCTTTCATAAACTAAGACATATCAGGTTGAGCTAATCCTTACATACCATGCTCAGATTACTGCACCCTTGAGGAAAAAATTAAAATATTTATCTCCCCATGGATGTAGGATCACCTCCTGTTAATCTTGTCCTTGTAAGAGTATTCATTCCGTCAATGTACAAAGATAAAGAATGGAAAAGAAAAAGGTTAATTGGTATTTTGTTATATTGCATTAGTTTAACCTGTATATTCCTCTCATCTCAAAGAGCTTTTAAGTGCTTGTTAAGAAGGCAGCTGGAAGTCCAACATCCTTCACAGCTGTATGTTTATTGCTTTCTCCAAACCTAGTTCTGTGCCCCATCCTAAGTTCCCAAACATTTAAAATAAAATTTGTTCTGATTTAGTCCTAATCACACTAGGTGGTAAAAGAGAACAGGAAACAAAGCCATTTTAAAAAAAAATAATTTTGGCAGGTATATCAGATGAATAATTAAGCACATCCTTCACTCGACAATGCAAAGAGAAGTTAATTCCTGGATGTTTTTGCTAGGAGCCATTGTGCAGTAGCTCCAAAGTATGTGGGGTGGCACTGGGGTCTGATGTGATGCAAAGAGAGTTAGGGATTAGATTCTTGAGAGATTGCAAGAGTTGTCTGGGGTTAATAAAACGAACAAAGTAAAGAGAAAACATTGCCTGTAATGAATACTATTGATTATGAAACTGCCTCCAAAGGGAGTAGTGTTTACCTTTTAAGAACACAACCAATCAAAGGCCTAAAGATTGTCTTGCAAAAGGACACAGCTGTACTAACAGAAAGTGGGTCTTGACCTCAGGAGATTTTTAGCTTTTTAATTTTTTTATGCAAAACGTGGTATTTGTGTGTGAGTGCAAAATGCAATAAATGTTTCTACTTGTCCCTACACAACGGTCAATGTGACTCTGCAGGTGCCAGCTGGTGACGTGATTTGCATGAACAAGCTACTCATTCCATCAATCACGTCTGCAACAGCCATAGACAAACGTCGTGTCCCACATGCATTTACTACATTGAAATTAAACTCCTGTAAAAAGTTACATTTTACCGTGGGAGCCGTAAGTCACTAAACTCCAGATTCCCCAGATCTGAAATTTCTTGCCACAGGTTTCTCTAACCAGTCCTACAAATGGTATTTGATAGAAAAAAATGAAACCCATACTGACTAGGGGATTTCACGTTTCTGCATCCACCTAAATCAAACCAGTTTTTATTCCAATATAATCAGAGATGTTTCTTCCACAGAATTATCTATTTAGTTCCTTCCAAAGAAACAAAAATAAGTGCTTGGCCTCACTGGGAAATCCCAAAGATTAATTCTGTATTGTAAAAAGATAACTGTGTAGGTTTCTTTGGTCTTTTACTGGAACCCATATGTGGAAAATCAAAGTATGCATCATGCTGTTTGAAAAATAAAGCAGTTTCTAGAGAGAAAGTGTAATAATACTGTTCCCTCCCTGCATTTACCCTCTCCCTCCAAAAGAGTACTTTAAGTCTTCCCACTCCCTGACCCTCAGATTCCCAAAACATTGATTTGAGGGTTTCCTGGTCAAAGACTTAGAATTTTAGAAGCTATATAATCTGTTCCTCAACCAGAAAAAGCATGTTATACGTAGATACAAATTAGATGGAAGAAAGCAATACCTACCTTATTATTGTTTTCATAAAACAATCAATGATGTTAAAGAACACATTTTGTCACAGTCAGAAGTGATCACAGCAGGAAGAAAAAAAAAAAAAAACAGAAATGCATGTGCCTGTACCTCACATCTCAGAGAGCTTCCCAAAAATGGCAGTGCATACAAAAACTTACAGGCCCAAATGTTTTCCTAATATACTTCAACTAGGAAACAATATCAATGAAGGAATCTTATCAATCCCATTTTACTGTCTACTTGGTTTGCTATTACAATGTCATCAATTCCAGCTAGCTTTCTGCATAAGGTTTTGAGGGTGGTTTTCTTCTCCAGTGTCACTCTTATATATATTATACTATATTACTGATTTGCGTCTGAAGTTTAAAAATCAGTGGTGTGCTAAAACAATGTGGAAATACCATCTAGTTCTGGAATCAGATTTAGGCTCTTCACATCAGCCACGCAAATTGTGATGATTCACTACCAGAGCTGCAGAAATCAAGTCTTGTCTGATTGAAACATTTGGTATGAGGACATGATGTTTCTTTGTAGGCTGCTAGAATGCAATTTAAATAAATGTTCCTCGCCTTGTTTCCAGACAATTATAGCTGACCTCGTGAGTGTGCCATGATTGTTGCATAAACTGTCAAAACTGAGAGAACTAGTAGGATATTTACAGATCGTTGAGAAATGTCAGTCAGAGAAGCAGTTCATCTGAAATGCTATGCTTATAAGGATAATGAAATAGAGTAGCTATTTCAATAAAGTTACAGAAAAAGGTGCTGTTAATAAGAATCTGTAAATCTCTCAAAAAATAAAACAAGCACCACTTGTAATTTCTATGTTGCTAGTCTTCTTAAGTCAAAGGAGATTTGTACCTATCCTTAATAAAGCTCAATTTAGCATCTCTAGAGAACTAAATAAAATCCAAAATGGTAGTTACATGTAACTGAACTTGTTGCCCTCCAGTCACTCAGTAACTTTCTACAAATATCGGACAGGGATTAGGGTAAAATAAATCATAAAAGAAATGAATTGCACAACTGTGAAGCATGCTGATCTCTTCTTATTGCTATAATCATATCAGGTCACAATTAAGTTTCTGTGTTGGAAGTGCAGATCTGATGATATTACAGTGCATATTGGTTCTGACTGTTTGCTGGAGATAGAAGTGAAAGCCTTGGGTTTCTTTCCTTGAGCTCTTCTTGGGGAGAGCTGGAGCGAACTAAAGACCATACAAAATAATATTTAAACTAGAGAGTTTTTCATATCTTGGTTAACTCTTGGGTGTATTTACACAGCATTAATTATTACTGAATGCAGTTATTTTATATACTATCTGAATAGAACTTTGTTGCACAGTTTCATTAGCTAACTTTTAGTTAATTTATACCTAAAGGGAGACAAAGACTTTAACTAAATGCTTTTTTTCCCCAAACATACAAAGCTCCTTGCTTTAGTGTTCAATTACATGACCTGAATATTATCTTCTGAGCCAATGGAAGAGGAATAAGTCAGTTTTAACTTCTCTTAGGTTCCAGCTCTTACTTTAAGAGGTAATGGAGTTTCTCATTTGTGACTGACACCCCAAACAAGGGCAGAAGGACAGAGCAGATCTTCTTTGGCATTTATTATTCTCATTTTTCCAAATAAGCACAAGTGGTCACTACTGGATTCAAGCATTTTCATGTTTCAGGTCACACACTCTTTTTCAGACATATTTGAGCGGAGTTAAAGATGGCTAATACCCAGAACATTGCACCACACCGGATTACCAAGAACATCCCATCCTATGCAACAGTAAGCAACAGCAAATAGTTTTCTCCAATTGAAAAACTACACAAAATTCTGTCTTTTAAGAAGAAATCAAGCCATACAAGAACAGCTGAAGGGTCTTGACTTAGAATCATATTACCAGTATGAAAACAGGGAAGTTTTTTTGAGCCAGAAGGCAAGAGTCCCTTTCCAGTGCTGCTGAGAAAAAAAAAGTGTTCAAACCTGGCAATTCAGTCATAAGGGGGCTTGCCTAGACTTCTTTTATTCTGTGGTCTTTGTGGTACCTAAGCATCCAGGAAGAGGATGATATCACCGTGGAAGTAAGCACATGTTCCTCTCAGTGCGCCTAGGCAGATATTTATGGAGAGTATTCTCCTCTGGTAAAACTATGATTTTCCTTTCTTCCCCTTTCTAAACATGTTTCACATTGAAAAGGTAAGACAGAGTGGCGATGAAACTCATATTGGAAGTACTTAGCTCAAGACAACAGAGTCAGCCTCTCCAGTTCTTAGACGTTTAACAATATTATTCCTTTAAAAAGAACCCAAGATCCAAACTAAAAAACAAAGTGTCATGGTATTTTTTTCCTATTTTGATTTCTCAGCGTTGTAAGGAAGACAACTACTAGTTAAGTCAGAATTGGTAAATAGATGTACTGTGTACGAGTATATACCCAACCTAAGATTAAAAGTAAACTCTGCAGCAGCTGCAATATTTTAAGCAGTTACCACTAGATCTTCTTCGTATATATCTTCTGAGTTTCCCAGTAATTACTAGCGGTATACAGCATACCATTTTCCTGTCTCATTAAAAGCCCAATAGTATAATTAGGTCTCACGGAAACCCCAAAACTGTCCATCATAACTTGCTATAAAAGATATAAAAATAAAAACAAAACCTTTATCTCCAATTCAAGATTAAGAAGACATATTGGGAACTCGCACAGATCAAGACCTAATCTCATAGATACTTCTCAGCCAAACAGTACGTGGCTAGATTAGGGATCTGTGTCAATAGGATCCTGTGCACTCAAGAAAAAAAATTGGTGATTGTTTAGAAATCACAAGAATCACAGAATATGCACGTGGCAACATTTAATATAAATGAAACTACTAAGCATAAAAAGTCAGTGAACAGTTGCCAGGCAATCCCCCTTCAACAGAGTAAAACGTGAGTAGCTCTTAAGGAACTAAACTATACAGTCAAAAGTAGTGTTTTGCTTAACTAGCAATAAACTAGGTATCAGTCGAGGTAGCAAAAATCACTGTAAAGTACACAGGTTTTCTACTTCTAGCAGTCGTTTTCTTCATGGCAGTTGACATCTTTCGAAAATTTACCACCGAAGTGAGAAGAGACACTGGAAGGGGAAATAATTTGTTACTGCACACTGAATTCCCAGGACTGATGCTGGGGCAGAAAGTAGGTTAAGCAGGCTAGGCAGCTACAGATTTGAGCTATAAAATACAATTCTAGCTTAAAGTTTTTCACATGTATTTTTTATCTCAGTCCTTTACCTAAAATCCTGGTTGTGAACACTTGCTGAAAAGATACTTTTGCTTGACTGTTAAGCCTTTGTAGAGCTAAAGTGGGGAGGAGGAGGAAGATGGGAGATGAATCAGAAGAAAACTGAGACTCTTAACAGCATCCAGGGGCTAAGGAGTGTTTCCTGTCAAGGATCAGCCTGAAAGAACCTGGGTGGGACCTGTACTGTCAGTGACAGTTTCTGGGAAGAAGCTCCCTCCGGCAGGTATAAATCAATAAATACTCTGCTGCAAAGGAAAAGTGGATGAGAGACATGGCAACAGTTCTGGGAGAAACGCGTATTATTATAACTTCAGGCAAAACGAAGCTGACAAATGATATCACTTTCACTCCCAAAGAGGCAGTACACATCTAGGAGAACACACTCAAATGTTAAGGACTCTGAAAGGAATGGGAACAACACCATTTATTTTCAATTCTGAAAGACATCTCCAGTGCCAGCCACTGGAAAATGTCTTGTATTTTCTTCATGGTATTATTTTAGTAAGCAAGTTTATGGGCAATAGAAATGACAATGTTTAAAGCAGTGATTAGAAATGACACAAAGTGATTTTTATAAAGCACTAAAACTTGAACAACAGAAACAGTAAGATCATTCACAACCTCTGATCATGTTACTTTTGCCAAAGCAATACCTGAATAATTTCCACTGTTAATTAAAATCACCCAGTTAAAGCAGAAGAACATGCTATCATGCACAGGAAAGGATTTGGAGGTACAGTGTTGTACCGTTGAGTTTTAAGCCACCCAGACACACTTGGCTGATTCATCTTGTCACTCGAGTTTTCACTGACATTCTACTCCTGCTTCTACTTGTATGTTTAACAGTGTTGCTATTTTCAGTTGTCAGGAAATAGATACCCTACCATGTACTGGATTCAAGCACCCTGACTTTTTCTTCCAAGTCTTCTAAAGTTTGACACAGAGGATGGCCAAAGTCCTCAGAGAGCAGATTCGAGCCTGAAAAGAAATTAGCATTTCCTCATATCAGCAACTACTGCAATGAATTTCTCTTCTGAACTGAACTTCTACACTACTTTGGCTTTGCTATCTCTAACACCTGTCCAGTAGCACGTGTATTTAAGTCCCCTCAACCATACTACAGAACACAATCACAGAATCATTGAATAGTTTGGAAGGGACCTTAAAGATCATCTCTGTTCCAGCTCCCTTGCCATGGGCAGGGACAATTTCCACTAGATGAGGTTGCTCAAAGCCTCATCCAAGCTGGCCTTGAACACCTCCAGGGATGGGGCAGCCACAGCTTCCCTGGGAAACCTGTGCCAGTGCCTCACCACCCTAACCTAATCACCTCACCACCCTTAATACCTAACCTAAATCTCCTCTCTTTCAGCATAAAAACCTTACCCCTTATCCTGTCATAGCACTCCCTGATAAAGAGCCCCTCCCCAGCTTTCTTGTAGGCCCCCTTCAAGTACTGGAAGGCTGCTCTAAGTTCTCCTTGGTGCCTTCTCTTCTCTAGGCTCCCCAACTCCCTCAGTCTGTCCTTGTATGAGAGGTGTTCTAGCCCTCTGATCATCTTCATGCCCCTCCTCTGGACTTGATCCAACAGATCTATGTCTTTCCTCTGTTGCAGGCTCCAGAACTGAACACAGTACTCCAAGTGAGATCTCATGAAAGCAGAGGGGCAGAATTACTTCCCCTGACATGCTAGTTACACTTTTCCTGCCCAGGATACGGTTGGCTTCTTGGGCTGCAAGCGCATATTGCCAGCTCATGTTGAGCTTCTCAACCACCAGCACCCCAAGTCCTTTTCTTCAGGGCTACTCTCAATTTCTTACCTACTAGAAATGCAATCATAGTAGAATAAAAAAAAACTAAGGCTTCCTGTGTCTGACTCAATCAAAACAAAGTTTACATTTCACTTATCTGATGATCTCAAGGTCTCCAGTTTCTTTAGAAAATCTTTAAATCAATCCAGTCGTAAACACGACATTCATAACAGAATTCCCACACAGTGAAGAAAAAAACATTCCCAAGTTATGAGTAAACCATGCCGAGACTGATCAGATGTGTAAAAAAACAAGAACTGTAAAGGGATTTTTTATTATTTATGCTGCCAGCTTTTGCAACTTGTCTTACATTCCTCATTTAGGAATTCTAAATATGAGAAATATTCCAGCTCTGAGATGGCAGGAGGAGCATCAGCCTTCACAGAAGGGACAATTCACCAAACCACTGCATCATATAAACACATCATAAAACTTGCTCTCCACTTAGCAGAAAGTACTAATACAACACTCCCTGATAGGCTCTGGGCATTCCATAGGTCAAGCTGGAGCTTACTGGTCCCTGCACCATCTAAGAAAAATGCCCTTTAAAATACATATTTTTATATTTATTTATTTATAGATATAATATTATACATAGTAGATACTATTATATATTCACACAACATATTCAAATACATTTAAAATTTAAACACTACTTATCTTTGTTGAAGATTGGGTGGCAATCGGAATGAATAGGAACTGTCATTACACACAACATGGAATAAGAATTCTAGGACTAAATTAGGTTCTTATGTGTGTTATTTGTGGAGCTTTGTGGAGCTTCACTATTAGCCCATTTCCAGTTTCCTTGACTAATTTCTCAGCAATTTACATAGATCACTAGACAAATGTATCTAGATTGACACCAAAGCTTTCAATTTAGAGGTATTTTATTACTCAAATAAGCAAATATGCTAGGCTGAAGAAAGATACACATGTACACATACAGGACAAAAATTCTTTTTTTCTTTCACTTTACTATGTCGAAAGAGCTCTCCAATACCCTATCTACTATTTCAGCTTGCACCTCAGTTCTCTTTCAGTGTCCTTCTGCTTTAAGTTCAGGCTTCACATCTTCATTTTTAATTTCCCACAAATTTCTACCCTGCCAAAATCTGTTCTTATTACATCACGTGCCAGACCTTGTTCCACTTCATTAAAACTTTCATCTCCTTTTCTTCACTTTTCTTTTCATGCTACTGTTCCTTTTCTTGAAGATATCCAATGCACCTATTTGCTCATTCTCCCATAGAAATCTCTCCTAAATATTATTTAAAACAAGACCAGCAAGACAATAGTCAAACACTGAATTCAGCAAGGTTTCTTGAGTGTAACATCAGCCTAAGCCCATACTGGTGCCTTCCATGGTGCTGTGGATCTTTTTCTAGAACTTCCTTCTTTGTTGGACATGAACTGGTAAAAAAACCTGTGAATAGATTATTTGATTCTGTCTAGAAGTCATTCTGCCTTCCTGTTGTCCTTACAATTTAATTGTAAAATGTCAGTTGCGTACAAATTCAAAACAACTGCTAATAAAATAATTATTAAAAATAGTTATTAAAATCTTCAGAAATGCTATGTTTAATGCAAATTTGTTCTGTAGATGCAGAAGTTCCCCTAGCTGCGCGTGTCACATTTACAGAACATCTGAACACTAACGGCTTTAACTCCCTAAGTATTTTATGCGACATCCCAGCGTTTTACATTCTGAATGCAGAAATGGAAGGTAACAACACCGTTTATCTTTCAGAATAATTATTTTTAAAATTACAAAATATAAATAATTGTTGCTGTAGAGGCTGATTTCGTGCAAAGCAACTTACTGTGTGAAGACTCCAGTGTTGCTGCCACAGTAGTGCCCCCAGCCTGGCCAAATTCTGCTCCTAGAATGACACCCGGTGGCCACAAAAACGAACAGCAAGGCGTTTTCCTTGTCCTCCAGTCTTGCTCCCTCATGTAAGGGATGGTAGAAGCCATCACTGTGTTACCGCCAGGCATTAACTGAAAATTCTTCACAGCATTTAGCAAAGCACTGGAAAAAACTGCGTGAAATACAAATTAATATACATAAAATGTTTGATTAAGCAATATAATTATCCCAAACACTATGTATAACATTTGGGTTTTTTTGTTTTTTTTTTTTTTTAAATACAATTGTTTAAAAGTAATAACTAATGGGTTTAGAATTCACAAAATGAAATTTCTTGGTATATTCCATAGCATTCCACTCTGGAAACAGCTAGTAGTGGGTGAGTGGCATTTCCAAAGTATGACTGTGCAGGTTCAGGATTAAGCCATAAGATGTTATTTCACATCAGGGAAGATTAGTTTATCTATTCTTAAAAGTTACAGGACTAAAATGCATTCAGTTTTAACTCTAATTTGGATTTCTAAATGCTATGGCATACACATTGTTGTGCTTAAAATAGCTTTGAACAAAGTAAGACACTAAAAGTGTTTCAATAAATTATGTAGTATCAAGTCAGGCATCAATGCTCTAGGAAATTAATTGGCAACTGAACATCAGTGAGAGTTAAGAGCTTCTTGCCACATATTTAATTCTGCTTAAGTATCATATGAGTCAGAGTAGAGCTTTTCTTAAGCAACATCCTAGCCAAAAAGTATTTGATAATGTTTTCTAAAGAGTAATAAGAAATGCACTGATTTAAGGAAACCAGGCTTGAGCACTTCAGCACAGATTTTTGGTGTTAAATTCTTAGCAGTTTGGCAAGTGAAATGGAAAGGGAATATTTATTGCTTGACGGTTTTCATTTGTCTCATTTCTCAGATCAGAGTCAAAATTCCTAGTGATACCATAAGCCTCTTTATAGCAGCTAGCGATATCACAGAGGACAAGTGCCCCTTTTTCCTCTTGGGAAATATCTATTTTTTTCTCCAGTAAGTACAAAGCCAAGTAAATAAAGCTTCTCAGCATCCTTGCACAACAGAAATTCTTAAGGCCATGGCAGCTCTGTGTTTCATTTGGCAACTCTTGTACCATTACGCTCACTGGGCACCAGTGCTAACGGAGGTGGCGGGTATGCACCTAGTCGCTACGACTCCAAGGCCTGAAAACTAGTTTACTGCTTTCTCATCTCAACTTTGCCTTAACATCTCTGCTTAGAAAGATAAGGGTTAAAACAACAAAGATAGCTGTTTACATAAGCATAATAAAATTACTAAGGTGCTTTGTCTGAAGTTATAGTTTAAGATAAGTTAGCATACAACATCTGAAAGAGGTTACCACTGAACACAAAACGGCGCACACAAGGCAAGCGTATAAACTACACCAGTCTGGAAACAATGACAAAAATGTGTCACTTATCAGTAAGTTACACATGTGCACTCACTGGCCAACCAAGTATGCAAGAATGTAAAGCTTGTGGCAGATCCAGCAACGGAATGAACTCTAAACAAATAAGAATCATAGCGATGGGAAGAATGACCTCCCACTGTACTAAGTCTAAAGCTAGATATTGCCAAGAGACATGCAAAGCTGGTGGAGTATGCACAGAGCTAATCCTTGAGATACCATGGAGCCGGACCAAAGATAGCACTAGGAAGGCAGATGGAGGGTTAAATCACAGCCGTATAAACTGCTGCCAGCTGCCAGAGCTGAGCTGGGATCCAAAGGTTTGATTCAACAAGTAAGGCTGGGGCTGAGCAGCCTTCGGAGAGATACTAGTCCAAGCACATCCTTTGATCTTGTTCCTCAGTAGAAGCTGTCAACAGTTGAAAAGTTTTAAATGCTTTTCATTTGTTTGTAAGATCACTTGCTTTTTGTTCACTGAAGAATAAAACCTCATTTTTAGCTGGGCAGTATAAATACCAGTTGCCAATCTGCTACTACATTTTTGTACTCCCTCTTCCACTTGCTCCCTCATACTAGATTTTGGTGTAAACCCATATTATGGTTTAAATATACTAGGCTCAGGTGTGGGGAAACTACAGTTTACAGTATCAGTGTAAGCAAGATAGAAGGTACCAAAGGACTAATCACACGGGATGGTATTTAACGTTATTCTATTTATACCCACATATTTATATTACCATTACAGATGTTCTACCCTCTTCATACAACTCCATATATATGATTATATACTGTACTAGGGTTAAATAAGGTCTGATTGTGAACTGACAATCTGATCTGAAAAGGCTGAGCAACCCCATAAGGTATCAAGAACAATCCTAATAATAGTATTCCAGAATGGTAGTTTCTTTTCTGCATTAACACTGAGCTTTCTGCATAGTGAAATTTGTTCTATGTGACAGAAATGCCACCTGCATGTTATTTAAGTTCTAACTTTCCACCTCCCCCACTGAACTCCATTGAGAACTACAAGTTAGGTCTATATTTTAGAAGTAAAAATTAAACACAAATGTGCAGAAACCTCCTGCCCTCCTCCCTAAATCCTAAGACAGCCTTCCAGGTTTGAACAGTGAAGGTGGGAAAGAAGAAAGCAGAAGTAAGCACCACCCCCAAATCTACCCAGATGTAGGCAAAAGCAAAACTCAAACCAGCGGCATCCCTGCTGCATTCTGAACTCTTTCTTAACTCCCACGTAACCAGAAAATGAAACATAACAGGTTGCTTCATAGCAAATAGCCCAGGTAAAATCTCCACTGATGTTCAGTTGCTTGTCCATTCGGTTGTCTTTAACAAAAGTCTTCCTTTCAGGTGATGATTTATTTTCCTCAAATCGTTTGGACAGTCACACTTTTGCATTTCATAAATTCTTACTATGAATTATCCTGGGGCAACTTCATAAAGTATTTAAATGAACTTCTGTGTAGTTCTGACAACAGTGAAATTTCTTACTCCTTCACAAATGTTCTTCCACTTTTAGCATGAAATTTACATTCCCGAACTTGCCAGACAAAGTAATAGCTGGTGTTGGCATTCACTACTGTAGGACTCTGGCTTGTATGTTCATTCATGTACTTTGTTTTAAAGGATTCCCTCTGGCCATTACTGCATTTCAGCAGAATTTTGCTTTTAACTATTGTTTCATGCCAAAATGCAAAATATTTTGTTACAGACGTTCAAAAAGATAATTGAGTATCCATTCGTTAGATTTATGAATTCTGAAAAAGCATTTTCTTCCCTTCACTTTCCTGTTCACCTCTCTCATGTTTACTTCCACATCTTTCTTATGCAATCACCTTTGCCTGGAACGACTTTTCTAATCTGTACAGTCTCCTGCCCTTTAAAATATTTTTGCTAACAGATCCATATACTCATTTGTAATTCCAAGAGGCATATAACCCCCATCACTGACAGTATGCGATGGAGATCTGCCTCTATTTTGCCCACCAGGATATGCTTTTCTTTTTATTTCATACTGAGTTGATGATGTTGCACTTGATTAAAACAAACAAACAAAACAACTTCTTTTACAGGGAAAAAAAAGAACAAATTAGTCAAATAAGGATAACAAAGGAGAAGTTCTCAAGGCCAAGGAACAGTTGCAGTAAATCTGCAGCAGAAAGCCCTGCCTTACTCCACATGAATGCAGCTGCCATACATAGTTACTATAAATAATGCAGGCAGCTATTTATACACATTTCTATGAAGTCCAAGGACAAAAGAGATACAAGTTGTGCAAGGCTGACCCTCAAGTAAATAGATATCAAGAAGTAAATTCCCCTTACCAAGGTACCTTATACAACTTTAAAACTTCACTTTCATTTGTGGGGTTAACAAGAATACTAATTCTTCATTCTGCATTCCTGCTCTAGATAATTTTCCAGTATCACCCTTTCCTACAAGTAAACTAGAATTGAATGCCAAATCTTTTGTTTGTTGAACAGAACTCAAGGTATTACATTTTTAAGCTACTATTTTAATCATAAATTTTATTAAAATTTTACTACTGTCAAAAAACATGGATGTTACTGCACTGTAAGCAAGTCCTGTAAAGTTATTCTCATTTACAAATCCAATTATAAAAGAAAAGGTGAAATGGATTGTGTGCCTTGTATGGCAGAAATGGAACAGGAACTCTCCATACAGCCATTTGAACTGATATTGCTCTGGAAACAAGCATGTAAAGGTTGAAGAAATTGACTTTTAACACATTAGCAGAATAAGTCAAATGGAAAATTACAAGAGTCAAGAAATGTTAGTTATATAAGAAATAATGTTCTATCAAGCATGTGGATTGTGCAAAAAAAAATTTTCATTAGTGAATGTACTTGTTTCCTCTCTACTAGCATTTCAAATGACTGCATAAATAGTAACTATTGGTACATGCAACTATCACTTTTTAAAAGACCAGTGTTACCATGGCAACTCTAGAGGGAAAAATCACACGAAGTCATGATTAAGGTGGCTGGGGAAGCCAGCCTTACATTATGCTCATTTTTCCACAGTAGAAGGAAGGGACTAACTGTGACATTTGCAGATAGGCTAGAAACACAAGCAGGGAGAGGGAAACTGTAACATTGGAATACCCAACCAGTAAATACATGCATAATACAAATTAGCTAGTAGAAGCAAAAATTGCTAGAAAATAAGCATAGGATTCTAGGATATGAGCTGTTGAAAAACCCAGCTGTGATCTAGGTTGTACTGTGAGTGAATTTTGCTGTCATACTCCAGCTATGCCAATGCATAACAACCCCCGCATTCCTTTGTGAAGCCTGAGAATTCAGTTTTCAGGATGGATACAGTGCATCACTTTAGCTGCTGGTTGGCATTTGGGGAATAACTAGCTTAGGAGGTCTGCAACAGGTACAGAGTCTAGTGAGCAGGGAAAAAAAATCAGGGGCTTTGGCAGCGGGGTGGGGGGGAACAAGGAAAAAATAAGCAACTCGTCTTGTTCCAAGCACTTTAAAAAATGGATAACAAACTTCTAGCTCAGCTTTATTGAAAATCGTTTTGAAATCAGTGTCGTTTTCTTAAGTTGGGCATTAGATGTCTTTTAAAGTCTATAGCCCTGAGTAATACCATATCTCATACTGCAGCATGAAGTTCTTTAGTGCCTTTGGTACATAGCAGAATTCTTAGCAAGTAGAGAAATGCTACAGTTGCCCTCAAAAAATAATGTTGAAGACCTTCTTTTTGAAAATGTTCATATATGTTGACACACACACAAAAAAAAATCCCTAAAAGAGATGCACTGTGAAACCCAGAGGCTGATCACCAGCTTGACATAAAGTTAGGTGGTAGTATTGATATACATAAAACTAAGAAAAACTTACATTTATGCTTTTCTATAGCCTGCTCCAGCAGTAGCCAATATCCTTATTTTCAGGATAGCTTCAGAAGCAGGATGCTGATATCCCAGGATACTGGCAAATATTCTAACCAGGCTGTGTGCAGCAGGACAAACTCTGCCTTTTCCTCTTCATCGATCAAAAGGATTGCTTGTCCTGTTCACTGTCAACTTTACCATTCCTTGAGGCACAAGCACATTGTGAAAGCTCCCCTTCCAAGCTAGGAGGCAAGGGCATTAAACGGTGTTCCTGCTGGTTGTTAGCAGGTCATAATGAAGGCACAAAGATTCACACATAGCAGTGCGAGATGGATGCCTCTGCAACTGTTTGGAGGCAGTTGGTGGTATCTAAATGGTAGCAATAGTCATTCAAGTTCCTTTGATGACATTGGGAATGATCAAAATGACCCCTATGTAATTCATGTAAAAATTCAGAGCATACAACAGTCAGAGGACATGTGATTCATGTTTGTGCTGCTTGTACAACACAGAAATCCCTGAGAATTGCTCCAAGTGACTGATACTGGACTTAATGTATTTTCAAGAGGACACAACATTCCCACTCCCAAAAGTGAATAACATGTTGGAATACATAGAAATGGAAGGAACTTATGGTTGTTGACATGGTTACAAACAGAAAAGCTTGTTCTTATTAAATAAAACAGGCTGATTCCATAAATACTTTCCCTGATGGAATAAGGCCATGCTCTTATCTTAGGTAAGCTTGTGCATATCAGTCATCTTAATCAGGTTGAGTTAATATGAAAGTGCATATTTGCACCTGCTTAAAGGTGGATCTGTGAAACCTTAAATCTACCTTTTCTTGGCAGAAAACAGCTAATCCAGAATTCTGATCTATTTTCTCCAAGATGTGCCAACCCATGTGTCAAGGCTGACTGAACAGAAAAAAACCAAAAACATTTGGTTCCATCTTGTTACAAATTCTCACTAGAAATTTCCAAGTACATTTAGAACGTGTTTAGAAATGTTTTGGTAAACTCTGACAAGGAGTGATAGAAGTTTCCATATAAATGGAGGTCTTCATTGTCAGGACATGAAATGGAAGCAATATTCTTACCTTCATCCTTTTTTCCATAAAGATCAGCGTTTCCCTTCAAAAGTCAGAAATGGCCTATGCATCATCGATTTACAATTAAGGTTTGTGATATTTTAGTCATTAAATTATTAGCATCTTGAAAGAAAAAACCCACAACACAGCAACAAAATGACATAATGTTTATAAATAGAATAACATTTCTGTTTCTTTAGGACATTATTAACTTTAGCATAGTGCTTTGACGTTACATTAAAGCCAAGGTTAGGACTCTAAAAAAGGAAAGAAAATACAAAAAACTGTCAGATCTTTGCAGATCCCATAAGTTCTGTGTTACAGTGGGTAACAGAGATTTATCCCCCGTAGGTATAAATGAGGAGATGAGAATACCCACAGAACTGCCTCCCTTCACTCCTTAAGTGGAAAGAAGCATTTCTTCCTGGTAAGAAAGTCTTGTGACTTGGCAATAAACTGCACTTATCAGACAAGAATTCTGCCGCTTTAAAAATTCCTTTTAATGACACCTTTTCTTTTATGAGTTTCTCAAAATAAGGCTTTTAAAAGTCATGGATTTTATTGACATTTAGTTTTCAGGACTCGTTTAAAATTATCAAGCATTTCACTAAATATCAACTTGAGGTACTGCCATAGTGCAAGTAAAAGGTTTTAACATGCTGAAAATGACTAATGCTCGATGGAAGTGCAACCACTATCCTGAATTGAAAATTCTATGCAAAATTGCAACACTATTTATATCCCTAAAATATCCATCTGGAAAGATGTTACATTCTAAGCCCACATGAGACTCACTAATAGGCTTCATACCTAATGCTGAGGCATCACAATTCTCAGGCAAAAGCCTCCTTCCTTCATCAAAGGCAACACTGTTAAAGGTATAACACTGATCATTTCATTTTTCACTTATCTTAAAGTATTAGAGAGAATAAATAGTCCTGGTGTCCAGACGGTACCATTTCGGGGAGGACAAAAAGCAAAGAGGAATGAAAAACATGCTGGATTTTTTTTTCCCCAGGTAGTTTTGATCGCAATGGTCTAAGGCAAATGTGACAAATCTATAAGCTTTGCTGCAACAATGTCAGTTTATGTCATGGCATTCTACATTTGATATTTATTGAAGTTGTCTTCCTGGAAAGAGAGCAAAAGATTGCAGTGGCTCACAAGAAATTGCACCTTTCAAAGGAAAATACAATAAACTTTATTTTTACTTCTAATACTAGGTCTTGTGGCCTTTCAAATGAAAAAAAAATATACACTGTCCAGTAAAGAGTAATGCACATAACCTATTAATTAAAAAGAGAATATAGGCTTTAAAAGCCTCTAGGTTTGGTGAATTTTTAATATAAAATACAAGAAAAACTAGACATGAATTAAGAAAACATTATATTAAGCAGATATGTAAGAAGAATCAGTTTCATACATTCTCAGCACATGACTGAATAGAGAAGTATTTATCTTTAAATAAATTACCATCTGGTCACAGTTTCACCTGTAGGAAATAAGTCACAAAGCAGTCATGGTAATGACTGACAATCATTCAGGTTATTTAAGATGCAAGATACTACAAGACATATGGAAACATTACACTTTATCACTTTGTGATAGATTAAAATTTGTGAACATTCCAGAAGACGGTGTTCCATGTTCCTCCAATCCCTTAACTGAAATACAGATAATGCGTATAAAACTACAGATTAAAAATATGATGAAGATCAGGTAAATATATTTATACAAAAGGAAAAAACATAATATCTCAGACATCTGTTAAGAATACTGCACCCCCTCACTAAAATCAGTTTCTGACAGTCCTGTTCTATTTTCCAATTTTTTTTATAATCAAAGAAGTGTTTTGCTACTAGAAACTAAAAATTTTACATTCAATCAAAATCTTTAGAGGAGGAAAAAAGATAATCCATTGTGAGTTTGCTAGTCCTGGTCAGGGTTAAAATTCTACTGTAATAGCACAATACATTATACAAAGGTACTTTTATATGCATGCTAAATATATATATATATGCTATGTATATATATACTTAGCATTAAGAGTACTTCACTACAAACTTATGATCAAGGCAAAAATTACCATTTCTTTGGCCATGGCCACACAAGAACAATAGAGGAACAGTTTAGGCAATTTGTTTTTCAACAGAACTTGTTCAGCATTATGGTTATGTTTTTCAAGGTATTGAGCCATTCTGGTTTCCTGGACTTCATTAGTCTTCCATATCCATTTTTGTACCAGTTCTGCTGGCTTCAGTTCAATTATTCTCCATTCGTTGTTATACATCAAGCCTCAAGGAACTATAAGTCAAACGAATGACTTAAATATGTAAATCAATCAAAGTTACATTGCGGATCATGTAAGAGGTCTGTCTTTTATGGTTCATTTGAGCTTTGAAAAGTCTTTGAATGAAAGAAGGACAACTACATCAAGACTCTTATGACTTCTGCTGAAACCAACACATAATACTGACTCTACTATGAGATGATACTCATTCCATGTGTCATGTGTTGTTTTGGTATTTTAGTTAGGGTAAATTCATACAACTTAATTGGATTTCAGCTCAGGGGTTGCTAAGTTCAAACTCATACAAAAGAATCGGTAGGAAAGGCAATTTGGGTTGATATAAAAGGATTTGATTACCATATGGGCTCTTTTAATTTAGGAGGTTATTTAGCATTTCTTTTTCTACCCTAACATCGCTATCAGCTGAGTGTGAAGCTTTGGTACAAGCAGACTACATTCAAGGATCCCTTGGTAAGTAACCAGCCAATACTAATTTCTGTACAATTTTCATCACAAGAGGAAAATAGATTAGAAGGACCTTCCGATATTTAATGATATATGTATATACGTATACACATGCACACAAACAAACACACACAGACTCTTCCCTTCCAACTGTTTAGTACACATCTTAGTGAAGACCCCTAGGGGAATTTAATCAATAGAGATCATAAAAATATTAAGTTCCTGCTTCCCTTTATCACTTCTCCTGGAAAACAAATCTTAAAATTCAGTCTTCTTGGCTATTGAACTCTTGACCTCTTTTTCAAGTTGACAAAATATACTGCAGCAACCAGGCAGACATGCAAATGTAGCAAAGCATCTTACATGAGGAAGCATTCCTGAGTTTTTGAAACAAAAATACACTCATGACTCACAAATGCACTCATATTCCTTATCTACCCCAGTCAACTTCTGTCTTGTAAATAGCCACATACAGAAAAAGCCTTGACAATTGCACAGAGATCTATATATCAACAAGGTTTTCACTTAACAATAACAGCAAGATCACATCTAAAATTTCTGAATGGTGTTGTAGAAGATCAAAGGTTATGATTAAATGAAACAACAGTGAACCACGGAATATGAAATATTATTAGGTAGAAGTAGTCTTCCTCATCAAGACTGGAAAAAATTGTTCACATTATCACAGAATGATCTGAGTTGGAAGGGACCCATAAGGATCATCGAGCACGACTCCTATCCCTGCATACAACAACCCCCAAATTTATACCAT
This sequence comes from Cuculus canorus, assembly GCF_017976375.1. Classification (NCBI taxonomy): domain Eukaryota; kingdom Metazoa; phylum Chordata; class Aves; order Cuculiformes; family Cuculidae; genus Cuculus; species Cuculus canorus. The sequence continues at coordinate 45,304,938 of NC_071404.1, forward strand.
GTGTCTGAATGCATTGTCCAAATGCTTCTTGAATATTGCTAGACTTGGCACCAAGACTACTTCCTTGGAGAGCCTGTTCTACTGCTCCACCACTCTCTGAGTAAAGAACCTTTTCCTAATATCAAGCCTAAACCTCTCCTGGCACATCTTCCTGCCATTCCCTCAGGTCCTATCATTGGTCACCAGAAAGAAGAGATCAGCACTTGCTCCTCCTCTTTCCCTTGTGAGGAAGCAGTAAACTGCTACAAGGTCCCCTCCCAGTCTCCTCTTCTCCACGCTGAAAGGACCAAGTGAATTCAGCCACTCCTCATATGGCTTCCCCTCTAGACTCTTCACCAGTTTTGTGGCCCTCCCCTGGACACTCTCCAGCAGCTTGATATCCTTTTTATGCTGCAGCACCCAAAACTGCACACAGTACTCAACGTGGGGCCACATCATTGTGGAGTAGAGTGGGACAATCACCTCCCAGAACTAGCTAGCTATGCCATGTTTGATGCACCCCAGTACATGAATTGGCCCTCTTGGCTGCCAGGGCTCAACGTGTTAGCTCACGTTCAACTTGCTGTCAACCAGAAGCCCCAGATCCCTTTCCACAGGGCTGCTCTCCAGCCTCTTGCTCCCCAGTTTGTATGCATATCCAGGGCTGCCATGTCTCAGGTGCAAAACTGTTCACTTTACATTTACATTGCATACCCGACAATAAAACCAATTAAGTTTCAGTGAATGTATGTTGTGGTTGATATTAATGCTTGTACCTGCATATGAAGCATAATTATTGATGTATATGACATGATAAAAGCAAGAGGGAGACTTTATTACTCTCTAGAACTACCTGAAAGGAGGTTGTGGAGAGGAAGGAGCTGGCCTCTTCTCCCAAGTGACAGAGGACAGGACAAGGGGGAATGGCCTGAAGCTCCATCAGGGGAGGTTCAGGCTGGATATCAGAAAAAAATTCTTCACAGAAAGAGTCATTGGGCACTGGAACAGGCTGCCCAGGGAGGGGGTTGAGTCGCCTTCCCTGGAGGTGTTTAAGGAACGGGTGGATGAAGTTCTTTGGGACATGGTTTAAAGGAGCGTTAGGAATAGTTGGACTTGATGATCCAGTGGGTCCTTTCCAACCTATTCTATGATTCTAATAATATCAATTCAACCCTATTGTTTTCATTGTTAACTTCAGAGTTTAAGAATACATACTAAGTACATTGTGACAGAAAGTGAATTTTACTTTCAGAAAGAGATATCAACAATTGGAACACCATTCCCTCCTCTAACTTTCCAGAGGTGTTACAGTTCCCATCTGTACTACAGAGCAGTTCAGTTAGCAGAGTTCTGCTAAGCACTAGAAGTAGACATAAGCATTATCTTCCACTCACTGCTTGAAAGGTAATGATTGATCTTGTAATATCAATTTAGTGAATACTTTGTAAGACACTCTTAATAATGCAAATTTTACGCAAGTACATCTATAGACAAGACACAGAAGTACCTTAAGAGAGATCAAATTCATTATTTTTTTTTTTTTATCTGGGCCAGTACACTACAAAAGGACAGTTCCACAAGAACTTATAGTCTAAAAATAAAGTTTCACTGTGTGGGCAAACAGGTCAAGGGGGAAGAGGGAGAATCAAAGCCAGGAATAGGGTGTACTGGTCTGCATAAGTATCAGAGGCTCAGCCACCTCCACGAGCCAGTCATATTTAAAAGCACACTTAGACATGTGAACTTAACCAACTTTATTTGAAACACATGGACCTGTTATGTCCTTTAGATAAATCCTCAGGAACAAAGGACTTTCTTCAATGCAATTTATACAGTCTCCCACATGGATTTGTTTATCAACCAAACAATATAAATTACTTGAGTATCAGCTTTTGGTAGAACTAATGATCTGAACACTGCCACAGAAGAAGAGAAATGCTTGAGGTAGTGCTGGTTTCATGTTTTTTACTCATTCTATGAGCTGAGCCTAGATAAAGGCTCGAAATGTATACAGGACACGGCAGAGGGCAGAAACTTGGGACTACAAAGTACTACTACAGACTAACACAGACTGCAATCAACTAACAGGAAAAGAATATGCTGTGCATAAGAGGAACACCTTTTGCTGAAAAGAAGGAAGAATTTATCAAGATCATAATACAAGACCTCTGACTCCAGTTCTTGAACGTTTAACCTACTACATTGTTAGAGCAATCTGCTTGTAGCTGTTCCATTAACTTTACAGCTAGGGAAATGGTCATTGTTGTAAATGTTATCAATGCATAAATACTCATATATTACCTGGTTCCAAGATATCAAAACTACCCCTTCAATTTATTAAAGGAAGTGGTATCAGAAAGATATCTGCAGTAAATCTGCCAGACATGCTGAAAATAAACAACCTAAGATGGAGAGCAGGGAAAATTCTACCACCTTCCTCTAATATTGGTAATATTACATAATAGGAAGCACTGAGTCACTGAAATTTATTTCACATCCAGAGAATGAGCCGGTGGTAAACAGGTAGGTCATCTGTTTACATAGGCAGTCACTTCTGGGGAAAAAAAAAAATCCTTTAGAACTTGTTTGGTGAGGGTGAAGAGGTCAGTGTGTTCCCAGTACCCAACCTGTTTTTTCCAAAAATCATTATCAAAGAGAAAAATAGAGTACTCCATTTCTGAGTGGCCTCAAAAAAAGGAGGGGTGGGCTACTTAAACAAAACCTAAGTTCAGGCTAATTATTCCTGAAAGAATGGTATTCACAGCTTTACAATGGCCCCTACAGTTACTAAGAATGAACAGGATAAAAACTGTAGCAGCCTGCCCCTAAACTGAACATGAATTAGAGCATGAGATGCATGAATATTTCTGTCCTAAGTGTAAACTTTCATAGGAAAGCAAATTAAATGACAACATTCAAAACCAAGAATGCTAACAGATCTATTCAGGCTAGCTATCCGGTCCTGAAAACCAGTTATAATTTAAAAGATAAACATGATTATAAAGAATCAATAAGACACAGCAGACTGATAGAGCAGTATGGCTCAGTCACAAAATCTTTTTTTCAGCTTTGCTATAGGAGTATCTTCAGGCAAGTATAACATCTACGAAACATTAGGAGTAACATTTATCGGTAGTTAACAATTTAGATGTAAACTATCTCATGCTGGTGCATCTCATGTGGTCCATCTATTCCACATGGTAACTGGCAGGAAAGGGGATGCTTTTTATTTATAGAGGAAAGGAACAGAGAGATGGGTGTGCAATGTGAGTAGTTATTTTGCGTAAATGGGGCTCATAAAGCTAAAAGATTTTCTTAGTAGATTTTGCTGTAATTTAGGTGGGAAGTGACACACTAGCCCCTTCCTGTCTCCTTCTGTTCACTCCTTTCTAGACAACAAATCTGTCATATATACCAGCAACACAGAAGAATACCTTGGGGACAGCCTGAAGGGTTTCAATGACTGTGAAGAGGTCTCAATTTCTACACACAAATGGTAAAATGTCAGTTTCAGGCATGAAAGTAGTGAGAAATTTTGTATGGGGAAAGGTACAATCAAATCATTTCCTGTATCATGATATATATTTGTCAGAAAATATTACCACAGGTAAGTCAGTTTCTCGAAGGATAGAGGCGGTGCTACAATACAAAGTGCATAACAACAACAAAAAGGAGATGCTATTAGTGTATGCAACACTGCATTTGGATTGGACCAAGGAGTGGGAAAAGAAGAGTAGCTGTTAAAGAAGGCACATCTGTGCTATGTCACCAGAAACCAGAAATCTGAATGTTAGAGAAATTAATATTTGCACTTTAATCAAGGCTTGGTCAGAAAGCAATCATTAGTTAAAACCAAATTTGTTTTGCAGGAACACTACTGGTTCCTCGTAACTAAACGGCTGTGAGAGAGGCTGCAGCCTCAAAACTCAGCCTCTGAGGGGAGAAAAACATGTAATGTTCACAGTATGATATGCTCTAGAAAGGAGTGACGATCAATATTTGACCACTCAGGAGAGAAAAACAATTTAGGCCAGTTTAGCAAAGTAAGACCCAAATAGTTTCTTTTCACTTTTTGACAATGGCAGGAGGCTAACTCTTTGAACAGGAAAATCAAGGCAAACTCATCCTTGTTTGGGAGAAAACTTGTGTCGAGCCTTACACCAGTGAGAGAGTTCTCAAGTCCAACTCAGCTCCTCCAGCAACATTTGCAGCACACGTAGCAATAACTTCTAGAAAAGCATTTGTAGGTTCACTGTGTGCTTTATACTACTATATTACAGTCATGGTTTGCCAGCCACTCCAACCAAAACAAATAATACTGTTGGAAGAGGAATTAGTTTAAGAAAGTAACTAGAGTTACACAAAAACCTAGTAGGAAGAAAAATGGGTAGTATTCTTCTAGTTACAGAATAACAACAACAAAAATATATAGAGCATTGCACCCTGCATTCTTTCTGTCATCCAGCCTTTTCTTCCTTTATTTGGGTCTTAAATTTCAGACTCTCCTTTAAGAGTAAAATCTTGTGTCACAGAATTAAAAAATAAAAAAACAATAAAACGAAAAAACACAGCAAAAACAAAAGCCAAACCCAACACTACAAAACAAACAGGGCAAAACAAGGCAATCAAAAGCTTTACCATTCTGGTATAGGCTGAAAATTATGTCTTCTGACAGTCAAAAGCACTTTGCAAAGCCACCTGCAGCTAGCTTTTCTGACCATATTACTAGCACAAAGGTGCATCACCATTTTTACACAGCTTTACTTGATTACCTTCTACAATAAATAAAATGTAACGAATTTTTGATTGTGCAACTGAGTTTATCTGCTCTGTCATTGCTCTATCATTTCTTCCTTTCTCTAAGTAAGGCTTGAAGAGTCTTATATTCCTTACAATATGCTCCAAATCTCCTACTTCTACAGTGGTTATTCTTTCTCATCAAGAGGAAGGAATCATTTTTTGTAGATCCAATAAACAGCATACTTAGAGCTTTGTGAGTTGGCCCTACCAAAAGGTAGAGCATACCGTCCCGAAATTAAACCACCAACACCACATCCTTCTACCTACAACCACATTCATTCCCCAGCTGCCATCAATAATATCACTTTGTGTCAAACAGTGAATGCTCCCCCTGCATGGCAGGAACTTGATCCTGTGTATCCAACGAAAAGATATGGGATACAGTAAACTTAGGTTTGTTTTTTTATTTTTTGTCCTTCTCTCTTGTTGTGACTAGTGCATGGAAATTCATAAATTTCACCTGGGCAGCACAGGATCCAGGAGCATAGCTGCATGCCTTTCTGCCCTCTGTGTCCAGAGGAGTTTCTTCAGATTTACTTCTACGTTTTCCATGACATTTAAGCAAAATCCAGATTTATACTTAAAAAATAAACTGAAAGTTATAATTTCAAATAGTTCCTTTAGTTTTATAATAGTTGCTAAATGAATTTAGTTAACAAAATGAGTTCAGATCAAATGTACCTGGACTGTAATTTTTTTTTTTTTTTGTGGAAAACCCAGAATTATTTATTAACATTTGTATTAAGATTTTTACAGAAAACAAGATGTAGATCTCAGTTACTTCAGGGTAAATCTGTTAATGAAGAAGTCAGAATAATTCCACAGGGTAAACCTGTGGAACAAATAGATTTATATAGCCCAGTCAGAATTTTTTATCACTACCAAGACTGTTTATATTCATCTATGAATGCCTCTTCTACAGAGCTACTGAAAACTAAATATACATCAAGTCCTCTCTCACCTTTTCACAAATTTTCCTTCTATTTAGGCTACAAATAGGATTGTAGATATTCATCTCACAAGGATTAATACATCTCCACTATAAATCTAGCTCCTGTACTGCAATATAAGTTACTCAAGTGCTCCTTAATCAAAATGTAAGTATAAATTGCAAATGTTTAATTCAAGGTGCAGAACTGGAGAACAGACTGCAAAATCCTTCCCCAGATTTCAAGATTATAGCCTTTCAGATCCACCCTGCTATAGAATTGGTCACATAGCAGAGTTCAGCTTTGGATTTATTATATGCTTATGTGCACTCAAAAGCCTTGCTAATCAGCTTTCCCTAATAAAAGTCTTAGAGTGCCAACTTCATTTTCATGTAGAGAGGACAGATTTTTCAGCAAGAAATTTGCCTTTTTCTGATCTATCCATCCATCCAAGACTCTGTCTGTTCAGAAAAGAATTCTTATTCCAAAATACACTTAAAACATCACATAATATCCTCAGCTATCGAATCTACAAGTGAGATGGTGGAAGCCAGTCTACAGCACAGATGGGAAGATTTTATGCCCATCGTCTTTATTCAGAGATTTTCTATTCCTCACCAGGGATGATTCCCTTCCCCTTCCCTCCAATGACATAGAGTAATTTATAAAAGTTTGTACAGATTGAGCAAAAAGATATCACCCCTGTGCACAAAATTCTCTGATGTTTTCAATATTTTTTTTATAGTAAGAATGTTGACTTCTAATGGCTTTGAAATACAGAGATTTAAGAGTTCCTTCAGGACTAATAATTTTTATTCAGCAGAAAGTCCACAGATTTTAACTAGGATTGGGCTAAGCCCAGAATTCTTGACTATTTAGTTCCCTCTTTGCAAAAGTAATGCATTTGCAGGTTTTAGCCCAAAGCTGGTGCCTCGACTATGTCATTCAAATAAGTTCAACTCTGAACTTTGTAGGAAACTGTTCCTTCAGGCAGAATTGGTAGTCCTGGTCCATGATCACCAGCCTGGTCTGTTAAGCCTCAGGTAGTGAATAAAGTACATGCTGTTAACATACCTTGACACTCAGCCTTTTCTCAGGGAGGACACATCAGATACCCAACAGCTCGTGTCTGGTCTACAGCTGTGGCAACTGTTTTTGCAAATGTTTTTCCCTCCCTTCCCAGAGATATTGCCAAGCTGTCTGTGTCCATTCTGGCAAACCACTGAAGACATCCACATTGTCCCAGTGATGCACCCTTTGCACGCAGCACAACCCTTTCTGCCCCATGAAGAGAAACTACTATATTTGTTACAAGACTTTCCACAGCAGAAGACTGGGAGATATTATTTTTTTCTTCCATGAAGGTGATTTTCCACGTGCAAGCAGTCAGCTTCCAGAATTCAAAGTTTATAACCACTAGCAAAATGACAACAGAGAGAGAAAAAAAATAAACAAAACCTATCAGTCCCCCCCACTAGCATTAAAATCCTGGTAGTATTGCCACATGTAAAATAAACCATAAGTTTAATAAAATGTCTTAGTAAAGTGCTGGCTTTGGTCAGTCACTCCTTACCTTATTTTCTACAAGCTAAAGATCGTGGCATCTTCATTGACACAACACAAATCAGATTTCTTTTAATTTTCAATCTTGGTTTCTGTTACAAAAAATAAATCTGAAAGGAGAGAACATTTTTCATATCCTTTAGTGTATTTGTTTTGACATGCATTTAGCTCTCCCTTCCCTGCCACTGTCCACAAAAACACAGGCTTGCGTTGTCCTGCACAGCCTTTCACATTCTTACACTCCTTAGATGTTTCATAGGTTTATTTTTAACGTGTTTTTATATCACGCTGCATACACTGAAGCCCTTTCATCGTTAAGTGATATTCTTGTGAATGCTGCAGTGTGAACATTGTAAATGTGACCACGTGCAGACACAGTAGCACTAGTAGCATGTGGCAGCTTCAGCTACCGTATACAAGATATTTCAGAAAGTCTTTCTAGCAGAGTGCATGCACTTTGTCTGCAGCTTCCAGACAACCTATCACATAGCACTCAAGGCAGCCAGGGCTTTTATGGGAAACACATGGTAAGCGAAAGTCACGACCTACTTAGTAACTAGAATGAAAAGAAACTCTGAAAACAGTAGGTTCAGCTCCGTTTTCAGTTCCCCCGAGAAACAGTAGTCATGCCATTGAAGTCAGTGGAACCACAGCACTGAAATCCTGTTTTTAATTACAAAATTAAGACTCCTGCACAGCCTTTATAGTGATAGCTGAATAAGGAAAACATATCTAGATTCGGTGAGCATTTGTATGAATAGAGCGATCACAACTGCAAGTCTGACAACACTTGTCACTCCCTTAACACATCCAAGCCACAGAGGTTTTGAGTGGTTCAGAGAGACATTGTAAAGCTGTATCTGCATTAAGACTTTATTCTCCAGCATTCAATGGTACCACACCTCCAGCAATGCCGCCCCCTCCTGCGTTTACCTCTTACTGCCAATTCCCAGGATTCCAGTTCAAGGACTAGTAGCTGTAATGGAGAGAATTAAAGCCTCATTTACCCCGGAGAACTCATTGGACATCTAGTCCTAGGCTAGGGGAACACAGAAGAAACATTTGACGTGCTCTCTCTTCATCCATAACAATCGAGACCTAGCCGTTAAGATTTTTTTTTCCTAAAATGTGTAAGTTGCAAGGCTTTCAGGTAGAAGTCAGCTTTTAAAACATCAAGCAGCCAATATCTTCTTGCAAGCAATAAGTCAGCTTTTACTTTGAACTTGAGATTATATACCCACTAAATATAGTTTGGTTCCCAAATTCTAGGTTGCTGTGCTTCTTTGCAGGAAAGGCACTTAGTGCTTTACAGACTTTTGCACAGAAATAACTACTTCAGAAATTTTGAAGGGACGTACTTTGTAATTAGTAGCTTAGCACAGATGACAAGTTGCAGAACTAGATATTATTGCAAGTTAAGAAAAAAAAAAGCGACCCAAATCAATTCTGTAAAATCCAGTACTGAATGATGAAATTATAAGGTGGGGGCTCTCTCAAGGAGAAGAAGAGAAGGGAATGTGGATAAGCATAACTCCCCGAGCTCAGACAAAGAGAACTCTGTATTGGCACTGCCAGAATTCCTCCCTCCGTGCCACATCCTGTGCTCCTAACTGCTTGTGATGAAAATAAACCAACAAAAAAACCCCCACAATGTGTATTTCTGGAAAAGGTCAAAAACTGCACATGATCATTCTAGGGGAGCAGGAAGCTTTTTACTTCCCCTTCTTAGGGGAAAGAAGAATGTAGACTCCCATCAAAACCACCAACTTCCCAGACACAGAAAAGAAAAGTCACTTCCAAGCACTAGACTGTTTTTAGCATAGCAGAGCTCACTCAAGGTAATGCTTTGCAGAAGTGAAAAAAACAGGTTAAAAAAGGGCATCAGTAGCACAACCAATCTGAAAATGCCTGAAGCTTAAAGCAGATTTATTCTTCTTCCTATCTTTATTCCCTCTAGTAGGCCACACATTGAAGATTTGCATTTGAAAAGGACTTGCTCATCCTCCCCAGTGAATCAAAGCAGAAGGAAATCTTACTGCTGACTTTAGAACTTCATTAGTTACCACAGTAACAGACCCATCACACACACACCCCCTGTCAGCTCCGGGAACAGCCTCGCTAGCAACCCAGACCTTATCTGTAGCAACTGCCCACTTCAGAGAAAAGTGAACTTAGCACAGAACTGCAACAGAAGACTGATTCCTCTGGGAAGTTTAGAGCTACTCCAATACTTCTCACTAGCTGAAACAGTTTACATTACTTCACTGTTAAGTGTTGCGGTTGGAAATTCATCAGCATTGCTTTGCAAGCAACAGAATTCCACATCTCATAGAATGAGATGCCATAAATAAAAAAAAACAATTTTTTTTTAAAAAAGGGGTTTAGAAGTACTCCCTCTAAAAACCGCTTCTCAATAAACATCATGATCCCATTGGGTCTGGTGTCTGCTACTGATGGTTCATGTTTCTTCTTCACTGTATGTTCCTAAGACTCTAGATGCTTTGGTTGACATGCATGAACCACATGAAGCTGATGACACATCTGAATGTGAATTTATAGATGCATTTGCCAAAAAACAAATTGTTATTTCTGTATGCAAAATCATGACATACCAAATAAAATATTTGCATAAATAAGGTTTTGTGGTAAATAACGCAAATGGCCTCAAGGGGGAGACAGCTTTGTCCCAGATGAACAACAAACACATTCGAAGTGAGAAAAAAACGAACATAGAGAAAAAACAAACTTTCTTTGGTCTTAGATATATAGATTCTATTGGTTAATAATATCCTTTGGAGTTTCATGTCTTGGGCAGCAATAGCACCTACTGAGTAGCAGTATAAAAATATTAGGGTAGCATAAAATATATAAAGGCTTTTTATAAAAGTATAAATTATTGCTCAAGGAGGTAATCTGAGAGCACAGGAGGAAGGTAGAAGGCATACATACTCTAGTATAACTTCCCTAAAGAGAAGCATTGCCATATTTTCACTGTAGAAATTCACTGAATACTTGCTCTTCTGAGCAAAATGGACTTCGAGGATGCTACGTATGAATGATTTCAGGGAAATGGTGAACAAAAATAATTCAATGTAACTTCCTCTCCCATGTCACACAGGCAAAGATTGACCTTTCCAGTTAGAAAAAGACTTCTTCGTTTTATACTTATGGAAATTTTTCTCAAGTCACATCAAGAGACACCAATTGGCAGGAAGAAGGAGGAGAAGGGTAAGGGTGACAACTTGACATAAGACAGTCAGAGCAAATACAGCTGATGGCTTCATTACTGGTAGCTCTAGAAAAGGATCTGTCAGTAATTTCTATTTTCCTTTCAGAGTATTTTGGCTCTGTTTACTTCATAAAAGGTGATCTGACTGTACTGGGTGATGGAGTTTATGTTCTTTACTAAAGAGCTACGAGCAAATGAAAGGGATGCTTCTTCAGTACAACAGCAAGCAGAATACTCCCCATCACAAGGATTTTTATCATAAGTCACATTAGATTTATTAACCTACTCATCTAGAAAGCATCTCGATGGCTAATTATACTACTTTGCACCTCCCTCTCTTTTAACTGCTAACAGTAATGTAATAACAGTTCCATCCTTCTGTTCTACAAGGTCCTTTGTAAAAAACCTCCACACACAGCAGCAACCTTTTCTCTCCAAAATTTAGAATAAATTAGTAAATCCACATACAGCACAGCTGAAATAATTTTAACGTATGTCTCCAAAAAACTGTATAGACCCCAAATCTAGTTATGTGAAACACATCATTAGATGATGTGGGTACAAAAGGGTGATGGCACTTAAAGAGCTCTGGGAGGAAGGTGCCAAATGGCTCTTCACCATCCCTTCCCAAGCAAAGAGATTCAGGTAGACCAAGAATCCTACTCTCACTACTGTCATCTAATATGTGCAGGGAAATTCAGTTGAATTTCAAGTACTCTCTACTTCCTTCCTTCTGTTTTTTTTTCTTTTTTTAAATTTGGAGAGCGAAAGGCATAATTACCCCAAGAGGACCTTCAGCCCTTAATATCAGTAACACAAGTGTCTAAGGTTCTGCCAAAATATTCAGTCTGCCCTTCCTTCTCAAGGAATCATTTTAATTATTTTCCTCCTGTCACAGACCCAAACTTCTGACCACAGTCTGATTTGCTGCTCAGATGTTTATAGGGCTACATAATCTTATTGAACCTTCAAGAAAGAATTTATTGGTTTTGTGGAAACTAAAGCAGTTCAAGTAAGACAGACCAATGACTAAAGCATCGTACCACATTTTTTGGTCTCCTTTCAGTAATTTTTACTTACAGTCCTATTATATCCTCCCCAGAATGTGGGCATTCTTTACCTGTCAGTGAAAGATCTTTGTTTTTTAATGCCTAGCAAATGGAATTTTGCCTTTATTGGCTTCTTTGTATCTTATATAGACTCTAGACAGCCCACTGGAAAATGTATGCTTTTATGATTATTCTATTGATTTTACTTGTATCTATCCTTTAAAACTGTATGAGACAAGCAGTTTTTGTATGTTCCTTTAACCCAAAGGGTTTTTTTATTTTTTCTTATTAACACTTCAGAGAAATTTTATGGCAACTGTAATCTTGTTTATCATTTGGTTGGCAAGTCTGAAATCTAAAGTCACTTGACTTCAAAGAATCCTGCTTGAGATACCCATTTGCAATCAATTTGCAATATACACTTGGATGACCCAGATTTAAACTTGACTCTTAAGAGCCTTACTGTGCAAAGTACTTAAGCTTCTCTGAATATTCAGTTGAAGACTATTATTTTTCCTTAATAGTCAGTCAGTTCTTCTACCCTGTTTACCTTTTTATTTTGCTCTGATTCTAGAGGCCTTTTACAATATCTCCAGGGGGATCAGGAATTTTTCTTGTTGTTGGAGTGGGCCACCAGCACATTCATTTGGAAGTCTAGCCTAGTCCTAAAATTTCAACTCTGAAGGCCTTGAAGCATTAAATCTGTTCTCAGTTCTGCACGGAAGTTAACCAGGGTTCAGGTCAATGAAGTCTGTATTCAGCAATGTACTTCAATTTTTCTCACAGTTTAATTTTTTTTTAATTGATCAGATTTTGCAATTTCTTACAAAACAGAAGTTTACAATGTACTTGGCACTTACACTAGTCAAGCTTAGTTCACTTTCCAAGCTCTCTGCATCATTTTGAACCCTGACATGGTTTCATTTAGCAATCACAAAAGTTGTTGCTATTTTTGGTGTTACATAGAACCATGCAAGAGTTAATATTATTTCTGTATCTTGATTTGACAGCTCTGGAATTTAGTTTTCATGATGTTCCATTTTCAGTCACTGAACCCACTGAGATTTACAATGCCCAACGTCTAATAGTACAAAGTAAAAATAATTGCTAAGTGCAATCCTACACAAACATCTACCACTGCTGTCACAGTACAATTCATACTGTTGGAATTCTTTTAAAAGCTTAAGACGAAAATGTGCAACTGGTTGGTTCTTACATGCTGGTGCAACGATTTAGATAGCATGAAAACTTTTAAGACTGTTGCTAAAGCCTACATACGCAGCATTTGAACAAAAATTGTCATTTGAGAAGGTTCTTATACGCTTCTTTAAAAACCCTATGATTCATTTATATTTGATTGTTACAGGTAACCTTGCTCTTTTATTGGTTCTTCCAACAAATGGCAAAAGCATCATCCACCCCTGTCAATCTGAGGAAAATGCATTATTACTGTATGTACATATACACGTATGTGTGTACATTTAGGTATGTAGATATATACATACACAGTACTACACATTTCTAGCAGTTTTGTGTGCTTCAACAAGGCAAGAAAGCCACCAAAAGTATTAGCTTTTTTTCAATCCTTTTCTGTCTGTGGTCAGACTACTTTCTCTTTGAAAGGGTTTTTTTTTTGTTCTTTAAATTAAAACAACTCAAAGGATTCTTGATGAGCTATTTTAAGTATAATATGCTTCCTACAACAGCATTAAAAAAGGACACAGTAATTACGTCTTGGTCCAACACAATGCCTAAAAATATGTCCTGTCCAAAACTTCATTATTACTCTTAGCAACCAGGCACTGGTTATTGTTTTCCTGCCTAAACATAAAGCAGCAACACTAGTTTATGTATAATGCCTCATAAAGTCATATGAAAACCCAGTCCTCCAGGCTTTCATCACATGCCCAGATCAAGTAGGCAGTCAAGAAAGTCTGGGCAGTCTAAGACATCTTATAGAGGACCAGGAAAAAAAAAAAATCAAAACCAAACAAACCAAAGATACTACCACCACCACCATAACCAAAAAACCAAAAACCATAAGCCCCCAATAAACCAAAATCCCAAACTATGACCATCCCTACAAATGGCGAATACCATCTCCAAGAACAATATATGCTCACCACAGAACCCTCAGATTACTTTGCACAACTGAGTTAAGATTGCAATATCATGAAAGACGTTTGAAACTACTTTCAAATTCCATTCCAAATTCCTGGGCTACAGCATGCTCTCTCCTCAGCCAGTATTAGTGACCGGGGCCTCATTCTTTGTTTTCAGTGAGCAGTCTGTAAGCCACCTCACATCTACATGGAAAATGCATGAAATAAACATGTCTGATTTCAACTGAATAAAACCAGACTGACTAAGAAAGCTCCCTGGCAGACAACCAAGGAGTAGCTTTGGGGGGAAAAAAAGTATTAAGGGGAGAATTTTTAGCAGGTGTCTCCACTTACCAGCTACTCAAATTCTGTCAGATCATCACAGCACACAGAAACAAAGAAACTAGAAGACACAATTCCCTCTGCTTTTTAAGCTCACATAGTTTTCTCATGAATATGATCATTCTGTTTTGGTTTTTTTTAATGCCTTTAAAAAGACATTAAAGGGTATCTATTTATTTGAGAAGGCTTAAGAAAACTGTGATTATGTCTTGAGGAGAAGTGTTGCCATGGTTTTGGCAAGATGTACAAATTATGTATTTTACAGACAAAAATTCTAATCTAATAAGCAGACTCTCCATTGATTTTAAAGATTCAGAGATTAGGCAGTGTATTCCTAATTTACTATTGGTAAGGATTTATGGAGTGAAAGAAAAGGTTTAAAAGTAGCCAAACTCACAGTGAAACACATGATTTACATGATAGAAGAGAGGAAAATAAGAATAAAGGGATGATGATTTTCTGCTGGAGACTTTTCAGTCTAAACAGATTTTCTTTTGACTCAACTTTCCCAATTACTTCATTGTTTCTGAATTCTCCAGGTGACAAAAAAAAAAAAGTTATAATACTGATCACATGCACAGTTCTATTAATGCCATGAAAGTTCATCGAGGAGTTCAATAAAGCACAGGAGGATAAGCTCAGTAGAGCAATATTTGTACTATGTAAAATATTTTGCCCCAAAACCCAGCCTCCCCAGACAAGAGTTCAATCCCATCAGAAGAACACTTTTTAGCAGCTTTTCAGGTGCAAGTGCAGAAAAGCATAGTCAGATTGCCACTCCTCCTTCCTTTATGGAGTTTTTCTTCTTTATGACCTTAAATATGCAAGCTATTGAGAAAATGCCAATGAGAGCACAGCGGCCCAGAAATTGTGGACAGGGGGGAGGGGAAAGAGGTACTTGACAAAATAAATATCATTGAGGCAAACTCATTACTGCATCTAGATCCAAATGGTACCACCAAACTGCAGCTGGAACTAATAGAAAAATATCTTTTAATTATAATGCCATCACTGTATTGTCAATCCTCAACAATAAAATACTGTTAATAAAAGACTGAAGGCAGAAAAACAAAAGCAGAATCTGAAACAATACAGCTGCATACAGAGTACAGTTTTTGTGTGCATTTAATCTAATATTCACTCATCAGGCTGCATGATAGGTGTTTGGTGAAGAGCAATGCAACTTCCAAGGACTTGTTTGCATTGGTAAAAACATAGAACCTATGAGATTCTCTTTAACATCATTGCCAATTACATAAATAAAAGTTACTTTTTGTACAGAAAATATGTTAAAGTACTACCTACATAATAGTCTGTTAGCCTCTGCCTGCCCATGTGGTTTTTATAAACTGTGCATATGAAAGGAGGAAGAAAGCAATCATTTCACAGTACAGCAAGGAAGACACTAGAGATACTAGTTGACTGGATACAAGATAACACACCCCATATAGTGGAAAGAGAAGTTTTAGAATGCTCTACAGGAAAAACAAGGCAAAACTTTCATTAATAATACAATTATTTCATTAATAATACAATTATTTCTTTAATAATACAATTATCACATAATGGTAAATAGAGACACAGCTTATACAGGAACAAAGCAGTTGCTCTGTGTTAAAACAAGTTTAACCTGCTTTGGTGATAGTCCTTCAGAATTTGTATCCTTTACCCTTAGTGATTTTTACTGAAAGCAGAACTTGGAACAGAAGAACCCAGTTTCACAAATATAAAAGCATACGCAAGTTTTGGAGGCCAAAACAAGACACATGCAAAAGCTAGGATTCCCATCTCCTAACCAAGCTTACGTACTCCAACTATTTATAGTATTAACCATGGTTGAACGCTACACACACTAAAACAGAAACTCACTCTCCTCCAGAAAGTACCTGTTAAGTATAACCTAAATTTACCTTTCTTCTTACCTATGGTGTTTCTATTACAAGCCTTGAGATGTCTCTCCAACACTGGCCTATTTTCTCCCCTCGCCTCCTAGGAAAAACACAAGCTGCCACCACCAACAAATATAAGGAAAAATCCAACCTTACTGCTTTTCAGCTACAAACGTTTTGATACTGCAACTCTTCACGTCTGTTAATCCAACTAGAGGTATAAAAGAGGAGACAGAGGGGCCCCCATGGGATGGGAGGGGTGGATCTTGATGATCTTTAAGGTCTCTGCCAACCCAAACCATTCTTTGATCCTATGAAAAGCCTTTCCCAGGTCTAGGCTGGACCAAGTAACGCTAGCCTGCATCCTAAAACAGCAGTAATCACCATTAAACTCTGGCACTTGAGCTTAGACAAATGGTAAATGAAAAATTCTTTAACCCTTCACATCTTTTTAAATTGTGGTGTTTTTTCTACACCATTTCTGGTTCCTAACTGTATGAAAAAAAGTTTAAACAGCTTTAGGCAGACAAACTTTAAAAATGACTCTCACATTTCCATTGGAAGTAACACAACACAATATTTCAAGTTTACTGAGTTTTGTGTGGAATATAGCTCACTTACTAATTGCCAGGTATTCTTCTTATTTGGTTTACTAACAAAACCAACAATATTGCAGTGAGTGTTCAGTTATTTAAAAAATAAATATGGAATCTGAAGCAAGAGATGTTCAGGCTAAGGGAACAGCTGAGGTAATGCAACAGGTTGAGGTTAGGTAAAAGCTGGACTCAGACTGTAGTGATAACTAATTTATCGGAAAAATATTTCACTAACATTCAGGATTTTTTTAATGTGAATTTGGTATCATACATTCTAAAAGCAAATTTGATTAACTGTTTCTTACTTAAAAGCAAATCACACCATTAATATTTTATCACTAGATTACATTACTTTATAAACTACATTATCATCATATATTCACAAGGGCTTTCCTTATTTATTTTAAAGTAAACAACAAAAGAAAATACTTACATTTACTAAGAGTGCAAAAGAAGTAAGAGTATAATTAAAAGCACCAACAATGAATGAAGTAACATACAAATGAAGTAACATACAGCAAAAAAAAATTACCATGATATCTTGATACAAAAGCATTCACTGAAAAACTTTACTAGCTACCGTCAATCAAAAAGGAATTAATATAGGAAGGTCACAGAAGTGATTGCAAAATATGCCCTTCAACAGAAACCTTATTCTGCAGAGAACCAAGTTAGAACACTTATTATTTGGAAATCTCAGAACAAGGTATGGCAGCACACTTTCCAGGAGAATTTTAAAAACTAGCTTAACCTGGTAAACTAGATCATAGCTTTCAGACTGTCAACTGCATAGGCATGCAAAGGAGAGTCAGCGTAGAATCATATCACAAAATTACAGAATAGTTTGGTCAGAAGAGATCTTAAAGTTCCAACCCCTTGCCATAGGCAGGGACACATTCCATTGCTCCATGCCTCATCCAGCCTGGCCTTGAACACCTCCAGAGATGGGGCATCCACTAGTTCTCTGGACAACCTGGGCCAGTGGTTCACCACCCTCTCAGTAAAAAATTTCTTCCTAATATCTAATCTAATTCTACCCTCTTTCAGCTTAAAAAGTTAACCCTCATCTTATCACTGCACTCCTTGATAAAGAGCCCCACCCCCTATCTTTCTTGTAGAGCTCCTTTAAGTACTTGAAGGCTCCTATAAAGTCTCCCTGGAGCCTTCTCTTCTGTAGGCTGAACAACCCCTCCCTTCAGCTGTTATAAATACATGTGAACTGACCCCAGCACTTCTCATCACGTAAAGTTCAACTCAGTTTCTTCAGTATTATGTTGCAAGTTTCTGTCACTTACAGCAAAGAATAACTGCATTACCTGGTTAAATATTAACTAACTTATTTTCTATGCTATTTTAGGAAGTCTATTACCAATCACTGTTAAAATCAACATACAACCACCTCCTTCACTTGATACCCAGTTGTGGAGACACTTGTGTGTCCAGAGACCTTTGTAACCATCAGCTTCAACAGTAGCTGGGATACCCAGTGAGATACAGACTAAGCTCATCATCTGTTGATTATACTCATTTCTATAAACCCCGAGCTCTCTTTCATACTATTTGCATACTATTAATGACTACTGAAACTTATGCAGCACACTATATGATTACACTTTTTCAGTAATCTACTTAATTAAGTAAGGTCTTGCTTTACCACACCATTAGACTTGTAAGATTCTGGAGAGGATATCTGTACTGTGTCTGTAATTGCAGAGCTGTGTCCTTCACAACTTTTATTGCAGTCTCACTAGAGTCTTGCAAGGTATGTGAATAGTGCTGAGCCAAGTTGAAGTGCAATACAAACTATCAATATATTCAGGAATTTATTGGAGGTATTTGGTAGAATAGGAAATCTAGTTTGTGTCTTGAGTTTTAGACACCATCCTACCTATGGAACTTTCTTCTTCTTCTCTAATCTTTCTGACTGGTGAAATAATGAAAAACCTTTTAAATGCTCTCTATTCTTTTTAATAAAAGACTACCTCTGTGCTTACAGCATTTATAGAATGCCATGAATAAAGAGTAATTATTAAGTACAACTATTAATAGAAGGGTTTCTAAAGTAAAGTTAAAGCCCAATACTACTTTCTATTATTTTAAGAAATGTACAAAAATAAACCTAGAAAAAGCTACTATTAAACAAAAATCTTCCTCTGAGTATTCATAGCTTTTCATTTCCTATAGATTTGGATCCTAATCCTATGTAAAAATGTGCTGTATTATGTACTGACTCCCTTAAGAAGAGCAGAATTTTTACACATTATACACTACTGTATCATGGTCAACCAAACTAGAATTAAAAAATTGAATTATTGCCATATTAAATGTTTAGCAGTCTGTGTCTTTCCAATTTTCTTTAATGTAGTAGCATGGAACACATCAGCCATAAACCTATGTTATTTTTTTCAAGTCACAGAGCAGCAGGCTAGTGAGTCAGTTTATTCCACTTCAGCAGCATGATCAGCACTGGTTCTGTGGCGTTGTAAACACACGTGAAGTATGAAGTTTTAGGTCAGGATTGTGTGACGTAAAGGTGAACATCAAGATAAATGTAGCTCTCTATGAAAGAACTATGCAATAAGGGAAAATCAACTTTTCCTTTTCTGTAGGACTTCTATGTTTTATCAAACCTATGGGTGACTCCTGAAGGAAGTCTCATCTTTATGTCATTGCCTGTGGTTCGTATTCAGTGATCACAGAAACACTGGGAGAGAATACCTCAGTATGCCTGACCTGAGGAATTAGCATTAGTGCCTTATTATTATTCATTTGGGAAAGTCAAAAATTAGAAAAACAGGCTCACAGCTATAAAAATGTCACTCATATTGTTGCTTTGCAGCTGCACTCATTTACTTGATCTCATTGCTTTTTGGCAATAGGCTTCTTATGCTACAGCTTTTCTTTTTCCTTTAGGGACCTTCTGGGTTGGCCAGTATTTTCCCCCCTGGCATGGCAGTTTACTACCAATCCATTATCCATTACCTTCCTGGCACGTGCAGACTTCAGAAAAACCTTGTCTGGGTTTGGCACTCTACCCAGTGCCTGCTAAACCTTATAAATTTTATTCCTTCTCTTGTGGTGGAAAGAGAAAAAATAAAAGCACGCAGTTATGCCAGCATTACACTGTCCTCAGCCAGGATCATTTTTCACTGTAAAGTCCTCCAAAGCAAACCAAGGTAATTTAGTGTCTCTAAAACCACCAGAACAGAAAAGGGGATAAAGAAAAGTGGTTGTTCTCTTAGAGA
This sequence comes from Cuculus canorus, assembly GCF_017976375.1. Lineage (NCBI taxonomy): Eukaryota > Metazoa > Chordata > Aves > Cuculiformes > Cuculidae > Cuculus > Cuculus canorus. The sequence continues at coordinate 45,324,661 of NC_071404.1, forward strand.
TTTTAGGTTCTCTGAACACACCAAAAGAGCTTATATTTTGAAAATAAAGCCTCTCATCCTAAAAATTTTGAAAGTTTGTTTTTAAATCAGTAATGCGTCATCCATTTCTGAACACCAAAAAACCAGAGGTTTCTTTGAAGACACAAAGTTTGTTGCAACTTTGCCATAACTACAGAAAATTAAAAGAAACCAAGATTAAAAGATAAAATCAAGAAAATCTGGATTATTTCATCTATCTATACCTCAATCTGCATGAATCCCCTGATGATCAGCAGAGCTCCAGCTGCTCAAAACTGGTGTAGTATGCTCACACTCTGCAATCTGAAGTACGATTCCTCTCCTCCCAAAACAAGCATCTAAAATAGGCAAAATATGCTACACCTTGACATGTGTCCCCCTTTCCTACAACCGTAGATGAATGCGATTCAAATGCCGTCTCTACACAGCTGAGGTTTAGTGGTACAGAAAATGTGACCCAACCTGCTTAACCTTTCCTGATTAAATACTAACTCACTAGACATTTAGCTTTCTGCTGAGCTGGTGTATTTTGAAAACTGAAATGTATCTATAAATTATTGTAAACATATCAGATTGCATCATACAATTGCTTTTGTTTGTTTTCCTTTCAACTTGCAATCACAGAATGTGAATTTCCCTTTGGCCAGCCTAATGGGAGCTCTTCAGTCAATCTGTTTATGTATATTTTAAATTCTAAGACATAGGACAGGTGACAGAGCATGACTAGTTTGGCATGTTTTTAGAACAAAATAATCTTATGGAAAATATAAAAGAACCACTCATTATTAGCAGATTTAAGGAAGAAACTTTCTGCACAAAATACAAACCAATGTATCAATCCTAATTCTGAGATTTAATGGAGAAAACAAAGGGGAAATAAAGATCCAGCAGGTGGATCATTGAAGGAATGAAAAGCAAGTTGGCAGATTCATAACAGGTAAATATACTACAACTTTACCAAGAAAAATCATACCAGTAACTGCCAAATATCCTGGCACAAAAGACAGGAAATTCTAAGTAAGTCTTAAAAAGACACTGCATTAAAAAAAGAAAAAGAAATCTGGAAAGGGATATCTTCAAGCTTAGACTACCTGGAACTATAGGTTCAAATCTTTTCATGGATTTAGCTACTCCAAATATTTATCAGTCAAAAGGAACTGAATGTTGGGAATGTAATCGTGCCTAAATATCACAGAATGAGAGAATTATAAAGAAAAAAAAAGTAACAAAAAATAAATTCTGTTTCCTAAATTTTGCATGAATGTTAATGACCTAATGGCATCTTTATTAACAATAGTAGTTTGCACTTTGCCTCTGTCTAGCGTTTTTATCATCGCACTGGCTCCTGTTCTCATTCCTATAACCATATGCTTTTCAAATGTGTCTTATTTCTATGATGTGAAGTATTCTGGATGAAAGTAAAATATCATCATTCTTACAAAACCTTCCCCTCAGAACAAGACTTTCATACAACATTAAAATAAATACATTTCATTATAATAATACATTGCTGTTATTATTATTAGTTCTAAAATCATTATTATGTAAACATGAGAAAATTGTAAATAATTGAAAATGAAAAAGCAAGAAAGGAATCCTATGCATGTGGGGAAGAAAGAAATCACGAGTAATATTACACATGGTAGTGAAGAGAGTAGCTTTTCGTCACTCTTTGTTCTCATTATCCAAGAAATAGTCACAGTTGCATTCATGACATTCAATTTATTCCCTTTTATCACATGATAATTGCAAGACTATGGTAAACCAAGAAGCTAATACAATAAACCTAACTTTTCATTCCCTTTCAGCTTCACACAAATTGCATATCTACCTCTTTCAGCCTTTATCTCACTCATCAGCAATCACGCTGTTTGGGACAAAACTGTGGAAGACTCATAGAGAATCTGAGCAATTGTGCCTGCGATTATTCAGAAAAACTTACCCTGTGACACATAATAGTATATCAAATGTACCAAGAAATGTAAGTATGCAGCAACAGAGAGAATCACTAAGGAAAGGAGACAAACATACTGAAACTACTATTCTGATACCCATTTTCAAAAGCACCATCTTACACAGATCACCATCACACTCAGGATGTCAGCAGAAGAGCCGTCTATGGAATTGAGAAGGTCTGTAGAAGCAGAAAGTTTTTTTAGAGCACTCTTCTCCTCCTTAATTGTACAGGGATCTAAATTTACCAATTTATTCTTTTGAATATGAAGTAGTCATATTGCAAGCCACATAACTTCACATATTAGATATGTCTACTCCGTCATAGTAAATTCCACAGTCTAGAGTAAGCAGTTTTATTAAGATTGTTTTATGACTTAAAGTTTTGTTGGAGCTTTTGGCAGATACCTAAACATACTATTAGGGTAGAGAAATGTGTATTCAGTTTTCATTTTTCCTGTGCTCAAAAATATATTAAGCCTGCCTGTCATATGCCTGCTGACTGGACTCAAATAGCCAGAAATCAAATTTTCATCTTCACATCATAGAGACAAAAGCAAGTGTCATTTTTTTTGTGTGTTATGCCAGTTTGCTTCAGAAACATGCCAGCCCTTGCAGTGCATGGAAATTAATAGGTATAAAAAGTCAGAGTTGCCTTCCAGAGGTGAGTAATTCTTGTCAACTACTTAATATGTGCCTCACTTATGACTTAAGTGAGGTGCATTGTAGCATGACGACATTGTTGGTGTACATTAAGGATGAACATCTGACTTACTTGTGGTTTGCCAGTTGTGAGTAATGTAAGGTCATCCTAAATGAGTACTAATAAAACCTTTATATCACCTCACACTTGCATGAATTCTCCATCTAACACACAGCATATTGGAGAACTAATCTCTCAATCCTTAAGTGATTTTTAGAGGAAATTGTCCAGATCCTCTGGATAAGCTGAAATCTATTTTCTGAAAGACAGGGCTTTGAGAGATGGTAAAATGATGTTATTACAAATGTTCACACCTCTCCTGTCTTAGGGTTGATGGGTGCATCCCTGACTTGTGCCAGGTGGAAATATTTGTGCCAAAACAAGCCAGGATTAGCTTTTGTGTCAGGGTATGGGACATTGCTGTCAAATGCATATTTATAGCATTCTTTTTGCTTATTGGGATCCCACAAATGTCAAGGAATATCTTAGAGCCTGGATAAACATGGTAAAATCCCATCTCTGTAGGAATTTTTGCTGTGAATATCACAGGAGGCAGTTTTTTTAACTGCTGTGTTTAAGATTGCTTTGCTTCAGAGGATGTCTGTCTAGAGACTGTGAAGGTCTATTAGGAATGTCAGATGGGAAAATCTCACTCTTCTTAGTGTGCTGAGGGATTTTTCTTATTTGCATCAAAGAACTGTGCCGTTCTTGGAGATTTTATTCACTGCCAGTAGCTAATGCTGCTTAGGTCAATGGCAGACACTGGTTGCAGTTCTCTAGAGCATGCTATTTTGTTTGGTTCATTTTTAATGGAAAGCTGAAACACGAGCTTCCAGCAATACAGAGGATAGTGAAAGTAGGGTTTGGTGGCACTGGTTTGTTGGAAATTCTGAATTTTGTGTATTTTCTCTTGCATTTAGGACAGCAGTGTTTGCTAGCAAGTAAATATTTTTGAATAAATTTTCTTCTGCCTTACAGAACTGTGAAATATTAAATAATGGAAGAATTTTTTAAAAAAAGGAACTTTCAGAGCCCAGATATGAGCCCTGCAGCTTTGAGAAAGGTTCTTTTTTTAGCATGAATATTACTGTAAGACAATATAAAACTATGTTATTAATTTCACTCTCTTTTAAATCAGTATAATTCAGGAACATCTAAAAAAGTTTAGTGGAGTTCTTAATTCATACCAATTCATCCAGGAAGAAAAGGTAGCCAATATACTTTAAAATATGTTTTCATATCATTATGATAAGCTTAAGAACACAAGAAATATTAAAAATCCTGTCTGTCAGATGGTCATTTTGACTTTAAGAGGAATATGTTCTAGAATGTAGGAATAGGCATAGAATTTTATATCTTTGAAGATGAAATTCTACTCGTCAATTATGATAAATACATACGACATTACTGGCAGTAGTGACATGTTGTAAGAGATCTTAGTAAACAATGAAATTTAGGCACTCTGATGGGCCATACATGATAGTATATCACTTAATTTCTAAAAACATGCAGCAAGAAAATAACTGAAATTAATTAAAAAAATAATACAGCCTATTTTACTTAATTGTCCTGACTGGTGAGAGAAACCTTACAACAGTTTTCTTTAGCAGGGATATTTCTAAAATGAGAATATGCATTGACAAAGAATTATGTAGTAAAACAATAGAGTATTATCTAGGAGAATGATTAAGATGAATAAGCAAAATGGCAATTCATTTCTAGTTTGTTATGACAAACATCACGGTCTCCCTTCTATTGATCCATAGAACAATTCACCTCATCAACACTGAATTATTCAAATAATGTATTCAAGTTTCAGAAGTTTCAAGGGTCCATGTCATCTGAAACCTTGATTTAGTTCACGAAACTACCAAGGGGGAAAAGTGAAGGTGTTCATGCCAGTGTCATGAAACAGTGTAAGAAAAGAACAGCTGTTCTTAGTCAAAGCAAATGTCCATGGAGTCCTGTATCTTCAACCATTACCTAAGGCACAAGGACAGGTGTCTGAACATGTAGAAGCACTTCGCTGGCATATCCTTCCAACTTCTCAGGAATTTCCCTAAGCCAGAAGAAGGTCTACTTCATTACAGAATAATGTTACGGAATCATTTTCAAACTTAAGTCTAAATTCTCTATCATAATGCTGAAGCACCTATTTCAGTTAACTTTCAGTTATTTTGTAATATTTCTTTTCAGATTATTTACACAATTAAAAGCACCACCAGACTAATTAAAGATCTGATTAGACAGAGGACACCAGCACATCATGATCTGATGGAAGGATCTGGACTTACTAAAATAACAGTATTAAAACATAGATACAGATGGAGGTATTATGTACTGGTATTATGGAACCCAATTGTGGAGCCCGATTGTCCTAGTTTATTATGTTCGGTAAACTTGTGAAAGATCACAGAGAATCAGAGAATCATTAAGATTGGAAAAGACCTCTGGGATTACCAAGTCCAACCCAGCCCAAAACCATCATACCTGCTAAACCATGTCTGGAAGTGCCACTCCTACACACTTTTTGAACACCCCCAAGGACAAAGACTCCACCACTCCTCTGGGCAGTCTGCTCCAATGCTTCACCACTCTTTCTGTAAATATTTTTTTTTCTAATATCCAAACTAAACTTTTCTTGAACAAACATACAATCTGAATATTGATTTAGCATCTGAGCCTTCTCTTTAATTCCACTCCCACTGTTTCATTGAAGTTAATCTTTATTTCCTTAAATTGATCAATAAAGCCTCCACAGTTTTACTTGAGAAGTGGAAAATCATGTAGTATATGTTATTAATCATGGTATAGTTATTTTTACAGGGCAGCACCTAAGAGGCTGCAGAGGTTAGTGCCTCATTACACAAGGCATTGTGACAACACGCGCAACATCCCTCAGCTTAGTCTTCACTACAGTAATGGAATACAACTCTAGTGACAGGAAAAAAAAAGACAGAAAACACTTACAAGAAGACAAGACTCAAAGGAAAGGTCTGCTTAGTCCATGTTCTGCTTCTGACAGGGACCAAAGTGCAGGTCCAGCAAAAGCACAAGAACAAAGCAAGTACATATGACACTTGCCCCTTAGCATTCTTCCAACCTCCAAATCTTAATCCTTCAGCCCCAAATCAGGGGTTCACAGTTTCTGAGTTTCTGCATGTTCTGATTACTGGACAGTGAGACCAAAGAAAGTCAAAATCCAAAAATTTTCAAATTGCCAAGCTAAAATTTAGTCTTATGAGTGTTTATATTGATTCTCAAAAGCATGTTCACATACTATATTCAAGTCTTTGGAAAATATTGATTAAATGTAACAATTCAGGTTTTCCAAACAGAAGCACGTTGCAGAGTCATTGCTGAAATAGGAATGCTGCATCGCATCTTCTTATTCAGACTAAAGTTCAGGTGTTGATTAATGAAATTAGTCAGGCTAAATGACTATTAAATGATGTGCATCTGCAATATGCTAATTTTGAGACTTTGTGAAACAGCCTAATAAAACTAATTTCTTTCTGGCACTTCTCTTGGCCAGGAATATTTTAATAGTTCATTACTAGAAACTGGATTTTTTTATTTTTTTTTGCAAATTAAATGGTGTTGCACATGAGACTAAATGCATTTTTAATGTCTTTTAAAGTTCTGGGCTTATCTATCTCTTTTTTTTTTTTCATTTTGTTTATATAAACTTTTCTTACATACATCCTTTGGAAACTGAATGTATTTAGATAATAACTCAGATCGTTAAGCCCTTTAAATAGTTTTTTAAGTTGCTTTTGAAAATGTTATTATTCAGAATAAACAATAATTTTCATGTTGAGTGGGAAAAGTCACCACTATCTGACTGCAATTTTCAGACATACTTTACAGGTTTTGTAGTTTTTATCTGGACATGCTTAAAGAATTTCAAAGAGTTCTTTTAGCCTATGATATAGACTCACAAACATAGTATCTTTGACTATAAAAGCCTAGCAACATCTATTTCAAGACATTCCAGTAAGATCCCAAAATTTCAAGAGTTGTCTTTCAAAATGGATAGAGTTTGTGAATGCATCAGAGACTCCACAGGCTTGTGCAGCTTATTAGAAGTACCCTAGGTCACAGCAAATTCATTTCCACACGTTCCTCATTATTCTTTACTGTTCATAAAGGTCACAAGATAATACTGTTCATAACTAGAATTTAGAGCAGATGTGGCATACAAATCCAGAAATCAATGGTTGCTGATCACAAGCACTTCTGTAACATCTCTTTTACTCCTCAGTTTTAATAATAATTAGATTGCAAGCTTTGGAATATTGCTCAGCTAAACAATGATTTCAAATGAAAAGCAAGGATGTCAGAAATTAAATTGGACATAATATATAACGCAAAAAAAAACCCCAAAACAAAACCTACATAAAGCTTCTTTCATCTCTTAAATACTCATTCTCTTCTATTGCTTCTGGCAACCAGAGTACATATTCCCTTGGTCCCTTCAGAAACTCCCACTGCTCTGCTCTGTGCCTCAGAAGTAAGGCAAATGCATTGAAAGTGTTTCAGCATTAATTTCAGGTATCCAAAAAGCCATTTCATTCACAAATGCAAAATATATTGACATATAAAGTCTAGAAATTTTATCTGTCAGTTTAAAATATGATTTTTTTCCTTTCTAGGATGCAGTTTAAGCTTACTATTCCTCTGTATATATGCATGTGTAAGTATATATGTACATATTCCTCTGTGTATATGCATGTGTAAGTATATGCCTAAGAGCATGTGTGTCTGTTTGTAGTTCAATGTTTGAGTATATTTTGAACTAGCAAATGCAAAGAGGGTTCTAAATGAGGTAACTCCCCAGAGAAATAAATACAATACCACATAATTCAGCTCCATCTCAGTAGATCCCTCCATAAATCTACAGAAAAGCAGTCCAATGAGGCAGCATCAGCAGGGAGTAAGGGCTCTTATAATGTTGTCACATTTTAAAGTCAAAGATAAAGCAAGCAGTGATAGGCATGAGCTTTTCTAAATGGAGAATAAACTGCAGGTAATCAGTGCCACTTCCATAGGATCATTCTCCAGACTTTTCATATTTTTGAAAGGGTCATTGCTGCTCTGATTTCCAACCTTCCGTGGAAGAATACGTGAATTTGTTAGGAGAATTTGTATAAACTGTGGTTCAAATTTCATTGAAACTGTTGTCTGCCAAGAATAATATTTTAGTGGTGCAAAAGCCTCTGATAAACTATGTATTACAACCATAATCATATGCATCACAGAAGCATATTATCTCAGAGGAAGACCAGGTTTTCCATTTTAATTAGTACTAAATCAGTGTTTTAAATACAATGAGAATTATTTATAGCTTTTCAGCAAAAAATTGCTTCTTTGCTCTTTTAAAAGTTAGGCAAGTTATCTGGATTTGCTTTGTAAGGTTGAAAGTCACAAAAATTATAAAATATTAAGAACTAACTTCCAAATTTTTTTTGGAAGAAGAGACAAGGTTCCTGTACGAGAAATGTAAAGCATTTCTTATGAGCCTCAAGTAACTGTTAGGTATGCAATGTCAGAAGGCAGCTTCAGAGCAACTTCAAAACTAATCTAAATTTCACAAATCCATAGTTCTGTAATCTCTTGCTTTACTGTCCATCACCCTATTTCTGTCCCTTAGAAGATCTAAGACAGCTAGTTCATTTGACATTATTTCCTAAGGCAGAAATCAAGATTTAGTCCAAATTTGTCAAAGTGGAAAAGACAATAATGTTTCCATGCAAATCTCCAGCATAATGATAAATATACTCTAACTTTTCACTAACAACAGTTAGGAAAAATACAGTGTTGTTTGTACTACACATTCTTCTGCTGTCAAGAGCTGTCTGATTACACTCAATGCATATGCATGTGTCTTCCCTAAATAGCTTTGGAAGCCACAGCCTCATTTCAAATGAAATTAAACAAAAGGACACTGATCTCAAAGATTATTATGTTACCATATGTTCTGCAAAATAGATGGTCAAACTGAGGATTGAGATCAGATTAGTTTCTGGCTGAGGGAAAGGCTGCAGGAGTTCACATTTTTTATGATACCTGAGAATCTGCATGCCAGCACTTATAAACACTCAGTTGTAGGGGAAGACTCTGGATTTCTGTACCTTAACCATCAAGGCCACCAACCACAAAGCACCAGTCCATATGAAATGGGGCTTCATTCATGTCGCAGCTCTACACACCACTTGTTAGTTATGTTACTTTTTCATTAGACAGATATGGATTTATAGTCGGGTCGGGGGTGGAGGTGGTGTGTAAGAAATCTTAGCCTCTCTTATTAACACAGTAAAGTGCTGTGCATTCGTCTGGGATTTCTGATATCTGAACTCCAGCCAAAGTGCCTGATGTCTGGAAGCTGTGGCCCATATCTGCACAATTCAGTCTCAGGGTCCACCTGCACGAAGTCTCCTGCTATGGGTTTATGGTAGAAATTATGTGCAATTAGCTTGTACAGCAGCATACTGTCTTTATCTACCAGTTAAGATCGGCTGCGGGAGGGGGGGGGGGGCGGGGAGAATTAGTTTAAGCAAAAATTTCATGAAATTTTAATGAAAATAATTGTTCATTTCCAATGTTCCACATAGAGATTAAGCAGATTAGCGAGAACATCATTATCCTTCAGTTTAGCGACTATTTGGAATGAACACAAAAAAGGGTTATTTGAAGGTATGTTGATTGGGAGAAGGTATTGTGCATTTTGCAAACAGAGGGTAGTGGAGAATTCACATACAATTATGTGTTCTACATAGGGCTGTAACTTAGGTAGAACGAATTTATCTATAGTGAATAGGGAGATTATATACCAAGATGATAGCTGAGGAAGAGCAAATTTTCTACTAATCTTATAAAGCGTATCAATTTTGTGTCATTTATACAGCTGATTCTAAGGCACTAGAACAATTGTTTCACATACAGTATTACAACCACTTTGACCCTTATGGTTAGCTGCAGGTGCTCCTGCAACTCCAGATAAAATCAGGTCTTTCTATTTTGGAAACCAAAGGCAGAACTTTCAAGACTCTGTTTGAAAAATTCTCTTTTTGTCTCCTTGAACAATTAATGGTCAGATGAAGTTTCCCTAATAGTGAACTATGCTAACAATCACTAACTTTGAGCTCTCAGCTGGTCAAATTAGGTGGTGCAAGGGATGGCACTAAGGTAGCTGGAATTTCATTGAGTTAGCATGGGTGTCTCTGCCCACTATGTCCCTGTCCTTCACCCAGCACAACCAAAGTGAGCTCAGACCTGCCTGTACCTGCAGTGCAAGCATGCCCTCCTTCAAGTATTTGCAGTGTGATTTTGGGCAAGTCATAATCAGTAGAAAATGGGTGGAGCTGGAGAAAGGTTAGAACTTGTCAGGAATTTTTGGTGATGCATTAAAAATCCTCATTCTTCAAAACACAGCCTTTTTGTGGAAGCATGCCAATTTTCAAAAGGAAAAATCTTAAAAGGATAGTTCAGATTGAGAGCCAAGTGCATGGCTGAAAGCAAAGGCTTAAACCCCTAGAAAATCACAGAACCAATTAATGATAGTTTTCACCTGAGATTCTGGTAGCCAGCATCATATGGTTTCAAATCGGTTTCAAATCTTTGGTTTCAAATCGGATACAGCAAAGATGTAAGGTTAAGACTCCCATGTTCCAAATGACAGTCTTATGTCCAGCTGAGATAAGGAAAGAAGTAAATGTAGTAATTGTGGACTTTTGCAACACACTCGCAGGGCACCAAAATATTGTGCATAAAAACTCTGCTTTGGGTAAGCAGGGTTAGGCAAGTCAATTTGCCACCAGCTGAACTCACACATGAACTTTGCTACGCAAAGATGCATAAGGCTTTAGCAGTTTTTAAAGCTGCTGCAGCTCTAACCTTTACTTTCAGAAGTTATTCAAGAACAGAGTTCTCCTTGTCTCGGATCACATATTCAAATCTCTTTGATTTGGTGTGAGATGTTGGGCAGCCAGAATTTTTGTCTATGGACATGCCCACAGAAAATGTATATACAGAAAAACCTATTATCATCAGGATTTTGTTCATCACAGAAATTATATAAAAAAAAAGAAATTAAATAAGTTACTTGTGAAGTGTAAGGAAAGAATTGCTCTAAATTTAATCTTATTTTCCAATTCTTACCTAGAACTTTTAGTACTTTCCTATCTAATTTGCAAAATCCCCTTCTTAATTATGCTACTAATATTTCAGCAAGGCTATCAATAGCTCACTGATACCAATGAACAGATCAATTGAAAACAGATGTCACACCTATAGATTCAAATAACTCATATAAAATATTTGTTCCCTAGCTCAGCTTTGTATGGCACTAGATAAAGCCCAGCATTCTAGCATGACGTATTCAGTTCATCTTTTGCTGAAGCATTGTGGTATTCCTAGGATCCATAACAGTTTGGAAATATGACTGTGCAATATTTAAACAACAGACAAGAAGCAAGAATTAAATGTAACATTAAGAAACAGAATTTCTAAATTTCTTAAGTGACATAAATAGGAAAAGTATTAATTACACCTTTTCTCTTCTGATCACCTTTATGTATTAACATACACTTGCATTTAATATTTTCATACTGAAGTATTTTTAGATTGTCTTTTGTCTATCTCCTTGATTTTATTACTTCTTTAAAACAATCTACAGTGGTCAATTTTATATTAACAAAAAGGTAGAGATAGAGGGTAAGGTTCAAGAGGGCAAAAGTTCTTATAAAAACAGGTCATGTTATCTTATCCAAAATGCTATCACCAGTCATATACATTGTTGAGCTTCAACATTTCTGAGCCCTAGTTGTTGTACAATATCAAAAATTTTAAGGAAATTTAGGAAGGGAAATAATTTATATTCAAATTTAGGATACAAATAAGAAGTCCAAAATGTCTGGGGATGGGCTGAACATTGTCAATAGGTACGAGATTTATCAGAAAAAAGCCCATTTTTGCGTAGATTTAAGTGCAAGGTTACAGACTCTACTATAAAACCACATACAGGATTGAACTCTTTCAGTTATTCAGTAAAGAGGAAAGACCTAATGCACAAAGTTTCTATCCAAAATTATACTGAAGGCTACGCTTAGTGCCACAAAGTTTACCAGCCAAAATGCAAAGGTAGAAAAGCAGATTTTACAGATCTAGTCTAGTCTAAGTGCTTTTGCTGGACTCTCAGGAGAGAAAAATCAGTCTTTGGGGTTTATTTTCACATACAAATTTATGGGCAAGATGAATTTTCCACCTGAACAACCTAGAACAATGCACTAAAGTATGCTTGTGGAAAAAAAGCCTCTTATTATGCCTCTGTACATCTGTGTATTAAAGACTGGGTTCCCCCTCCATTTCAAAATTTGCAATAGTTATGGATAACACTTAAATGCTTCCTTTAATTTATCAGCAAAATAATTTTCTTACAATATAAGTTCTCTCTCCAATAATTCCTTGATTTGGAACCCAAAATATTAACAAGGATAAGCAATGTAAGAGGGTATATATTCACACCAACAGTATGAAATCAAACTGGTAAGAAGTATAAATATGTGAAAAAAGATCACAGATTTGGTCACTTTTCTCTTAGAGGAGGATTCTTTTTGTTGAACATTGAATATTTTTCACATATATTTACATAATATTGTCATATTTTATACTCTTATTTTCAGCTGCAGTTTACTATTGCACCAAAGCCCAGTGCAACTGAGGTTCAGCCTTATAATTCTTTTTGGAAGTACACTCTTGTAATTTTGTAATCATCCACTAACATGCAATCTTAAAATTTTAACTGTAATTTTTCTGTCAGAGACACTGAATATACATATCCTTATTTTCTTTTCCTAGACAGGTAATCTGGCAGTAACTTACAAATGTTAATTTGAAATATTCTGGTATTTTATTATTTAGTGGAATAGCATGCTGCACTTCGTTTTCAGATCATTGAAAGTAAATTGGAAAAAAAAAATTAGTAAGGCCTTTCCCTAAAGTCCTGAAGCTGGAGCCAAAGTAACTTCAGCCAATTTAATTAGCTACTGTGTACATTGGTTTTACTACTTCAACTTCAGCTGAACCCTTTGCAAGCCCTTTGCCAGGTGGCTAACAGCAACAACAACAACAAAAAAAAAGGCTGTTGCTATATATCAAGGATCCCTCACAACAAATAAGTAAACCTAGGTGAAATCCACCCTAAAATGTGAGAAATCTAAATGCAATTTCCTTATGTGGTTTTCACATGCAAAAATCATGAATATAGTTATGTTTAAGATTTTTTTCAGGATATGAATAAAATACACATATAGAAATACAGAAGCAACTAAATAGTAAAAGATGTGTCAACCCCTCCTGAGAACTCTGGCCTTGGAGATCTATTCCCAGGCACGAGTGAGAATATCCCACAGGTATGTTTCATGATGATAATAACTCTTTTATCCACTAATGTCCGCTTGTAAGCTGGACCAGCATACAACAGGACTTGCAGTGCCTCTCTTCAGATCCACCTCTATTCCTCTAAGAGCTTCTTGCTAAATCCTAGCTAGAGGTATCACTCTTGCTACTGAATTAACTTTATTCCCTACAAGTAAGAAGTTAGGGATCACAAAATCACACACAGCTCTTTTTAATGTCTTCTAGCTGTACACAGCACTCAGTATTATCTCATGTCATGTTTGATCAGTGTCTTCAAATGTGTCCTCAGCTGGAGAGTAGAAAGGAATCCAAGAATTGAACAGAATTTGAAGTTGACACTCAGTACCTGTGTTTAATCTTCTCCTTTCTCTAGCAAGAGAGGACACCTGCTCACCCTCTAAGATCCCCCTTGAGGAACTGCAAGAAATTCGCAAATAAAACCTATTACTACAATTATGCCACTCCACTAACACAAGGAGTGATTTATTTTCTGGAACTTCTGACAGAACAGCTTACCTGGGCATTTGAAAATGGAGTAACTAATGTTACACTGATTTACTATGGATTGACCAACAATTTCCATTTGCAAACTTGATCTAAAAACATTTAAAATTATTGCCAGATAATCATCATGATGCTTAAGCAATCATTATGTCTAATCAAATAGGGATGTATCAAAGCAGAACAGGATAGAGATAACTGGCCCCAAGGGTAACTGCCAACACAAATGTACCACGAATTTGCATATTACTATATTGCATACAGGTACTGTTCATGCAATCGATGTTTGTTTATTACAACATTTTTGCTTCTTTCCTAAGTTATCTCCTAAACATCCTATACGGATCTGCACGTGTTTGCATGTAAAACATACTGCAATATAAATATATTGTGTGAGAGAGAGAAAGAAAATGTGTATGAGAGATCTATTTTACCAGCTCTATGCTGATATTTTCTCCTAGAAAGAAGTACCCAGAAATAAGCACATTTCTAGCACTTCAAACTTCCTAAATTTATTTCAAGAAATGGAACATTATTAGGAGGCTGTTTTCCAAAAAAGGTGGTAGAAAGTAAGCTGAACCAACAATAGTGATATCTTAATAGTAAGTACACACAGATCATATTAAAGTTCAGAATCAAAAGTCCTAGATACTAAATTAGTACTTCCTTCCCAATATTTCCCTTTTGACCCCTTCTTCCTACTTGCAATCTGTAGCAGCTAAATAGATTTGCCTGGCCACAAAGCAAGACTATTCATGCTGCTAAATATATACGCCTGCTGCAAATGCCAACTGTGGAGTGGTGGAAGAACACGGAGTATACAGGAAACAGAAGTAACTACGTAAGGGTGGTGTAAGACACCTACATACACATAACAGCAGTCCAAAACCAGGCTCTAGCTCCTGCAGCAACCAGGACTGCAACACCTTCCACCATCCCCTCCCACATCTATTCAGTCCATTTTCAAGACGTCTTAGATGGTTGTTCATTCCAGTGGGAATAAAAGGAGAATAAGGGAAAAGCTTATAGGGAATATAATAGGGAAAAGCTATACTTCTGAACCCTGTCATCATGTGTTAGGTACAGGAATCAAACCAAACAATTATGCTTTGACTATATTATTGCCTTTCATTGGCCACACAGACCCCGCAGACCTAGTCCCTCAAACACTTTTTTGTCTCTAAAATAAAAATATAAAAGCGAATTTCTATTTTCTTTCTATAATTGGTCAGCTGAGATGAGACAGGTTAGGAACAACACCCTCATATTACCTCTGCATTATTAGGCATTTAGGACTTCTTTCTTATCCAATATTTAATTTAGAGATTCCAGCCCATATTCTCAGGAGGAATCCCACTGACACAATGTGTGGTTTCCATTTTGAAAAGCAAAGTACAATCAGAACTGAGATAGGGTGGTCAAGGCTTGGTCTTCTTCACCTAGTAATCCTTCTTCCGGATTTCAAATTCTGATCCTCTTGTTGAGTAAAAGATATAGGATTTACAATTAATATAAAGAATTAATAAAGATACTTGAGAGACAGATTAAAAAGCCCCCCTTTCTTCTCAAATGAAGAACTTTCCTTCACATAATAAGAAATGCAACCATAAAAATCCTTATAAAAAGAAATTGCCTTTATTCATCGTTTACTCAAACCCCTTTCAAGTGCTAGTTTTCTTATTAGTTTGGGTTTTGGTTTTTTTTTGAGGAAAATATATTTCATGTAGCTAGTTAGATCTTTTCTTGCAAAGTTGATGCAAAACATGGCATAAGATTTTACTTCCTATATGCTTATTAAAGGATCCCTACTTTTATTCCTACTTTAACATATATTTTAATATTTTTTCCCAATACTTATTAATGTGTGAAATATGAGTGCTGTAAAAAGAGAACTGCAGTTTATTCTTCCAGAGTGGCATAAGCTGCTTTTCTCATTCTTACTGTGAACTCCTTTGAGCATCATTTCCATTTAGTATGCCAACTTCTCACATTTTGCGAGCCAAGGCCTCTTAATTTCATAGCCAGCTTCCATCACCATGCAAGTCCAATTTCTATTTCATACCTTAAGGTTTACAATGATGAAATCTGACTCAGTTACCTTAGGGCTATAGAGACTGCAGTTTTGATCAATGATCACTGCGAGGTATAGCACACATTTTCTTTAATCCTGCTTAGTGTGCTGGAGCCATTAGGATTGTTTTTGCTTTAGTTAATTTGCGGTTTTGGACTGGAAACAATTCTTAATTTAATCATAAAAGTTTGTTCATGTCAACATCTTTTTTGGATCTGTTAAAGTTTCATTAAAGTGTGTTCAGCCAGGCTTTGAGACTTAGGTGACGCTGCCTAAAATTCATAAAGCAGTTATTTAAGACTGTCAATTTTCCATCAAGGTCCTCAAACAATACCTTTAAATATATGAAATGCAAGGCATTTATCTTAAAAAAAAATAGGTGAGAATACTGTAAGAAAATAATAAGATGAAGAAATAAATGTATTGAAACATGGACAAATCATCTCTAATTGTTCCTGCATCCCCTATCTATCCACCTCCTCCATTGCATTCCCAATGCCCTCAAACACAGGAAAATATATGAAAGGAGAAATCTAATATGTGATCAGTCTGTGGTTAATGAAGCAGACGATAACCAGAATATTGTACTGGGAGCTTACTCTGTGCTAGCACCTTTTTTTAACAGAGCTGTTTCACTCTGATCCTGACCAACAGATCATCGTGATATATCGTAAATCCCTTTGAGGGCCCAAGTAAGATTACCAAAGTAATTCCTGTAATTTTTTTTATTTTATTTATTTGACTTAATTTTATTTTATTTGACTTAAAATGGGAGACCAGCTCACACCACTGAGATCTAACTTAGTCAAATTTAACACCCATATTCAGCAGGTTATAAGATTTAGGTACTTATTAATCAAAAACTGATACGGTGCTGATTACTTTTTAGTATTTTTTTATTTATTGAGGTTTTATCTGTGTTTACAAGGATTATTCTGTTTAAAATAGCTTTGTTGCCTTAAAGGAACAATGCCCTTTATTAACTAAGCAACTACTGTATATAATTGTTCCTAGGCAGAGTTTACCTTTATTGAGGGAGCCCATGTAAAACAGCCATAATGCAAGACTGCACAAGGCTGGGAGTTGATTGAGTTGTCAGACACTCAAGCAAGGTGTATATCTTGTGGTCAGTATGTGCATACCAGCTTTAGTTCTGGCCATAGCAGAAGCTGAGGAAATGCTTCAAAGGAAAAAAATAATGGAAAAAAAAGTCAGGTATAAAATGGGAATATTATTTGAATGACCCACGAAACCAGCATGAAAGAGCATCACATTCTTCTAAAAAGAGATACACCCACTTAGGATGCTAAGGGAGCCTGAGACATGACTCCAGGTTCAGGGATCTTCCCTTCAGTGATTTCTACAACCTCACACAAAGGTCAACTCCTGTCTTTTCATTAAGTTGCTTTAATAAGCTTTATCACACACACTGATTTCTTCCACATATTATAATTTATGCATGACCTTATTGAAGAAATGCCATTCCCAAAGGTCCAGTACAAACATGCATGCAATTCACTAGTTTTGAATATGACCGAGAATGTAGATTTTATATAAATAATGTTACCTAAGTGGTTATCAACCTGTAGACTACCATGATATTTGGATGCCTACAACACTACCAGTATTTTTAAGTTTCTTAGCAGATAAAAAAAAGTGAAAGAACTTTAATTTTAAAAAACCCAGTACATGCCTGCTTGCACGTTTTAAAAAGTATTGTGTCGTTTTAGTTGCACACAACTGTGTATTATCCTTTTTTTTTATTACAGTTGTATTTAAAACTACTTAGACTACAATGTTACAGAACCTGCATAAAGAACAAATTTTGAGCTAACCATTCACATTGTTGTCTTAAGACTTACAGAATCTGAAAAATCTTCCCTACATTTATTTTTGTAAGCACGGACATAATTCCTTAATATCAATCCTTAGGCTATACAAGCATATACATGTAGTTAATATTATTTTTATGCCATAATTTCAGGCTGTTTGCCAGTCTGGAAACAGTAGAGATTATTTAAATCCTTGCTTGATTAATGATCCTGGTTAAAGGTTAGTAGAAGCTTCTGTATTCTACAGTTGGAAAAGTTTCACTACTCAAAAAAACCCTCCTCTATCTCACATTCTTCGGTCCTCTACTCAATCTTTTCATTCTATTTCATCACAAGAACAGGAGTGATGGACACAAGACAGCTACAGTACCTTGCTTGACTTACATATGCTATATTATAAAAATACACTTGTACATCAAAAAAAAATCTGTTGGTTATGACATTTTGAAGAAAGGTTTAGGAGGTGATGCAGTTCAAGATAACTTTCACATAGAGGAAAATTCTAAAATGTTATCACTACCAGGAAGAATTTTGTTCATTTTGCATTATGCATAACTTTTTTCTCCTGTTTTTCTTACAACTGCATCATTTAAACATCCTCCCACACAAACTTTTTCTCATACTTAACCTGCAGCCATGGTGACACTATTGCACTCTGATTACAAAGGGGACAAACTAGTCTGAGTGTGATCTCAATGAGGCAGAAGTTTCTACAAGAATGTGAAACAATACCCA
Organism: Cuculus canorus; assembly: GCF_017976375.1. NCBI lineage: Eukaryota > Metazoa > Chordata > Aves > Cuculiformes > Cuculidae > Cuculus > Cuculus canorus. The sequence goes on from NC_071404.1 coordinate 45,342,893, forward strand.
AAATCTCTGATCCAGAAAGTGCTTCCAAGTTAAAGAGAGAGAAGAAAAAATGCATGCTGAAAATAAATAATCTTTTACTCAATTATTTGGTTAAACTGAAATATCATTAAAAATACTCTTCAATATTAGTGGGATTGAGAAGTCAATATTGCAGCAAGGAGTCTTCCAAATTCTATTCAACTGAATGTTTAGGCAACTAGATTCTAATAGCCTTTTTAACCATTACTTACAATGAAAGTAAACTTGTAACAGCAACTTTTTTTTTTTTTTTTTTTTTTGCCTGTGAGCTGATTTATAAGCATATGTACACACAAACAAGTGTATTTATTGACTCTAGTTTGTGTCCTCTCAGGACTGAGATATTAGTTTCTAATACTGATAGAGTAATTTTCTGTTAGCCTAAGTACTCTATGAGACTATCTCACAAACATGGACTTTCCAAGAGCAGGCAAGAACCAAAACATAATGTATTTTTTCCAAGACTATATTTCACATGTGTTCACAGAAGGCTGATTTATAGGATATGGCAGCTCTGTTGGCAAATATGACCATTCCGTAGGTAAGAACGGAATTAGTCACAGAACTCTGTACAGATTAAATTAAAACTGTTAGTTCTGATCTATAGTCTTAAATGGCAAAAGCCTCTCTACTGAGATATATGTATTTTAGCAAAGGCATCCAGGCTGTGGAACTCTAGCAAGAAAAAGATGTGGAACCTCACACTTACACGCAGCTCTTGCCCCATAGACACCGATAGCCCAATGTTTTTCCTTAGTTTGCAAAAAATAAAGCCTAAAAGTTATTTGCCTAAGTTTTGTAGGAAGAAGGGCATAAAAACAGCCAGTAGCCAAATAGGAAGAAATTTGCCTTTTTGCTTCAGGTCTTGATTGATTACTTTCTGATTGACTGCTTTCTGACATGAGTGAGAAAGGAGAGCTTCCCAACAGCATCACAACAGTTTCTACAATACATATTTACATGCCCAAACCAGACCACCACAAATGTAACTTGTACTTCTGCATCTCTAAACAGCTATTTTTTGTGTTTCTTTGAACCACATTGCAGAAAGGTTTTCTTTATTTTCAATTTCTACAGTCTTCCTTACCTGTAAGAACTGACTGATTCTTCATATTTTCTTGACACTCATTCATGTTCTTCTTCCAAAAACACCCCCACTTCATAAATCACAATCTCTTCAAAGCTACTCCTTAGCAACATTTGCCTATATGCATAGGTAGTTTACCCAAGATTATTATAGAGTGTAAATTCTAACACATTTGATTTTCTTTTCTTCATATGTTTTCCCTTATTTCTTTCATGTCCGATATTCAAAATATCGGAAAAATATTCAAAATATTCAAAAATCCCTCAGAATTCCTACCCCTTATTAGGCCTTCACCTGCAGGAGACAGCATTTTGCATCACAATAACTGCCTGGCCTGTTTCATATGCTTTATTCTTTTCTATTGCTTTTTCTATTGTTCTATAAAACAAGATTAACTCGCATATAACACAGAAGGATAACACATGCTGGAACCTATATCAGCGGTGCATGTTGTTCTTTTTTATATTACTCCTACACCAGTATTTATCTTGGTATTAACGGAAAGACTTTACACACCTTTAAGACACCTTTACACATGCATGTGCAAGAATATACACATAAATTTGGTACCATATGCTACCAGTCAATTAATATATTTATGTGTCTACACATACATACATATGTAGATAGAGAAGTCATATGGATATAGACCAAGTAGTCCTGACCTTGCACAGTGTCAGCCTACACGCTGAAAGTAAAAATGACTTATCTCTACCATTCTGCTGCTTTCACTAATACAGTCCTGTGTGCCTTTGAATTTAGTGAGTAACACTAAAATGAATCATAAAGTTACAGCGTCTTATATCTAATGCCCTATGTTTTCCAGTACAAAGGTTCATTGGGAGGAATGAATATAACTATGTGGATCAGGGAAGTAGGGTAAGTAAGATAGAAAAAAAAAAAGTTGGAAGTAAGCAAAGTCTGAGAAAACAGAAGAAAGGATACTGTGTAAGAAGTGGGAGAGGAAGAGACAAAAAAGTTGACAGAAAAGCAAAGGTACTAAGGATATGAGACGAACTTTTGTGAAAAAAGACAGCAAGAGAGAAGAGGAAAAATAAAAGTCTGGGAAGGAAATTAAACAAGTGCCAAAATAAAAGTGGGTTTCCTGTATTTAAAAACATCTCTTTTTAGTTTTTCTTTTTCTAAAAATACTTTTGGACCTCAACGGCGCAATTCATCCCTCAGATATTCAGTCCCTGAACACAACCACAAAAATTCATTAAAACAAATACTCCGTTAGAGTACTGATTGCCTACAGCCACAGGTTAATGAGTATCTTTCTCACTGGTGAGTCCTGCATTTAAATGAGGAATGTGGATCTCCAAAGGTTACAATTCTGGTCTAGCTGAATACTGAGCATGTTACTAGCACACTGTGAGATACCCTAACAGACAAAAAAAATATTTTCCTTTTCTAAGTAAAAAAGAAATACTATTTTGCTAATAAGATAGCAAAGATCACGACAACAAAATTAATCCTCTTCAAGAAAACAATATTATTAGCCAGATGAATGGCTGTGGTTGAAGCTCCATCTTTAACACAGGCATACAATTTTCATTTTCAGCAGCAGTTGCTAGGATCCACTTCTGTTTCCTAGCAACATAATATTAACCTACTTTCCTAGTACATCTCTTAAAATGAACAAAAAGTCTTTTTTTGAAGCAAATCTTTAGTTCTTCTACCAATACAAGTATATGCATGTAATAGAAATGGAATATCTTTCTGGAGGAGTTATTGAAAAGTCATTATTTTTCCTGAAATTAAGTGCAATGAATATAAAAGCGATAATGAAGTATTCCTGAAGAACTGCAGATTTTCAATATCTAGTGTCCTTGCAATTCTAGACTAACTATAATGTCTTGAAAATAAACATATTTTGTTCCTAATGGGAAAATATATGGTTTCAGGGCAAAGTTCACCAGAGAATCTGAGAAAAGGACCTACTGAAAATATGACATCTTATAAAAGAGAGCGTTCTTTTTTTGACTGCACTGTGATCCTTGAAGTGCAATGTGTTGGTTATTAAAGAATATAACATGGGCATATTTTGGCGTCTGATGAAGAAGCAACTGAATAAAGATACCTTTTTACAATTTCTTAAGAGATGACACACATAAAGGGAATAAATTATACTCCTCATTTCCAGCACAATTCTCATAACCATTGTTTAGATATCATTTTGGTAAAATTAAAATTCCCTGGGTTTTTTTCAGATGCAAAATGCTTCTGTCCTTTAGCTAATTAAGCAAGTATTACAAAATACTAAAAGTACAACATTGTTTGGATGTTCGTGGTTTTTCATTTTCACTTCCCATCAAACATACTAAATGATCCGAAATCATAACCAATATGGGATCCACAAAAACACTAGATCACTTCACACATACATCAATGCATATCTTGTCAAGCAAATACTCAGAGACCAGAGAAAGCATAAGGAAGACTAGAGACATAAACCAGAAGTGTGACATGGGAAAGCAATGCTGACATGTCAAAATTCTAAAGCATAAAAAAAAATAATAAGCCAACGTGTAGGTTAGTCAATATGCACAATCTCAGTCCTGTTCTTATTTATCTGTTCTTATTATGGAGATGACACTGATTTGTTAGTAAAAATACAATGTTCCATTAATGCTGGAAGACACTGATGTATTTACTATTAAAATTATTTTTCAGTTCTTATTATTCAAACACTAAAAAGAGAAATAATACTATGTGATATGTTACATCAAATACAATAGGTAAAATGTACAACTCATCAGCAATAGAGAAACAAATTTTTCACAAACTCAATTGAAAACTTTGTAAAGGTCTAACACTGATCTGATACACTGGTAATTTAATTGCAATTTATGATAAATTATTGGCTCTGATATTTATAGAAAGCTCTTCTGATCTATGTAAAATTTGTTCAAGCTAGAATAATGTTCTTGATGTTATTACATAGATAATAAATTACTTTAAACTTCTAAAGTAGTTTACTGCCGTGACTGTGCATCTGTGTTGAATAAGCTATGAAAAAGCTATAATGCTTGCAAATGATATATTATCACTGATAAATGGAATAACTCACAATTGCGATGCAGACATCTGACAACTGATCTGTTTCGGTAGGCACCGTGTGGTCTTTAATACATTAAGATATCTTTCCTGGATATGAACTCTCATTTGCTGGATATGAACTCTCATCTAATCATGAGATTAGATGTTGCATCATGATATACAACTGCAGATGTGCAATTTCTACTGTAGTATTATCCCAGAACCCAACACTGCTGTTTTAACATAGTTACTTTCATATGAATCATTGATTAAGCAATGGTACTTCAGCAGAGGTTCAAAGCATATGCAATTGCCACAATGGAAAGAACTGTGGCACGTACAATTCGAGTAAGTTCTTTTAAACAAAGCTATAGCAATATTATGGTCGTTTTATGAAGGTTAATGCAATAAATAATTCTGAGAAATTCTACAAGCGCCTATTCCACAAGGAAGTATTAAACACTTGTGTAACTGCATACATAAAAAAAAAAAACTAGTTTGAAGTTTGAGAAGTGTTTAGTGCAGCTCTCAGACTTTATTAGGTTAATCAATTGTATTTTGTAAATCATTACAAACCTACAGGGAGGAATGTGAGAAGCCACTCCCTTTCAATATTGATTTTTATGTTATGAAACAGAAAAAAATCACAAACAGCAAGAAGACAGGCAGGAATATAAAAAAATGGGAAACTTCAGAAGAATAGAGATGCCTAATTACCTTCCAAAGCAAACACCTGAAGAGTAAATGAAATGGTTTTGTAATACATGCCAAGTTTTGTCACAGTACCTAAATCTTTTATTCTTAATGTTATCCACAGGAAAAGACTAACATATATGAGAACTGAATTAAGAATGAAACCATAACGTTGCTTTCACAATTGTGTTATTGAACACCTGAGGAAACACGGAAAGAGGTTGACTGTCAAAAATCCCTCAGAGACATCAAGGCATGAGGAGAGGACCTGCTCAGAAATCTCACTATTCAGAGATTATGCATGAGTTAAAAATCTGTTGAGGAAACTCTGAATAACTGTCAACATATATTATAACATTTAAAATGAAAAAAATTAAAATCAGAAAGTAAAATCAATTACACACTTTTTTTGTACCACGATTATGACATCTTTTTGCTTACAGCATAACATTCACCTTATGTCCAGTGACTTTCATTCCAAATAACTGACTTGAAATCAAATTTGAGCATATGCTGGTTGACTTGGAGCACTAAGAATCCTGTAAGTATCTTCTGATACAAAATTTGATCCACTAGTGATCCACATGTCAAGGTCAATATCTTGGAATAAGTTGTTTAGACAAGGGAATAATTTGTGAAAACAAGTCACCTCATACCATTTTGTGCAACAGAATCTTGGCACACTTAATTATCTCATTGTTATTAATGCTAAGGAAGTCAGATACATAGTATCGTATCTCTGCAGTGTTACAAAACCCTTGTTACTTAATATTAGTAGTTGAATGTTTGAATGGTTCGAATATTAAAAGTTTCCTACTTGAATATATTCATCGTTAGTAGATTTTAATTAATATTACATTATTAATGTATTTATTATACATTTATAATTTATAAATGTATAAATTTAAGTGTATTCCATACACTTAAAACTGGCACAATCGTAAGATTTTGCTAAGATGTTCCTTTTGCTTATATTCATTTAACACCATTATAAGTTCTGTGATCTTAACAGATTTATTTTTAGGTTACTGTCATATGAATTAGAAAACTATCACATCCTATATATTTTCTGGAACTTGGACTTTTGTTTTATTTTGTTTTATTCTTATGTTTAGTCACAGTTTGTTCTCAGGTGAAGTATCTTACTGACGTACATGCTCACTCTTAAATCAGTGGGCCCACTGGCATAAGAATAAAAATGACAGTTTTATATCATACATGACTATCATATGATGTCACGTTCATTTCGTATTTCTAGGAAAAAAACAGGAAGTGCACTAAGCAAAAGATAATGATTCTGGAGCAGCAAAAGTAACCACCCAATAGTGGGCTTTAACAAGATAATTTTTGATACTCTGAGATCATTATTGCTATGGTAACACTTGCAATATTTTATTCCTGCAAAATCTTTTGGTGAAGAAATGAGATTGCACGAATGTAATTTTAGGAAAATACATGTATGCACACCCACACAACAAAAAAAAAAAAAAAAAATGAAGACTGAACAAAGACTCTTTGGGCTTTAATTAAATAGAGCACTTTGAGATATATCCTCATAAACACACTCAATTTCAAACATGGTAGGAAAAAATCCACTGTTGTTTAGTGTTGACTGTGCTTAAACTACACATAAAGAAAAAAGCATATAAAACCAGTTTATAAAGGTAAATTCTATTGATGAAAAATACATAGCTATTTTTCTTATTACTAGGTTCAAGTAATAAGATGTCAAGTCATCACCTAGATGACTCAGTTTAGTAGGACTGCTAAAATTCCCAGATGACAGAGTAGGCACTGTGGGCCTTTTATCCATCATCAGATTTGGAACTATTGCTGTCACACTGCTGTCGAGGTACTACTGCACAGTAGTTGGGGGATGTAACATTAGCAGGAAAAGGCCAACCTATTTGAGCCTCACTGTAGGATGGCCAAGAGCAGCAGAGAAGAAAAGTGTGTGGGAGCAAGCATTTTTACTCCAGCCCACAATGAAATTTGTGCTGACACTACTATTATTCTTGCTGGTTTGATTAAAGATGTAATTAAACCTTCCCTCTGCAGTGTAGACTTGTTTTGACTTTAGAAGCAAAATTAGTGTCTACTTAGCCTAGAAATTACAGAAGGTGACATAGTTTCTGAAAAATTTGAAATACAATGTACGTTACCTTGCCGATTTTTTAATTTGTTTAAGAGACTAATAAAAATCACACCACACGCAAAGGAAGTCCCAGCTCATGGAATACTGTGTTTTCTTGATCAGCTTGTATTTCTGTTAATTGATAATAACCCTGATGGCAACAGTTTCATTATTGTGCAAATAATAAAAAATATGGCTCAGAAAACAAAATTTTAAAAGACAGATTTTTTTTTTTTTTATTTTCTATGTGCATTATTTTGTGTGTCCTGAAAAATTATTTTGGGTAGCAATAATACCTATTTCACCTTAATTCCGAGAACTACCATATGGCACACGTATTTAATTCTTAATGTTAGAAATACTTATGTTCGCACTCAAGTAATAAAGTTATAGATCATTTTTGCATAGCTTTTGCCGAACTCAACCTAAATGCTGTAAATTCACAGCTTAGTCTAGCACTTATTTTAACACAGCAAACAGTGTTGACAGAGGGAAGCTCAAGCATTCTAGGGACTTCTGGTTAATAATAAAAAATGAATATTAATATCAACATGGGACAAAAATGCTAAAACATTTAGATGTAAAAGGCCAGTAAAAGCTGAAAAATTGCTTACATATATTTCCAATTCCTTATCAAACTTTGTAGATGCATTTTAGCAGCTCATCATTTCTCATACCAAAGCCCCAAAGTCATGTTTATTTTGCATACAGATCTTCAAAAATGTTTTATTTTTAATTTTATTAAAGGCAGAGTAACTTGTTATGAAAAGGATTTTTTTCCTTAGTGGGACACATCTATAGTTCCCAAAAGTTGAAATATTCTATTTACCTGGTGATTTATGAAATGCTACTAATGTATTGAAGGTTTCTACATTGAAATCTTTTTACACAGTTATAGCTAAGGTTACAGATTTTCAACAAACAACGGAGGTTTCCTCTAAACTGAAACATCCCTTCAATTTCTTCCAGTTACTGATCTGAAGATAGTACAGCGTACTTTTTTCAAATTTATGTCATCATATGTCCTAAAAACGAATTATTAAACTATAAATCTAACTTATTCACTCAATACATACCTTTTGGCCTTAAAAGATTGTATATATTATGTATTAGTCATAACAGCCTCCTTGGTAAAGTATTAATGAATGTGAGGTATCAGACAATTACCTCTCAATAGAATATATCAATCATATGTTTGCTATTGAGACATGGATTATTTTAGTCTCAGTTTTGGCAACAACCACTGCACACTATTCTTTTGGATTTCATAGTTGTGTTTTGTTCAGTTTCTTACTTCCAGGCAACAACTTTGCATATGGATATTAAATTTATATGGCAAATTTTGGGCCAAATGTTGGTCCTTCCTAAGAGAAGATCCAAAGAAAGCGGTCTGGGTTCCTTGTAGGCTATGATTTAAGGAAGTGTATAAAATATACTATAAACCATATTCAGAGCATTCAATAGTAAAACCACTCATGGGCTTTATGGGAGACCAGGTAAGGCTTCTGGTACGAGCCCTTGTGAGTTCTTTTGCCCTTAAAGACTGTCTCCCATGGAACTTTATCAACCAGCCTTCTGAATAGACCAAAGTCTGCCCTCCAGAAGTCCAAGGTGGCTGTTTTACTGACCCCTTCCTTACTGGAAGATTATACTTCCAGCAGACATCTGGCAAGTTGAAGTCTCCCATGAGGCCAAGGGCTAGCAATCTTAAGACTTCTCCCAGTTGCTTGTAGAATAACTTGTCAGACTCCTCATCCTGGCTGGGTAGTCTATAGCAGACTCCCACCACAATATCTGCCTTATTAGGTTCACCTCTGATTTTCACCCATAGGGATTCAACCCTATTCTCACTGCCAATGAGTTCGAGGCAGTTGAAACTCACTCCATCATACAGGGCTACCCCACCACCTCTCCTTCCCCGCCTATCCTGCCTGAAGACTCTGTAGCCAGCCACAGCAGCACTCCAGTTATGTGAGTCATCCCACCATGTTTCTGTGATGACAATTGTATCACAGTCCTCTGGCCTTACACTAACTTCTAGCTCCTCTTCTTTATTGCCCATGCTGCATGCATCGGTGTAGATGCACTTCAGCTGGGCTGTTGATCCCGCTACGCTTCTAAGGAGCATAGTCTTAATTCCCAAGTGACTACTCACTGAATTATCTAACCCTCCCATGCTGCCATTTGAAGCGAACCACACTCAGATAAGCAGAGACTGAAGACATAAATTTCAGTCTGTAACACTTGTGGGGGAAACGCACATTCTAGGTGTTCCCCTTCCCAGCACCATGCAGACGCTTCACATCAGTGCAGCTCCAGCTTACCAAGTACTTTTTTTACAGAAGAGTCTCTAACTTAAATTATACATCCTTATACTCACAGAAAAGACACAAGGCTTGAAGCAAGTGTACTACACCACTGAGACACTGGTGCCAACACCCCATCAACATGACTTTCTGCAAGGCTCTTCCCTGCAGCACAAGTAGCCAAGAAGCACTGCAACAGCAGAGCCAAGTCTGCTCTGTCTGTAATTCCATTGGTGCTGCAAGCTTGGCCACTGGAAGAGAGACAGCTGGAGGAGAAAATGCCCTGTGTCCAACAGAGTTCTTACAGCTAGCTACACTATTATTGTAACTATTCCAAATGCATTAGGAGTAATTGAAATTTCATATTGATAACATTTGGTGATACATTGTGCTACTGGTTATTAAAACTCTACTCCCAAATTCAATGGATATAAAAAAAAATTCTTATCAAAATTCTCCCAGAATAAGGTTAGGACTTCTCCATGCTGAGTTAGGTCACCTGTAACAGTACCTCTCAACAACTTACAGTCTTAACCACACCTGAAAAAAGCTCCTATAGAGCACAGTATGTTTCCATCTTTCCTGTCCTCCACTGAATGGAAAGTTACAGTTCTTAGTATCTATTTTTCACAGGTACTCATTTTGTCTTCAGGCTGAAAATTCAGAATGCAACCCAGCAGCTAAGATTGAAGCCAATTACAGCATTTTAAGATTCTTCTCATTTCCAGTTTCATTTACAGCACCTGCTATTATTTTGAAATTGCCATTTCCCATCTTGCTCTTTAATCACAATCTTCCATTGCAAATGACTCCCACAATGACTTGTTTTGTTGTGATTCATGATGTAACACACCTTTGTCTTTCTCGCACTGTGTGATCGCAGTTTGCTACCAGCAGACTTGCTTTTGAAATGCACATTCTGTCTTACACTCGCTACTGACATGCTGTTTTCTAAGAAAGGCTTTCAGAGCTGCTGGCAGTGCTGAATTCAGCAGCCATGACAGACAGATTGACAGCAGCAGTATTTATTCCTTTCTCTGAAACTCACCTTAGGAAGGAAATTGTGTTGGAAATGTATTTCTATATCCTTGAAGGACCTTAATCTAATTCATAAGAGAAAAATGCTTTCTGCAATCTATAAATACTACCTGTTACACAAATAACTAATGAGGAATACACTGATCATAAAACCTCAGAAAAGTAGAAACTGATTTTTCTTGGCGGCATTCTGGATATGAAATATAGATTACGTGGGAAGCACCGTCACATACAGCTTGCTCCAAGCTTTCCATCATAAGACTTTGTTTTGCTTTGACTGACAAACCTTAACCAGGTTAGTTAATTTGATCCCACTGGAGAGTGGTCTTTCATTGTTCTGCTTTTTCTATTGATTTTTCACTACATCAATGTCAGCTTAAACAGCATAATCATTTTTGAGAGTGAGCATAAGGAGAACATGTTTCTTCATATCAAAATATAGAGAGAAATATTTTTGTAAAGAGAGTGTAACTTTTCTTCTTAAAAGTTTCAAAGCGTAGGAGCAGGAACTTGATTTAACCAGAAGCTTCCTTTTATGCCTGTCTTGTGACTTTTCCACTTCATGAAAATCCACTCAACTTTCACCAAGTTGCCAAGTCCCTGAAAACTGTCAGTTCATTGTCTAGATATTTGCAATTGTCTCATTACCCAGTCCAGATATCATCCCACTGGACTCCCTGAAACTGGGCATGCAAAGCTCTCATCAACTGCAGAACTGAGCTGAGCATCAGAGCCCAGAGACAAAAATTGAAACCAAGACTTAACAAAGGTCTGATTTTTTATTCTATCAATGTTATCCAAGAAGAAAACTTAGTCATCTGAATGAAGGATGTAGTAGAGTTGGATACGACTGGCATAAGACACGTGACATGTTACTACCCATGTAAATTAACTGTTTCAATCACTAGATACACACTGCAGACACACAAGTCTAGAGAAAAAAAAAGACTAGATTAAAGAAGAGCATTAAGATAATAAATTGAATCATTCTAATACTTTAAGCACACATACTAGTCACTAAAAAAAAAGAAAAAATAATGTTTTCACTGAATCTGCTTTGAAGTTGAGTCAATATCCTTTACTTTCAGTTCTTACATTGTTCCAGCTGAGACTTCTTTCTTCTTAGCTGCCTCTGGTCACCTTTGATTCACTGCTCAGACCAGCTCTCTCTCCTGCTTGCTTTTATACCATTATACTGAATATAGCTAATTTATTTTAAAAGAGGTAAAATGACATGAGCTTTTCCAGTCTGCATAACTTGTTTTTACTTTCTTTATTCCTCTCCCTCACAGAATTATAATCAAATTATCCCATAAGAAATATGAAGGCTTATCTCCCCATCTCCACCTCCAAATCCTCTCCTCCCATCTCAAGCTTCTCCTAATTCTTCCCTCATATCCATTTCCTCTTTTTTTCTTCTTGGTCTTCTACTTCTTTCTGCCTCTTCTTTGTCAAATTATGAATGCAAATAAATCTCTTATCCTTATGAACTCCATTACTTGCCTATTTTTCTTGCAGTTACCAGCCCATCTTTTTTATAATTTTTAAATAATTCAATGCTCAGCTTACAGCTACTGTCAGAAGTTTTTCAATGTACCGTTTTTCCCATTCAACTTCTGTCTCTTAGATTTCACAGAATAAAACTAGTCATATCCAAGTGGCCAATTATCTCTTCTTAGCTAAAACTATCCCTAACATTCATTGTGCTCTTCAAGTTTCTCTGGTTTGGTAAATCATCTCGAAATTTTGTTAGTCGCTGTTTCCCATGAGGCTATTATCTTTAGATTCCTCTTCCATGAAACTCATCCCTCCAACATTCTATGAATGCTCCTTAGGCCTCTGAACTGGTAGCTCTTCCCTCTGCATAGTCTTATCTAGATAATCTCCTACAGAAACAATGTTCAGTATTGACAGGTGTAGTCAAACCTGTTGCTTTCTATGCAAAACTCATCCCTTCCTTCTGCTATCTCCCCACAGATGTGTAGTCACTCCCCGAATAGAGGTAAACCAGAGTTTTTTTCCAATAAACCCTCCTTGCTCCTCCCTCTTTTGACTCTGTTGACATCAGTGCAGCTTTGTTCTTTAGGACCATATCAATGACATTATCGATTTGCACATCTCATTCTGGAGAGAGAAATACTTCTGGTGGCTTATACGTTGACGAACCCTTTGCTGACAGCTAATAGCTATTTGATAAGAAAGTGGGGCACAAACACCAGCACCTGTGCCTTCTTAATTTCTAAAACTTCTTATAGGAGCATATTGCAACCTGCTTACACAGTATCTTCCAAATGGCTACTAAATGGGCTCTGGTTTCTCTACGGAAATCGCACAATCTACATGCTTTCACTTTAAAAAACGTTTGTGGCCCCATCATCCTATATATCATCTTTCATTCACTGCTAATTGGTGACTCCTGTTCTCAAACAGCTCATAATGCGCCTCTCCATTGTGTACATGGTAAATTTTGAAACAAGTCTGCCCTATCTTGCTTCTCATTTTTGGAAGTAGCACATGGTAAATATCTACCATTCTCTTTTAAACGCTTTCTTTAAACACTTCGTGTTCACCACACCAACAGTGAACTTGACAAAAGTAGGCCAAGGAAGGGTAAGTCCGTCTCCTGAGATTGTTGTCTACTAAGCTGAATATTACTTTACCTTACTTAATTAGGCTTCTGGTCCTAAATTATACTTCAATCATAAGCTTTTTGAGGACTGACTTTTTAATCAATGTTTGTTTACATAATAGTATGCCACCTACAGCTAGGTATGAAATAGCATAAAAAATACAGAAAATAAGACATTCTTAGGCGCTCTCTGTTATTTATTATATGATACTTTTTGTTATAGTGTCATAAGTCACACAGAATCTTGCAGATATCAAAAGGAAGGTCTGAAGAGTCAAGTGAATGAAAAACACCCCATAAAATTAGATTTTTATCTGCCACAAAGTTTTTGTGTTCCTTGGCCAGACACTTCAGGACAGCCTATCAGATGTGACCTTCAATTGTATGCTTTCCCTTTTTTATGTCTCTGATCTGAAAACACAATGACTTCATTTACACAGGTCCCAGTGAGGCGAAGGTCTTTTGGAAAGGAAAGTCATCATTCTGTGTCATAAATTTGTATCATAGCCAGAACCAAGGTAAAAATGTGCCAGATTTTTAATTGTTGGCATTTCATCTTATCATTAAGCAAAATCAAGAGTCAAAATAGTAAATACTCTTGCAAACACAAAAATAAAAAATGGAATTTAACAGATCAAAATATTTAAATACCTACAAAGAGTTTCAATTCAGAGGGCTTTTTTCCATTTTGATAAAATTTTGATAAAATTTTAAAAGTAAAACTATTTCATACCTCAAAATGGAATTCTTTTCTTTTGAAAAGATAACTGGGATTACTGAAGTACTCCTTTTTCACATACAAGGATATTACCACTAAAACTGATCATTTCTTGAAACACTGTTTCAAATAGAAAAAAACCTCTAGGGTTTGCAGCCATGACAAATACATGTTTTCTAACTTTTGAGTGCTTGACTTGACAAATTGAATGTTTCCTATATAATGGAAATAGAAGAATGTACACCCACGCTTATAGACTGAATACTATTTCACTTCACCAATAACTTTTCTGAAATCATTGCCTTTGATTCAGGGTCACAGAAGTTATATATAAAATATTCCAGGGGCTGTGCTTTGATCCTAGTGACAGCTAGCACAGGAAACTCTTTTACCCATCTATCCCCAAAACAGAGTGGCTACACTTTCACAGAATCATAGAATGATTTGGGTTGGAAGAGATCTACAAGATTATTCAATTCTGACCCTGCTTCTATGGGCAAGGACACCTTCCACTAGACCAGGTTGCTCAAAGTCCCATCAAATCTGGCCTGAGTACTTGAATACTTATTGAATAGTACCTGGATGTTACATGAAAGACTGTTTTTCAATTTAGACCACTACCATTCCAAGGATTACAGAAAGAGGTAACAATCCAGACAATAATAAAATGGTGCTTCTACATTAGCCTAAACTTAGCATAAGCATACATAAACTCAGCTACTACATTTGTAAAACATATACCTCCTTGTTTATCACTCCATCTGAAGCTGCAGTTAAGCTACTGAGAATCAACTGCATTGATTCTGAGCTAGATGAACAAACATTTGAGAAAAAGAGAGTAGCACGATTGAGTTGGGTTTTCTTTACTGTCATACAGATTTTTCCTACGTGAGTAGGATTTTGCTGTTATCCTACATATAAAAATACAATACTTATTATTGGTTCCACTTTTTTTAAAACCAAGGGAAAATTACTTTTCTATCAATCAAGTTTCCAATAGATATATTCTCTTTGTGCATGCAGTTTTGATAAACTGCTTAATTCCCATAGATATTGAAAAATGTACTGTCACGTTCTAATTATTTATTAGCATGGAAAGCAGTGGTTTGGCAAAGGGAAGCAAATGATAAATTAATGTCTAAAACTTTACAATAGTTGTGCTTGATTGTAAATGGAGGCAGAAAGCTGATGCTTAGAATATGCCTATTAGTTATGCCATATCTAATATGCTCACCTTCTTTAAACCAATAAAAGCATTACTGAGGAGATCACAAGCTCTTCATAATCTCTAATTAATGAAATTAAATTTTATGCATTGCTTCTGGCTTTCCTTTTAGAAGCATTTACAGGATGTGAAGAGAACTGGGAGTCTTTGTGAAACAAAGCAGTCCAGTGCACAGGGCAGAAGGGTCCCTTGAGCTAGCAGATCAGACCAGACTTACGTCTGAAATCTCAGTCCTGCTTAGCACTGTAACCAAATTCCTATGCCCAATTTGAAAGGAAAAAAAACAACCAAAACAACCAACAACAAACTAAACACAACCCCCCCCCGAAAGCCTATTCCAAGAATTCTTTCTGACAAATGAACAATAAGAAAATTATTCAGACACCATTAGCTTCTTAGGTTCTCTGGCCATTGCAAAAGAAAGAAGTAGTTATAGTGTCCCTTTCAGTCTCTGAGGTTTGAATGCTTGCACAAGGAGTGAGATCTGAGTTCAGACTATTTTTTCATCAGATAATTTAAACACTTTTACATATAGACATCCTAGCAGGGAACATGTGGGGAGTATTGACTATGCTCCTCCATAAAACGGATTTCAATACTAGCTACAATACAATCAGGGAGCAAGACTGAACATAACTACATACTGGTTGAGGCAATTTCAGCCGTGAAGGAAGAGATCTATATCTGGTCTCACCTATAAAGAGCATTTATTGTTCTATTTAAAGTATATTTAATATAGAGATGTATTTGTGTGTGAATATATGTTAATATATGGAACGAGTAGCATTTGATTTCTGTGTGGGTTTTGTTGGAAGACATGCTAAATGGCTTAGCCATTTCACAAAAACAGTGATATGCTTTTCATTATTAAAAACTATATACTTCAAGTATTCAGTCACTTCAAAGAAGTCACAGTAGATAGAGTGTTCGGGTTTTCGTTTTTTGAACTGTGTCTTCAGTTTATTCACCTTCACTCAGCCTCACCTCTGTGAGATGTGTAAATTATTAAATAAGTCTAATAATGATATTTCTGCCTGTCGAAGTAGGGAACAGTGAGCAATGAATGAATGTATTGGTTAGACTCCTGGTTCCATTCAATGTTTTTAACTCTGTACACTTTAAACTTAAGCTGACATAAATAACATGATGAAAAAATCTAATACACCCTAACTTCAGTTCCTGAGTAACAGTGAAGTTGTAAAACAAGGAGAAATGAAATTACTTCATCTAATACTGCTTCCAATACACACTTCCAAAGACCACTGTTCACTCTTGCCATGGAACAAGGGATTGTTTCGGCTCACATAGCGTGGTGAGTGTTGCAGCATTATACCTTATTCAGAGTGGTTAGGTTGTTACAGCTGCAGTAATTCAAAATACAGTTAACTCTGAATTATCCCTGACTGCATATCCAAACTGCACATATTAAGACTTCCAGCTTGGCTCTATACATTGCTACTTTGGTTTATAAGTTCATAAGGCATGTTTCCAGACGATTTATTAGCAAGGATGCAGTGCAATGCAAATACACATAGCCAGCCCCGAGTTTCCTCTTTTCATGGGAAAGTCATTTGCATCACCAGCAGAGGCACCAGCAGAGGAGGAAGGAAGGAGGGGAGATGGAAGGTTTTGAGGCACTCTGTACTAAAATAATAGGTCAAACACAGATGAGATTAAGGTTTGGCTATGGAGGATTTTGGCATATAACTACAAAAACGCGAGACATACCCAAAGTAGCTTACATCTAGGTAGCAGGGATAACAGCAATGAACACAGTGGAGACAATGCTCCAGGAGCCCTACCTTTGGTAATCTGCACAGCCAATCTTAATTATCTTCACAGCTATTTCTACCCAAGTGAGTAATATTAAATCCAAGCAAGACAATGCTTATATGTGGTGACAGACTAATCCCCAGTGTATGTTCTGCCCCCTTCTTAAACATATTTATGAAAAGATAAAAGATTAAAAGACTGCTAAGAGTTTGCTGCAGCACAATATCTGGTTCATCAGGCATCCAGCTCAAGCACCCCATGTTCCTGTGTGATCTTCACGTTAGATTTTCTGTCCGTGAAAACCAAATTGTACTGATAGCAGTAATCATTCATACTTGTCCAAATACAGAGGCAGGATATATGTTTAGTGGTGCCTCCGAGTTCCTCACTTTCCATTTAATGAAAGAAGAATAAAAGACCAATGAAGAAAGTGAGTCAGGCAATACAAAGGCTGAAGTTGACCTGACCTAGAAATAAAAAGAAATTTCCTGCAAAAAAGTATCATTTTTCCCGGGGAATTTTAACTTCAGCAAAGTACCACTGCCTGAGAGGAAAATGTCTTATATGTAAAGTGTATCATCAGCCTCTATGAAATACAGTAGTTTTATAAATGCACAGGTATCCTTAAGAAACAGATTAATTTGACAGACCACATACTCATCTGCCTATGTTACATACATTGCAGCTTCTTGAAACTCCCATGAGAGAGATACACAACATTCATAACGATTTTCTCTTAAAATAAAAGATGTTGGAAGAAATTAAATGAAATTATGATGAATTTGCTTTGCATGACAAATATAAGGACTTTACTGAATACAAACAAAATAAATGACAAAACAAAGAGTTTTCCATTGTTTAAATCTGGCTGTCATTATGTCCTGTTTTGTTTTTTTTTTTATGAACAGCTCTTTATTTTTGAAGGACAAAAAAATCCACCCATCTTTATTCCCTACTTATCTTTTATACTATGATTTTGCTCCTGTTTCTTCTGTTGTTTCATTCCATTTTTAAAGTGGTATCTTTGAAATTTGTTGGATTAACTTAGCCTTACACATTGGCCTAAATCCTTTAGTCAGTTGTCTAATACAAAGACTAGACGATGAGAGATTTCATTGCCAATAGATGTTTCAATGATTCAGCTCTCTTCCCAAAGTTTTTAGTACTGGTAGAATTAATGACGATATCTCCTGAGATTCCTCCACAAAGAAGATATTCTTATAAAAAGTACACTAACTATCAGATTAGTGGTTTTTCCACAGTATTGTTTCTTATGTGATTCTCTGACTTGAGAGGAATAATTCTCTCATCCACACTAATGTTGTTATATTGAATGCTGTTATTCAAGTATTACAATCTTGGAGATAGAAAAATGCAAAAGCTGCATAATGCAAGGCATAAAAATAAAACAGAAGGAAGGGAGACACAGTGTAGTTATCACACAACATATGCAGCATTGGTGACTAAAAGGACTGCAGTGATGCACTCCTGAGAGAAAAACAGACCAATTATCAGCCATAGGATATTTAGGATATTAATGACAGAAAGACTAAATGGAAAACAATAAAACAGATTTTGTTTTAAATGAGGGAGATTGTGTTTAAAATAAGCCAAATCACTTCAACAACCCTGAAATTCACTCTTCACTTTTGTCAAAGACTTGGTAAAACTCTGATTTTACTTTTTAATGTAACTAAATTACTGCCATTTATCCTCTGATGGAACTAAAAAAAGATAAAAAATTATGCTATCTAAAATTACATGTAAATTAAATTATCCAGATTTGTTATATAGATAACTACTGCTCAGAGGGCATCTAAATGTCTATTTGATTAGCCTTAAAACCTACATTAAATTGCTAAGATGGGATGCTTGCCTCCACATAAAATTAATGGAGAAAGTTAAGATCCTAAATGAGCTGAAACGTACCTTAGGTACTGTGGTTTTGCCACAAAAATCAGATCACTGACATGGAGATTGAATGTGAAGATGCACACCAATGCCCAGGTCCTAAACTACAACCACAAACGAAATTTTTTTTTTGCATTCATGACACAGAAAGATAAGGTTCTGTATGATACATTTTACCTGGATGCACAAAATCAAATAGTGTGAATACCTCCCCAGATAGAATGGGGTTTTTATGACTCAACAGTTTGTTTTTTTACAGACTTGTAAAGTTCAGTATTGTATGTTGTCTGCTCAAACTAGAAAGGTACAAGTGGGCGTGTGAAAAACACTGGAAGAAAAACATGCAAAAGTACATATTGTTCCTAACACCATATCCTATTGTGATATAATAATCATCATTACACTTCAGGGCCACCTAAAAAGGAAAGAAGCAGAACAATCAATGTTACATGAAAAGCTGTTCTGCCGAGATCTGAATTTTTGCTGAACATTGTCATGACCTTGAATGCAAATCAATCTGCATGATTCTAAAGATTTATTGCTGTAGTTTGCTACAATCTTTTCTTAATAAACTGAGTTAAAAATAACTCAGACAGCTCATTAGCTATAGCACAATACATTTTCCCCTTTACTTGGGGAACAGCAAATATCTTCATTATTGTTAAATTAAATGTGCTGTGCAATACCTACCATAACACAAAAATTAGTGGAGTCCTCTATGCACCATCTGCTTAAAGAATAATCATCGTGTGAAATATTTATCTTCTGCGTCCTCCCTCACACTGTTTTCTGTCTTGTGACATCCTTCACTGCAATAAAGTTTCCTAGCCTTGAGATTTATAACACGTCTCCTCCGAGTATTATTTAGAGCTATTAAACATTTAAATAATCCTTGCCATATTTGGATTTGTCTACAATGTAACTGAAAGGAAACATTTTAGTGAGTTCCAACATTGGAAACTCCATAGTAAGACATTTCCTATGGCCTTAACATCAAATGTTTTATGTAAAGAAATTGTTTTCCTTCAATTTACTGTTTTCCAGTAAATTGCTATAAAAATAGCTCTCTCTTGATGTTTCCATTCTACAGTAGCATATTTTTGTGAGTTTTTTTTAAGACATTATGTAACAGAAAGACTATTTATCCTCCTTTTTTGTTTGTTCAAAGTCAATGATGATGTTTCCATTTACATGTTATCCATAAATATGCATTTCTAGGGGTAGTGTTAGACTTACTAAGCGGCACTGGAATTGTTTCCTTTACCACCATGCTGTCTATTTTCTTTGGAAACTGTGACTCTGCAATGTTCATTATTTACCCTTCTCCCTTACCAATCATTCTATGGGCAGTAGGACAATCTTCAAGCAAAACGTAGATAAGCAGTGACATATTTTACCTGCCAGTTACAAACCCGGTTACAAGCCACGCAGAAATTTATGATGATCTTCAGTTTTAAAAAAACAGGAATAAAAGGTAAAAAATTGATTTTAAATAAATAAATAAATAAATTTAAATCCTTCTCCTCTTTCTCATGTCAATAAATCCATACCTTATCTTGTAACTTACATACAGTACAACAGCCCAACTCCATTTCAGTTCCACGTACCAAGCACCCTTTTGAAAATCAGCTTAACCGTTAGGTACGAGACAGGTATCAACCTCACATACCTGGAGCTGTGTAGAGACATGTATGGTTCTGATAGCTGGAAGGAAGCAGTGTTTTGCTTTGCTTGTATGTGCAGCTTTTGCTTTATCTCAACCCATGAGTCTTCTCACAAGTTTTATGCTTCTGGTTCTCTCTCCAACCCCACCAGACGGAAGTGGCTGTGTGGTGCTTTATTGTCAGCTAGGGTTAAACCACAACACTCCATTAGTCAACTGCACAAAATACCTCTACCATTTCTTTATTTCCTTTCCAAATATTTAATTGATCCTAGAAATGAAGAACTGGCTTCCTTGGATGCTGTTTCTCCCCTTCAGGATCCAATATTTCCCACTGATTTCAAACAAAATATTCAGCTCCTTCACTTCAGGAGAAACAGACAGATCACACATAAGCACAATCACCCATATGTTGATTTTTCCATCAAGTGAATAACAAAATCATATTCTAATATGTTAATAAATAAGACCCCAAGGAGTTATGATGAAGCATGTCAATCAATCAGAGCAATCTGAGGTAGTATTCTCAAAGATGCCACCAGTAAGCAGAAGATGCATATTTTAACTAGGAATTGTACAAAGAATGCTTTTGGGTGCTATTTATATTAATGGGAAATTGTGACATTCCTCATGAAGAAAATTACTTTTTTGTTGTTCTTTCAAATAATTAATTCTAACTTGCATGGAATTCTACCCAAAACATCAATGTCTTCATATCTTTGACAAATGCTATCACATCTGCTTTCAGAGCCTTCTTATCCCTTCTAAAAATTAGCCCCATTCTTTCATTTTTTTTAGTGCCTCTGAGAGTGGATATTCGAGGCACATAAAATAAAATGGCATCCTCATGGATCCTCATTTCCCTGTTCTTATTCCCTTTACAGATTTTACTTTGTACCAGCATTTGGCTGAAGTGGAAGACACCTAGAATATGTTTTTTTACTGTGAGGTTTTTGTTGTTTGTTTTTAATTAGCCATTAACACAAACTTGGCTTTCAGGTATTTCATAGGTATAATACAGAGAGGAAAAAATCTGTATTGTTCTTCTGAATATTAAAGGTTTGCCTATTTCCCACTCACAGGATAAGGGCTCTAGGGGTCAAAAAAAAAAAAATTCTGTTAAAAGTGCTGGTTTTGAAGCAAACACTGTTGACTAGCTGAACTCTCTCTTCAGATAGTCATGACTGTGGTTTTGTTCATATATTTATAATTTGTTTTGGAAAATGGGTTTAATAATTTTGCAGGGAAATCCACTTGTTTCTAAAAATTATCATCTCCTCCCTGCACCTTGCCTCCTTTTATTAACACTCACTTCTAGTTCCCATCTTCACATGTTTTTATAGTTGTAATGTGAAATACAGGTGTGAAAAATAAGTGTATTGATCTATTGAACCTTACCCACAATGGGAAGTCCAGAAGTGTAAGGTTTAGGACACAGCTTGGCTCAGGTGAAGATTTAAAAAAACCCAAACAACTCTGTTCAAATAAACACAAGATATGAGAGAGCGAATTACTTATTATTGTTTGTACTTAATTTGCTTATCTTCGGTAGAACACATATCTGCTCAAAAGATCACACATGTATCATTGCCTAAACTTGCCAAAACAAACACAAGTATCTTTTGCTACTGTCTAAGAAGAAACTTCAACTGTGAGACCACTTTACCATAGACATTTTGCCTGAGGCTCATATTATCCTAATTTCAGATAAACACTACAGCACATAAAGAAATCTGAACAATTTGTTCATATACAAAATGACTTTGTTGACTTAGCTACAAGCTTGTCACCAACATTTAAAAAAAATGCATGACTGTTTCTGAAAGCTGACAAAGACCATTTCTTTTTATACGCAAACTCTCTGTGTTCCTTTCAGTTACCTAAAAGCTGCACTTCTGCAAAATAAAATATTTTCTTTGGCTCATCTTCCTTCAAACTTTATGGAAATAATTTATTTTAGTACAGCAACAGACAGGATGATGCCCTGATATTTTATAAGGCATTTTCATGACTTTAAGATAGTCAAAGCTCTGGGAAAAAAAAAATAATCTAAATATGATTGATGTTACAGCAGATTCCTGTAATAGTGGTAAAGTATGCAGCCAACTGAAAAACACACAGGAACAGTTTTCCAGTGATGAACTGCCACTTAACCAAGAAGATTAATATCTTTTTTAGAGCACTAACTCTGTGCCACCTTTGATTCTCAGTATCACATATGAAAATCCTTTGATCCTAGCAAGAGTTAATTATTACTCTGGGTACAATCCAGCCCCCTATATATAAGCCCATCTCTTTGCAGACATGCCTACATGGTCATGGTACAAATATTAATTACTTAGTTCAGGTTTTGTACAGTTCAACATGGCTTTCAGATGAAAACTGGCTTGCATCTCGGTGTCTCGAAAAATACATGAAGTCACTTTACAATTGTGTGTATTGGAATTTATTGGCGTATCTCGACTCCTTCTTTGCCAAGTTAAAGTGTCACCAAAATGATAGTTCCTACTTCTTCCAGAAGTCTACCATGAGAGAATGCTGAGGATCCCCTTTTACTCAAACTTCATTTCAACAGATGTAATAATGTATTGAAAGGGATTTGAAGCTACCAGCTCCCTGAGTTCAAAACCTACGATCAGCTGAGTAGTTTAGAGATTTCCTATGTGAGAAAATGTCTTAGTCCTATTTTAATGTTGTACTCCATAAAATAGGAATACTACTATGAACCTTCCAAGAAAGGAGTTCTAGAAATAATTTAATTTTCAAAACAAACTGAGAACACAAAATTCTAAGTAAATCTGTAAAGAGTTACAAAATAATACTAAAAGCTATGCTATTAGTTTTCTGTTTTCAACTGAAGACAGGGGGAGATACAATGTGAACTTGAAAACTTTCAAT
Organism: Cuculus canorus; assembly: GCF_017976375.1. NCBI lineage: Eukaryota > Metazoa > Chordata > Aves > Cuculiformes > Cuculidae > Cuculus > Cuculus canorus. The sequence goes on from NC_071404.1 coordinate 45,366,028, forward strand.
TAAGAAAGGAACCTACTTTCTGGAGAAGAAATGGAAACGGGTCCATAAGGGCCAAAATGCTAACACATACAGCAAGTCATAGTATATAAACCCACAGTCACAAATGTTTCAATGCCAAAAGGATGAATCTGGTTTACATCTACATAAACAATGTGATTTTCACTACAAGTCACGATAGGTTTTGCTAGTTCACACTTTATTTCCTCAGTGGATATTAACAGACACACTCACTATTTCACATTTACATTCTCTACTGTCACAGAGAGATATCATACCTCTGGGTACTTCTGACCTTTCTAATATTACGAAGAGACTGGAATATTTGGAACGTCATATAATGAAAGGAAAAAGTAGCGTAATATAGATAGAAATGAGAATAATGCTTATGTCAAGTGTGAATAATGAAGGAATCCAAAATGAACAATCATTTTAAATCATCTAATGTGGAAACTTCCCAATGTACTCTCAGAGCCAAGTAATAGCAGAAAAAAATCTCACAGACCAGGTTATAGCTGAATTACAAGTAGGCAGACAGATACCAGGATTACGTGGATGGGATGTGCAGCCTCCTAACTGAAAACTGCAATAAGTCATCAGAATAACTCATGTAGTTCACAATGTCCTGTCTGTCAATCTCTTCCCAAAGGTATTTTAGACAAAGGCACTTCAGATATAAGAGAAGATGTAGGAGGTTGCCAAGTGAATAAATCTGCCAGCCTCCTGCTACCTCTCACAGGGGATGGCAGCCCCATTACACATCTGTACATATCTTGCCAGGGGATCAACCTCCATATGATCTTGTGATGGAGAACACATGCATTATAATCACCCAACAATTTGCAGTTTATATTAGTGCTATGGAAATCATTTTATTCTTTCATGGAAGGAAAAACATGTTTCATTTTCACACTGAATGTGCTGTCTACACTATATGCTTCATTTGTTAGTTCTCAGAATATTTTCCTGTATGTTAAATAGCATTTCTAGGCTAATTTTACAGACGTATTTTAGAAAGAAACGATAAAAACATGTAGAGACTAGCTATTATCTTTGTCAGTTTGTCTCAGATCGGTATTCTCTTGTGTATCTTCTTCCTTTTCATGTATCACCATAAAGTTATGTACAGAAAGTAGTAGAAATGTTACTATAATTTAGATAATAATTTCAAAGAACATTCCTTCTTATAAGTTTTATGTTATTATCTGATATTACTGTTCTACAGCAGGAAATAATCTAGTTTGCAAAATGTCTATTGTGCACCTTATACCAGCTTGCCCGTCATTCAACAGCTTTTCAGATGCTGGCAATAAGCAAAACCATATACACAAATTCACTAAAAATATCTGTCAACATTAGAAAAACCTGAGATGCACAAGAAGCCGAATTAGGGATCCAACTGAGTAAAATATTCTTACATTTAGCTAAAGTGATCACAAAAGAACAATTACTGCTCTAAACTGTTTTAACAGAATGCAGTATTTATTAGCTTCCTTTTATTTTTCCCCATAGATCTTGCTAGCATACATTCTCCTTCCTGCGCTATTTCTGTCTGCGTGTTATGAATTCCATACACTCATCTCTGTAGCATATGCCATGTAAGAAAGAAACAAATATCTGTGATTCAGGAAAAAATACTATTTCCAGTTACATTCTAGTAGTGCACTTGAAGTACTATTCTTGAGAAAAGTCCCCTTACGCTAGACACATGATGAAAGATAGCGATACCACTCCCCTGCTCCACTCTTGCAGAATAACCGTCTTACTTTTGGAAATATGGAAACAGGGATTGATTAAAAGACAATTCTTAAAGAAACTGAGGCCTTAGGCACACCATTAAGTTGCCACGACTTAACAAGCAGCCACGTACCAACTAAGCACATTAAGAGTTTATGTATACGCTTGGTCACCACGTGTAAAAGAATTACATGTTCAGTAGTATTTAGTGCAGAATGAAATAAAGACAAAAGGGAATCCTGCAGATGAGTACCAGAAGACTAAGGCAAGCTGTGAAAGTGGAAAGCTGAGATCTTGAAAAAACTTGGTAACTCATGGAAAAATAGCAATTGTATAAAGTTGGAATTGCTAAATTAATGTTTGTTTCAATTAATGTGAAGCAGTAACTTCATACTGAAAAGTGCTATAACACTATAACTATTAACTCTCCATCATCTTCTATGCATCTATAAATATGACAGACGCACACACGAACTTTGACACAACTTGCTGATATATGCTTGCTTTTAGAAAGGCCATTCATTTATTTACACAGGAGACTACTATTCAGGTTTTACAAACAAAAGAGATGCTTTTCAAATCAGCCTAATGATTTGTTTACCCCAGAGAGGAAAAATTTTGGCCTTTGTGGTAAATAATACTTTATCAAGTTACCCAATTATTCTTGGCATTAAGCAAAGACATGGGAACTAGTCCAAACTCACAGTTCCAGACCTCTGTACAAATAATTTATTACACATATTCAAGCTGTCCATGGCAGGCTTCAGAGAAAGTAATGACGCACACACAATTACATACATATAAAATTCAAAACTAACACAGATTTTTCTATTCACTAGACCTTGAGACAAGTGGAAATCAACTTATCTGGATATATCTAGTGACACAAATATATGGGTGCAAATATCACCCTGCATTGTTATAGATACAAAGAATATTATTTTTAAAAATGTTTATGACAACAAAAAGTAAAGTTACTTAAGAGACCTTAGGAACAGAGAACAAGGCCTCTAGAACAAGAACTCCATTTTAAAAGTTTTAGTCTTGCAAGCATATTTGAGAAAGAAAATTCTAGTTCTAAGCCTCACTCTGCATGGACAGATGATTTACAATAGCACCATAAAGTACATAGTCAGCCACTACCTTCTGTTAACTCTATATATCAATCTCCCTTACCATGATCCTTCCAGAGGGTAATTCTAGACTGCAATACCAAGATGGGAAGAAGAGATTAATAGTTAGCTTGCAGTACTATTGTAATTTAATCTTCTCACAATAGATTCCCGTTTGCTTTACCATTATTTATCTGCATTTATTTGTAAACAACAGAATGGAAATATGTACATAATCAATCCTATATTACAAAGGGCTGGTACTGAGAAACGAACAAATTTTGTAAATGTCATGTTTGAACGCCAAGCATGGAACTCCAATGTTTGAGTTTTTTTTTTAAATCCTAACACAGGTAAAGGAAATAAGACATTAGTAAGGCATAAATAATCACCCATCAGCCAGGAGACAAGTTCAGACTGTGTCACCTCTATGAAACATCCTTACTGGTACTGAATCTCTGCTGGAATTAAAATCAAAGTGTGAACTTTCCCTGGGGAACTTTCAGATGTGAGGAAACATCTTAGAAAAAAATCTTGAAGCAGAGACAGAAGATGACTAAGCCAGCAGAATCACTATGCCAGATGCACAAAGAATGAACACTTAATTTTCAGTGTAGTTCCCAAACCTATAACTTCGATCTTAAAACCCCTGCTCGGATACTGCTTTTCCTCGAGGCAGTTAAAGATCTGAGTACATAAACAGGAAATGTTGCTTCCCTTTTACTTTGTGTAATTCAATGTGTGTTTTCCTTATACACAGAAGACAGCAAGACATCTATCTCATGACCTTAACCACTAGCCTATAGTCTAGTCTGGAATGAGGAGATCTCCTATGAAAAATTGTTTCTCTATACAGAATAATTACAGATTAAAGAAAAGAAAAGATAAAAGCCCCTCTACAGACTGGTACCGAGAGCACTCAATAGGGAATGGAAAGTCCTGAATGTAATTCTCTACAATGGCTAATACTTATTGTACACTCTATCCCAAGAATTCTTTACTTATAGATGTATAATAAGCTATTTACTTGAACACATGCTTATAGAAATAGTCAGGGATTCATTTTGGTGTGGAACTATGCCAATTTAAAGGAAAATAGGACTCAGTCTTATCTAACTAAAACCACTAAGCATCTACATACCTTCAAATCAGCCCATCTATTTGCATTCCTGTCTCAGGGTGGAGGTGGATATTGTCTACAAGCACAGAAAGATTCTAATGACTTGTTAAACACTGGTGGTTCACTTCCAGATATTAAAATACAGCAAAAACCCTTCTCGGTGAAGGACTGTACCATGTTCAGGTTTTCAAGACTGAGAAGAACTACTCTTCGGTTATGAAAATCAACAATAGTAACTAATTCCTCCCTCATTTCAATGTTAACACTTAGTGAAGAATGGCAGAGGTTTACATTTAGCTCATAGCCAAAGAAGCCTTGTCAATAAGTCTTGACTTGAAAATGCACTGGATAAGAAATTTAATACCAGAAAAAAACATACTCATAGGCCAACCTCAGCTACTGGACCAGCTTCTTATGCAATTATTTTATAATTAAAATGCTGAGACCTGGTGCTTATTTAATGTTAATGAGTCAGAATATATAATACATAAGGAGTCAGAATAACAAATACAATGTTCATAATCTGTCATTCTCAAATGTTTAGGACTTAATGCTTTGTTCAGAAATCCGTCCAATGCTTTAAAGTTTATCCAGCTAAGTATAATGAAACAAATAGAAACCTTTTATATGCTACTAAACATAATTATCAGGAAATGTTAAAATAAAGTACAGTCATTATTTGAAATTTTGTTATTGTTTATTTGCCTACTTCAAATTACTTTCAAGGAAATATTAAGTGCAAGTGAAAGACAGATTGTCTCCCAGAGATGTAGCTCATTTTAAATCCCAGTCATTATTCAGGTGACCAAAATGCACAAAGACACACTGATTTAATGACAAAGTGATAGGCGGTTTTTTCTTCTACTTCTAACTAGCATTTGAAACAATATCCTGAAAAATATATTAAAGTTTGCATTTGAAATTTGCAAAAGAACTTGAGAGTTGTATATGTAGGTTCTGAAGAGATTTAAATTAGAAGCCTCCCTCTTTTTAGAGCCCCTTGAATATTTGAACCTATCTCTAAAATAGTTCTATTACTAGACCCACAGGCAGAGATATTTTTAAGCTGTAAAGTACTTGCGTTCTAGAAAAAGAGATAATTGGCTGTTATTTTCTAAATATGTGTTCAATCATAGTAGGTGTTAGAATATGGTTTCCACCATATTGCCCGACATTATCTTATATTTGTACTGCTAAAATACTTCAATATATTGCTGCAAACAGACCACTTTCAAAGCATTAATAAATAATATTGCGTATCTTGCTGTTTGAGCACAGAAAATAGCATAGCGCATACAGGCTAAAATGACATGAAACAGAAACTGTAAGCATGAGCTCTTAGTAGATATGATCAAGTAACCTTTAAACTCTGTCTTTAAGAAACTGAGCTCCTTTGTTCTTCCACTGTATGTCTGATTTTCCAATCTTTGAAATATTTGTTCAGGTGCTTTTCATTATTTGCATAACATTTAAATATTTAACCATAAGAAATAACATTTTGCAATCTTTGCTTTGAAACCAGCAATTAAAGTATCCAACAGCATTCCAGTAACAGTAGGAATCCAACAATTAAAAAAACCCAGTGGTATTACCTAATATTTACCTGCATGTCCACCATGACGCTTTATCCATGCATACGCAGCTCCTGATCACAGAATCAGAGAACAGGTGAGGTTCGAAGGGATCTCTGGATATATTCTAATTCAACCCTCCTTTTCAAGTAGGGTTGCCCATAGCAGGTTGTCCAACACAGCATCCAAGCAAATTTCAAGTATCTCCAAGAATGCTGACTGCAGAACTAGCCTAGGCGACTGATCCCAGTGTTCAATCACCTTCACAGTGAAAGGATTTTCTTATGTTCAGACAGAATTTCTTGTGTTTCAGTCCACTGGCACTTGTTCTGTCACTGGGCACCATGGAGGAGTGTCTGGCTCTACTGTCTTTTCTTCCTACCACCAGGTATTTATAGACATTGAAAGGATCACCCCTAATCTTTTTGTATCCATATTAAAGAATTCCTAGTCTCAATTTCTTCCTGTATGACAGATGCTCCAGTCCCTTCACCACCTCTTTGTGTTCTTTACTTGAGTCACTCCACTATTTTCACATCTCTTTTTTAATGGGGAGCCCACAACTAAACCCAGCACTCCAAATGTGGCTTCACCTAAGTAAAAGTAAGCCTGAGTAAAGGATAAAGATCACCTCACTTGACCTGCTGGCAATACTCTTCCTAATAGAGCAGGACAGGCTGAGTCATTTGCAATGAGAGTGCATTGCTAGTTCAAGGTCAACTTCTTGTCCACCACTACTTCACTGCAAAGCTGCTTTCCAAACAGTTACCAACTGTACTAACTAGCTCAGCGAGTTGTTCCTCCTCAGACGCAAGACTTCGTATTTCCCTTTATTAAACTTCATGAGAGTTCTCTTTGTCTGTTTATTCAGCCTGTTCGGGTACCTCTGAATGGCAACAAAATCCTCTGGTCTACAAACCACTCCTCCCAATTTCCACTGTCTCAAATGGTGGAAAACATTGGCAACGATCCTACTACTTCTCACTTTTAAAAACACTTCTTTTGTTTTCTTAAACAACTAAAGTATTCTTCCTAATTATAACATAACAGCAGTGTATCTATTCTCAAAATCTAAATCTGAAAATATGAAGAAGTATGTATGGTTACTAGGTGATTTGCAGTGTTATGAGGTAAATTCGGGAGGTGTATCTTTTAACTATACTAGACAGTACACACAGTGAAAAGATGTGTACATGAAGTACTAAAAATCTTCCCACAAAGAGGCTATCGAGAAATAGAAAAACACATAAAACTTCCAGGCCTGCACAAAGTGTTATAATTCTAATGAGGTTTTGCACCATTTATAGAAACTTCAGAAAAATTAAGCACAGCAGGAATCTGTGTTGTCATTAGCTACATGACCAGGATACTACACAGTAGCCGTAATGGCACTAGCTTTGAAGTAACCACATCGTTATGGCAAAATACCATCTGGTATTTTCCCATTACTCCATAAATGACATTTGTATGCTGTAGCTACTTTAATAACCTATTCTCAAAAGGTGAAAACACTAAGCAGATGTTGGGTCAAAATTAATTGTTTATATAGCATAGACTTCAGACAGGCAAATTAGAGCTTTAATGTTATTTTCTCCTACTAATAGTACTATACTGTAAAGTTAATGCACAGCATGAAAAAAACCCAACAAAGTAACCATGAAACAAAGCATAATAGCTGCATATCTACAACAGATATGAAATTATGTTATCGGTATCATAACTACAAATTCTGAAGGTGCTTCTATGGACACACATTTTATACAGAAAAGTGTTCAAACTCATTTGTGGATTAGTTACAGGCAGCTTTTTGTGCACAGTGTTTCAGCTATATTCTTTAACTGTGTCAAGCCAGATGATGGGTAATGTCTTGTGGCTTCTTCCTTAATGGACATATGAATATAGTGAACTTACTGCAAATGTTCTTGCCTGCTAGGAGGAAACTTGGTATCACCACCTGTCCACAAATATCATTTAAATTTACCTCACAGTAAGAGTTTATGAAGAATGTGCTAATTCTTATTTAAATATTAGATTTTATCTCAAGAAGCAAAACGCTTCTGGTGCCAGACTTTGAGGACTTTGATTTAACACTTTGGTTTGTCTGTTGCTTTTCAAAATGTATTCATAGTGAGACAATTTGCAAGAGGCACTTCAATTCAAATACTGACGTAAATTCACAGTCTGTCTTAAAATGCTTTTAATATTCTTGGAGATCTCAAAACACCATCTATTGCTTAGAGAATCTTCTGACCCACAAGATATAGGCTGCAAAACAAGATGAGGCTGCTAAAAAGGTGAGGAAGAAAAATGTATTCCTGAAAACCATTGTAAATTTTAAAATTCCACTTGTATGTGCATTTTATAACTCTAAAAACTTCATTTTGCCTTTGAAAGTTATACTTCTGTTGTTCCCACTATCAACAATTGCACTATCGCTTCAGGTTTCATTTCTTCCTTTAAAAAAGCTGCTGCATTAGACACACTGACAAGACTAATTTTAGTCAATCTACCTGAAAGCAAATTAGTGTACGGATACAGCACTTGGTTGACAGAAGAATTAACCTTAGTCATCTATATGACAAAGGTGATAGGCAAAGTCACTCCTATTCTTTTTCACTGCCCTCCATCTTCTGTGTGTCTATGACAAAGGTGATAGGCAAAGTCACTCCTATTCTTTTTCACTGCCCTCCATCTTCTGTGTGTCATCAATTTAGGCTGCACAATTCTTGAAACCAAAACTGGTTTTCCTCTTATCTGTCTTCATACCAGAGAAGACGAAAAGGGAATCCTAACCTTGGGTATGATCTTGGATACTATATTCATCTAAGGATGACTAATAACACAAAATACTAAAAATAAAGTAGAGGGTTTTCACTAGTGAACTTTCTACAAAATTCCTGTATTAGCTCCAGAAAGAGGGTGAAAATTTTTGAAATATTACTAAGGCATAAAGTATCTTACATACACATAATGTGATTATAAATCAATAATCAATAGCATACACCAAAGCTCCTTTGAGAGAAAAAAAAGAGGATATGGATATAGGGAAGGGAGGGGAAGGGAGGGGAAGGGAGGGGAAGGGAGGGGAAGGGAGGGGAAGGGAGGGGAAGGGAGGGGAAGGGAGGGGAAGGGAGGGGAAGGGAGGGGAAGGGAGGGGAAGGGAGGGGAAGGGAGGGGAAGGGAGGGGAAGGGAGGGGAAGGGAGGGGAAGGGAGGGGAAGGGAGGGGAAGGGAGGGGAAGGGAGGGGAAGGGAGAAGAAATGCAGTCAGTTAAGTCTAATCTCATTAGACAGACAGATTGTCTCTACAAAGGAAAAAACTGCCATTTGGTAATGTCCTGGTTTCAGCTGGGATAGAGTTAATTTTATTTCTGGTAGCTTGTGTAGTGCTATGTTTTGGATTTGGAATGAAAATAATGTTTATGACACACTGATGTTTTTAGTTGTTGCTAAATACCAAGGAATTCTCCGCTTATCAAGCAGGACTGCCAGTGAGAAGGCAGGGAGTGCACAGAAAGCTGGGGGTGGACAGCCAGGACAGCTGGCCCGTGCTGGCCAAAGGGATACTCCATACCATATGATGACATGCTCAGCAGGGGGGAGTTGGCCAGGGGCCAGTGATTTCTGCTCAGCATCGCTCATTGGTTGGTGAGCAATTGTAGTTTGCATTGCTTGCTTTGTATATTCTCTTATTATTATTGTTGTTATCCCTCACTTTTGCTGTCCTGTTAAACTGTATTTATCTCCATGCAGTTTTTTTATTCTCCTCTCCATCCCACCAGGGTATGAATAGGGATGCAAGGGACTGGCTGCGTGGTGCTTAGTTGCCAGCTGGGGTTAAAGCACAACATGCAACAATAACAATTCACAGCAACGTTCACTTTGCTTTTGGTTATTTGTGTGGTTTGGAACTGATACTTCAACAAGGTGATGAACAGGAAAACTTAAAGTATTTCAGGATCAGTTACTGTGTTGGAAAAAGAAACAGAGTGTGGGGAACACCTTCCACTCATATTTTTCCAAGTACCATGAAGCCATTGACATAGAAATTGATATTGTACACATTATGTAATTTACATGAAAACTCTGTTAGTTTAGTTAGTCAACTCTGTTAGTTAGTGTAGTCAACCAAACTTTTAACTCCCTACTCAATCTACATCAAGTAGTTATTCATCCAAATGAGTCAAATATCTCAAAATAAGTTATGCTTCTAACAAATGTTATAAAGCATACTTAAGAAAGATACTGCAGTCATGGTTTTTTTCTGCACAATCACATTACTTATAAATATATTTGTACCTACAAAAATAACAAGACCTTTCATGTGTTTTAGTTTGAATATCATCCAAAAGAATTAAGTAATGTATATTTCCCACTGCTTTGGTGTCCACTTAGGTTAAATACATTATCCTTGTTTATTTTTCCTTCCTGTTCTATCCTCTCAGAATCTTGTATGGATTTTTCTCCTGACTTACACAGTTTTTCCACTTCTCTCTAAAGCTGTATGGTATTATAGCTAAACCCATAGAAAAGGAAGTCTCAATAGATAACGGGCAATCATTGCTGCTAAAAGTGGTAGTCACCCCCACACACTCCACTCTCTGTTAGATTGGCTCAGCCACCTTATGAAATGTCACCTTAAAGGGACAATTATTCCTTTGACCGAATAAAGTTGAGCCCTTAATCCATATCATATCACTTCAGGAACTCAATTACATTGAGCTGTTTAATGAACTGTGATCCCAGTCTTTCTACATTAAAACCACTTTTGAGTTAACTTACAGTGAAATATTTGGACAGATTGTTATAATTATCTACCTTCTACTGACTATCAGAAGTTTTGACTGCTGCTCTGTGAATGATTCCTTACATCCATAATTCTTTACATGGCAAATTTTCCATGTATGCTTACAAAAGTAGCCCTTCAACTTTTTAAAATATTCTGCCTATAATTGTAACTACATTACTTGTTCTTATTTTATCATTGTTTGAATTTCAATTGAGAAATAATTCTTGATATAAACACAAGCTTAAGCATCTATACTGGCAGATTCAAAGAAATTTTTTTTACCTTTAACAACAAGCAGTGACAAGTTAAAAAAAATAAAATTACTCCACAATATAACTAGTGCATACCAAGCAGTCTCAGAAACCAAAACAACAGCTTACTGGTTTTAGAACAAAAAAAAAAATTTAACTATCAAATGGAAAGTACAAAAGTTTTATCCTGTCTTGGCCTATAAATAATTTTCTTGCATTAATATTGTATTACCATGGTTAACACAGTACTCAAGACAAAGTAGCACTCTTTACAGACACCTGTACGAGCTATTACTGAATATTGAAGAACAAGTGCTTTAATTGTCCTGGCTTGTATCGTTCTAAAGAGAACTATTGCTGATCTGTCAACAAAATAAATCTTTTGATACTGGTTAAGTCAAGAATGTTCAGTGAATAACCACTGCCATCGACTTATGTTTTTGAACTGTTTTGTGATTTTTGTGTTATGAGATCACACTAAGTAGCACTGCAGTGGGGAGGTTAATGGAGAATTTCTTTTTGTTTCCCTCTACAGCCCTGGCACAAACTTTCATATTAGGCAAATCTGTAATAATCCTCTCTCTGGATCATCAGAAGCCAGGGCGAGTAGTTCTAAAGCTCAACCACAGCAGCAATGCTTCTATACCGTTAAGAATCTTACTTGCTCCATTGATTTGTGTCAAACCAGGTCTGTTGCTCCCTTGCATAAATAACTGGCGAAAAGACAGGAGAGAAAAATTATGAATAATTGGTAATTTTCTCAGTAGAGAGAAAGTCACCATGGGAAAATTGAAGGGGTCTGTGTGGTTCAGTATATCTATTAATGAATATTCATTAAATAATTCACTCTCAAAATGACAGTGAATAGTGCTCACCAAGTAGCAAATGACACGAAGTTATTCAAGGCAAACAAGACAAAGAATAACTGCAAGGATCTATGCATCTTACTTTGCAGTAAGTGGTTGTCTTGGTAATAAAGTAACAGCTAAAACTCAGTAGATCAAGATAAAGTGATATACAACACTGCTAATACAACGAGCATGTCATTGCGTGCATGTAAACCTACTGACCACTGAATGGAATAATTGTTTTCTGCCTCACAGCAGTTCATGATACAAAGTCACAAAATCCACAACTGGGGAATTTACTTTCAGAGTGCAAATAATTTTATTTGGTCAGAAGAACACTCCCATACCTGCTTGCTCACTATCCTGAGTTCTGCAACATAGACTATCTGCTCAGAGAGGCTTTGGGTTGAAGATCTGTAAGGAAAGAAAGGGAGAGGGAGGGGGAGAGGGAGGGGGAGAGGGAGGGGGAGAGGGAGGGGGAGAGGGAGGGGGAGAGGGAGGGGGAGAGGGAGGGGGAGAGGGAGGGGGAGAGGGAGGGGGAGAGGGAGGGGGAGAGGGAGGGGGAGAGGGAGGGGGAGAGGGAGGGGGAGAGGGAGGGGGAGAGGGAGGGGGAGAGGGAGGGGGAGAGGGAGGGGGAGAGGGAGGGGGAGAGGGAGGGGGAGAGGGAGGGGGAGAGAGAGAAAGAGAGAGAGAGAAAGAGAGCGAGAAAGAGAGCGAGAAAGAGAGCGAGAAAGAGAGCGAGAAAGAGAGCGAGAAAGAGAGAGAGAACAAACTAGAATCAAATGGACTAAATTAATGTTTTCTAATTAAGGATGGTTGTATGCAGCAACCATATATTACAGATACTGTAATGTATTAGCAACATTATGTCTAAAGTTTATCTATATTCAAAGAGAAAAAGCTTGAGAAGTGTGGTAAGTGTTAGCACTATCACAAGCACATTAAAAGTGAAGCAAAATATACTCATGGTACATGTACACTCTACATAGGTTTTTGTGATAAAGAAAAATAGAATGTTTTCATTGTTAAATTAAAATGGGCTTAACTGACTACACTTGAAAATAGCATAATCAGAGGACCGCAAACTGCATTTGCCAGGAAAAGAGAAATCAAACTCATTACAGTTTTTAACAAGTAATTGCTAGTAATTTTTTTCAGTATATGCGGTTGTATTTAGTTAGTATACAGAGTGCTGGAATGAATTCTGTACAAATTAGATTGTCTCTACGTTTTACTTCAAATTCAAGAAAAAAATGTATACTGTCCTCTAGTATTCATTATTCTTAGGTTTTAATATATGCTGTGCACCATTATTTATCAATAAAATCTAAACACACCAACAACTTTCAGTGTAAAAAAATTCAACTCATATTTTGAAATTCATGTGTTCCTGCAATATGTATATTTGAACATGATCAGGTGATTATGCTTATCTAGAACAATCTGACTTCATAAAACTGGGTTATTTACTCTCTGTCCTTTTTTGAGGTTCTGATGAGACAAGGACAGCAGAAAGAATGACGTACAAATTCTGTGCATTCCTCTCCTTTCTGCTTAACACTCCAATAAGCTAGAACAACATTCCTCCAGGACTCTGCAGACAGTGTTATCCCAGACAAATTCAAGATCCATACGCTAAGCCATCATTTTATCTTTCCATTGCAAACTGTACTTTCATTGACACATCTCTGAACACACACTGAGGTGTATTAAGAACAGAGATCTAAAGCACAGTCATGGTAGTAGATTTGGGTTATTTCACCTTTCTTACTCTTTTCAGTGCTGCCAAAAGCATGTTGCAGAATTACTGAGGAACCAGAAGAAGTGGTTTAAATAGAAGAAAACATAGATGGGACAAATCAGGTCTAGCAAAGCAAAATGATTGCTAAAGCAATTAGATAACTTCACAGCAAGCCTCTTAGGAAGTTTAGGACGGAAGTGTATGTGTGTATGGACATTACCTGAGTCGCAAAGTGATGAACTGTGGGAATGCTGAAACTATCAGAAGGTAGTGGTTGGGAGAAAACTGCCTGGCTACATACTGCATGATTTCTCTTTATTCCAATGGCTCTACTCCCTTGCGGCTGTGATCAAGGCATCAGAGAGTCAGTCATGAGCTAAGAGACTAAGACCATTTGAAGGCCAGGCACAAAAACATGCACAGAGAAATGAGTAGAGTTTTCTGATGAAACAGAGAAATTAAGACTAATAACATAGCAGAACAGCTCTGCTCTGTTCACTAAATAGATCTTTTTCCAAAGCAGAAGACAGTTTATGGTTTGTTATTAGAAATGCATTATTCTGCTTACACTGACAATTATTTTCATCTGCTCTTCAATTATTCTTTGCTTCTGCTGTAAGTGCTACCGTAAGTTGTTTGAGGGCTATTAAGCAGGAGAAAACTAAGAGGTGCACTATTACCCAGCTTAGCTGGCTTTATGGAAAAGCAACACTGTGATTTGGAAATGATACACATGTATAAATCCTAGTATCTTGCTCCAAAATCTCACAGAGAAAAACACTCAGAAATCTCTTTATAGATTTCAGAAGCAGAGGAGAAGCCAATAGTTATTAAATGATAGCTGAAGTGTGGGTCATTCTCAAGACCTGCAATGTCTGCCACACAGATTCTGAAGTATATTCCAAAATAAAGGGACGCTGCCTCCCAGTACAATCTGTGAATAATTCATGACACACATTGAAAGTATTTATATATAAAGATCTTGTGGAGGAGAGAGGATTGTTTGTACTGAAGTACCTAGGTGTACATAGTGTTGAAAAACTACATGTAGAGCAATAAAATTGGGAGGTGTCTCTAAATAAAATAGACCTGCCGTTTATTAACTTTGGTTTTGAACATTATCAATGTTATTCTCTATCCTACTATCATTTTGTATTACACTATGTATTATGAGGAATGAGCTTTTCAGAAGTACACTTTCACTGCTACTAGGCACTCTCTTTCAGAAATCTCACTGACAAATCTTTGGCACTTTTTGGAATACAAGTATTATAACAACTCTGTGAAAAACCCTATTTCCAGCACCACGCTCTCATTTCTTTTGTTAGTATTGTGTCCTCATTTTCTTTTGGCTTAAATTGAAACATTCACTTAGAAAACATGTTAATTATATTTGTTACTTGATAACGAAAATGACCCAGGAATCATAGCAGATACGAATGAAAGCATTTATTTTGTCCTTAACTGTGCTTGAAGGCAGAAATCAACTTGACAAATCTACATACAATCACTTCTTGAAGGTTTCCACTTTGGAAACTACAAAGGCCTGTAGACAATTTATTCCAGTTCCTTATTATCTTCATCCTTAACAAGTATCCAGTAATATATAGTAGAAAACTTCCTTGCTGCAATTTTAACCCTGTAATTCTTGCCCAACCTTATATCACCACGATGAACAATCCCCTTCAATTTTGCTGCTGCTTTTTATGTATTTTAAAAAAATAGTCCTCCCTGAAAGTCTCTTCCTCTTTAGCTAAGACCATTTCATTCAGTTTTTCCTTCTACAAAGAATTCTGACAATTTTGCTTCTATTTCATTGAAACTACTTCTTCGGTTTTCAAGGTGTACCATAGAATCTCAGAATGGTTTGGGTTAGAAGGGACCTTAAACATCATCTAGTTCTTAACCCCCTGCCATGGAGGGCAGGGACACCTTCCACTAGACAAGGTTGTTCAAAGTCTCATCCAACCTCGCCTTGAATGCCTCGAGGGACAGAGCATCCACTACCTCTCTGGGCAACCTGATCCAGTGGCTCACCACCCCCACCATAAAAAAAAAAGTCTTCCTAATACCTAATCTAAATCTACCCTCTTTCAGCTTAAAACCATTATCCCTCATCTTATCACTACACCCCCTGATAAACAGCCCTTCCCCAGCTTTCCTTTCCTTTTCCTTTCCTTCAGCACTGGAAGGCAGCTATAAGGTCTTTCTCTTCTCTATGCTAAACAAGTCCAACTTGCTTATATTGTAGTATATTGGTGTAGCATATTCCGTAGCACTGGCCAGTTTGGAGTGAGGTTATTCATCTCATCACATGAAATTCACCTGATCTCTAATTTTATGTAATGAAATCTTAAATACTGTGAATAAAATGGGTCTCCCCATGCCCAAAGTAACCCTACGAATTTCAGTGACTAAATAACACTGATAAAATTATAAACTAAAAGGCCTCTTTTCTTACATCAAAACTGAGGTATCATGCAGATCAATAAGAAATGCAAATTACAGTGGTTTCAATGCCAATATATCGAAGACTGTCAATTTAATCTGCAATTTACAGGCATAGTTCTGACTCTTAGGGTAATCACAACTGCAAATACTAGCATTTTGACTTCTACATTTTATAAAGCTATGAATAATTCAAAGTGTCCTACTTATCTGATACCTAAATTATTACAGTCAAATTAATTATATCACAGATATGGAAGGCAATCTACATCTCTATGGTAGACAATTTAATTTTTTTTTAAAAAAGAATACAAAACAAACACAAATAGAATTATTTTCTTAGGACTCATCTTTTTTTCAAGAAATGGGCACTTCACCTCACTAACTCCACAAAGTCCTCACAAGTTTTAAGTCTCTTAATCAACAACAAAACCAGAGCAAATTGCAGTGGTTAAAGTTCCCTTCAAAGCAGATTATTTACCAACAACTATTATCAAAAGAAACAGGAAAGTAGCCATTGATAAAATGCAATAGACAAGTCCCACAGAAATAAGTGAGGAACACAACAGGAAGCACAAGCTTTTTCCAAACCGAAAGCTGAAACTCCTAAAAGTTACAAGATTTAACAATTCAAATATATGAACCACTGCTTTATACTGGGATGTAATTTGGATTAATTCACCCAAACTGCTTATTACTTACACATGTAACATGCATGTAATATACTGGGACAGCATGAAATAACATGGGGCGAGCATGAACCAAGTAGTTTGACTAAAGGCTGCTTATCAACTGAAAAGGCTAAATAGGCATACTAAAATGTATACATAAAAAAAAGAAAGTTCTGCAGAGATCCTAATAATTTGTTCAGTACCTGACCTCATTCTCTCAGCCCCACAACTGAAGCAAGCTGGTTTATGAAACACTTTAATTGCCCAAGTAATGAGACTTGCCTGACTAAACCAGTACTGAGAAAAATATGCCTTTGGAAAAAATATACAGCAAGCAAGTAATGAATGACATTAACATAAAACACCTACTTTTTTTTAAACAATAGAAAAGATTATGCATAATACTTCAAGCTTTTTTCATTGTTCAAATTAGTAATCATAGCAACAGTCTGGATCATAAAACTAATGAATAACATCATCCTTTCCCCTGAAATTGTTGAACCTACTAATTCTCTGGCAATCCTAGTCCTCTTCTGCCCCAAACTTCCAAAATTCTAAATGCAAAAGATCCTAATACAGGTAAAAATGTTTTCTCAACTACCTTCTTAAGTCAGTTATTCAGAAACACAAGAGAGACAAGAGAGAAAACAAGATAGAGTGAAAGCACCCATCTCAAATCTTGATGCTGGTGTTTGGACAATCTGCTGGCAGAGGAATGGTTTGGGTTTCTGTCTGCTCAGGCAGAAAAAGAATCAAAATGAAACACATATGTTGCATGTCCCTTCCAACTGAACTATTCTACTCCATGTCCTTTAAGAGACTACCCATAATTTGTCTATTGGGTAGTTTTCGGCAAACTAAATAAAATAATTTCTAGATATTAGGACATCATGCCTTGTTCCTGTAATCCTGTTGTCCACACCATAGACCTAACTAACCAAATTAACCACTGCCGTTTCCAAATTTCACCTACTGAAAAATCACAGAACAGAACAGAACGACTGGCCTGGTAAGGCAGGGAACACTCTGTGTCCCTAAAGTTAGATATGGCCCTCAAAATATGCACATCATTCATTTTGTGGCTCTAGATCCTGTCTTTTTCTAACTCAGTTCATTATTTTCTGAATTCTGACTGACTTTCAAATATTTTGAGGATGATATAAAATCACATTCTTAGACTATTAACAATTTACTCAAATAAATATATTAATTTCTATCTCTAATTCTGAAGTTCTCTATCATTTTGCTGTAGAAATAAAATCTAATTTGCAATTCTAGAAGTACAGTGCTTTATATACCTCCATAGAAAATTTCAAGTGTGGTGCTATTCTTAAGATCATTGAAAGGTTTGGATTGGAAGGGACCTTAAAGATCATCTAGTTCCATATTAAATTATATTAAATAAATGCAAAACACAGAAATAGAAAGGAATATTAAGCTCTGCATGCTGACAGGCTCCTCTTCTGTTACCATGACAACCACATTGGTACTCAAAATAGAGAAGGTGCTTTATCATCCTGTCAGATAAGATTTATCATTTTATTTTGTTAGTACTAGCTAGGATCATGGAAACTAAACCCTCAAACAAAATTAAGTTCATATGTGCAATAAAGTATATGAAATCCAAAATAAATTGACACACATAAAGATAATTTCTAAAAAGAGAAATAATAAATGTAACTGCATGCTAAGGGGCTCTTTATTTAATTTATTGATTTATTTGGAGAAAAGAAATTATAGATATTTCACAACTTAACATTCTGGAATTTCTTCCTGTTGTATGTTTTAAGCTTGTATCTATCCGTTTTTTTCAGAAGAGGCACTTTTCAGACTTAGTCCTTAAAATGAACCAATCCTAATAGACCACTGTTATCTTGGGGTAAAAATTTGTAGAAGTAGTTGGGTGGGATTCTGAAGCTGAAGTGCAAGCGTTCTTTCACTCTGGATGATAGATTAAATTCCAAATCTCCTTCCACAACACTAGAGGAATTCAGATTTGATGTCTACACAATTCTAAACCATACAATCAATTTATCCAAAATACTTACCAGATGATATACAAACTTCTTAAAAAGCATTTTAAAACTATTGTACCCAGTTAGAATAATAGTTTACGAACTACAAATTTATTTCACTTTAAGAGATAAAACAAAATTTATATTAGCTTTTGATGGCTGACGAAAGCAATTTATGAAGTTCCTTTGCAAATTAAAAGCAAGTTTGGCCTGAGGAAAGACAGTCTAAATTCCAAGCCAGATCCAAATTTTGTGTATTCTAGTAAATTTTTCATAAAGAAAGGTAAAGAATATGCTAATGACTTTAATTGTAAGCAAGCACTATGTGATTGCTCAATCACAAAATATAAAGAACAAGAGTAAAGATTAACATTTACAGGAATTACCCATGTAGACAGAGTACATTAAACCATTGTAAACACAATATAGACCTAATCATTGACTGACTACTTAAGATCCCTACATTCCTTTAGATTTCTTAAGAATTTAAGTTCTATAATAACCACAAAAACTAATTAAAATACTTTGGCTTAATTTTCTTTTTTGTACTAGTCTGGAAACCAGAGCACAGTATGTGCACCACTCTAATGCATCGCATTTCTTTCAAATTTTTTAAATAGCTAGCAGCAAATAAAAATCACAAAAAACATACTCATGCTGCTTTTTCCTCTTTTTTAATAATTAATTAATTTGGGTATAATTTATGTCTATCCAGCAAAATCATGATATGCCTGGACTAGGATATGTACAACATACTAGTTTTAACACAAGATTTTAATTGACACTCGTTAGCATAGGACATGACAATAGGAAAGTCATAGCAGTGCTGGCCGCAATGCAGGGCAGTAACACAACATGCATCAGCCCTTCCTGCCTGCTTCTCTGTAGCACTACATAACCAATGCTGCTTGAATCCACATCGCAGAATGGAATCAACCCCAATAAACCTACTTCCGCAAACAGTTGCACCTTCATTTTAGGGTGCAGACAATGTCAGAATCAGGTTTTTGTAATGACTTCTAGAAGGTTCAGCATGTGATAATATCTGCTCCTAATACAGCCAGTGGTAAAAGTACCTCTGACTTCAGGAAAAGCAGCACTAGGTCAATCTTGAGCACTTGGTAAAATTTCATTCCAATATACCAAGTAAACTTAATGTAAGGAGGAAACAGGCAGTATAGTTCTATATTTTATATAGACAAAGTACTTAGGTTTTCTTATGTATATATGGAATGAACTTAATGCCTTAAACAGGCACCATATGCTTTATTTCCTTAGGCAGATAGAAACAAATAAAAGATATGTTGAAAGCATTTCATATTAAAAAAGATCATACAGGGAATTTTATCTGAGGCTGTGAAATGTGAACATTTGCTGTTTTATGTTTAATCCTTCTAGGATGAAATAAACTTGGCAGTTGTTAAAAATTCAGCCAAAATTACAATGCAATTTATTAGCCTGTCCCAAACTGTGGACACAATTCTCAAAACCATTCTGAATGTTCATTAGCTAGTATTCATATCTTAAAATATGAATCTTGCATCAAACATTTGAATATTCCAGAATATCTTAGAAGAGAAAAGCACGTTTTGCTTGCCTTTGGATTATTCATCCTATCATTTAGTCACTGGCTTTTCTGAGACTTTGATTTTACAGCCGACCTCAGTCTATAAGGCTGCCCAGGGAGGTGGTTGAGTCACCTTCCCTGGAGGTGTTTAAGGGACGAGTGGATGAGGTGCTGAGGGGCATGCTTGAGGGAGTGTTAGGAATGGTTGGACTCCATGACCCAGTGGGTCCCTTCCAACCTAGCGATTCTATGATTCTAGTATTACCACCAATCATCTAGTAAAGCTCATCAAAATTGCATGCAGACACCACTAGTGACAAACAGTGAGGGAAGCAAAAGCCTGATCAGTAAGAAACATTGAAATGTTTCAGTGAGCATTGTTTTTTCTAGAAATTGACACTACAGACCTGCGGGCATACTACAGAAATCAAAGCTATTAATGTATAACAACGGTTTTGCCTTTAGCGAGATGTTGTTTAGCTTACTATATAACACTATACCATAGGAAAAATCAGAACAAAAGAACCTGCCAGAGAAATCAATTCAATTCTGTCAATCCATGAGAGAATCTGGTTTTTTTTAGAAAAAAAAATGAACACAGGACAAAGCTAGCAAAACGCAGACACAAACCAAAATATCAGAATTTGCTAAGCTGAAGAATGCTGAAGACACAAGATAGATGAATCTGTGAAGCTCAAAACAAAATAAAAATTTGTAGATTTTAGAGAGTAGATGTTGGATAAAAAAAGAATATAACTCCAACTTTTTAAATATGTATTTATACTTGCTCTATATCATGTCTTTAATACTGAACATTGTAATCATATAATTGTAGAATGCCAGGTTGGAATGGACCACTCAGCCTTAAAAGTGTCTAGTGTAGAGAAATCTACCACTTCCCTGGGGAGATTATTCCAATGTTTAACTCTTCTGATGGTTCTCCCCTAAGCCTTCTCCTTCAAGGCTGAACAAACTTAGTTCACTCTGCCTTACTTCATATGGCAGGTTTCCTAGTTCTTTGATCACCTTAGTGGCCTTTCTCTGGACCCTCTCCAGCCTGTCCGCACCATTTTTCTATACTGGGGACCAAAATCGAACACAATACTCCATGTGCAGCCTGACAAGTGGTGAGTAGAGTGGGATAATGACTTTATCTCTGCTGGTGATGCCCTTCTTGATGCACCCCAGCATCCTGTTGGCCTTCTTAGCTGCTACAGCACACCGTTCATTCCTGTCAATTCTGTAACCCAACAATAACTCCAAGTCCTTCTCCACAGAGCTGTACTCCAGCCAAATGGAACCCAGCCTGAGCTGCATTCCAGGGTTATGCATACCCAGGTGCAAGACCTTACACTTATCTCCACTGAACTTCATAAGGTTCCTGCTAGCCCACTCTTCCAGCCTGTTCAGGTGTTCCTGAAGAGCTCTCCCCTTTGGAATGTAAATCTGCCCACTCAACTTGGGGAGATGGCTATTATAATGCACATTACAATAGCCAAAAGACATTTATATATGCTTATTCTGGTGCTTAAGAAATTCATTGGACCACTGGAATTATTTAGTCCTCAGCCCCAACACTTATCAGTAAGCTTTATGAAGTATATGCTTGCAGTTTACTAAAGAACGTTCTACTCTGCTTTTTTCCCAAGGCACAGTAATTGTGCTTCGTAATTGAGCAGGCAGGAAACCAACATTATTTAAACCAGCTAATATGACTGCTAAAGATTGTTACTTATGAGCAAGAAAAGGTTTGTTTTGATAATTTTTTTAAAAAAAGTAAAAGCAGCAGCAACATGTGTGCCTTCAAATTCCTGTTGCTATAGCAACTGGTTGTATTTTTAGCTATCATAACAACTTTAATGGTTGCAGAGAATATCGGTGCTGGTCTCTTCCCATTTTTCCAAACAGAAGTCCATATGTTGCTGCAGTACAGGAAATTCTAAATAGTGTTTTGCACCCATTAAATATCTTGCATGCCATTTTACCAGCTTTGCTTTACAGTAAGGAAAACAAAAAACAAACAAAAAAAAACCCCCAAAATAACCTCAAGGCCAGAATCATTTGGCCTTTCAATGAAATTTGAGAAAAATTACAAACAAGCCTTAAATCTTTAAGGAATTCCATACTGAATCAGTCTGCTGTTTCAATTTTTTTTCTCCCTTCATGGGCATTGGGAGTCAATTTTTCCAATTCTTTGTCCTTTTACATCACATATGCTTTATATCCTGTATTCCCTTCCTACTTCCCAGTCACAATCATTTTCTAAGTGTAAATTTATTCTACACAAAGATGTAACTAGAAGAAGGCAGTTCAAACCATGAAACAAAATTCCCCATTAATTTTCTTTTGGATCCTTGTGTAGCAGAAGGTCTTCATCCTTAATAGAAAACCCTATGAAAGAAAGGTTCTTTTTTAGATTGGTTTTCAGCTTCCTTCCTATAAGACTATGGCTGAAATCCTGACTCCTAAGACCTGTGAAGCAGGGCTGAGACAGTTTCTTCTATCAATCAGTCTAGTACTTCCATACATAAAACAGGTGTTAAGTTATGTTTTTTCTTAAGGGTATAATTTATTTGTTCTTAACTAAATGCACACTGCCCAGGAATCACAGCCATGACAGGGTAAGAGCAGAATTTTACCACTGTTGCTGCAGGTTTCTAAAAACTTCAGAAATGCATCATAATCGTGCAGAAGGCAAAATTTGTATCTTCCATAAATTCCAAGTTAAAAACAAGGCAATCTTTATAAGTACAATATGTCTACACATCACCCAAATCTTAACAGTTTAAAACAAAAGGTAGGATGCTGCCTTACCTGCTGCCTTTTCCTTTAAAAACAAGCAAATACTTAATCAAAACAATAACCTCTGAAAAACAGCTTGGTTACCCAAATCAAATTCCAAGAACACAAATGACAGAGCTGAAGGGTACCTAGTAAGTGCAGTGGGCTGCTGTAAGAATACTTGTAGCAGAATTAACAAGAACTGATAGGTGTAACATGTATGGGTCATAAATTAGTCCCTCTCTAGTTTTAATCAGAATAACTATCCATTCTGTTGCACAGAAATGTAGGCAGCTTTCCTTTGGGTGTGAGCCAAGAAACGGGAGTAGGAACTGTCTGTGATTCAGGTCCCGTGAGTGTTATGAAGGAAAGTGAGCACTGGTACATTTGTTTATCCTGTACTGAGAGGAAAACTGTTAATGAAATTTTACAGTCTATGGCAAGCAGAAGTAGCAGTGAGATATCATAAAATCACAGAATGGTTTGGGTTGAAAGGGACATTTACTGTCATCTAGTCAACCTCCCCTACAGGGAGCAGGGACATCTTAAACTATTTCAGGTTGCTCAGAGCCCTGTCCAACCTGACTTGAATGTTTCCAGAGATGAAGCATCTACCACCTTCCTGGGCAACCTGTTCCAGCGCTTCACCACTCTTACTGTAAAAAATTTCTTCCTTCTAACTAGTCCAAATCTACCCTGTTTTAGTTTTAAACCATTACCCCTTACCCTATTACTACAGGTCCTGCCAAGATGTTTGTCTCCATCTTTCTTATAAATCCCCTTCAAGCACTGAAAGTGTGCAATAAGTTCTCCTCCAGAGCCATCTCTTCTCCAGGCTGAACAATGCCAACTCTCTCAGCCTTTCTTCATAGAAAATGCATTCCATTCCTCAGATCACTTTTGTGGCCCTCCGCTGCTCCAAGAGGTCTCTGCCTTTCTTGTGCTGAGGGCTGCAGAGCTGGATGCAGTACTACAAATGGGGTCTCACCAATGAAGTAGAGTAGTAGAACCACCTCACTCAACTTGCTGGCCGCGCTTCTTTTGATGCAGCCCAGAACACAGTTGGCCTTCTGGGCTGCAAGCACACATTGCAGGGTCATGTGCAGTTTTTCATCTAGCAGTACCCCAGGTCCTTCTCAGCAACGCTGCTCTTGACACTTTCATCCCCTGGCCTGTATTGTTATCAGGGGTTGCCCCGATCTAGGTGCAGGACCTTGGCCTTGTTGAACCTCATGAGGTTTACATGGGCCCACTTCTCAAGCTTGTCCAGGTCCCTCTGGACGGCATCTCATCCCTCAGGTGTGTCAACTACACCACTCTACTTTCTGAGGGTGCACTCAATCCTGCTATGTCATTGATGAAGATATTAAACAGTACTGCTTGCAATATGGACCCCTGAGGGACATCACTTGTTATCAATCTGCATTGGGATATTGAGCCATTGACTACTACCCTCTGAAAGTGACCATCCAACCAATTCCTGATTCACCGAACAGTCCAGTTTAGAGGAAAGGATGTTGTGAGGGACTGTGTCAAAGGCCTTACAGAAGTCCAGATAGATCACATCTATAGCTCTTTCATTGTCTACTGATGTAGTCACTCCATCAAACAAGGTCACTAGGTTGGTCAGGCAGAACTTGTCATTAGTGAATCCATGCTGGCTGTTTCAAATCACCTCCCTATCCTCCATACACCTTAGCGTAGCTTCTAGGAGGGGTCCTGTTCCACGGTTTTCCCTGGCACAGAGATGAAGCTGACAGGTTACTAGCTCCCAGGGTCCTCCTTTCTACCGTTTTTAAAAAAGGGTGCAATGTTTTCCTTTTTTCCCATCACCAGGGACTTCTCCTGACTGGCATGACTTTTCAAATATCATAGAGAAAGGCTTGCCAATATCACCCAATTACTTCAGGACTCCAGGATGCATCTTGTCAGGTCCCATAGACCTCACGTGTGCTCAGGTTCCTCATGTGGTCACAAACCTGATCTTCTCTTACAGTGGGACAGACTTTATTCCCTCAGTCCCCATATTTTAGTCCATCTACTCGAGACGTGTAGGAAGAGAGGTTGACAGAGAAGACTGAGGTAAGAAAGTTGTTGAGAACTTCAGCCTTCTTGTCCACTCTTATCAGTTTGCCAGTTGTGTTCATCAGGCTGGGTACACCCTCTCTGATCTTTTCTGGCTGACACACCTGTAGAAGCCGTTCTTATTATTCTTTGTATCTCTTGCCAAGTACAGCTCCAGGCACACCTTGGCCTTCCTGATGCCATCCCTATACAACCAGGCAGCATCCCTATACTCTTCTCAGGATACCTGTCCCTGATTCCACTGCCTGTGCATTTCCTTCTTGCCCTTTAGTTTGACCAGCAGGTCTCCACTCAGCCATACTTGTCTCTTGCCTTCCTTTCCGATCTCTTACACTTGGGAATCAAAAGCTCCTGTGCTCTATCTCTATGGAAAGCATCCTTAAAGATCTGTCAGCTCTGTTCTGCTCACTTGTCCCTGAGGGCAGTTTCCTTTTGGGGAGAAGCTTAGCTGACTAACTCCTTGAAGAGCTGAAAGTTTGCTTTCCTAAAATTCAGAGTAATGATTTTACTCTTTGCCTGATCCATATCCCTCAGAACTGTTAAATCCATCAGTGCATGATCACTGCAGCTGAGGCTGCCTCCAATCTTGACATCTCAAATCAGCTCACTTGAATGGGTAACCACCAGGTCCAGTGTGACATCCCCTTTGGTAGGGCTGACTATTACCTGGCTTAAGATGTTATCCTCAATGCAAGCCAGTCATCTCCTGAATTGCCTGCATCTTGGCATATTACTTTTCCAAAAGGTTTCAGGGTGGCTGAAAACACCGAGCAGGATGAAAGTATGTGAGCACACTGTCTCCTGTAGCTTGAGTAAGAAGGCTTTATAAATAGGCTCCTCTTGATCAGGTAGCGTACAGTAGAAATCAACCACCAGGTTCCTTGGGTTGCTTACTCTCTTGATTCTTACCGATAGGTTTTCAACCAGCTCACGGCTATTCTTCAGAGACAGCTCTTCACACCCTATGCATTTCTTCATGTAGAGGTAAATACCCTACACCCTCCTCTTCCTCGCCTGTTCCTTCTGAACAGCCTGTCAGAAATATGACTCTCAGTTGCATCTTACCTAACTTTACATTGGTTCATCATCTCTCACATGTCACAGAAAGCAAAGTGCATTTTAATACTTAATATATTTACTATAGCAACAGGAAATTACAACACAAAAGTATGCTTTAGGAAAATACCGTTTCCTTTCAGTATCTGTTGTATTTTTAAAGATATAAAATGCTACTGAAGTATACAACAATATCTAATTTACATCCAATTTTATAAACAGTCATAGAGATTTATCTTCTGAAATAATCAGAATTAATCATAGTTTTACGTTTTGAATTAAAATGAAGAGTTAAACACTCCAGGAGTGTCTACCAATAAAATTCCAGGATGAACCAAAGGCAACTAAGGGTGACAATACTTGGTGTGCCATACATGTGCCCTCACAATTCACAAATTATTTCTTAATAAAGCCTTCTAAGCAAGCAAAGCCCAACTCAATTATGCATATAATGCATAACTGAGACTGAGAGATAGCATTTAATCATACTTCCCCAAGAGCCATTGTGAAGAGGGATTTATAGTCTTTAGCATCTCACAGTTTATTTTCATACAGGCACATGAACTGCATCCCAGCCTGCAGCCGGCAACATCTCCTCACAATACCTGGTCGGCAGCAAAAGGTCTGTTCTCATCACCCAGAACCAATAACCTGCTATGTCTAAATTGCCCTGATCCTACAGTGGTGCTGAGCATACCAATCTGATCTATTGTAGAAACATGGGAGAAATCCCAGCAAAATTAGTCAGTGTGCACAGGTTCAAGATCAATCCCATAGTCAAACATCTTGCTGCAATAGGCCAGCACGCTCAACATTTTTCAGCTTTAAGCAATAACTGCCCTTTGCCTTTAAAATGTATGGCAACTTGACTCCGCACCTAGTTTTTGCTACCCTAAAACTGTATTTTCTGACTTTTCACATGGATTAGATAGAACTATTTAAAAGAGTTATATTTGGCACAAGAAAATATGGCAGAAAGAGGCTCTTGAGAAATATATTCAATGATGAAGTCAGCCAAATTAATTTGTGGAGCTCAGTGAACAACATAATAACAAAACGATTATTTACCGAATCTAAAATTTATTCATTTTGGCCCTAGACGTACCTCATCTTCTTAAATTCTGAAAACAAAATGCTTGTCATTTTACTTCTTGGAAATGACTTCTAAATGCTGAAGAACAACTCAGGGATTTCGTTGCCTCCTGCACTAAACATTATTCTCTCCTCTACAATAGACACTGCTTCTCGGATGAATTCTTAAATTCAGAAGAAAATTCCTTATCCCAGACTTATCTATGTACATCAATAAGGCAGATTCATCAGGAAGGTATTTGAACACAGCAGTAAATTAGTGGCACCATATCATCACATATGATTTAATAAGCCAATAGATAATCTGACCCGAGACTCTACAATGAGGTAGCTATACATGCAGATGCACTTGTTTTACATAACAGAATTTTAAAATGCATATGTTCACAAATGAAATCATAAAATAATCAAATTTTAATACTTGTACAACCAGAAAATTGGGAACAGTAAAAAAGGTCATGATCCTGGTTTTTGAGTGGTGGTTTTTTTGTTGCTTTTTTTTTTTTTAAGATGCAAAAGACATGCCTACTTGCAGATGCTTTTTGAAGTCATCGGGTAACTGGTGAGCAGAAGTACCACATGATTTACACAAGTCAGAACTAATAAGCACAATGAGGAAGGTAAATACTCAATATTTCATTTCCACAGCAAGCCGTTTACAAACATTTATGTGAAGAAAGAAAATTATTTCTCGGATTTTAATGTGTATCTGAGTAAGTATTAATCTGCATTTTTAAAGCAAAAATATTCCTCAAACCTAAGTATTTCAAACTTCTTATTGTTAAAGGATCTTCCTTAATTGTTTTTTAAAAAATAATAGGGTAACAAAATGCCACAGAACAGGGACCGTATTTTCCTTGGCTAGTACGTGTACAAAGCACATCACGTGAAAATATAACTACAGTACCAGTAGCAAAGGTGTCTGCAGTTTTGTGACAGAGGTGAAGCGGACAGATAACAGCTCATACTACCTTGAAACACACATTTTCAAATCCTGAAGAAGTTGGGATCTGGATCATAGCTTCACTTACCACTTTTTCTATTGTGCTTTTTTATTTTCCTCATGTTTTGAAATTGTATTTATACCAGAAGTTTATAGCTTTAAGCTTGATATACAGATACCAATCACAAAGACTCAAACCTGAAATACTACAATGATTTGTATGTGCCATTAGTTTGTGTGAAGACACAACATGTATATCCAGTAAGCCTACCAATGAGTTGTGAGATCTGATGCTCCTGGTCAAGAAGTATCACCATTGTAGAGATGGTGTTGGTCTATTTGCAATGTATTTGAGAGAAAGGTAAGCAATCACAGAGAAATGTAAAATGCGTCTAAACGTAAAATGCGTCTCTTCAAGGAAACAAAACATCATGGCATAAGATTTTCTACTTTTATGTTCCATCTTTTCAGCTCAGACGTATTTGAAAATCTCTTCAATATAGATTAGAAAAACAGAAATAGCAGAAAGAAGTTTAAGGCCAAGACAACAAACATTTGCACTAAAAAAAAGAAAAATCTATACGTGTAAAGGCTTTAAAATAAGACTCTGGAATGAGAAAAACACAACCAAACCTCCTTTTGTTTTCTTACGACAAAAGAACAAATATATGCAAATAAATGTCCTATCTGATCCAGAAAAAAAAACAACAATCTGTGATCCACAGTTGATTGCCAAACTCACACGCATCAGAGCAGCATGAATCAAAGCAAGTTGTTTTGTCTTGCTTTCACTGAATTTTGGTTAAGACTTTATTTTTTTCTTTAGTTGTCATGGAAACACATGCAGAGCAAATTGAAGCAGATAAAGCACTGCTGACAAAAAATAAGTTGGTGCTATTCAGGCTGTGCTGATTAATGCTTTCTGAAATACTGAGGAAACTGAGGCACTCATATACTATTTGGTACTATTTTAAAAATACATTTTATGACACTAAAGCTTTATACAATCAATTTTCAATTTTTCAAGTGTATTGAAACATTTATGAGTACTCCCAGAATGCAACAAGCCATTTAATATTTCAGTATGTTTCAATATTTACAGTGACTTGAAATGCACAAAGAAGACAGAGAGTAGGGACAGAAAGAAACAGTAAAAACAGGAGAAAGAAAGAAGCACAGACTCAGTGGTTCTATTTATAAGTTTTAGCATCTTCCTTTCCCTTACAACTTTTTCAGAAAAGGTCAAGTAACAGACTCACTTTCCTATCACAGAAAGACTCCAAATTCCCCTTTTTTACAGCAAGTTCTTTCCCTTTGACCTGTGAAAATCTGAATGGATATATAGATATGTGCATTTTTATGGCTGTCAAGAAAGGTGAAGGCTGGAATACCTGAAGCACTCCTGTTCAAATAGTTGTGGCACAAAAACTGTGTTCATCCTGCTGTACTAGGTCTCTCTTGGGAGCTGCCACAAGCTGTAGTATCCCACATCCATCTACAGTGTTAAATTGCCTCTTTCCCAAACTCCAGATCACTAAACAAGATTTACCCTGTAAGCATACTCTTAGCAAAGCCCTTGAGAATTTATTGTATATCCTTCTGTCTACCCTCAACATAATCACCATAAAGACGAGCCCTTACCACTTTCCTGCTGTGCCCATAGGGGTCACTCAGTACATGGGCAGGCTCTGAAAGAGTGCTACTTCAAGAGCTAAGTAGGATGAAAGCTGGAGACAGCAATGTGTGGGCAGCAGAAGAGATGTAAGTACCAGAAAGAACAGTTGTGAGGAAGCCTGTGCCAAGTGCTTTGGCTCCTCCACCCCTGCAAGGCCACCTCTACTACAGCGATCTGTATGGAAGAAATTGATTAAGCTGTAACTCACTCCAACTTTGGCAGTTCTAGGTATATTCCAGTAGTGTCCACTTGTGGGATCACCCAACACCTTTCACGTGGTATGATAAGCAGAAGATTGTTAATCATGGATATGAAATTACATTTCCCTGAGAAAGATCTCTGCTGATATCAGGCATAAAGAAGCTCCAGTTTGCCTTCTCTTACTGACTCCTATGACCTTTTCTGACTCCTATGCCAATACAGCTTCAGAGCTCCCACTGTTGTTTTGTTTGTGTTGGAAATTTGAGCATTTATATCGGGTCTGACTTGCTGTCAGTGAGCTACCATCCAGGATATCCTGGAAAATATCACAACTCGGAGCAGGTGTAGCCTGAGCAAAGGTAAAGGTGGCACAAGGATGTCATGATGTGGGCTACATGATACTGGACAGTGAGGAACTCAGTTGCTTCCAAATATGAACTATCTCAGCTGAATGACAAGATAACGGGGGGTGAGGGGTGAAGGACTTCTTCAGGTTCTCACTTTCAGCATATCAGGGGTGACACTCCTGAGGGGGACATTATGATAGGAGATATGGCCTGAAGAACACTGCCCAAGGAAATCCAATGGGACAGCATAAGCAGATGGAAACAAGGCAACCCTTGTTTGTGTCCCTCAAGATCAATCCAGCCTGTAGGGCCTTGCCCTCTTTCTTGCAGTCTCATTCAAATCCAGCAAACAGCAAGGAAGCTGGGCTTGATGCTTGCTATTTTCAGCAGCTCATTAGGCAGACAAACTACATATTTTTCTATACTGTTAATATGACATTTCCCTGGTCAACAGGTCCTGATTAGTAAGTAACACACCATCACAGTTTACTCCACAAGAGCACCTGAACACCTGAAATCAGCCACAGCTGAAAATGTCAGATTATATAGACAAAATTGTCTATATACAAAACACAATACTAATCAAACCCTGAATATCACCATTCTATCTAAGCAGAAGAAAAAAAATCACGTGCTTTTTTTGGCTATTCTAAACATTTATATTGACTGCAGTATGATTTTTATATGGATAAGACTAGGTCCAAAGTACTTAACTCAAACCACAACAACTGCACACTATATCAGTATAAAAACCCACCCTATTGCCATCAGTATAATTATCCTCTTTTAGTACTGAATATGAACATGTGAAGATGGATAGCAATTATTAAAATTATATTCTCTTAAATCATGTAGTGTGATTTAAAACACACTAAGTGTATCAGCTTTGGATCAAACCCATATTTTCTTACTGTTTGGTTTAGAATGACACAGTTTCTGAAATTAAGACATGCAAGTCATGTCTGAAGGATAATTATGAATTTTCTATTCTTTTATAAGACAAAATTAAAAAAGCAAAATCCTGCTCATTAGTGAAGACTATAGATACAAAGTTTTCTCCAGGTGGGTATTATCATGTAGAGAAAGGAGTGGATAATGACGGACTTTCTAAGGGTCATAATTACAGGATGTTAATAGCTGGCATTTTAATTATTTGCATTTAATTGAGGAGACAGTTTGAATTCTGAGTTGCATAAGTACATCAGTGGCATATTATAAAATTAAATTATGCACTCATCACTCATCTTTCCACACACAATAGATTGTGCTCACCACAGATACCATCCAAAGCGTTTCGGAGTACTAGGATGATACAGCTGGCAACTCTCCAAACTTACCACTAATGAGATGTTGTCATCACTAATCTAACATTTGCCTTATGCTCTTAACACTAGTTCTAAGATTCACATAGGATTTCTGAGGCATCTTGTTTTCTCAGAATAATATAAACAATGTAAACACTGGTTTTAGCTGTTTGTTAACTCAGAAGTCGGGATTGGAATGTGGCCTCACTCTTTTCCTGACTTCAGTTTGACGTCTGGCAATGACAGACACTAGACGTAAATAGACCTTAAAGGAACTAATAACCTACCACTACTACTGGACTATGCCCTGGTTGTCCTCTAAGTAAACACGTAGCATGCTAGCAGAGCAGACACCTGCATTTCTGTTTTTCAGGCAGAACTATTAAGCCACTAGATAGACAGTATTATATTCTAGCTCTCGGAATTCTTGAAGGACTAAAGTTATGACTTCTATACCATGAAAGCTCCTCTTCTGCAAATTCCTCAAAAAGCACCTTTCACACTCGAACTCTTTTCATTTCACTCAAAATCTTGGCTTCCGAGAAAGGCAGTTTTTCTTTAACAAACCATAAGATCTGTAAAAACCTTTCTAATTTTTCACGGAAAGGGTCATTGGCCACTAGACCAGGCTGCCCAGGGAGGTGGTTGAGTCACCTTCCCTGGAGATGTTTAAGGGACAGGTGGATGAGGTGCTGAGGGGCATGGCTTAGGGAGTGTTAGGAATGGTTGGACTCGATGATCCAGTGGGTCCTTTCCAATCTAGTGATTCTATGATTCTATGAATGTCTATGAACACACTGTTTTTCTTGTTCTTCGGGTTATAAAACCACTCACATCAGAAAAATATTTGAACTTTAATTAAGAATTTGAAATTCTTAATTCCAAATACCAACAAAAATTGAATGAAAAATTTAAGTTCTCTAATGCCATAAACTGAACATGTAGCAGCAAGTCAATCCTTACTTAGCACATTTCCTGCAGACTTTTAAAAATTCATGCCAATAAATTAATTTTCACCCTTGTAAGCTTAAATGAACTTAGGGCTACAATATACTGCTTTGCAGAATGGTCAATATAAAAATTAAAAACAAAATGTACACGTCTGCTACAAAATTTTAACCAACTTGAACTGAACATAAAAAAGCATTCATTGTAACTCCAACAGGGGAAAAGATC
Organism: Cuculus canorus; assembly: GCF_017976375.1. Lineage (NCBI taxonomy): Eukaryota > Metazoa > Chordata > Aves > Cuculiformes > Cuculidae > Cuculus > Cuculus canorus. Next base: position 45,398,553 of record NC_071404.1, read on the forward strand.
TAACTTTGTGCTAGAATATATACTGACAAAAATATAAGTACATATATGAATCAATTCAATTTAATTGGCAAGTGGAAAAAGTATGAGCAGATGTAGTTCAACATCCTGATATTCCTCTGAAAAGAAAAACTTTTCTCTTAAATATTCAAAGCTCAATATGAAATACTATTTGAGCATATTACTTAAAAGTAAAGACAAGGCCACTTTAGCCTGACAGATGGCCAAGGACACTTTCAGAGTTCCTGTTATTTTCTTTTCAAATAGTGATTTAAAGATTATAGTTAATTAATCAGTTAAACTTACTATGAAGTTTCTACTGATGCAGAAATTAAAATAAGTAACTGAAGAAGGAACAAAAAATATAGTGTTACAGAAATAGAACTTCTAATATGATTTATAAAAATGCTATGGGGTCATTTACTTTGGATTCACTAACTCTGAAACATGTTTTTCAAGCTTTAGAATTTGAGAACCCTTCAAAATACAGAAGATTGGTTTATACATATTTAATTCTTAAATTATTAAAAAATTAAAATGCCATTGAATCTTGGAGAGGCATTCTTCCAATTATCTTTAACTCTATCTGGAATATGTCCATTTTTTAATGCTTCAGACAGCTGCAGTAATTACCATGTAGCACCTGAGTCTAGCTCCAGTTATTGCATAATTGGTAGCAAATGGCAAATGCTGACACCTTACAATCAGCTCTTCATATAAATCTCAACTGAAAGTTGGTTGGTTTTTAAAAAAAATCAGGCATTCCTCTGAAGAATAAAGAAAAGCAAATACAAAACATGAAAATTGTTTAAAGACAACTTCCAAAATTGCATAATCTACATCATACACGATACTATACTGAAATTAGGAAAAGGCTTTTTTCTTACATTTTACACAAGCCAGAGCTTGGATTTAAAGATCTCTCAAATCACTTTTCAACCCATTCTGACAGATTTCTGAGCCAGATGGACATGGATCAAGAAACTATAAACATGTGACAAAAACGGTAATCAATGTCCTCCTAGACATGTAAAATGATTCATTTCAAAAACATACCTATCAGGTTTATTAATAGTATCTTTTGTAAGTTTCATATTTTTAAAAGGTTTGGATTTAGATGAGTATAATTTATTTCAGTTTTATCCAACAAAGTACTGGCACAGCACAGTCAAACCGATAACTGCCTAGAATTATTTCAATACTAAACCACAGTCTTTTTGGGCAGTAAAACGTAATGAAATCATCCTGCATCAGCACATGTTCTGTCACCCTGAAGTAATCAAGTGGCTTTATTTCACCCACCCTGTTTCACTACCAATCGCTGATGTCGATTAACAACTGGGCTTTGGTTTGCTTTAATTTACATGTGTGCAAATGATGATGTATTTAATATGAGTCAATATACACAGTGCCCAGAGTAAGTGTAAATTAAACCAGGAGACAGTGCCTTCATACAGTTCTTGGAATCCTTTAAATACAATATTGGACAGTGACGTAAAGATCTTTTATGAGGTCTTTCACTCAGCGTTCATAAGATCCTATTTACCGAGTTTCTCTCTACAACCATTAGCGTAAGTATATGCTTCTACAACCTCATACACCTGCAAAAAAAACCCCAAGGAATAAATAGGATAAGAGACAAAGTGGGATTAGTATGTTTCTTAAGCCAACTTTGCACCCTCTATCTCCATAAAAATATGGTTCGTGCCTTTTTATTGATGACTTTTAAAGCTGTAAGCACCAGACTTTTAAAAGGCATTCAGTACTTATGGATACTACTGTAATTACAGACAAGGTGCCACAAAATCATTCTACTCAAATGCACTAGTAGATGATAGGCTTAGTCTCTCAATTCTTATGGACAGGCAATCCAAATTAGCTCTTTGGGATGCAGCCACGCTGGTTCTCAATCCTTAATATTTGTCTTTCAACATCCCCTGACATTACAATGACTTGTAAACAGTAGTTTTAAAGCGAAGAACTACCTTTATTCCTCAGAAATTCTGATATTAGAAAAATAAATCAATATCACAAAACATCTTGATGTTTCCTTTGTTCACGCCACTATGCACAGCTCAACAAACCAAATCAACTGGTCACTACCAAGTTTTTTTCCCATTCAGTAATGAAGATAAAGTCTACTTATCCTCTTTCTATAAGATCTTTCTCTGTTGCCCTCTTCTATCTGTCCATCCAATCATCAGGGTTTTTTCAGAGATTTATTTATTTATTTCTATTTTTTAGATTTAGTACTTACACACAGTCTTAGGAAAATGAACCATTTTAACTTGAGCAGAACTAAAACACTCAAAAATAAAAACTGTATTTTCATTTTGCCATTTTATTTCTTCTTGGTTTGTCCCTTTCTGGGCTCCTAGTTGGTTAGTATCAAGCAGACAAACTGAGGATATAATGACAAAAACTGAAAACAGCACAATTAAGCTGAGTACCTCTAGAGTTTCAGAAGTACTTAGGGTACATAAATATCTGTGTTTTCCTCCTTAATGGCTTTACTGTTGTAGATATCCATGACCTATGTGTTGGGAGAGCTAGAAATGCTGATGGGTACGTACTTTACTTCTGGAGAGAGTAGTTGCAGATGGATATGTAATCGCCTTATCCAAGCAATCTTTAATCTAGAGTTCAAGACCAGTAACTATGAAACAGAGGGTAGGCATTTCAGACTGTTGCCTGCACAGACATCTAGGGAGATGAACGAACTTTTGAAGAATAGGTGAAAATACACATAATTTCACTAAAGTTGACAGAGCAGTCACATCTTCCAGATACAGCAGCGATAAGCTCAGTACATCAATATCTACAACTGGACCTAGAAAGTGACCCTTCAGAAAAACTGATAGATTAAAAAAAAAAAATTATTTCTTATTCAATCCCAATTCCCATTCATGGAAAATTCTAATTTTCTCTAAAGTGCTACTGTGGTAAACTTTAGCATTTACTTACCCACTTCACCACTGGTAAACAAAATAATGTAATTAGTCTGTTGTACCACTTTGTGTTCACAGTATTGCCTCTCAGAAGTAATATTAGATGTGAAGATCTGGCAAGCTAAAGCATTACCTGCTGAACTATAGCACTACAGAGATGGGTAGGTTTCCTTGCACTAATGTACGCTTGTAAACAACAATACTTACAACTTATATTACTTCTACAGTTTTGCCATAACTAAAAATGTGATCCTTTGATGTTTCTTGGCTTCTACTACTTATTTTTTTCAGAAAGGGACATTTCAGGCTGTGATTTTTGCAAGCTGTTTGACATTACCATCTACTTTGTAAATGGAATTCACTCAGGGATGGCATTTTGAGGAACGGTTTTAGGGGTGATGTTAAATGGTACTTTTCTGGCTCTGAATATTAATAATGTTTATAGGGAAACTGTCTTAAGCTGTTGTAACTATCTAGCCTCAAAAATGATAAAAAAAGATGAGTATATTCTGGTTTGTTCCTTATTTCCCACTAAGCAACCATAAACAGAACTAAGATTTTAAGCTTTTATTGCAGTCTACAAACTATAAAATAAAGGCAAACATCTTAAGTTTCCTTCTATTATTATCATAGAAACAGTAGGTTTCTGAGTGTACAGAATTACATTTCACTCAATTATACATTTCTAGTTACTTTCTAATTGAGGAGCTTACAATGGACAATATAATTTATGTGCTACAGAAGTTTTTTTTAAAGTCAAATTAAACCTTAGGTGTTCAGACTTTTATACTAATAGTCCATATAACTTGAGGAACCAGGATAGTTTATTCAAACAGTTACTACTACATTAGGCAGGATTTGCATGCACAGGGAAGTGTCATATAAAAAATGGTAAAGATTTAACATCCTGAAAGCTCAGTGTAAAGAAGTCTAGACATTTTCAAATAGAATCTAGAAAAAGATGGTCATTATTTGATCATTCAACCTGTAAAAAACACATTAATTTATATAGTTTCTCCATGCCATAAAATTTACCATTACTTATCGAATGTTTAGTTCAGAGCATATATAATATTGTACCTGCATTTCATTTTTCACAACCTAATCCTACCTGTCCTTGCTTTTTACATGCATGGCAAAAATGAATAAAAGTTTACAAACAACAGATCTGGCCAATAGTATACAATAACATGGCTACAGTGTTGTCTTTCTGAGATGGTTGTGTTAAATGTTCATCCTAATTCATGCTGGGAAACAGAAAACTGTGCAAGTAAGCAGGACCAAAGACATAAATGGACTTTGGTTTTTTGATATTTTTTTGTTCTGACTGTAAGCTCAGCTGGTCTTAAAACTGGTAAAAGTTTCTCAGTTAGACAAACTATTAGCCTGTAACTATTATCTGTCTGCCATTTACGTAAGCAGCTCTTCAAGGTCGGCAGCCTAGACCATACGCCCTATATAACTATTTCTGAAAAACAGAGAAATATCATAGAAAAATATTAGCTAACACTGAGAGAAGACACGGAAGTTTCAATAAATATATTTTAATGTTTTTTCTTATTTTTCTTTTTCTTTCCCGAAGCTATCTCAAAACAGCTTTGCACTAGGTTTAATATTTACAGGACATAACGCATTTGCTGTCAAGTAGACAAATGTGACTCGAGGAAACTCCATAAAAAATTAAGTCCAACCTACCACATTTGGGAGCAGTCCCGCTTAGCACAGAAGAAAACGAGGCTCTGTCATGACAGAGGCCAGGAAAGCAACATTTGCTGACTTCACATATCTACAGGCATAACACTGATCGTACTGTACACAGGATGGAAACCATACACTTCTTTGACCATCAGCTGGCTAATAAAATAGTAATGCAGACAGACCTCAACAATACATGAGGATTCACCACACTTCTGGCCATGCTGGAGACTCAAAACCAAGTGCAGGAGCAGAACTCTGAAAAAGCCTAATAAACAGGCTCCACTTTCTACACAGAGAATACCTGTTAACAGCCAGTTTTCATTAGCAAGAATTGCAGTATTTTTGCCATTTTTCCCCCCCCCTCTTTGCTTAATTACCTTTCTGAAGAAACAAAACGCAAACACACAAATTATTAGTTCCAGACAAACAACGGAGATGGAGACAACATTATCATGCATGCATATTTTCTGCTTATTTTTTTGGGGCACTTAGTTTTCCATCAACTATCAGGTTATAGTGATTATATGCCTGACTGTAATTTCATACTTAGTATAGTTCTGTTATCAACAAAAATATGGTACAACTACAAAAATGAAAAATTACATATTCTATTCAATAAAAGGCCTCTGTGTAACCTACATGAGCTTTTTGCTATTTTTGCTTGTGCCAGCAGTATTACCAGTGGTCTCCAGCACACAGCACAGGTGTTCTTCTTATATTGAGCATGTCTATTTTTCAAGTATGTTCTCAAAGCAGATGTTCAAATATTCTGTAATGTTCCCACTGAGACCGCAGATTGAATTTCTGCCCTCCATTTGATCCCACTAAGGGAAAACCCTGCTACCCAGATAACAGTTGGCAGACAGACATTTGGACCACCTCTTCTTCTCTTCCACCTATCAGTATTTAATTTAAGAAAAAACACCCCACTGGTTACAAACAACACAGGAAACAACAACAAATCAGCAGTTAGGTAGGCTGATGTTAAAAAAAGTTGCTGAAAATGTGATAGAACTGCCATGTAGGGGAGAAATGAACATTAGTTATTTAATGAAATGGCTTGCTGAGGGAAAATAACAATTTGTGAAGATCAACAGCATACCAGTGCTAGGCAGTAGTCAAAAAAATGCAACAAAACCTCTAGGAATTACTAGGAAAGAAACAGAAAATTCTATTACACTGCAGTAAAAAAAAAAATATACTTCTTGTATCCTTTGAATAACTTGAATACTCTTCTCTCCCAATCCCAAAAAGGATATAAAAGAACTGCGAAAAGTCAAGCAAAGGTATGTAACATTTTCCATAGGAACAACTAAGCAACCTACAATTGTTCAACTTGAAAAAAAAGGAGTTAAAAGCCTAAAAAAAAAAAAAAAAATCATAAATTGTATAGAGGTGGCATAGAGTTGACTAGATTATTCACTGCCTCTTTCTACACAAGTACTGCGAATGATAGCTTTAGCTAAGAGATACAAGCTTGAAACAAACAGAAGGTGGTGAATCAACGTACAGTGCCACATCAAATTTTGTAATGCCAAGTCAGAATATGTTGTGGACATAGAAAGTATTGTGGGTTCAGATGAAGAGTGTGCAAGGTGAACTATTAAAGGTTACTAAAGAGAGAACCTTATCAATACTAGACACACAAATATCTAAATGATTCAAAGCTCAGGTAATCTTTGTCAAAATACAGCCAGAGAGCAAAAGAATGCCTTGAGGAAGTTTTCATAGTCCTCTACACTGTTTTTATTCCTCTTCAGACTTCAATACATGCCCACTTTTGAGTCGGGATATCATGCAACACAGACTCCTGCTCTGAACCAGTACAGCTATTTTTTAATGTTGTAAGTTTTTCCAAAAGGCAAGGATCAGATTTAACAATGCTTGTATCGGAAAAGATTCACCCTAGAACATGGAATTAATAAACTTAACTAGATAAACAGAAAAAGTCCTTACTTAAAGTAGAAAAGTATACACTCTAATGTCTAGTACAGGCAAGCTGAACCTTTGTTATTTATAGGATAAGCAGTGAGTTGAAAATCAGCTGTTCTGTATATTTAAGCATTCATTTGCCATGGAGAATGACTCGAGAGCTCAGAAGTCTCCTATGACAGCTCGAATTAGCTAGACAGTCAAGTCTGCCTTTTGCTGACCAGAATGGATAAAACTAATTACAACAAGGGATGCAGCAAGGCACCTGCCAGCAGTTTGATGTTCAGAGCATTAACACAGCAATGAAAAGAACAGTACTCAGGCTCGTAGATGCTGACTTCACCTGCATTCCGGTGGGGTGTGAATAATGTAACAGGCAGGCAGATGAGCTAATATGATGCTGCATTTGAAATGCTATGCTGCACTAAGAGGCAGGGTTGTTAGTAGAACACAACATTGCCTGGCTGCTGGATTAATGCTGGTTTGCAATCAAGCAGTCAGGAGACAGAGTAAAATCTGGTATGGTGGTACTGTGAATTTTTCACATTCCAGATGTATTTCCAGACTACTAGGCTGTTTACAGACTTACTTATCTCCCAGTGTGACAGATTTTGATAGATCTTGGGTTATTTCAGTACGTAACTGGGTTTTCTTTTGACGCTTTGTGGGCTGGTGTAAAAGTTTTGCTATATTGATAGGTGTTAGTGTGCTACAGCTAGATCTATACCCACAAAGACATGCTCGCCTCCATTTCTGAGATGTCAAAATATACACAACTCAACAGCAGAGAAAAGAAATAAATCTGCAAACAGATGTAAATGGCTATCTTCCATGTAACATTTTTCTTTTCTTGACTGCAGACATAAGATGCTCAGCTATGAAAGGCATTCTTTCAGAAATCCAAGTGATATATGTGTATTTACCTTTTTTTTTACGTATTTAAACAAATGGCTTAGTTGTCACAAAAATGTTTCGTTACAGAATTCTAACAGATAACTGTACCTGCTAACTTAGCAAATATGTTTTCACATTTGCTAGCACTACGGGTTTGCATTATATATTTCAGCTCATTTTGGAAGATCTTTCTTCTAGGTTCTTTTGAGGTCTGTGTTACTGTCAAGAGCCAAGAGCTTGGACAGCTGTTGCCAGCTCTATGTGGTTTGTTTAAAACAATAAGAGAGTTGCCTAGTAACATCACATCACACATTTGGTACCCTACAGTATCTCGCATTCCTAACTACTCTGCACATCCTCACAACTTAAAGGGACACTGTCAAGTTAATAACCTTACATGAAAAGTGAACTTACTTTTCCATCCCCTGTAAGAGGATAGATGAGGTGAGAGAAGGAAAATTGACCTCACTATTAAAAAAAAAAAACCAAACTAAAACCCACTTGAACTTTGTTTGCAGAAATTTTTAAATTTTATCCCAAATCAGCAGTATTTGTTATCACTTACAGCCACACCGAAGTGTGGCTTAAAAACTATTAAAAAGCAAGCTTTCTTAAAGATTATTTCATTACTAGTACAGATCTTGCAAAATTAAAATACTCCTTATGATACATGACATCTATCTCCAAACTCTTCATCAAACACAAATTTAAAGTCAAAAAGTCATTTACTATTATTGCTAGTAGGACAAATTTGTAATAAAATCTGTGAGAAAGACTTGCAGGGCTTTCAGACTTCGTTTGAAGTCATGGATGGTTTCGGGCTCTTTGCTTATATGATCAGCAGCCCTAGTTTGGGAAAATGTCTCAACCTGATCTAATACAAGATATATATGAAACTTTTCTGCAACAGCCATAGAGAAATAAAGATTTCTGATACTTCTATATTGCTCTGCCTTTGAGAACAGCATGACAAGTAAAACATTAGCAATCTTTCCTATTTGAAAAGTTCTGAAAAAATTGGATTTGGATATATGGGGGAAAACGATTTTTTTAAATGACATTTTAAAATTAGGTTTGTAGACATTTTTGGCATTGATCAAATAACTGTAGCTCTACAGCATGCTACTTTGAAACATCTTATTGAAAATTCTGTAGTAAAACAATATGGCCATCTTTACAGCCCACGTAGCAGGTCTCTACACTGAGCTTCTTTATCCGAGCCATTACATAAAGGTGGCACTGCTCTGGTTTCACTTGTTCATTATTCTTGCCTTTTCTTCCTCATTCATACCCCTTCTTCTCTCCTATTATAGATTAACCCATTTTTCCCCTTTATCTTATAATACTCCTTTGTGATTGTGTTAATAAAAACTGGAGGGCTTACATGCATTATAAGTTTACTAAAAGCTCAACACTTGTTTAATTCTGATTTTATTGAAAAACTTTACTACTAAAAGCCTACTTTTTAGAATTGCAGCAAAGCTGAAGCTAGTACTGCTTTGGAAATCTCTCTCTCAAAATAAGCAGCACATCCTTTCCTGGAGACTGTTCATAGCTATTCAGTATCTCACTGCCACAACACCTCATTGTAACCCAAATTACTTTAATTTTGAACATGTTACCCAACACATTTAGTTTTTTTCTTCAAAACGAACTGCTCTGAAACTATGACTTCCCAGAATCAGTTTTAATTTCAATTAATTGGAAATACATTTTCCTGAACTGTTCTAAGAAAAGGTCTTTGGGGAGAATCCAGAACAGAAACATGAAAGGGGAAAGGTATTAAGAAAACAAAAAAAGAATAATGAGTAACAAAGTCATTAGAAGAGGTGAGACGAGTGCTCTACTTGATATACAGGTGAAATGAGATACTGTAGATGAAAGACAAAAACAAAAAACCACAATGGGAAGAAAAAAACAGAAAATGTGAATCACCATCAACATTACCTCCAGCTTTTTACTAGCCCACATTTCTACACCTTTTGGGGGACTTATTTTTTTTTTTTTAACTGCTGCAAAAGCACATGAGAGGGCATAAATAAAAGGGATAGCCTTGAAAGATTATAAACATACTGCCAGGTATGTTGAAGTATTTTCTTCTCTTTTTTTTCCAATCGCTATTACATGGCGAAAGCTCTTAATGCATTAATGGTAAAAGTTTACATCACACCCAACAGAGAATTCAAATAGACATACATGCAACGTAAAATAATGTAAGTACATATGCAAACTGTGGCAGCCCGCAAGCACTTGGAGATCTGCTAGTACAATATTCAAATCTGTTACTGTTCAAAACTTTGAGACCCCCTAAAAGAAAACAGAACTATAACATATACACAGAAACACCCAGAGTTATACATTTGTGAAGTTAGGGGTCATTACCCTTGTACTTCAGTGTGTAATGCCATTTTAGGAAATATTTGGTTCCAGAGGTTTGTAGTATTCAGCTGTGATTTGGGACCAATTGGATGACAGAGTATAGCTATACAAGCATATTGTTCAACAGCTGTCTGGTATGCATAAGAAATATTCTACTTTCACTATAAGGTACTTTCACTGTGCCATTTTCATGGCTTTTTCATTATTTATAGCTTTCTTTTCTCTACATTTAAATTAACACAGCTAATAATTTTCCTTATAATATTTCACTTGCCCTAGATCATGATGTTTATATTAATTTTTCTATACCTTGGATGCAACTTCAGGTACTGATTTTGCAATGTTACAATATTAGCCAAAATGCAAAGACAGCAAAAGAAAGCAGAAGATTTGCTGTCCCTCCTACATACCAAAGTCCTTTTCACTTGTTCTAACGATTTAACACCAATACCTTTGCTGGTAATGGTGATTTTTTGTTTGTTTGCTTGACTCTTTTTAATAATCACTGACATGAGAACTTAAAGTGTCATTTCCTAGAATCACTGGGAAATACTGAGCCAAGAGTGCTGAGAAAGAGGACTGAGAAAGCAGACTAAAGAATTGCTTGGCTTTCTTAAACTTCTTTTTCCAGAGCTCTGGAAAGTGGGAATCAATGCTACTAAGAAGGATAGTCATAGTTCCACTGTATAAAAAATAGCAGCTATTTTCCTCATCCTTGCCACAACTCCAGTAAGCCCAGATATTCCCTCTGATCTACTATATTTTTGATCTATCTGTTTTCTCATCACCTTGCCTTCTGTCACTATTAGCCAGGGTCTCTTGCCCTTAGTGTGACAATGCTTACCTTTGTATTCTATTAATATAGCTCCTTAAGTAGGCTGCTGAAGAATCTTTAATTACAAGGTTAATCACTTTACAAATAACATCAGTATAAGGAAAACGTCAACACAAACTGTCATCACATGGCATACATAAAGAATAAATTCTGCAACAAAATATCATTCTGGAAACAAAGATGATTCTATTCAGTTTCTGACCATCCACTTCATATTTTCCCAAATATATTCTGTAGCAGTGTGTTTCACTAGACATATGAAAAGTACCAATTTCAAATACTATAATTAAAGGCACTACAACATTTCTAAGGGAAGTAGTCCACAAAAATCCCAGCTGAACCCTAACTCCAAACACCAACACTTGCTCTTCATTTCAGTCCATTCCATCATGATCCTTATCACAAGGCGTGTTCATTTCTAAGTCAGAAATTTTTTTTGCAGTCTCCAGAAAAAGGAAAAAAAAAACAAAACGGAGCATCCCAGCTCCTTAGATGCAATCGTGGCACTATCACATTGCCGCTATGGCCATATCTTCTTTTCTCACATTACTGCTGCATTACACAGATTCTCTGGTTCAGAACTAGCTATGATTCAGAAAAAACTTACAGCAACATTATATGGAAGAGAGCTCTGTTTAAGGTTCAAAGGTCTTACCTGAGTTAATGCAGAGGCTTGTTTCTGATGCGTCATTTGAACTACTTTCTAAACAAACAATAAAAATACATTCTTTTTCCAGGTAGGCCACTTAAATATGCAGTTATAGGATACATCTATTTCAATATGTAGAAGTATTTGGTTTGTAACTGGACTCAGACTCACAACCTACTTAGTGGCCAGAAGAATTTGAATATAGGTATTTGGTACCAAGAAATCTCACTTTTACAGACATTATTACAGTTATAGCAACGCAGCATAATAAAGCTAAATTAACACAAGACGGTAATATACACCTACAAATATAACAGTAGGGAGAGTGTGTCACGTACATCATTCACAATAATTTTGTCTCTAAATGGGCACACTGTGTATATACTATGCATATTATGTCCTTTCTCCTCATCTTAATGATCAAAAATAATGCTATGAATAGTAATACTTATCGTCTCATTAATGAGTTATAGTTAATGGAAAAAAAAGTCAAGTAGACCTACTGAGTTTACTTGCTAGAAAAGAAAGTCTCAAAAGGTAAGACTAATCCTTATTTTTGAACTAAATACTAAACAAAAGAAACTAAAAACCCAATTACTTTTAAAAATAGCTTTTTTCCAACTTAATTATAAATACAAGGAGACACATTCGATCCTGCTACTTAATTTTCAGGGGCTGATGGCAGGAATATCATCTGGAAAATAATGGCAAAAGTCTGTTTCATGTTCATATGATAAAGAAGCATTTGAGACTGAGGGATTATATCACACTATATCAAATTAGGTTAGTAAAGTGAATCCAGATGGCAGAAGATGACGAAATGATTGAAGCTTTTGAAGTGCAATGTTATATAAAAATGTCATGGAAGCTCAGCAAGTACATAAATATCAGAGAATAGTAACATTTGCTACTTCAGATGATATAGAAAAAATTAATATTAGCATATTTGGACTTGTATCAAAGCTAATTGTATGCCACCTGGAGAACACAATGATGTAAGGAAAGGAACAAACAAAAGAAAGGGTTAAAACCAATGCAAAATTTGAGACTTACTCTGAAAGAAGGTTCACAAATGGAGACAAGAAGTAGAAGTAGCAATGACAAATGGGTTGATGTGACACACAGGAAAATTCAGGGATGAATCATAAGATTAGGCTGCTGTAGAGTAAGAAAATAACAGAAGCTTTTCCTAGTCAATACATTCTGTAAAGCAGAACTGAATCCCAATTACTCCTGCTTTATTCAGCCTATTCTTTGACTTTAGCAACAATAAACTCCATCACCTTTTGTGACTAGTCTGTTGTTCCACCTCTTCTCTTACCAGTTTTTTTTCGTTTTTTTTCATTAAACTTTATAAATTATGTGAGATTCTGAATGAAGGATGGGACCTTGGGCATTTCCTCCCACCTCTCGACACCCTCCCAAAAAAACCAAACCAACACAACACCGAACCTGTAATTCTGTAAACTCCTCATCAGTGGCTGCACAGCCTCAGAAGCGGCCAGACTTTTCAGATTATCTTATATTTTTCACTTCAAAGCTTCCTGCATCCTAGAATTATGCTTCTGAGCACATCCCAAACTCCCATAACCTTAGCAGGGTTGAGTAGCTCCGAGATGAGCTTCCATATGAAGCCATTCTATTTGTATTTACTTTAATGAGAACACCATTGCTCATTTATCAAGCTGAACCTGTCCCATTACACTCAACTCAAGAGAGATTCTGCATCCTGGTGGATGTTAATCTATGCAATAACTCCTACTCTAAATGTTCAGTTCCGTTTGATATGTTGGTTGATTTTTGTGAATTACATAAGAGACAAAAATGGTAAACTTCACAATTTCAGTCAGAAAAAGTGAATTAAGGGAAGCCTGCCATTAATCATTAGATTTTTTTTTTTTTTTTTTACAACTGGGACAGCTGCAGGATTAGCATGTATCTTTTTTTCAGAAAGAAATTTATAAACGCTGTTCAGCCTTCTGAAAGAAGGTTTGCGATATCTAGCCTGACAAGAGGCAGAAGTTTTCCTTCATCTCTGAACAAGGATTTAAAATGTATTTTTTTAATTCTTGTTTCCTTCTGGTTAGCTCTAGAGATGGGAATGAAAACTTTCAATTGCTCAGTTTGTCGGCTATGTTGGATCCCACTATATTTCACTTAGTCTTTCATAGCCCATATGGGAACCTTTTGTTCCACATAGTATTCCTAATACCCATACACAATTCCAAACCTTAAGCTTCTAATCTTAACTTCTCGTTGTCAAAACAGTGGCTTATCATGTTGGATCATGATTAATTATTGTCATTATACATGCACATATGTATTTTATATAAAGCATCCCGGAAAATCCTCAATAGCACTGATCAATGGGGCTATATATAATAATATGCATCTTTTTCTGCAGATGGGCTATGGCATCTATGATCCTTTCCAAGTTCACTTATTACCCAAACTTATGGCCATGGAGAAGTATAATTTAAGGATAGAATTTACATTGGTTCTACAAGCACTGGAAAGCTTAGGAGAACTGCATTTACTGCAATGAGAACAAATCTTTCCCTCAGGAGCAGATTGGTGTGAATGAAAACAATTAGGCAACTAGCAAGAAGTAGACTGTAGAGACTGATATTCCATGCCCCCAGTGCTGGCACCTAAGCAAGCTGAAAGCTTCAATAATTTATGCTTGGCAAATCTATATTTCTTGCCTTGAAACTCCCTTTGAAATACTGAACATTTCAGACGAAGGCCAAAACTATTTCTTAGGATGGGAACAGTGAAACAATCAAACAGAAACAGACTAGTAAGCAACAAAATAAGATGCAAAGAATCGCTGACTTTGGTTACTTCTTCAGCAAAATAAATGTGGTCTGAAAACACTCAGTGTTATAGATCCAAAAAGATTTGATTCTGTTGAAATATGGCACAATAAACAGAGGGAGTAGCTTTTCCTATCCTGCAAGTTTTAATTTTTTTTTTTTTTTAAGAATACAGCCAAACTTATTCACTAATACAGACAGAATTGACAGGTTTTCTTCAAGATGATTCAAGTGACTTCCAGCAGTACCATTTGAGGAGAGTATGTTGGGTGGCGCAGTTAAGAAGAGCTTCAGTGGTTAAAACTGTGAACTTAATACAGATGTCTATTTAAACAGGTGCCCTGATTGGGTTAGAACTGCAGCACATCTCAAGTGATTTAGACACTCCTGAATGGGAGAATAGTGCTGCACTCAGCACTTTTCAGAAAACACAGATTACAGCTTAACTGTTTGAAATGGACCTAGACCAACTGGATGCCTAAGAGCTCAAAGACATTTATATGCATCTACCTAAATACAATGCCTTGTGTGTATCTAGGTGATCCCTGTGGAGGCCTTCAATTCTGTTTCGTTTGTGATCAGTTCCAGGGTTTACCTAAAAGCTGTTATTGATAGTGCTGTTCTAACTTAGTGTGCTCTGGCATGGACTGTAAACTTTTCAATGTAACAAGGCCTGTGGATATCCAAGTGGTTATTCTATTTGGTTACAGTGAAAAATTACACACTGTTGTTTGTTCTTGCAGGGACTGATTATAACGGTGGCTTAATTTGCTGATACTATTTAAAAGTATTGAGATGAATTGTTTTGCTGATATATTTAAGGAACTTCAGTATATTGAAGCTCATCCTCTATTTATGAATTTCCAAATACAATACTTGGAAAGCTTTGCATAGTGTGAGATAGCTGACCTAGTTTTCAGGCACAGAAATTCACTCCTGATTACTAACATCTGCATTTGAGTATACACTGAGGCTGCTATAATTTGACAGTGATCTTGACATGAGCAGTAGCACTAATGAATTCCTAAAAAAAGGTAAAGAAGGTAAAATGCTGGTGTTTACATATGCAAAAATAAGTTAATATACACTGACAAATTCTCCCTTTCTTTTCACATATTTTGACAAACTGATGGCATATTTGGATTAATATATTGAGTAGCATATGAAGATAAGTATAACATCAACAGTAACATCATAGGAAAGGAAAAGAGATCTTAAGTTTCCTGCAGTTGGTGGCAAAAATGCAGTTGACCCCAGCAGGGGCACAGTTACACTAACACTCGTTCTTTAAGGGTGAAAATAAAATCTCAGATCTGAAAAGTCACACAGGCACTGCAAGAGAACCCAGAGCCCTGTGTTAGTTACCTAGTCGTTCATATGGCAAACAAAAATATTTTGAACACTGAGCAAGGAGTCAGCTACAGTTGTTACATTAAGCACAGAGCTGCCTTCAGTTAATAACCAGGAACCAAAGTAAACCAGAGAACAACTCACACCACACCTTTTTCCAAGCCTCTTTATCTTGAGGCCACTGTAAGCTGTAGGGTGACAACATGGTTATAGTTTTACACTGAAACTCCAAATCTTTACCAAACTTCAAAAGAGAGAGTATCATTTTCTAATCTAGTGTGTAACTCTGTGAAAGTGGGAGTATTCCTTTAAATTTGTATATTTCTCAGCATCTCTCTCTCAACAGTTTAATCAATGGGCATTGACATCAACATCAATTGATTCCAATTAGACCATACATGAATACATTTTTACCTAAAAATAAATAATTAAGCATTCACTTTCCATGCCCCCTCCCAAATCAGGCATGTCCAATTTCAGAATTTCATTTACTGCTTTTAAGGATGACAGAACTTAGAATTCGAATATCAGATCAAGAGTACAGTCCTTTCCACTACCAGGAAGGATCACACCATGAATTATACATGTGCCTGAGAAACATATATACATGCAAAGACAGGACTGAGAAAAAAACATTGTAAAACCAAGACAAATGTCCTTTCGGGAAATCTACAGAAACAGCATGTGCACACTGCTTCATACACTGTCACATCATATGCAGTCTTCAAAAACTACTTTTCTCTATCAGAAAAGGAATATGTCTCTGAATTTTTATTTCCTAGATTATCCAAAGGCATTGTAGAAAACAGGAGGCATAGTGAATATGAAATGTCTTTTTGACATTTCCTGATTTCTACCTGCAAAATATAGGGCCTCAGGTTTCTTAAGACAACATGATTCGGTGCCTAAGAATAGACACTGAAATATTATTGTGATTATTATTACTGTTATTTACTTTCCTGTTGAAAAGCAGAGTTTGCTGCTGCTGCTGCAAATAGCAGAATATATGGATGTCAAACAAACAAAAAAAATGTTTTCAGTACATTAATTTTGTATGCTGTTGCTCTTTAAAATGGTTCCTGTAGCCACACTGTATCACCTCACTTGCCACAGAGAGCTGAAATATTTCATCTTATGAAATGAAACTTCCAATTACCCAAACCAAGCTTTTTAAGTTTAAGAATGCGTTCTGCACATATTAGGTTTGACTATATATATATTAATTTCTCCCTCATTACAGAAACTGACAAAATAAATTTCAATTTTCTATTTTAAAACAGTAGGAGAAAATTACATTTTCTGAATGTCCAATTTCTCAATTTCATAAATAAAATTGAAAGACAGGCTCCTTTCTGATTGACAGTTATGGCGGTTTTGAGTTGCAGTCAATACGTACTATTTTGACTGTCTTTTTGTGATAAAAACTGCTCACAAATTTACATTTGTTGCCAGAAATGCCAAGAAGGTCCTCTAAACTCTATAACTACAGTTACCCTGGAATCTGCACACCACAAAAGATAACCTGCTGACAGACTTCTATAATTTCTGAGGTTACACTTGAGTTCTTCTTTGTAGTCTGGCTAGAAAAACAACAGTAATTTCAGTCAATGTCATTTAACAGTTTATATCAGTACCTGCATTTGAGGATTTTTTTTCTATATAACATGAAATCTGATCATCTGGCATAATAAATGCATTCAAATACTTTAGAATGGCAGAGGATAAGTTAGAAAGTGTATATTTTATAGGAAATTGTGAGTATGATAGCTAACATCACTAAAAGTACAACTTCAATACAGCAATCAAAACTAACAGAGAATTAAGACTTAATTGCTAACGGAAGCAATATCACCTTTTATTATGCAGTATACTCCTATATTGCTTTTTGAGGGGTATCATACCAATGTTTTACTTGCTGTTCTACTGCCAAGTTTTAATTAGTTACTGTTCTGAGCAAACCCTGCAAAGAGAATTCTAAACTTAATTTAGCACTTTAAATAAGTGAGTGAATTCACCATATTGGCCCAACTCACTAGCAAAACTTTAGTCCTACAACTGACATACACTGTAATGAAAACTAGCATGAAATAAAATATCGTGTGTCAGATTTAAAGCTTTACATTCCCTTCTTCAACACTAGATGTTAACAAAGTGCAAGTAAACATTCAACAACAACATCACAGTTTGAATGAACTGCATTAAGACTTTTCCAAAAGAAAAGTCCATCAGCCATTAGTTTGCAATTGCATTTGCCCATGTCATCTTAATTAGTAGCAGATAATCATTTTGAGGTCGGCCTATTAGTTTCTCAGCATGACTGGCTTTGGTTTATATGACTGCAAGATAACTCAGTATTACCAGCTTCAGACTGGTCATAATTCAGTTCTTTATTTACAGTACATTGGTCCAGCCAGTAGCAATTTCAAGAGAACTAATCATCATACTATAATTGTGTCGCATTAAAGTACACATTGAAGGTGTGCTGTGATTTTTTGATATTTTGTTGAGTATTTAGATCATATCAGATATTGTGAGTCCAACTAAACACTTTCCATTAAATAAATAACAATCAAAGAATAATAATTATTAAGCGCTACTAAAGATGAATGGCATAATTATCACTAAACTTTTAATTGCTTTTACTGTGCTTACATATTAAATACAGTTCAATGGTCAGGTTGTCTTTAAAAGATGTAGCTATAGGAAGGCGTGTAAAGAAATCTCTAAAGAATCAAAAGGTTCTGGAGAGCGTTTTAAGTGAATGTCATTTCAAACTTGACTTAAATTTTAGATGCTACAAGTAGTAAACATATTGAATGAATACAGAAAAGGATTTTGACAACCAAATTGTTTGTTTTGATAAAATTAACCTGGCAGATTACTACTACTCTAAGAGACCACCTCACCTACATATCTGTGTACTTTAATCAGAGCTCCACCAAATACTGCTTACTAGAAAAATTTATATTTTATCTTCATTCAGCAATGAGTTTCACAGCTGTATTTTATTACACAAAATAAGCATCCAAGCTTGTGACAGCACCAGAGTAGTTCAAAAAGGAAAAAAAAAAAAAAACAAAACCCAAGAACAATCAACCACCAAACTTTAAATAATCACCCAGGGAACAGAAGTGCAGAAGAAAGGGATGCTTGGAATATGGAATGTAGTAAACATTATAAGCATAACAATTCTGCGCAGCCTCAGGAGGATGAATGTGAATGCTGCCTGTGCATGCATCATTCTGTGCCAGTATGGGAAAGGAAAAGTGTAGTTTTAGAAGGGATGAAATATACCTCTGCCTCCACCCTCTCACAGAAATAATTCTCCACAGACTGTAGGACAGTTCTCACTTAAAATACTGAGGAGTTGTTCCAAAAGCAGGTGACATGAATTGAAGAACCAGGCTACTTTAGGACTCCCCTTGACAATATCACTTGAACAGCAAAAGATAATGCAGGTGGGAACAAGTTACAGGGCTTCTCTGCGCAGCAAATGCTACAGGGAGAGTGTTGAAAGATGCACTCACAAGGCAAGTGTAAAGAACAACAGTTCCCACAGGCCTGAGCAAGAGGTAGTGGAATCGGTTAGCAGGAGCAAATCTGTATATTGGTGACATTGACATAGATGAGCACTTAGCTATTTTCATCCTCCTTTGTCTCCCTTCTAAAAGCAAGATGAAAGAAGGAATAAGAAATTCCTGGAATTCAATCTAAACTCTATTAAAACAAAACAATAAAATTTGGATGCAGTGAAATTAGAATTTAACCATAGGAACTGAAAAATGTAGTACTTCTCTCCGCATTCCTTCTTACTGCAGGAGCAAAATAATGTCCAAGGAGAATGCCTTCAATTTCTGTTACAACTGTTAATCGCAGTGCTACTAGTTAGGTGTAATTTAGCCCACTGTAAACAACAATATAAGACTGGAGATTAGGTCTCATTTATTAAAACAGCATTTAAACGTATACACTTTACTGATAGGATCTCTACTGGAGAACTACATGTACGGCATCTTAAGCAGATAAATCAGACAGGATTTTAAACAAAGCACTGCAGAATTATCTGTGAAAAATGAACTCGTAGCAAGGTAAGCATTCTAATGTAAAGGAAGAAAAGCAACTGCCTGTGATGAGCTAAGTATATGAGTAAGTGATGTCACATAGGAATGAAAGGTCAATTAGAACAAAAAAGTTCTTATAGCTAGACTTACTGGTAACACTGAAAAAAACTATCAAAAAACTC
The DNA here is from genome assembly GCF_017976375.1 of Cuculus canorus. Lineage (NCBI taxonomy): Eukaryota > Metazoa > Chordata > Aves > Cuculiformes > Cuculidae > Cuculus > Cuculus canorus. The sequence continues at coordinate 45,418,294 of NC_071404.1, forward strand.
AAGTATCATCCAAAGAATTACTGTAAGCAACTGAAACCTATGGAAATTATCTTCACGAATGGCACCGAAGAGTAATTTTGGAATTTATCAAAAAAAGGAAAGGATAAGACATTTATCCTGCTGGTACAGAGATGAAAAATTATCTGCTAGATGTTCTTTGCAATTCTCAATTACATGCTACTCCACTCAGTTGGTATGTAATAAAGGGTCCACATTTGAAACTCTCACCTCTTAGAAACAGCAAAAACAGTGATTTAGCTCTAAATGTGCTTTTCAGCACAGCCTTTTATAAAGACATCTGAGTAACAACTGAGTAACATGACCCTTTTGTTATAAATATGGAAACTAACACAAAAATGAGGTGACTTGCCCAAGGTCATGCAGAAGTTTGATCCAAAGAGACAGGGATTCAGGTAGCATTCATTTCATCTGTTTTTATCATCCAACAGGAATATCAGACTGTTTCAGATTAGGCTTAGTGATGACAAACTCACATTGCAATGCCACAAATAAACAGTTTTATCACTCACCGCATATATCTGTGTATTTGGATCCAGCAAGTCTAACTGTAATGAGAATTTATGTTTTCACACATCTTATGGCACCTTATCCAGTGTGTAGTGAGAATGTCTGTTTTTTCTGTAACACAAATATGTGACAACCAAAAGTAACTTTCTCTTCTTAAGCAAAACCTTTAACATAAGTATTATGATTTTATTACGCAATAGCCTGCTGCATCATTCAACAAAGAGCATGTTTTCTCTAGACCTAACAGTGAATAAGGTTTTTTGTATTGAGTCACCAGCAATTCCATTCACTGTACAATGAATTATGTTTTAGTATATTAAATACTCTGAGCAAGTGAACAAGGCTCAGAGAATGATTTTAAAAGCAGCTTCCATTATGGCCAGTGGAAAGGGTAGATAAAAGAATTTTAAGAGTTAACTAGCAAGCTTTGCAATGTATGATAACTCTTGTGAAGCAGTAACTGTTAAAAAAAAAGTGATGGTTTAGTCTATTACAGATAACAGTAGAGTTAATGGTGAAAGCTGCATAACTTACAAGAGGAAGACAACATGTTTGTGCCTATGAAGCAACTCTCATTCTATAATGAGAAGTTCTTTGCCAAAAGGGTCATCAAGGACTGGAAAAGGCTGCCCAGGGAATTGATTAAGTCACCATCCCTGGAGGAATTTAAAATATAGGTAGATGAAGTGCTTAGGGATACGATTTAGTAGTGGACATGAATGGTTGGTGTTGATGATCTCAAAGGTCTTTTACAGCCTAGGGATTTTATGATTCTATAACATTATATATATATATGTGTGTGTGTGTGGGCTTAGGGCTTATCAGCTGGTAATGTAGGTGAAAAGATTTTGATTTTATGAAAGTATTTGTGGTTCTGACATGGAGTCACTTTAAAAAAGTGAACTATAATGCATTTCTACAACGTACTGTGCCTCTGCACTGCTGCCTGGAAAAATACATTGCTTTGTTAGCTTACCACAAACACGAGACAACAAGTAAAATTAAATTTCTAATTTTCCTCAGAGGGAGCCTTGGTCTTCTACTTCAGAACTTCATTTTCATCTCTACACATCCTTCATCTTAAGAGATATTATTTCTAATAATAAAGGTGTGCATACTATTTTGTGCTAAGACTGATTAGTGTTAACGCTAGTGAAAAAGGATTCTGAAAGTGAAAATGAAGTAAACTCTATCCAGGCCATACTAGAAATATGAGACCATGATTCTAATGCGTAAAAACATCTACTGTAGGAATACATTTGTCATTTTGCCTCAATAGTGCTTCCACCACTTGTATAACTAAAGTTCATGACAATTCACCAGACATATTAGTATTATGGCAAAAAAATAAAATCAGAAGAGCTATCCAAGTTTCTTACACCACAAGCTTCCAAGAGAGTATGAAAAAAGGATACATTTACTCTTTTAATCAGATTTGATCTGTACTTCTCTCCTAATTTCTGGAAGCCTTGAGGATGTTGCCATGCCCCCCTCAGATCTCCGGGTGCAAAAAAGCACTTCCCATAAACCATGTGTGACAGGACTGGGCCCAAAGTTATATCAATTAACTAAAGTGATTAGGATTTGCAAATTTGTAGATATGAACATTTTGTAAAGACAAAGATCTCATCCTCACACCTATGATTAGAAACAAGAACTCAACAAACAGAAAAAGCCAGTATCAGTGTCACCTCTCGTTCCTTGGTTTTCAGCTACTTAATTAGCTGCTATTTCCATAGAGTTGCTACCTTTTTCAGGATTCACAGATAAGACTCAGAACCAGCATTAAGATCTAGATTATAATTGCACACGGTCTTATAATAACATAACGATATTCAAACCATGAAAATAGGATAGATGAATTTGAAGTTGCTCACCAAACTACCAAGCAATCTAATTCCCTTCCGAAATGCCTTTGCACAAGTAGTCTGGAAGCTCTCTGAAATAACAAGTTTGTTGACAAGACAAATCTGACTGATAGAGTCATTTTGGTCATCTAAAATTTTGACAACTTCCCTTAACAACAAATGTTAAGGCATCTAAGTATCCAGAAAATAACAGAGAAGGTCTAAGCATTGACAATTACTTGGCTAAAACTCGGGGAACAAAGGCTGGAAATAAATAGCCACAGTGGAGAAAAGAAAAACTGTTTATTTTTCATAAATGATCTGGAGGGGAAAAAAAAAAAAAAAACAAACCAAAAAAAAACCCCAAAAAGCCACAGGCTGAATAGCAAGGTGCCAAAGTTACCAAGATTGAGTTATTCTGAGTAGAAAACGCATTGTGAAAAATTGCAGAAAAGCCTTACAGGATGCAATGACTAGGCAGTGAAATTCAATGCTGGTAACTGTATATTGGGTAGACATTACGTAAAACTGTTTTAATCCCTGTTATAAAATAATGTGATCAAAACCGAACATTTGCCCCTAAGGAAATGAAATATTAAGGTTATAATTGACTGTTCTCTGAAAATTCTATCCTCCTGTTCAATAGCAATCAAAAAAGCAAGATGAAAATATGAATTATTAAGGAATAGAGAAATACAATGTGACTATAATTACACAATTCAGGGTTTGTCCCAGATTAAACACAATACATGAGGTTTAGCTACATATCTTGGAAAAATGATATAGAACCACATGACTAAGGTCTATGAAATCATGAGTAACATGGCAGACAGTGGATCGGATCTGATTTTTCAGTACCTCTCCAAATAAATCTGAAAGGCATCAAACAAAATCAGCTGGTACAAAATTCAGAGTGGGCAAAAAAAAAAGGTAAGTCATCACATAGTCCTTAGTTAAACTGAAGTCCTCTTAATTAGGATTTTTTTTCTATATTATATAGTATAGGTGTAAAGGAGCTACCAGCTTTAGATAATTTCCGTTAGTGCTGGTTGATTGTCACGTGCTTCTGTGTCACATGATGTAACTTTTATTCCTGCCTCCATTTTGCTTCTCATTTAGATGGCATCCTCCCTCTACAATGTCAGCAAATGTCAAGATCAAGCTTTAATTCAGGGCTTACAGAAGCTTGTTACAGGCTAGTTCTCTGTACCCTGCATAACAGTCACAAGCACTTTTCTACATATCAGTTGTATCATATTCTCAGAGAACATTTGTATAGAACTTTACCTATGAACAGTTTGGCCCATTGACTCTTGTTTAGAGGAACATCCATATTCCAATGAATATGGATATGATGAAAATCATATTCCATCTTCTTTCTCATCAACGAAACAAAACAAAAAAAGAGGGAGGGGAAATGAGTCCATGGTTTGTTGGCCACACCTTGTTGTGATCTATGCGTTGAGGGGATGTACTTAGCAAGCTCTGCAGAATGAAGGAAAGGTGTTTCTGGTGAAACACTGTGATCAGTTTACTAAGTATGGTATGCTCTGAAAATCATAATTCACTTCTAAACTCTGTAGAGTGAGAGATATTATGAGATATATATTATGGGAAGATTGGTTCATTAGGAAAAATGTTTCCTAATGAAATGAGAACATGGGTAATTTTGTACTATATTCTTGTGCTGTTCAGTTTTTACAATTCTACTTTATAGCTGTCAGAGCAGGAAAACAAGAGAAGCACTTAAATTATTTCTGCTTAGGGAGATGGGAAGAAGGAAAACCAATTCCTAATATCGGCCCAAAGAAATGAATGCTATAGAAGATCACAGAGATAAAAAAAAACCAGTTCTCATCTCCTCCCTCCTCCAATGAGGAGAATAGTATCATAGAATGTCCTGAGTCAGAAGGGACTCACCAAGGATCGAGTCAAAATCCTGTCCCTGCATAGGAAGCTCCAAAATTCACACCCTGTGTCTGAGGGCATTGTCGAAATGCTTCTTGAATATTGTCAGGCTTGGCACCATTACTGCTTCCCAAGGGAGCCTCTTCCAGTGCTCCACCACCCTCTGGATGAAAAAGCTTTTCCTAATATCCAACCTAAACCTCGCCTGGCACATCTTCCTGCCATTACCTCAGGTCCTATCACTGATCACCAGAGAGAAGATATCAGTGCTGCTCCTCCTCCTTCCCTTGTGAGGAAGCAGTAAACTGTGATAAGTTCTCCCTTCAGTCTCCTCTTCTTCAGGCTGAACAGACCAAGTGCAGCTTCTTCCATAAAATTTAAATGCATTAAAACCGTTTACTGGGACATGATTAAGATACCCCTTCAGAACTTGCCCTTGAATCCTTCCCTAGCCAAAGTTTAGCAGATGTCAAACAGAAAGAGTGCACAGAGCCAGCTTGCATGTGGTAGTTATTCATAGCACTGAATAATTTGTATAAATGTCATTTCTACATGACGGAATGTGAATATGAAGGAATACAATGAGTTTGTTTCCATCTCCATCAATTAAATCAGATCATCAATATAAGCGTTAAGGATTGTTTCTTACCCAGTAGATTTCTTAAATTTTTTTTGATTCTATGATAGGTTCTAAATATTTTTTGTATTTTGGGCTAACTAACCAAGGGCTGTAAGAATTTCCATGCAACAAACCACAAATTCCATAATGCACTTTCACACTTGACATCCCTTGCTATCAGAGCCAGTAAACTGAGAAACAAGGAGGAAAAACGACACCGTGCTGTCTGATCTCTCCACTACACTTATTCCAAACCAACAGGCGACTTCTCAAATCCACACCAACAAACAGTTTCACTTCACGACTCTGAGTGGCCAAAGAGCAGAAAGAGTAAGAGTATCTCTCAAAGGACTAAAACAAACACAGATGCATGTCTTATGATAATGAAGCACTCCAGAGATATATAACGCTTCTTCCACATTCAGACAATTTGAAAGTTTTGTGTAATTACTTCTGAGCTGCTCCTTTTAAAGACAGTTGTGAAAGAACTTTGTTCTACCACGCATTTGCCAGAAGTGTTTCAGTATCATGAATTCTATCACATATGAGCTTCCTAAAATTAAAATACAAGTGAATTGTTATGGATTTGGGTGCTTTGCTTTTTAGACAATACATCTAGACTGCAGCAAGGTTTCGACTTACTTCCTTTTAGGGGAGAAGGAGGTGTTGGTTTTTTTCACTGTATCATTTCAAGCAATTATCCAAAATTGGAGACTGCACCATCTGGAAAGTAGTTCACTTAATTGGTGCTCTCTCGCCTGTAGCGTTCACGTATCATGTGTTTTGTGATAAGTGTTCACAATTGTATTTTATGCTCCTAGTACCTAGGAGGATTGTTTTACATTCGTATCATTTACTTTTGTAAGGTCTATTGGAATGAAGACTAGCCTGATGAATTCTAAATTCCAAACACAACACAGTTCAATATTAATGTGCAAAATTCTGTAAAGAAATGCAGGTCCCTTCTTGCTTTTCCATGTTGAAATCTAATGGCAGTTTTATAAAATAGGTAGAACAGGTAGGTAGAATTAAATGATTTACTATAGTTTTTAATATTATCATTTAGATCAAGTAAGTTCCCATAATGCTATAGCTCTACCAATACTTTCAAGTATATTTAATAGTTCTAAATAGATACCTAGATTTATAAACAAATATCTGTATTTGTTTGTATATAAATTATCTGTATTCACAAAACAGATAAAACAGTATTCTATGGGCTCTAGCTATTGGCAGATATATCAAACAAATATTTTAAAGCCTTGGTATCTAGGGCACCAGACAGAACTTATTCCCAGTAAGCTGGCACCACCTGAAGACAGTTCTGGATTTCGAGGAAAAAGGGGACACTGCCTCCAATGTTCCAGTTTTATTCTTGACAAAAAAAAAAAATTAAACCAAATTCACAACAGAAAACAATTAAAGCAAAGCTGAAGAAAAGACAATTAAAGCAAAGAGTTCAGAAAACTACCCTTGGTTCTATTGTATAAACTGTTGGTCATTATGTTCCTTGAGCTCTTGTTACCAAAACAATTATTAAGTAACATAATATTACTGGAAGTATAATTCTGGGGTTTTTTTAGAGTCAGTTGTATGTTTTTTGCAGGTGTTTTCCATTTCAATACAGTGTTTTATGGCGATGGTTTGACACGTACATGCCTTAATCCTGAATGTTCATTGAGGTATATAGTGTTAACGATAACTAAAAATGTTGGAATATCAGAAGAACCAAAGCCCCAGCACGGTCTAGCAGGCTGCCTGTACAGCGTTGGGTACTGGAAGCCTGACCCAGTCACAGCCTCTGTCATGGAGCTGCAAAGCATACGAATGCAGCTATTGATGAACCCAGCAAGCAAGCAAGCTGAAAAACACAAGGAACGATTCCTCTGACTTTGTTTTACGAGGTACCTCATCAGTGTGAAGCCACTCTTTGAACATTTTCACACATAGGAGTGAAAGCAAATATGGTCTAGTCACATGACAGTTCAGCAGGCAGAAAAGCGTTTTTCATAACAACAAAAACTGAGAGTGTAAAAAAACGCTTATTATGTACTACGTCATGATTAGGTAGTAATATCTTCCAGGCATAGTGAATCATTGTATGGATTTGTCCTGGAGCAATGGAGAGCCACGCGCAACACTGCTGCTCTCCGAGATGATCAGATCCCAAATAGGCTCCAAAGACATCTCAGCTGTGTCCTAGCCTTAAAGTTTTGGGGAAGCAAACAAACAAACAAAGGAGAAAAACAAACCAACCAATCAAAACAACAAGAATTACACTGAAAAGAAAGAAGTACATTACTTGAAATGGCTAGTAAATCAAATTCAAACTTCACTTTCATATAACTCAGCGTCCTCTGTGATAGACATCATCTGCATGCTCAAACAAGGTTGTGGCACTGGCACAGAAAAGCACCATTGCATGAAAATTTAGGCTGCTTAAGCATATTAAAACACACTAGCACATTCCATTTAGGTCCCTGAAACTCACTAATAAAGTGTTCTCTCTGTTTTCCTTTTTCTTAGACATCCAATCCTAACTGGTCAGAACATTAAAGGTGGCCCCGACAAACTCTAGGGAACTGCTGTAAAATGATTTGCCAGTGATTCTCCCTCTTTCCTGCAAACACGCATGAGTACATAAAACAAAGATTAACACTTGAATAACAATGGATTTTTCATTAGTAGTACTATAATTCTATCTCCTACATTCCACATGTTTATATATTGAACTCACTTAAAGTCTTTTTAAGAAAAAAAATAATTATCTGATGATTTCTCTACCACTTATGTTTTATAATTTTGGGTATTGAAATAATAAAAGAAATGAAGTTATTTACTTTATACTACCAAGCTTGGATTTCAGACCACCTGTAAATGTTTCTTCAATTCAGCCTCTTACAATGTAGCAAAGGTTGAATTAAAAATCAATTGTATCCCCTGATTTTTCATCTTTTAGGCTCTATTCCCCTAAGTCCTTGATGTTCCCATAAAATGCATTTGTTGGCTAAGTAGTGTACTCTGCAACTTGACAGTAACAAAACCAATGTACTTCCCAGGTCTTTCTTATGCCATCTTTATTCAACCTTCCCATCCTTTAATATGACTTTTGAGAGATTTAAGTATCTATGAACCACAAAAAGCCCTTATAACTCAAAAGTGCAAAAGTCAATATATTTTCAAAAAGCCGTGATATTTAATCCTTTCAGTGCGATGAGTGTATACTTTGACTAGAAACTGGAACTTAAGCACTAACATTCTTTACACGCTGTAAGAATTTTTTTTTTGCTTGATTTGGTTTGTTTCTGTAATTCTCCCAGCTTAGATGGACTTCTTCATGTGGTTTTGTCTTTTTCCATTCAGTAGGGCTGAGACAAACAAGTATGTGGACCTACAATGCACTGATGAAATCAGGTAACTCTTGTCTTCAGCCACAACTACGACTAGTGGACAGCAATCCAATTAATTTTCTTTGTGCACAGCTTATCAGTGTATTTCATAGCATTGATAGCATGGAAACTCAGATTTTTCAACTCCAGGAAAGTGAATTCCAGGAGTATAGTATATTATGGTATAAGTGGATCAGTATCAGCAATATGGGTCCCATAAAATCCAGAAAAATCACTTTGTCTCCAGCATAACATGCATTATTCTATCAACAACATCTAGTGCATTATTATTTTACAAAACTACTGGAACACTTGAGCCCCAATCTCTGCAGATAAGGAGTATGCTACTGTGAATATACTGAAATGTATCCACTGCTCAAAAACCAGTCTTTAATATGATAAAAACAGCACAGCTATATCTGTAAGGTCTGTCTTACTGTTTCTGTAGTCTTAAAGGGCCATTCACTGCATTTTTCCTACACTTGCAGTAGCTTTTGTAAATCAGACTACTAATCCAGTGCACTGCAAATATACCTGGTCAGCTGTCCAGGCATACACAAACAAAGCGGAAGGGGGAGAAAAACTAATCTGACTCAGAAAGCCCTGAGTATCCTCTTAGAAACTTAAAAATAACATTGAAGGCTATAAATGTAGTACTGGAATGACATATTTATAGCATATAATGAATGTAAGCATAAACTATAACGAACATATGAGTTTCGTGAACATGAATTTTCACCATCCTAAAGCTAGAAGCAAAGAATACCAGGATATGGAGGACTACTTAGAATATTATTTAAAATACATTAAGAAAGATACTTAATAGTCCATTGCAACTTTGATATGCTATGAAAGGACAATGTGCTGTAATTAATTTACTGTACTTATAGTTAAAAGAACAAAAATAGGCTTAGAATCTTTTAGCAAGTGTGGTTTAGAAAAGAAGTTTAGAATCTTAATAGTCAAGGAGATAGAGTTGTGAAAAAGGACACGCAGAAGGTGACTTAGAAAGGTTATGGCTTGGACAATATGCTTTCTTTACAGCTATTTTCCTTCACAAATTTTTTAAATGATATTTATTTTGAATTACGCCATCACTCTTAAGCTTCTGTGTTCAACACTTTTTATATTTTGTTTCTTTTCTTTGCAAAAAAAACCCATTTTTGTCTACTTCCAGAGTTCTTTTAGTACAGGAGGGGTTTTGTTCATAAAATTTCACATGAATTTTCACATACCTGTCAAAGTGACAAGCTGGCTTTTCACTTTTAGAGAGGGGTTTTTTTTTGTTTTAATCAGGGATGGTCTATAGAAATTCACCCAGAAACGTTTCCACTCAAATGTTGGAATTTTATGCACAGGATAGAAATAAGAAGAAAAACTTAAAAAATAAGTCCAAAAATTTTAACCAAAAGAAGTCTAAAGAAGTGATTTTAAACTTCAGCAGATGAAATTTTAAAATTTAGTTAGAAATGACAAGAAAAGAGTCTGAGGAGCAACTAGACAGAGGGATCAAACCTAGTTCTAAATTCTTCTTCAAACGCGTCAGAGAGAGCCTGCTAAAGTGTCTATAATACCAACTATCAGTGGCATTATTCATGGTATAAATACAGTACTGAGAAAGGACCAGATGATCACAGAGAAGCTAAATGAAATCTTTGAATTGGTTCCCTGAGGAAGAAATTGCAGAGGTTCTAACTTGGAAACCCTTTTACAGAAGAGTACACTCAGACCAGTTAAAGGGTAGAACAACGCAAGATCCTGATAGCAGTCAAAAGGGAGCTTTAACGGAACTCAATGACATTTTTAAGCAATATATTTTCTGAAAACTTTCTGGTGTTTAGCAGATATGAAAGTGGCCTTTCAAATAAGTACAGCATCTGCATAGTCTGCATTTTGAGATTTGACAGCAAGGAGATACACAAGGACAGAGTTATTTGTTGTACACGTGGCAAAGCTAAGGTCACCAAGAAGAAAAAAGCATCCTGAAACCGCAGAATTATAAATATGAGAAAAAGAAAACAAACAGGACAAAGTAAACACAAATCTTGCATAGAAAAAGTAGCAGTCTCTTCTGTCCTTCACTTTACAAAGTGTTACAGAACACTAAAATGCATTATCCTTCAGATTCCAGCCTTGATATTCTTCCAAAGGTCTGATAAAAGTTATTTTGTTACTTTATAATTTCTTTAGTGTTCTTTGCTTTCAGTTATCCTCTGCTTAAGCTACATTGCCAGCCAGCATATAAATCAATTGCAATTTTCTTGCATGCCTCTTAGGTGAATTGTGAGGTTTTACAGAACCCCCCCCAACTCTTTGCATTTCACTGCACGTTTACATTCCTATGTAAGCAGGGCTGGTCAATACACTTGTCCACCACGTCCCGCACCTGATCAGAGCAGCCTGCCTTGTCTTCTCATTAAACTCTATTTATAGCTTTTCCCGCACAAGGGATTTCCTGTTGTATGGGCATATGTGTGTGTATGTGGTGCATTTGTGCCTGTTGGGAAAACAGACACAGCTTTGCTGTTGGATCAGACAGGTGACATGTTGCCACAGAGCCTTGCCTGTGCCAAGCTATGAGGTTCTGCAACCCCTGAGAGACTCATATTTCAGGCCAGGAAACTCCACCTAGCTGTACTTTATAGTAACAAAAGGTAAACTCTATTGTATTTATATTTTTACTGACAGACAACAGTCACAGCTCTTATAAAATGCTGTATTTCAGTAATTAATTTAAATTTCACTATACAATACAAAAAAAACTTTAAGGATCCTTCATTAAGAAGGCATCATACCTATGTAAATCTCACAATTGCTACTTTGAATTAGGTATAGGTTCTCAAGGAAATGTTTTACTGTAAGAAATATACTCAATTTCTAATTGCTATGGAATTTGTATTTCATTAGTGGCAGGATAAGGAAAGTATTTCAATAAGTAGAAAGGACTTACAACATCCATGAAATATGCCTAATACAGATATGGTTATAGTTTGTGTTTCTCTCAAATCAACTCAGTATCAGTGGTACATTTTAAGTAAAATTTAACTAATATCCTTTATCATTTTGCACGTGCACTCCCCAGTTTAAAACATTGCCTTTACTGCTTTGGAAGCAGTCCACATAAGAGTCTGTGAAGAGTATAAAAATATACTTCCTAATTTATGGTCTTTAGCTTTATTGAAAGATCATAAGACAAATTAGATTTTCCAATTACCTTCAGGGGAAGCAGTGACATTTTCTGTTATCCTTTAAGCACTTGGAGTAGATGAAGAACGGAGAAGTCAATAATCAGTAGTAGCTATGCCATCCAGTATCTAATTACCAGTGCAGTATTTAGAAGTACTACACTACTCTCTTTTCTAAATTTTCAGTGTAATGGCAGATTTTACAGGCTTTTTAAATTTTAGGGGTTTGCTGTTAAGAGCAAAGCAGCACTTCCTGAAATTAAATAAAACATTCTGTATTTTAAAATACTTTATGAAACACAGATCCAGAACACTGAAAATTTTCCTGCTGCTAAGAAGAGTTGGAAGATTTTGTGAATCATCTACTCTCACGTCTTCTACAGAAGTTCCAGTTCTCTTTAAACCATCGTAGAACAGGTTTCCCAAAAATAAATCTTTTTTGTATTTGTCCCTGGAATGAATTAAGAACAAAATCTAACAACCCAAACACAATAGACAAACAGAAAATCAAATCCCAAACTACTGATCAGAAACACTGGAAAAAAGGGATTGTGTAACATGCCATCAGGGCAACTCCTAAAGCAGTAACACTATAGAATTACACAGGCTTAAGAGTTTCATGAAGAACAGGGAACGTATGTTAATTTTACCCTTCCCTTCCTCCCACTCAAAAATGCCAGGCAAATGGAAGCTGAACTAGAAAACTCATGAGCAAAACCAGAGCCATGTATCAATATGTTTGTTATCTCTTGATTGCTTGCAATATTTTAAAATATAAATTAAAAAGAAGTAATGATCTCATTTTGTAATACTGTAAAAGTTTCAGTTCTAAAGTATTAAATATCGTCTTTAAATTTTAACTTGTGTATTGAAGGTGTTTTCTCTCTCAGACTTGAGACATTATTGTTAGTAGTAACAGCATGAAAAGTATCTAGTAAAAGGTAAATCACAGTACCGAGAGTAGAAGAGGCTAAGATACAGTGTTTGGAAATTCTTCAGGATAATTTCAAAATTCACTGATATTATAGTGATATATAAGTCTTATGTTGTAATTTTCAGTTCTGAAAACATCAGCTTCTTGGGGACTTCTGTGTAATTGCAAAGTTTTAGGAAGCCTATTAACTAGGAATATAGTCACTCAGTATTAAACATTTTCCTAAACTCCTAATTTAATGATTTCAGTGGGCTGCCAAGTGATGAAGTAGTACAGCAAGATTTATTATTTAGATAAATATGGTATCCTCAACAAATTAATAAAGAATTGGTTTAAATATTGCTAACTTCTCAGAGGGTGTTCAACATCAAAAAGGTCAATTGAAAAGGACCAGTTCTTCCCTATGACACGTCTCACAAATGACTGTGCAGAAGCTGCACAAACTGGGCTGTAAAGCTCTAACTCATCTACCTTATTCACCAGAGCTCTTTACCCCCAATTACCACATTTTCAAGCATCTTGACAACTTCCTGCAAGAGAAGATTTTCCACAACCAGGCAGCAGCAAAAAACGCCTTCAAAGAATTCATTAGTTCCAGATCTCCAGAATCCTATGCTACTGGAAGAAATAGACTTTATTCTTTTTGGAAAAAACATAGATTTGAATGTTTCTTACTTTGATTAATATATTTTATTCTAAGCTGAAATATACTGCTTTAAAGTTGATGGTTAAAAAGGGCAATTATTTTTGGACCAACCTAATACAGTCTCAGTAACAAGTGAAAATGTGTTTCACATTCTGAGGTATAAATAGAATGGCGTTTGGATTAGAGTAAGCTTTGGTATTCACCTCAGAATGGAGCATAGCTGGCAGAACTCAAATAACTTCTCTAATTGATTAATTTAATAATCTTATTCCATGATGATTTTTTTTTTCTCATGTTGTACACAATGTCATGTTTGAACTATGGAAAAAAAGGTTGAAATTGAAGCAGAATTTCTAAAGGGACCAAAAAATCTATAGGATCTTCCTTGCATTAGCAAGCGTATCCCATTCAATAGGTTACAATCAACTAGAATAAGTATTTTGACTTCCCAAGAATATTTAAATGTGATTTTAAGAACCCAAATACACGATTGCCACTTGTTTACCTGCTTGTCAAAATAAACTCGATCAACTTATTTCACAGCTGGTGGTGAAACTATCAATCCCCTCTAGACCACCTGCCTGACAACTCAGAGTTGAATACAATCGCTCAGAAGAATCTGCTATAGGAATACAGGTTATTCATAGCTGTGGCAGAAAATCCAGAGGTTCTAATATTTCTCACTTCCTTCCTTTCTCTGACTACATAGCACTGTAATATGAGGACAAATGTTCCCAAGAAAAAAGTTAATGAAATATTTCTGTTTCTAATCAATTCAAGATCTGAGAGGACTATAAAATTATTTTTCCAACTCCAGGTGGAATCACAGTCAGGCAATGAGACCCTCATAACCTCAGGGACCTCCCATGGTCAAAATACTAATGTGAAGGAGCAACAGTTCTTTCTGAGATCACTTAGTGCAATTTAAAGTGGTGTTCAGTGAGAATAATCAGAAGGGTGCTTTAACCCAATCCAATATGAATATGCATTAGGAGGCATATTTACATAGTTCATACTTTGAATACTTTTTACATTTCTACTTTGTAATGATCATAGCATGAACTCTGGTCAGATGCCCACAAAGCGAACGAAGGGTATAGCTGATAAAGGTAAATCTGTAACCCTCTCTGTGAAACACATTAAAACACAGAAGGGGAGATAAATTTAAAGTAACCTGTATGCAGTGCACTTCAGCAACAAGATCACAGTGCCACAGCCAGTCTGGTGACTAAGGATTATCAGACCGTTACTGTACCAAAAACATATAAAATAAATCCTCATGCTGATTAAAGAAACACACTATCATACTCAGAATTCTTGTGTCTGGCTGCTGACTCCACAGTCAATCTTAAAGATGTATGTAGCAGCTTTTTAAGCTGCCTAAGTTTGTTTGCATCTCAGAATGGATAATTCGCATGAAAACAGAAAGTGAAGGGTGCCATTCTCTGACAACTACATCTTACAGCATTTATCTCATCCTATAAGTCACATCACAAACTGTGTAGTCTACTTGCACAAAGAATTATAATAAAAGTATGAACAAACACAAGGAAGTGTGCTCCACAAATGGTCGCTTTGAACTTTCACTCTATAGCTGGTAATGCTCTAGATTTGTTATTAATTACCTCTTCAGAAATGTACTGGGACTATGTGATTTTCATAACTTTGCAGAAGTCATTAATTGAAATACAAGGATTAAAAAAAGGTGCTTTATTGCACTCAGTCAATGGCTGCAAGCTATAGACTACTACAATACAGTATTCTCAAGTACACTGGATCTGTTATCAAGTTCTACAGCAGCCTGAGTACAGAGAGAACCCGAATTGGATCAGACCATACTCGTTCTAGGAGCTAGACAATACGTATTTTTAGCAAATATGTAGTTCTTGCTGAAAGTGCAGAGGAATTCTCCAAATAAACTTGCCTAATACCAAGACAAAACATCATCATGGCCCATACTCTTACCCTTCATTTCTTGGGAAATCAGTGTCCATATAGAAGAAAAACTGCTTCTGGTAAAAGATTTTTTTTTTAAAAAAAAAATAGTTTTCTGCTCCTGTGCTTATCCTGAATCCAGATGTAAGAAATACAGTCTGAGTCCATGGTCTGACACTGAAAATGGTGTCATGAGAATCAAAAGCATGAGTTTCTGCATCTTTGCAGCTGAAAGTTATACTATTAACTGTGGATGTTTAATCGGCACTTTGTTGTTTCTGCTAATGGAGGTGGTAATACTGTAGATCATAGTTCCAGAATCAAACCAAATATATTTGTGCTCTACATTTTAAATTTTCCCTATCAGTAACAGGACATTGTGGCACAAGACATCTGACGTTCAGTTACCACATGGGTGCTTTTCATCCTGGATTTTGTCCAGAGAATGTTGCACAGGATGGAGGCACATGACAAGGAGCTTTTCTTTTCTTGCTTTACAATTACTTTTCTACTTACGTGATCAAAAAATTTAACTATATAGAATGATGTAAATTTTAGAGTCCTATCCGTACCCTGCCTAAACAGCAATGCTTATAGAATTTATGATAAATAGTTATTGATAACAGCAATAGCAATACGCATTACAGAGCAGACACAGAACACAAGACATCTGCAAATTATATTTAAAGACTGCAAATTATATCAACAATTTAAAAGCTGAAGCAAGCTGATAGAACAGATATTAAGAGATTTCAGTTACTTTGTTCTAAAAACACTTAAAAAATGCTTTCTCAGAAATAACTATATTGTAAGTTTCTATACCTTGGCACTTTACAATCTCCTTAATATGATACACTTTTAAAATCTGGATAGGTTTTTCCATTTTTTTTTTTTTAAATTATGATTTTGCATTATCCCCTAGTCATTAGCATTTATTTAGTCCCTCAAACAAGAGACAAACCAAAATTTCAAATCCAAACCGTTATACATTTGAAAAGGGAGACAGGCAAGAAAATGCATGAAAACAATTTGGGTCTTTGCCACTATATAAACTTTCCATGGAAGGTTTTCCAACACAGACATGATCAGCAGCCCTTCATGAGGGCCTAGGACAGGAAAACGAGCAGGCAAAACTGAAGTCTTCCCTGTCATGAAGAAATGCTTGTGTCTAATTATGAAGAGACGTTAATAATAAAAAAAAGATCTCTCTCCTTATTGTATTGTATCATCCTCACTTGTGGTTAAAATGGCATATATTTGATATATCCACTCAAAACCTTTTTTATAGCTAATTCTTATCTTCTGGGCTTTACAGGTCCAAATGACCTTCTATTTGATGCTACAGAGCTCTGGTAAAAATATTCATAAGGTTACATGTAATTATTTCCATTTTCTCTGAAAGTTGTCTAAAAGTTACCACCTTAAAGCATCTGAAAACATTTCTGAGTAATTATATATAGTCTCCACAAAAATATCACCTATGAAATTCTGCATAGTTCAGAAATTAAGATCTTTTCTCAAAAGTTTCAAACATGAAGTGAAACTGCAGTCGTTAGCCAAGTGGTTCAGGCAAGCGAGTGTGTTATAATTCTGATTCTCCAGGCTGGGTCCTTTCCTGATAAAATCTAAAGAAGCTGCTTTCGTGCCTCTGCATTGGCCTTTGTATTCTTAGACTTTACGAATCAGCTTAATTATCATTTACATCATTACAAAAATATTACACATTTTTATGTGGTAATCCTTAAAAATACAGCTGTCATCCCTCTACTTCAATTACTGTCTAATACAGCACTCAACATTTACTTTTAAAGTGATGAGAATGTCTAATTAATGAATGTTCATATTTGGCTAAGATGATACTGATTCTTAAAGATCTATTTTGTTTGGGTGGGGTTTTTTTAATTTATTTAATTGCCTGATATGCCCATTTTAAGTTCTCTCAGCACATCCTCATCAAGTCCATCCAGAAACAAAAGGCCTGCTAACAACATTGGAATGGGATCTGTGGCAGTATTAAATGTGGAGTAAGAAGTTCTCTTTCTATACTTATGTTTTCAGTATTCTACATAGATAGCAAGTTTTCTGCCTAGCATATGATTTTCTTTCTAGACATTTTTCACCCACTCAATAGTACTTTATTTTCCATAAAAAAGTATATTTATCCACGACAGTGATATTACCCATTTTAATATAATGACATGGCTTGAAATGAAAAGATGCTGCTACCTGATAACGGTAAAAACTAGCTATAAGAAAATGTTATCTTCTGCACTATGAAACACAAAACTTCCCACCTTTTGTTAGGGATCGACAAAACCATGAAGAAGAATCAGTTTCAGGAAAAGATTTTAAAAAATAAACTGACAAAGGCACTGAAAGAAATTTAGTGGGGCCCATTTGCCTCCGCCCTATACCATACACAGATATGTTAGATACACTGGACATTTTAGAGATCTATATAATGCTAATATGAAAATGCATACTGTGAAAAAGTCACATCATTGTAGGAGACTGACTTTCCAGAGATCGACTGTAGAATAATCCTCAATACAATAGGTAACACATTTATTTATTAAATGGACATTGAGAGAGCAAGATGAAGGTTGAGAGAAGATCTGCGAAAGTTGTTGATAAACATATTCAGAACAGCAGTAGTTATAATAAAGAACAACACTGGGGCAAGAAAGAGGGGATGCAAACTGCCTATTAAAAGATTTCTAACCATCAAAAACTCAGATTTTTGGAACAGACTTCCATCCACAGTACTGGGGATAGAGGGCAGTTGGGAAAGGAGGCAAACAACTACTATTTTAATTAAAAGCTGTTGTGAAAGGGTGCAATTGTGGTCTGAAACTCATGGTCTCCAGGAGCTCTTATAGCACTTCTGTGTCAAACACTATTTAAATGGATGACTTAAGCTTTCTACTTTCCTCTGAAGCACTTATTGACTTAGTGAGCATTTAGTAATAGAAACAAATCTTTTCCCCATTTTGTAGCTGCCCTGTATCTGAAAAAATATTACTATGGCATTACCAATTCAATCTTTCTATGCATCATTACCCACTTCTTCTAACAGTATTCTGACAGGCTAACTTGATGAAACAGAAATTGTTAGACTAGGCATTTTTATTTATAACAGCTATTGACAGAAATCAAACCAGGAAAAGGTTATGGCAGTGAACACTATGAGGAAAACAAGGAAATATAAGCTTTTTGTTCATACGCACCCTTCATCAGATGGTCAGCATTAATATTTACTTCATAATACAATACTTTATCTTTCTACAGCAGTAGGTTTTTTGTCTTTCTGTAAAACTAGTTAAGTTTCAGAAAGGAAGGCATTTCAGAAACATAGGTGGAAATATTAGATTTTGTTAGCAAAATTATTCACATGCTGTTTCACTCATTTGAAACTCTTTTGTACTATATGAAAGGTGCCCAATAGACAATAAGAATTATATTTCCTTCATATTTCACTGCTACTGTGTTTCAAGCATACATAGGGAAAACAACTATAGCAAGAGAAGAATACTTTGGTTTACATAGTTAGTAAAGCTATGACCCAAAAAGATGTTCCTAGTTAATAGAGGGTAATAGATAGACCACTATGATAACTAGAAAGGGTAAGAGAGTCTTTATGTTATTTTATAAGACATTAGCAAAAAATGTCAGATGAAATGCAAAAAAACCCCACCTGTCAACAATAATATATCCCTCTTGTTTCAGAGCTATACTTTCTGGTCAACGCAGAACTAAACTGTGTTCATCTATTCTTTAGACTTAGACTAAATATAGATTGCAATTAAACCGGAACTAAATCTTAAACAAGATCAAGGAAGATGATAACTCACAATCTGTCTTTTTCTTTAAAGACAACTTTCAACTCAGAGTCTACAGCATGACTAGTTAGAAAATAATATATTTTCAAGCACAGCAGAATTATATCTTACAGCAAATGCCATACTTTGATACTTTCCGTTCATATAAATGCACACACAGATTAAATTCTTTTGACCAGAAGCACCTGATGCTGCTGTCCCTACAGGCATATAGTATGTATACATGAATTAATAAGCACAATATCTTTCAACTTTTTCTCAAAAATTTCACTCAAGGTAAATAGTCACAGAGGCCATCTGAGTCAACATATAAAATGCTACTAGAGGTTAAGCAGATTAAATTAAACAGGCTAAATCATAACCATGCACATTCCTGCCATTAAAAGTCAAGGCGGATGCTCTTATTCAACTAGCTATATGAAGTTCATCTTCTAATACTGACTAATTGTAAAGAAGAAAACTAGAATACTAAAACCAGACTTAATAGGAACATGTTTTGACAGACTTTTAAAGAATGGCAGCAAATAACTGTTCTTATTAACTTCAGTAGCAGACACCTTCACCAGTAAGGTCAACATGTTTTCTACCCTTTGAATTGATGGGGGTCACTGGTCAATGGTCTTCAATGGAAAACCACTAAGATATCATCTGCCTTATTAATACTCTCCCTTCACATTGATTTAACACCTATAGAGCTGGAACAAAACCAAAAGTGATAATTGAAGAATCTAGATGAATTCATCACACCTAGTTTCATACGTTTGGATCTCTGTACTCTTCAGCTCTCCCACTAACATACTTCCAGACCTTTCCTTTGCTCTTTTCCACTGGTATTGTATCTGTCAGATACCAGTTGGAAGCCCTGGAGTAAAATCAAAAGCTGTGATCTAGCTAAAGTAACATCCCCTGAATTCTAGGACATACAGATATTCACATGTCTTCAGGAAAGATGGCACGTCATCATTTTGAACGAGACGTAGCTGGTGTCCCCAGCCCAGAGTCTTGCCTCATTTGATATCAACTACATTTCCAGGGCATATATAGGCATAGTTAGCCACCCACACTAGTTTAAACATAATTGTGCTGAAAAAGATTGGACATACATGCAGGAAGCTGCGTGTTCTGGAAGAACAGTGTTCTAGTAGCCTCAACACTACAAATTTACACAGTTACCGATAGTACTACATAGATAAGCTCACAAAATAAAAAAAATGTTGAAAACAATTTGAGAATATCCTGTCATTTTCAGAATATATATGAATAACCACTGGTTATATTTCCTTTGTTATCACATGTAATGGAATGGAGTACTTGTTTAAATGCAATAAAATATCAATATTATTAAACGGATTAGTGGAAAGAGGTAATTATAGACAGTTGTGATATTTTTTGCCTATTAAAACTGATTAATTTGGGACTTATCAGTAAGCCTACATTTAAACTGTAGGTATCTAGATTAGATCAGTGCAGAATGACAGAGAAATTCCACGCATGCACAACAGTAAATTTATTAAAATATCATTAAGTCCATAAGGCCTGCATAAGTAACTCTCAACACAATAGCTTTGAAGGAAAATTCAGTCAATCATTTTCTCCTTCTGGTTTTTTTTTTTTAATCCAGCATGCTATGGAAAAATCAGCAAAATTCCCTGTGCTGTAAAATGCTTCTCTTGTTTGTTATATGTAACAGATGCAATTTCACAACATAAATTAGGTTGGCAACACAGTTGTTCTTCGTTTTAAGAGACATGAAGAAATATATCTTAAGGTAACTTGGCACTCCACTTTTTTTCCCCTTGAAGCATATCTGACAACATATGAATATAAAAGTAAACTTAAAAGCTATCCATAAATACATACAAAAGCAAAATGCAGCTTATCCTTGGGAAGCTTTTAGCTTTTCTTTTTCACGGTCTTCCCCTATTCTATAGTCACATCTGAAGTTGTAGCCTCATTCTTTCCAGTCTAGTTAGAAAACTGTTGTACACATAACTAATAAGATAAGAAGCATGTTATCAGATCTAGTAGATGTGGTTTTTTTTCCTTTTCACACTAATAAGAGGCTATGAATAAGCATTACTGAAAGAAGAGAAAACATTGTGTGGTGGAGGAAAACCACAAATTGTTACTGTAATTGTGCCTTGAATCTAATGGGCATTACAACACTCCACAAGGGGTTTTGGTTTTCTAAAATTATTAAATCCTTAGCTTCCCCTTAAGTCTAACAGAGCTGAAGGGTCATATCTCAAAAGCACAAGTCCCCATTTAGTTTTATAGAGCATCACTACTGTGTTTGATATATGTAAATGCTTTGGAAGTTCCTCTGTGTTGGTGCATTTCCATAAAGTTTGCCATTCAATTCCATTCTTCCACAGGTTGAAAATTTGAGATTCCTACATCTTTTAACTGCATCTCATATTTATCTTTATACTGCCCACTTGTCTTGAAAAATCATATCAGAAGAGTTTTTTTCACCTGCAAAACTACACTATGTACTTACTAATAATATACTAAATCAATACTTTATAAAAATGCTGCTTTCACAATTCTTGTCAATGTTTGTGTTTCAACATTAACATTTTATTTTCCTCTAGTAAACAAAGTAACTTTCACATTGATCTCTCTAATCTGTTCTTGATTAATCAGATTCATCTTTAGAATGCTAATGTAAGTTCAGTTAATGTATAGAAAGCTTCATGAGAAATCTGAAACCCCTTTCATAATGCCATATCACACACTGTTCATAACGGGACAATTAAAACGTATGCCTGAAATGGAAATAAGGTTCAAATCTCTTGTTCAGAGAGACTGTCTGATGTGAGGAGATCCAAGACAAAAAACAACCTGAATCAGAGATTTTAACTATATTATTCTACACCACAGGACACCACTCTGAATGATGCATAATAAAACTTCAGAAATTCTCTGTGTTTTCTGTCTGTGACAATGTAAAATAAAAAACTTCCAACCCTTGAAAACTGCTGTGAGGTATACTTGGTATGCTTAGGACTGACTGATGCTTAAGTGAAACACGTTTCAATAACTAGCGTAACAAACAATAGGTATCTACAAAGTTGCTCCAACACATGGACTTCTTAATTAATGAAATGGTGAATACTTAGGTTCTGCTTTTCAAGCCAAAAAAAAAAAATGAGATGAAAAATAAACACATAAGATCCCAAATAAGTCTTCAGTGGAGTATTCCAAGATTTATCACTTCAACTTAGTAAAGAAAAATTATTCTGTTGCCAGAAAGGGAAAGAGTAGTTCATGGAAGAACAACGAAATAAAAAAAAAAAAAACCCTCTTTTACTCATTTTCTGCTTCCATTTTCAAACTTCAAGCTGAACTAAATTTTCTGAATTGGTTATAGTAAGTAGGCCAATATAGCTGGAATTGCTTTTGTTTCATTTTCAGCAAGCACCGGGATCTCACGTCTTCTTGCTTCTAAGTATTTTTTGACATCTCTGAAAGGGTGGTTAGTGAATGAAAAAATAATGTCACCTCCTGGTAACACAGCGAGCTTGCGGCTGAGTGATCCACCTTACCATACTCATTGCACTCTTGGAAGTCCTGGCTAAGGTCAATAAACATAGAGTAGTGTTCAAGGTGTGTTCTGAATGATTTGGTTATTAATGTCATTCTGCTGCAGTATATGCATGCTCTAGAATAAATATCACTTCCAGTCTGCACTGGCTAACACAATTTCTGGTTTATCTGCTCCCATTCTACAATAGTTCACATGAGTCAGAACATAAACGAATCTTTGAAACATCAAAGATTTGAAATTACATAGCTCACTATGAACTGACAGGAAAACAGATGAAAAGAAATTAATTGTATTAGCAGGAATATTTTCTGCTGAGATCTATTTTGAACTCCTCTGGTTTACTAAGGAATTCAAGTTTAAATATTTAACCTTTCGTATAACTCAAAATATTTAGCTCTCTTTCATGGAGAAGTGGAAACTTCTTTTTTTTTTTTTTTTTAAGTTACTGATATTCCAGAACAACAAAGCCCCCAAGCGCTGATTTTCATCATTTGTTCTCTGACAAGGTAAGGCCTTAAAATGTGCACCTATTCAATTTATCAAAATATCTGAATATAAAGTCTCAGTGCAGTTTCTTGTTACAGTATCAAGCATTGATACACTTATATCTGTGTGCCTCACAGAAGCTGCTATTTAATCTTAACTTCAGAGAATATGACATTTAGGTACTTCTAAAATGTGACAGTAACTGAACATGTGCTTTGGAGACCTAGATTTTGGACTTGGTGAGCTGTTCTGCATAAACTCCTAAGTGGGTCTATGGCAAAAAAAACAAGCTTTAATGTTCAAAAATGTCTGAATGTGAAACATATCAAGCTCATATTAGAATACCATCAAGTTCCCTTCCCCAGTCTGTTTTTAAATGAGAAGAAGTCTCTTTTCAAATGTAATAAACTGTATCAGGAGCAATGTCACACAAAAAAATACATCAATATAATCCATATCAGCTTTCTTCTTATACTGTAGAACTGGAAGCAAATATTCTACATTTTTCCAAGCCAGACATTCTTTTCTAATTTCCTGTTACTCTCATTCAACTCTGATGTTATTCTGTCCTTTGTGCACAACTGTCAACAAAACCCTCTTACTACATATTAGCTCTAAGTAACATGATTTTAAAGATTAATTTTATTTTAGTGTACTCTTTCAGTTTGCAAGAAGATGATGTTGGCTTTAGTAGAATGGAAAATTTTCTTTCATTATTTATAGTGCAATTTGAATTGATATATTTTGCAACAGCAAAATATTATATTTGACTAGTACTCCTGGTGGTCAGACACTTCCCATATTTGCCATATGTCACTTCCGATTTCCAACACTTTGTCCTTTCACTCATGACCAGAAATGGCAGTTTTGGGGTTTTTTTTCCTCTCTTCTGGGTGCTATTCAGGAGATAATGCTGGTACACCAGTTCCTGGTTACTCATCACAAAGAGAAATAAATAAGGTGAATGTGCAACTGCTTAACACCTTGTGCTCTTCCCCTTTGATTTACAATTGTAACTTACTGTTCACACCGTTAGTGCCATTTCACATATCCACCTGCAATACATAAGGTTTCATCTGTTGACTCAATTTCTAGATACTTCCAGAAATAACAAACTATGTTCTTTACTAGCATGGGTTCATAAGACTGGACACCTAATAGGGCCTTTGATATTTCCCCTCTCATACTGAGCCACGTTTCCTTGGAAAACGCAAAACAAATATGCATGGGAGAGGGGGGAAAACCCAACAACAACCCAGAGAATAAAACGTGGGATAGGAATAAAACGTTCCTACAGAAGGTCTTTTTGTGCAATCCATATTTTTTCATTAAAATACTCTGTTTCACACTTTTGCCATATTTTAAATGCTCTTTGAAAAAACTTAAAAACCCCACCGCAGCTAAGCATCCCTTCACAACAGCAAGCTCTTTCAGATCTGAAACTAACGCTTTGAACACATTCTGCTTTGTAGTGCTTTTTAGTTTAAGAACAGTATGAATGAGATGTGGCTTGCTGGGAATAAATTAATTTTAAATACGAAATTTATTAATTTGTTTCAGTTAGAAATCTTCATCCTTAATGTTATGTGGTACAACTATAGCTATTGATTGCTTTTGTTCCTCAAAAATCCCAGTCTGAAATAGTGTTAAATGCATCTAGGACTGCTATTTCAGCTGTCAGTATCATAATAGAGACAGACATTTTCATGTTGTGGAATTCTCAGTATTCTGTAAATTCCAGGAGGAACATTACTCGGAAAACTTCTATATTAAGAAGCATCCTTGCAGGGCCCTAAAATATAGTGGGCTGTTTATCAACTAGCTTGCAAATCAACACAAACCATCTCATTATGACCAGTTGCTGGGTTCCTCTTCCCCTGCCCCATCCCTCCAGTTCTCTTCACTTTAAAATACCATTAAGTATTTAGGGTAAAAGAAGAAAATTAAAAGCTGCTGTACAAATACACAACTCACAACCGGTACGCAAGTTACCAAAGTAACTACAATGTGCTTTGACAACCATCTCTTTTTCAGTCTGCTTATTTTCCCTGATAATCAGAAACAAAAAATAAATGGTTTGTGACATTTCAGCACTGCAAATGTTGTAAGTAAGTTTAAAAGGGTGAGATATTCTAAATCAATGCAATAAAAAGTCAGCATATCTTTATATTTGTACTAAGGTATCTGACTTTGTTACTCTTCTATCCCCATTCAGTCACTTATTTAGTATTTGGATATATTATTCTAAGTTATACACTTCCCTTTTGATACTACACTCCTTTTTCTAGTTTAAGGATGAACAAGCAGCATTCAAGGGTTCTCTCAATCAGTTATTCTGAGAAAATTGATTTTGGCACCACGACAGCACTGGTAAGACAAGGCATCAGTTGTTTCAAGGATAGCTATGTTTCCCAAGAAATAAATCACAGAGAAAAGGAAGAAAAACTATTTTCACTGGATAAAGTCAAGTGCAGAGCCAACATCTCAAACCTTAGTTGTCAGTAAACTCAATGTAATTTAAATGGCATTCATTCCAGGGGCAGGAAGGGGCATTTTATTTTCTGTCTTTTCCTCACTAATTCCTCTGTTCCAGAAAGGTAATCAAATATCACATGCTCACCTATAACTAAGCAATTCATGAAAATAACATTATTCTTTTCCAAGCTTTTTACCTTCTAGGACAAGATGATTGCCAATTTATGGTTTTGCCAACCTGCACGACACTTTGTTCACTGTTAAGAGTATGGATTTAGGAGCAAAACTTAAAATTCCCAACAGAGATTCTTTAGATCTAGCATGAATTGAAGAATCAGGAAGACAATCTCTCTCTCTCCACAGCAAAAATTTCCTGTTGCACGTAATGAGATAGTATCCAATTTTAACACTTCTTCTGACACATATAAGAGCAAAAGGCTTTGTAGTACCCAGTGTAACTAATGCACCTTATTTCTAGCAATTAGATGCCCAATTCTACTCAAATTGAAGCCAATGGGGACTTTCTTAAATGGGAGAAGATTACATCCCAATAGTCAGATTTTACTCAGTAGCTGCTTTCACAAACCCATCCTTCAATGATCACACAGTACGAGAAGCAAAAGCTCTGAAGCTGAGCTTTTTGACCCTTTACCTGCAATGAATCTCCTTTATAAACAGCACCTTCATGAGAACTGGAACTGCCCGTGAACAGAGGGATAAGGATCCATGGCCTGCCAAACTACCAATAAATTATATTTAATTAATTTCATTATTTAACTTCAATAAGTTAATTTGCACAGAAGAAGAGAAAATAAAGAATTTGCAAGGCAGCATTTACTCTGTTACATACTGTTGTATGGCAGTATCTGGAAATACTGCTACTGTACGCTGTCATTTAGTGACATGGGAATGGGAAGCAGCAGTCAGTGCTTGTGGTTTTAACCAAAAGATTTACAGAAAATGTATTCTCTTTGAGGACATTTGCTATAGTGACGACTGATGAAATCCTATGTGCTAATGGAAGAAATAGAACCTAAATCCAAGACCAAAACAGAAACATTGAACCACTAGTCATGGAATTATATACGGCTGAAATGGTGTATCATTCTTCCCTATGGGAAATGGTAATTTTTCAAATATTGTAACAATATACTAGAGCAATATATTAGAATCACAAATGTTTCAGAAATTAAAATATTTAGGTAAGAAACAATTGCATGGTCCCCTGTAAAAAGGGTTTTCATCCTTGTTACAATGCTGCAAAAACTCTGGTCCTGTTGGATGTCTGCATTGTATCAGGGGAGGTGATCTAAATTGAGAACTCAGCCTTTACGAGCAAGTATGGGAGACAGGAGGCACCTGAACTAATTCACATTGATAGACATGGTGGTATTTCCAAGCTGCCATTCGACTGTGGTAGTAGGAGAAGAAAAAGGAGAGAAACACTAGAAAAAAAAATTCTGCATCTGTTTTTATCCCGAGAAGTCAAATTTATTCAAATGGTAAACAGTCACTTTAAAAAACTACTTAGTTCAGTTAAAAAAACAACTTTCTATTGCAAAGCATTCTGGTAAAATAATACCCAGCCATTTCTGAATGTGTTTGAAACTGCTTTCTATTTACTACTTGATGTTTACTTCATTACATTGTTATATCAAGCTAAAATCTTACATTAAAACAACATCTGTTAAGCAGCTGTTTTTATAGGCATAATTCTGAAGACACATAAATGAAACAATAGAATAATGTAGTAGAACAAGAATAAAGTACTGTAAGGTTACTCTTGTAGTTAAAAGTGATAACCAGTTCTCCTGAAACAAGCAAAATTTTTATCTCTGGTACCAAAGGACAAGTGGACTAGATCTTTTACCCACAGCCATATAATCAAGTGGTCAAGCCAAAAGCACAGTCAATACCTCACAAACACAACAGAAAAAAAAAAAAATTAAAAAAAATTGAACTTCTATTTTTCTCCAAGAGAAGGCAAATACTGCTTCCAGGTTCACGTCTGCCAAGTCCACAAGATATCCATCAGGAGTACTGGGTGCATACACCAGAAAAATAAAGAAATCCTGTTTTCACTATGCCACTGACATTACCAAGAACTACTCCGCACCTAGCAGACAAATAAAAGTTGCCCCAAAGTAATTTCAGTAGCGTTCCCTTATCTGCAGTTTGAAACTTCCACATTATGGTGTCTATATTTAATCATAAATACCTGTATAGTTTAAAACACATGCTTAACAGCATGGTATTAACATCTAATGACTAAGAAATTTTTTCCCACTGTTTAGACTACTTTATTAACAGAAATGTGACATTGGCTGTAGTCTTTAAAAAAAATCCTATTCCAAACATAACCAGGAAACCACGTGCTCTTTATTTGATGTGTTAAGTCTTGTAGAGCTTGCGTGACAAATAGAATCAGGTAAAGCAGAAAACATGCGAGAGTCTGCGAAAGAGACAAAACCAGAACAGGAGGGAAAAAGAAAAAACCTAAAAGCAACCACAAAAAGCTACTGTACGATATCATGACATAATATCAAGTTACAATGTTTACTTAGGTAGACTAAACACAAATTGATATGAGCAAATCAGTAGAGATACGTAGGCAAAGTGATGCGAGTTTCCTTCAGGTTTAGAAATTAAGTAAACTCAGTGACAGAGCCAAACTAATGGTACTAAGCTCCTGGGCTTAGTTTTCTTCACCTCCTCACTACAGCTGCCAGCAAAAGGTGACAAATTACAGGACTGGATTGCTAGCCTAGCTAGAAGCCATGCTAGACCACCCACAACTCTGCATGAGCCAGTCCAGCAGCTGTCAATGTCACAAGGCTGGATCACACCTACAATGAGAAAGAAGCAGGTGCCAGCCAGTAAATTAATGGAAACAATGTACTGTTATTTCAGAAGGACAGCAGGGAATTGTTTTACTTAACTGCACTATGGGGAAGAGTGATCAGTGTCCAACTGGCATTTTACTGGCCAAATTTTCAGTTTGGTTTTAATGGGACTTCCTCCTCTTGTTTCTTGTTTTTATTCCCATACATATTTGAAATGCTGCATTTATGAGAAATTAGTTGGGCAGTCACAGCCAAGTCCAAAGCAGCAGTGAAACACCTTGGAATTTCAATGACTTAAATGCATGTATAAGCACTCAGGACCTCCCATGCATTCAATATTTCTGAAGTCTTTTCTACCCATTTAATATCTACTCTTGCATCAACACCTAGTATAATGCTTTTTTGGTGGATCTGGCAGCTACTCTTCTCTGCCCAAACTCATTCGGTACTCAGAAACTTTGCAACCCTTACCTACTTCTCCTGAAGGGCCTAATTTTCTAGTCATGCTCTGAGTCTACCTAGCATATAGAGCTCAAAGCAAAACACACTGGGAAATGAGGTAGCAACCATCTCCTGATAAGCTGACCAAAAACTAGAAGTCTTAAATTCTAGATCTCTATGGGTCATCTCCTTCAGCTGAAGCTGTTCTGGATACAAGGGCAGATAAGATGTATCCTCATACCACTGCCTCATGGTCAACAGGGAGAAGAAAGACCACATTTCATATTCCCAGGCTCATTTGTATATCTTGCATTGCACAGTATCTAGAAATAGACAGATGTATATGTAGATGAAAATGGAAATAACACAAACTAGAAACACAGGACTCTGCCCTTTTTGTCAAGTAGGAGTGAAAAAGAAACAATCACACTTGCGAATTTGTGGCCACAGCTAGTTACATGAGTGAGAAAAGGTAATTCCAGGGAACAGTGATGAAGAGGACAGCAACTGCCTCTGCAAATGGGCAGCAAGTGAGCAAGACAGACTTAGCATCTTAAGTCAGGCTGTTCATTTTCTTCTGGCTTTAGCTTTTAATACTATCATGCCATGAAAAAAAGGAAGATTGGAACAGACTTTGAATATTTTTTTGCTAATGCAGAATACAAATAATCTTGCAGGAATATGACTGCCTAAAATTAGATATTTTTACTGTTATTAACAGTATTAGTCCTTTAATAATCCTTTTCATACAAGAATCCCAGAGCATTTTAAAAATTATAATTAAAAAACGTTCTGAAAGCCTATTATCTAAATTTACTCTTTTGAACCTCTGAAATAAGCATAACTCCTATATTAAAACAAGAGGTAGGTGAGAAATTTGATGTCTAGAAGGCAATTACTTTTCATTAAGTAATTGTTGTGTAAATGAATTTTGACTTGAAGATTTTACTTTCTTGCATAACCAAAAAAAATATTTTCTCTTTTGTTTAAACAGAGAATAGAAAGATATGTATATAAAGAATTATGTACTAGAAGTTTGCTTTATCATCTTCTGCAAAACAGTGGTCAGGCTTAAGATTTAAAGCCATAATTCTTGTTAAATTAACTACACCAAGAACTTAGAATTCATTATTTTGGTGAAAATATTAATAAACAAGATACCAGCATTTTATTAAATCCTTTCAAACACAGAAGAATACCTTAGCAGTTCTAATGATGAAGTACAGATGCACAAATTAAGAGAAAACGTTTCCAGACAAGATCCAAACCACAGATACTTTTTGTTCTTTGACAGCTTAGGGTGGTATGCTTGTTTCTTAGATTAAGGCATAAAATTCTAGGTCTCCAATACTGGTGGCTTACCTCCAAATTCGCAGCATATGAGACCCCAAAAGTATAATTTTCAGGATATTTTAATATTTACTAGTCCAGTGAGAATGTCACTTTGTAGCTAGATGCTTTGGGGAATATTTTAACACTGCCTTTCCACAGCTATTGCTAACACATGAGCAGCAACCCCCAGAAACATCAACACACCTCCTGGTGTTTGGCAAGTAAGTTTGTTCTGAACACACCATCTTCATTTTGCCCATAGACATAAAAGTATTTTTCTTGCAATTCTTATTAAGGCCGAAGCTTCAGGCAACAACCGTCCAAACTTAATGGTCTTGCCTACACCCATCAGAAAAAGCCAAACCAAAAGCCACACCTAAGAAACCTTAAAGCCACACACTACACTTTCACTTCAAGGAAAGTGTATGTTGTAGACATCCCCCATGCTTGTTCCTCTAATTCTCGGGGTGGAAAACCTTCCTGGGACACATTATACTATACTTTCTTCCAGTCAGATTCCCATATCCTTCATTTGGTATCAGAATTTGGGAAGGGAAGAGGCTGTGAGAGAGAGAAAGATGCACATATAAAATCCTCCCTTACACGGAAGAGAAATGCAATGTGGCAAACATCTGCATCAGGGAAATGACTCCAGGAACTGCTGTTGAGAAACAGCCACAGTTACCAGATATGTCAGTGACTTCTCCTTAAAGAAAAGAAGATGAGGGGAATGAAGATGACCTTTGTAAATATCAGCAACTGAAAGCTGGACTTAAAAAAATTAATTTGTTTTATGTTGGCCTTGTAAGTAAGCAGTCTCCACACTGCTGAACAAAGGAAAAAGCCCTCAAACAAATGTAGGTGAGTTCTTCTAAGTGCTGGACTGGGTCCATTACTGATGGGTCACATTTGTTTGTATAGTATTTGAAGAGCTGATTGTATGAAACGCTTTTATTTTTGTCCCTCTCCCTTAAACCTCGGTCTGCGTGTTTCTGAGTAACCATTTAAAAATTGTTTTTTCTTTTTATATGTAGATTTCAAGTACCCACATAGAAAAGACTATTTCCCAGCAAGGCTTTATGAAAATAAAACCCAAAACATTAAAAGATGAGTTCTTTTAGTTTCCCTTCATCTCTAGCATCTCAGCATTCAAACCAAACTTTTAAGAAAGTAGTCAAAGGAACACTGCTTGGGTGTCAAGAAAGAGTGATAAGTTATGAATAGGAAATATTTAATTACAGTTTGATTTCTGAGAATATCTTTCTAATCTGGAATATGAAAAAAAAAAAACAATCAGCTCATCCTGTCATGATAATTGTGGTTCTGTTTCTGAATGCAGATTGGATATTGAATATTTCCAACAAGAAAACCTAGATGTCTTACAAAGCTATTTCACCTACAGCATCTACATTCATTACAGGGTAAGTAATCTTCAACTCTTTTATTCCTGTAAGTTTTGTGCAATGTAACAGCTACTTTGAGGGATTACTGCTGAAACCCACAGTTCTGTTTCATCCCCACACAGGACAGACACCTCTTCATCCACAGAGTGTAAACTCCGATATCAAATATTATAAATTTGTACCCAAACCTTAAATCTTAATATATCTTCAATGCAAACAGTTAGAAATCAATATTCTTAGAAGAAGTGCTGAAAGGATGAATTTGCACATATGTATTACTTAAATGCCTAAAGAACTCCTAGTATCAGTGAAAAGCATGTACCGCTTCCCGTCTCTGCCTGAGGCCATCCCAGCCAGGGACTTGGGATTGAAGGTAGGAAAAAGGAAAGGCTATCTGCAAAGGAAAGTTCACTGAGTACCATTGCACTTTTCTGGGATATTGGTACAAGGACTCATAACCATCAGACCTCAAGCAGATAATTCAGAACTTAATAATCAGAAACTTTTACAGAAGACAAAAAGCAAATAAGACGTTCTTGAGGTGTGAGAAAAGCCCAAAGTATCACACACACGTAACTTTTAAAGAATATGCAGCCCTGCAGGAAGTGCCTATTTAATGAACTTGACTCTAAGGAAAAAAATTTACATTTTAAGTGAAGTGTGCACTACACAGATTCAGAACAGTGAGTCTTAACTCAGGATCATTTCACTTTCTACCTATCTTTTCCTTTTGTTTCCTTAGACATCAGCACATCAACTCATACTTCTACTGCTCTGCCTATATGGCTTTTGCATTTCTGAATATGTCAATATTCTTTAGATTTTGTTAATCTGTAACTCTACTATTATTTGCATTTTAATACCTGCCTCTTCTATCTCCAGTGATCTAGAACCGCATGCAATCAGATTTGAAGTGAAGAAATTGTAGATAATTTTTTTTAGTGGCCTGAAATATTACAATTAATTTAAGCTACACAAAAGGAGTATTTGTAAATAAAACTTATGTCAGATTGGATTCTGAATCTGAAGGAAAAAAACTAATAAAACAAATACAAGCTGGCAGTTACTGTTAATGCTAACTTCTGTGTCATGGGTTCCGAGTTTGCGCTTAGCAGAGCTTTGTGCTGAAAACTCATATTTTCTGTTTCAAAAAGAATATTTTCCAAGCAAATTACTAAAGTAGTTAACCATGCTAGTGCAGGAATTGCATGCATTAAATTAAGAAGTTTTATAGGTTTATTGTAGGTGACTGTATTGCTATACTGAGATTTTGATGGAAATGTTTCACATTTCAACAACAAAATACATCCCGTGGAAACCTCCCTCATTAAAAGCCACATCAACTCTCCTCCCTGTTTTCCAGAAGGTAAATCAGTGCACAACTTGATGCAAGCTTTTCTGATGTCATTTTGGTCCTGTCATAAATAGCATAAGGGAACATGATACCAAGATATGCAGATAAGACAAAGTTATTACTGCTATTATTGTAACACAGCATATATATACATATAATACATATAACATATATATACATATAATACATGTAAACAGACATACACACATACGCTTACATGAAAAGGCAACTACAGTATTTCTAACCAAGTGTTATTTAAAATTGTGAAATGAAGAAATGCCCATTAGATTTTTCTTCAGCAATAATGGAATTTAAATTTTATTCTAAAACCACCAAAAGGGTAAAACTCTCAACAATTTACACCCAAAACATGATTCATTTCTTAAGTAGCTACCAATATTAACAAGGTTAAGGCATTAAGTACAATATGTGACAGTAGAACATGGTATTTATTCCAATGAGGAAATAAAATAAAGCAGAGTACTGGTTAAGCAAAGGCAGAAAACACTGAATGTG
Organism: Cuculus canorus; assembly: GCF_017976375.1. Classification (NCBI taxonomy): domain Eukaryota; kingdom Metazoa; phylum Chordata; class Aves; order Cuculiformes; family Cuculidae; genus Cuculus; species Cuculus canorus. The sequence continues at coordinate 45,451,524 of NC_071404.1, forward strand.
CAAAAGCTTACTAAGATCTAAATATTCATACATTTAAGAGTATGGATGTTGGATATTTTGGAGAGAGAAAAGTTTAGCAAGGAATCCACAGAACAAACAAAACTCTTATTGCCACTAAAATTTGTAATGTAATAGGCAGGTGGCAACTAAATTAAAATTTTCTACTTGATGCATTTTTGTCAGGTTTGTGATGTAAAGAAGTTACTTTGTTCCTGACAAGTCTGGTAGTTTGCATCTTGCACTTCACAGATTCTGAAGTTTGTTCAATTAACACTGTGTGAATGCGTCCTATAGTGAGTCATCAAAAAAAGTTACTTTCATACACTAGAATATTCCTTGGGGAAAAATTAAGAGATACTTAAAATACTGATCCAGTTAAAATATATTAAAAGTGTTTAAGCGTTACTGCAAAGAGTGATTATATTCTGACTGGAAATTCAGAACTAAATACAGCAAATACTTGAGTAATGAAGTCATTAAGCTGCTAAGGACAGCTGTTCAATTGCTTTAAGCAAAGTAAGACAGTAACAAAGTGAAATGACATGATCCAGAAAAGTATTTCACTGTGTAAAGAATGCTGTACTTAACTGTGATTAAAAAAGAAAAAAAGAAATTAAGAAGTAAAACATTAAAATGCTAAGCACAAAATAGCTTTGTAAAACAGCTTGTTACAACAGGTTTGCAGCATTTTGAAAAATCTTCCAAAACCCAAATGCAATTAGCAAAACCAAGGCAAATCACCCAAAAGGGCACACAAAAGACTAACTTCAAAGCCTATTTCAAGTGAAATTTGTGTTGATGTTAACTCTGGCTTATTGAAGAGAATGGATGCAAACTTATGATATTTATGCTGTGGGAAGATAGTCCACTCTACTTACAAAAATGTTCAAAAACAATGAGAGGCAGAGGAATGCCATTCCTGTAAACGTACACGTATCTACCTAAAAATAACGTTATTATCTGATCATTTTGCAATACTATGATTAATTATATCAGGAAAGCAAAATGAAAGTTACCAGTCACGAATGAAAGCAGTCTATTTTTTCTTGCTGTGCAATACAAACAACTTCCATCAGCCACGCTCTGAAAACTGAGTGACAGGGTTTGACACAACGTAGTTACTTTCCTTTAAACACTGTATTTTTTAATGTGATTCAAAATACCAGCAGAGGAGTTATTTTCTGTACCTATCGATGAGGCAAAGATGAGGTCAAGAGAGAAAATAGTTCTTTTCATAACACATGCATGGGTAAAAATAATTTCTATAACAACACACCGAAAGGACAAGATGTCATCCAGAGGGACCTGGACAAGCTGGAGAAGTGGGTCTGTGTGAACCTCATGAGGTTCAACAAGGCCAAGTGCAAGGTCCTACACCTGCGTTGGGGCAATCCACAGTTTCAATATAGGATAGGGGATGATCCGATGGAGAGCAGCCCTGCAGAGAAGGCCCTGGGGGAGCTGGTCGATGAGAAACTCAACATGAGCCAGCAATGTGCGCTCGCAGCCCAGAAGGCCAACCGTGTCCTGGGCTGCATCAAAAGAAACATGGCCAGCAGGGCAAGGGAGGGGATTCTGCCCCTCTATTCCTCTTTTGAGACCTCATCTGGAGTATTGTGTCCAGTTCTGGAATCCTCAACACAAGAAAGATATGGAACTGTTGGAACAGGTCCAGAGACAGGCTACAAGGATGATCAGAGGGCTGGAGCACCTCCCATATGAGGACAGGCTGAGAGTTGGGGTTGTTCAGCCTGGAGAAGAGAAGGCTCTGAGGAGACCTTGGAGTAACCTTTCAGTACCCGAACAGGGCCCTACAAGAAAGCTGGGGAGGGACTTTTTATAAAGACATGGACTGATAGGACTAAGGGGAACAGCTATAAATTGGAGAAGGGCAGATTTAGACTATAAGGAGGAATTTCTTCACCTTAAAGTGGTGAGGCACTGGCACAGGTCGCCCAGGGAAGCTGTGGCTGTCCCATCCCTGGAGGTCTTCAAGGCCAGGTTGGATGGGGCCTTGGGCAGCCTGATCTGGTGAGAGGTGTCCCTGCCTATAGCAGGGGGATTGGAACCGGATGATCTTTAAGGCCTCTTCCAATCCAAACTATTCTATGATAAGATCAGCAAAAGAACAGTGATATGACATTTATTGTCCTGAAACTGTTAGGTCAGATTTGGCTACTGCTTACTATTAAAGTCAATGAAGAGTACTGGAATACAAACCATGATGTGTCTGCTTTCAGAGACTGCTAATATCCCTGATTACAACTGAAGTCAGTGAAGTCTAAGAGTATGCAACATCAGAAATTAACAATTAATCCCTGCAAATACATTTAGAAGTACTTGATGAGTCCATACCAATTAAACAGCAGTTAAACAGAGTTTGCAGAGCAAGTGTGTGTATGAACACCACAGATTGTTTGGTTGCCTAAAGCACTGTAATAATAAAACAATTAGATTTTATTCATACATAATTTTCATTGGTATAAAATACATATTTTATTAAATAATAGTTTAATACTTAGAGATCAGTAATGTTAAAAAATCAAATGTGACTGACGGCATAGAAATCCCTGTATTCTAAGTCATCGATTGTTCTGTCTGAAGGAGCATGGCAAGTATGAACCGAAATATTTTGGTTCTGGAAAGCAACTATACAAATACAAGTCATTTACACCATGATCCATGATGTTTTGTAATGAGGTCCAACTTGACTAATAGAAATGCATAAGAAAATAGATTAACCATTTCATCCTCTGGTGAGTATCATGCAAGGAAATGCTGATCTTTCAATCTATAATTTAATGAAAACACTAAAGATTGCCATGAAATCATGAGGCAGTTGGGTGCTACCTGGATATAATGTTAGCATTTGCTACTCTGCAAGTTAAACAAATATACAGAAATAATAACAACTACAGTTTAACTTTTTCTGACATAAAACTAGAACCAAGAGATCGCTCACTTCTTACTAACTAGATAACACATGTATTGGCATTATGTTAAAAACTGTTATGATTTTCTGTTTGTCTCAGGTCAGAAAAACACTTGACTCAAAGGAATGCACTAAAAAAGGAGATTCCCCAAACTCCTCATTATCCTCAGTGAACCGTAGAAAGAAGGCTACTTGTTCTGGAAGCTGTCATTAAGAATGCCAGAAAAAAAAAAAAAAAGCAGGTTTACTGCTTTATCACAAAAACTAGAGCAATTTCTTAACAAAAAGCAAGAGCCATGACATCTTTCTTTATTCGAGGAGTTAAACTTTAGGAATTAAATACAATTACCTGTTTTTTATTCCAAAACATTTATTTTAAACTCCCATAAAACCTTTTGAGCAAGACAAGGGAGGGAGGGGAAGGATAAGAATTCATTTCAAAATCTGCAGTAATTTACAGAATTTGTACAGCAGTTTACCCTTAGCAGAGTCTTCTCAGCATAAAGAGAGCTAGTCCTGAAATAATATCAATTTTCACCTTAATATATTGTGTTGTACCTTGAATATTATTCATTACTAAAAGGCTCAGACAAGTTCCATTAAGGATTTCATATTCTGCAGGCTTTAATGTTTTTCTTAGACAGCACATTCCAGAATAATGCTGGTCATAACTATTTTTTCAAGCATTGCACTCATAGAACTCTTGCTTTGACGCTGCCCATGGCAATGTATGTGACTAAAACCATACAAGAAACACCTGGACAAAAATGTTTTGATTTTCATACTCCTCTCAACACCAATACCATACAACTGTCTAAAGCCCCAGTAACGCATTTGTCAGCTAGCTCCCTTATCTGCTTATCGATAAGAGCTCACTAAATCACAAAAAGAAACAGAAGTCAAAAGAAGAAAGTCAATGGATATGGCCACTACCTCTAGGCCTGCTTCTGACCATGTGTTACCTCCAGTGCTGCTGCTGGCTTCTTGCTAGCTGCTCAAAAATTTTGCCTGTCAAAGAAATGCCTCCCGGAAAAACAGGCTGCTAGAAGGCCTTTTTTCTTTAAAGGTATTACTGCTGAATACATTAGTGCTGATATATAAAAAGATGTGGGCAATATTGTTTCTACAACCTGACAGTATACTATAAGGAATGTGCTTTTTTTTTTTTTAAAGGAAAACTGAAACTTCTTCTGAACACAAAGGCTGTTGTCATGCCCCTTCAAATCCCATGTGATACTCCAGCTTACTCCAGTTCTTTTACTGAAAGTAAAAGGATTCCTACTTTTGCTCACACATGCTACAATGACTATATTTATTGTCTTTGTCACCATGTGAACCCAGTACAGCAAGACTTTTTCAACAGGGATACATTAAAAACAAAAAACAGCAGCAACAAACCCCCAAAGAACAAACAAAAAACCCAAAATACCACTCTAACAGAATTCAGGAAAAGTATCATCATTAGTTTATCCTCTGACAATATCTTTATGCCAACTGAAAAATACTTATTTCTTTCACTGCATAATCGGAATGACATTTTGCAATCTTGCCAAAGCAAAAAGATAATCCCACATAATAACATGTAATTTAAAACACATGGTTCCCATAGGAACAGTTCAGGCAAACAAACAATTTTGTGATGGGTACAGCAAAAGACCATGAACAGAACTCTGTAACTCAATGCTCAAGAAATGTTATCTTGGTTGTAAGGGCAAGGTTTCCAGAACTTTTAAATAGTGTGAAGATATTATGAGAACAGTTTGACTAGCAGACAAAATAACTTCTAAGTTTGGGTTTTTAAAAAAAAAAAAAACTCACGCCAGAAATAAACAATTACAGATGTATTAAAACACTTTTACTAAGCAATTAATTTTACATGGGGTTTCTTCGCACAAGTTCCCCCTCCTTCAGACCACCATGGCAAAGAAATTTATTCTGGAAAATAAGTTACAGAACAGTATTCTGTATCTGATCTCTCCTTCTACACAGGGGGTATCTGTTCAGCACGTGTCAGATTAACTCTGTACCCACTCTATTGGCACAAACAGAGTATTTGTGGCACAAAGTTGAGTATTTTCAGCCATTGCGCTCTCTGCTGCACCACTATTACTCATCCAGCACAGATTCATCTCAGCAAGTACAGTTCATATTTGTAGGTTGTCACAACATGCTGAAATCCTAGGGAAATTTTCCAAGTTCATTTTGTCTGAAAATTATTTGGAGGATGCTGGAGACTAGGACCACAGGATTGAGAGAGAGGAAAGATAGGACAAGACCAGGAAAGCATGGCTGTCATTTATTTTTTCATTTTCTAACCAAGCCAGTTTCTTAACATTATTTTTCTCTTTGAGATTTCTATAGACCACCATACAACAGTGATGGAAACCAGTGCTGCAGAAATAAACTGTGGCACACAGAGTTTTAAATAAATGGGGGTATGTTTTGAATATTTTATTCCTTACTTTATCTGCACTTATAAAATACCAGAAAAGGCTGAAAAATGCAAGTGAGTCTGCAGTTCATAAATTTCAGGGATTATTTCCTGATGATACATCTTTTGCCTGACAGCAGGGAAGCAGCATCATTGTGAAAACAGGTTATCCACCTAAATAGTTCTGGTTGAAAGTCTACACGATACAGCAAGCCCTTCTCAGGAAATGTGAGTATTAGTATGCTTTTCAGATATTCAAACACTGCAGGATTTATGAACTTACCCTTACTAGCCTGCCAGAAGCTTATTCAGTTCATCTTCCTTCTGCCATGGTTTTCTGATCACTTCTGCTGAAAAGATAACAAAAGTTACTTTTGATAACACCAACGACTCCCATTTGAGCTGAGCTAAGGCTGCCAGCTAAAACTGGTGTAGAGAAGCAAGAGTGTGGACTAAAACTGGCAGTTTGATTTTTAAACACTAGTGTCTGCAATACTTACGAAGAGCTGAACAGAAAGACAGAAAGTACAGTTCTACAGCATAAACAGAAGAAAGATCGGACAAAGATGAAAGGTTTATTTTGTACCCTTTTTGACTCTTCTGAATTCAAGCCCTGAAATTTAGTAGCTTACCTATAAAACAAAGAAGCAGCATCAACACGGGCATCCTAAATGGTCCTGCAATAAAATCCCAAGCAATCCAGTCCTCAGAGCTAGCAAGTTTGTACCAAATTGCATCTTAGTCTGACAGCTAGCCCAAGTTGATCCTCATCAACTTCGGATGAGCTAACAAAACCGTGCTCCAAGTTCCAGCTAGTCTCTAATCAGTTTCATATAATTTTACATATTACCATGAGGAATTATCTTCCTTAGAGCAGACCTGAACTATTCAAGAACCATAAATAACATGCGAGACCAGAATCAAAACTACTCCACAAAAACTCAGAGCACCTAAAAGGCATAGAAAACTCAGGAGTAAACAGAGCCACACATACCATCCTGACTGCACAAAGAAAACACCTGAGACTCCAATTAGCAGAGAATTTCAACATCTGTTTTCATCAAGGATATTACACATGTCCCTAAATACTCGGAAAAACACTAGGTAAGACAACCATACTCCGCAGTAAACAGACTTAAAAAAAAAGAAAACATTCAGGCCTAGGCAATAACTTATGATTGTGAAATTCACCTCAACAAAAGCTGGACAGAAATGGACAAGTCTTACATCAAAGGCATAATAATAAAGATAAACTTTCCACTAGTAATCAGTTTTAAATTAGATTTTCTTCAACTTCTTTATGGATAAACCTATAAAGCTCACACAATCAAATTATTTCTTCTAAATGTTGAGAAAGCAGAAGTTAAGGGAACTTTTTTTATTACATTTATGGTTTGGTTTTTGATAACAAAGAGAACACACTCTACAGAATTCTCATTCTTTTTCTTCTTTCTAAGGATAAGATTAACTAAATTAGCTAAGTATTGTCTATGTTTAATCAGTACTCTGATAACCTGGAAGTAATCAGGTAAGAGGGAAGAGAAAGTTCCTGTGAACAAACAGAATAAGATTTATTTTCAAAGAATTGTGTCAGAACTTTTCAGTTTTTTCAAACAAAGTAAGATATGGGCTTAGGGAAAAATGAGTGATTCAATCCAGCTGGAAATACTTTGATTCTAGTAAGTTTTAATAAGAACTAGATTTATAATTAAAGTGGAATTAATATTTACACCACCAAGATGTGAATCAATGTTGTTGGTGGTTTTGACCAATATATTCCAGTGATTAAGGGTATGTACCCAAACTGAATTTTCTGCCTGCCTCAATGAATATATTGGAGGTACAGCCTACAAAAAAAGTGCCAAGTAACAGGTAAAAATAATAAAATACTTCAGAGGCAATGGGATTACAGGTGCCAGTCATCAATAGTAAAATCATCTATTTAATATGAAATAAAAATATCTATTGAACCCAAAATTTACACTTCAGTTTTTTCACATGGTGTCTCCAAGTCTCCCTGCCCCTAATCTAACCCCAATGACAAAAATTTTGTATTAGAAAGCTGAAACGCTTCACCATTCAAGAATGTTTCTTTTTCCATTTTTGTGCCAACCAAACCTAATTTCACCCAATTTTACAGATACTTCTAGCAATTAGAAGCTGTATTTTTAGGCAAACAAATGTCTTGCCAAAACAGATCTCACTCAATCTTGTACAGAATATTCACTTGAGAAAAGTGAACTTACTTCAGTAGTACACAAAGCACCGGTGTGGTACTACATAGCCAGTCTATCAAACAACCCCCCCAGTATTGCTCCCCATTCAGGCCTTACATGCTCCTCAAGGCCCATTTATTTCTTCTCACTTTTCATAAATATCACCCCTAGTTGAAATTGAGACCACCTGGATTTTTTCATTTAAAAAAAAAAAAAAAGAATTAACTACAAATGGGTCATTTGTTACACCTGTTAAGAGAGGGGCTTGGCCAGAACTCTCATACCTTCTGGATCCAGAAGCTTTTGAGGTGTGGTAAAGTTAACTCTTAAAGTGATCAGAATAAAGATAGGCTCTGAAACAAAGCAAAAAATAAGAAACAAGAGGGAAATGAGCATCACTTTCACCAATCTAGCTGCAAAAGACATTCACAGTATTTAAACTGAAGTGAAAGATGACTATTAATAGAATAAGTTAGTACTTGTGGGTTTTCCTTATTTTCCTTTAGAGCATTCCTATTTAACTAAACCCAACATACCGACTTTGTTCATCCACAAGATGTATGCATTTCTTTGTGCTAAAATGATCTCATGTCACTATTGTGTATTTAGTGATAAGAAGGTCTCATTTCAGTAATAAAGCCATGTGGAATGCATTACTCAAAGGCCTATCAAGTATAAAACAGCATTTATTTACTACATTGAGAGAACAGAGTCCTTAAAAGGTTATTTAGACTATAGCACAGAGACTAAAATATACCCAGTATCCTATTGATTTGACAGTCTGCCATAACTGTGTCGTATAGTCTTAATTAGAACACAATACACAGACACATACCCTCTTCTGGGAAAACATTCTCAATTACAAAAAGCCACAACAAGAATAGCTCTACTTTTGACAGCTGGTATGTACATATTGTCATAATCTTGCTGGATACCTACTGGTAAGTGAAAGGTATGCGTCTCCTGAATCTCTGAAAGGTAATGTCAGATTGAATAAATATCAATCAGTGTTATGGTCCCATCCACTTGCACGACACGTTGCTGGATCCAGCTTTTGCTGAGGGGCAGGAAGATTGCTTGCAATTTTTCTTTACCAACACAGATCATACATCTATTCAGATCAAAACCAGGATTTCTTTAGGAAAAGCAAATGCTTATCAGGTCTTCATCTCCACTGAAAAATATCACAGCTCCACCTCGAGGCAAGAACCAGTGAATGTTAGCAGAAGGTGCAGTCAAGCTGAAGATGTATTACAGCATATAGTCAGCCACAACCATCTAAACATGGATTGACACCTCCCATTGCCCCTTTCTGTTTATCTTCTTAGCATTAAAGAAGGCATATTTGTGCATGTGTTTGGACAAATTTACTGCCAAAAATTAAATTTATATCAAATTGACACTAATTTAAAGAGCGGGATGATACAAATCAAGCTTAACAACACCCGACAGAAGTGTTCCTTCAGGAGTAGGATGTATTGAAGTTTCTCTCAGAAAAGTGCACACATTCAAATTTCAGATCATTAATTTCTTCATGGTTGTATTCTTCCTAAATGAGCAGTAAAAAGATGATTACATTTCATATATTGAATCAATATTCAAATATTTTGAGATAATCAACAATTTCAACATGTTACTAAGCATTGCCAGTAAGTAACCTGCTGTTCAAGAATTAATGCTTTTTTTACTCTTTTTAAATGGGTTATTTTCAAAACTGAAGTGAAAAAGTATCAACTTGAATAGTCTTCAGAGTACTTCAAGAGTTTTGAAATGACAAAGTAACAGAATTTAGAACCTTTCTAACAAATCCGGATTATGTTAGTTCGATCTGCAAGCAAAGACAGACTTAACAAAAATATCTGCTGCACTTAAATGGATGATCATTAGAGTACTGAGTTAGATTTGTTATGGCAGTTGTAATAGGATTGGTTGAAAACTACCAAGAAATGTAAATAGTATTTGTAGTGGGAAAGCAGAACGAGTTATACCTGTAAAGAAAATTATTATAGAAAAATGGAAAAGATTCATCACCGATGAAGCTTACAGCTATAAAATAAAGAGAGCGCATGAGCAGTCAACTTGAGTAAAGAGTGGAATTAACCGTTCTGGAAAAAAAAAAGAACAATTACGGAAGACTGACAGCAGGACAATTTTGAAACCAAACGAAGAAAGTCACTTTGCAGGTAAGAAATAAAATAGATGAAAAGAGGCTGAAATTCTGTCTTATTTAAGGGAAACAGAGCTCTGCCATTAAGATTCAAGGAAAAAATCTCACCCTTGGGATACATATATGACTCATTCACTTCATTCTCAAGAGTATACAAACTCTTCTCATGACCTTGCCAGCACTGATAGGAGCTCTTTAAGATTGGAAGTATTGTAAAATAATTGATCAAATTTATAACACAATCATATTTAACAACCATTGAAGCCAATAAGGAGCTTCAGCAAAAAACCATTTGATGAGTTCCAAGATGACGGGAAGATGAAAGTAACTTTTAAGTTGGATAAATAGGAGATTCTTCACTAAAGTTTCCCGAAGTGAAGATTAATACAAAAAATATATTCCAAATCATTGATAGCCCAAACTATGACTCTTCACAAAAGCTACAGGGTAAGCCTACTAACTTTATTTGCCAAATTACATAATTTCTAACTTTATGATGATATGGTATCATGATAACACAAGGTTATCATGATGCAAAAAATGCAGTACAAAAATAAGATGTAGTTTGATTTTAAAATTCAGTCAGCATCTATAATTTGCACTGCAATCTCTTTTACAGTTTATTAAAATAAGTGTTAGCGAAATATAATTTTAATTCTATAGAGCTGAACAGCCTCATATAAATTTATGAGTGCAACAGATGTTTCTGCTGGCTCATTTAGACTGCTTTTCCTTACATTCCCCTCAGCTGATGAGGTGCCCTTCTATGTTACAAGGAATTCCTTTTACATCACAGTGGTACAGCTGGTTAAAAACACCACCTGCACTCATAAATGCCTGGGTTGTATTTAGCCACACTACATAGAACTTGAGATGCCTACTGGAAGGTGGAGATGAAGTTTTACATTAAACTGGATGACATTTGCACACATCCAGTGGTTGAGTCCCTAAATATTGTTTATGCTGTCAAAATAAGTCAAAGTAGGATTTTGCCAGGTTTTTTTTGTGGTGTGGACCAACACACGTTCAGCCTGTGATTTACCATGTTTTCTGATTAACATAGCTTGCTTTTTCTAAAGGGCACATCACTGTAGCTCTCATAAGTAAAATGAAAAAAAAAAAAAAAAGCAGCTGTCAAGTCTTAACTACTTCACTTCTTCTAACTAAAACAGAGGAAATGATATATTTCTACTCCTTGACTGCATGAGCCCAAGCACCTGCTTTCTCACAAATATTTGGCTTTTTTCTTCCCCTCAAAACTAGTTTGCTTTGGCAAGCAATGCAGCCAGCAAAATTGCTTCTGTATCATTAAGATATGGAAAAAAAGTGTTTATAGAAGCAGTTGCACTGAAACACTATACAAAATTTAATAGACATTCAGACATATTTTTTATTTATCTGATATAGATTTGTTATCGATCAAGAGACAAAAGTTGAATCTTTAAATTAATCAGTAGCCTCAAAGCTGCTTTACTTATACTTTAAGGAAGAAACGACTCATTTAATAAAATCTGACACATATCGTTTTTTCCCTTACTCTTGCAAATATTTTATTTAAGCAGCTGTTCACATGTGCCATTCACACTAATTTTAGGTATCAAAAAACTTCCACAAGAAGGGTAGATGGAGCAAGATGCTAAGAAGTTTGCTGCAGAACATACTGTTTTCCAACTAATAAAGATCATTCATGTCACAAAATATTACCAGGTTTTAAAGCATTACTATGTTGTTTAGCTTTTGGTAAATGTAGCATAAAAGTGCCAAACCATAAATGTCATAAATTTAAAAAAAATAAATTAAGTGGCTCCTCTCTTAAAATGCAATACTGAATAATTTCAAAGCTGTTATTTGGACTTACAAGTCTATATTTCCAAGTTTTATTTCACTAGGGTTGTTAAAATTTCCAACAAGTACCTACCTTTTCTTTTACAAGCTAAAAAAAAACTTTCAAACTAAACAAATGGATGATTTGATGATTCACCTTTGCAATAATAGTCTACTTTAAGGAAACACATGCCTGGAACTTAGGACCTCTATTACACTTCTGGTAAGTAACAATAATAATTCAATTATCACTGAGAAATGCTACTTTAGGAGGATCTATATACCCACAGTTTTCTGGGTTGTTTTTTTGTTTGGTTGGTTTTGGTTTTAACAATTAACTACTGAAGTTAGAACGTGCAAGGCTAGAACATTAATTGTTTCATACCAAAGAGTCTGTTTACACTAATGAAATAAGCAGAACTACTAGTCAGTCAGTTTGAAAGGACTCTATTTTCAATCCTGCTCTACTAATAGGAGACTTAATTAAACAAAAGCATGATATGTAGAAGCAGAGGGAATATATACATATCAATAAGGTATTTTCTTCTTACTGTTCAGAAATTACTAGCTGCTAAAACAGCATTCTTTTTGTTTGCCTTGGTTTAATAGCAGACTTTAATCTGGAAATCAATATAGGAAGAGAGAGAAATCTATTGCAATCATTAAAAAATCTTTCTTTTAAAAGCTTCCCCAGAGGTCTTATAGATGTTTATTTGTTACCAGCTGATATAACAAATAAACATATAACTCCTAAGTCAACCCAGAATCTAAAAGCTGGGCTCCAGTCACTGCTGGTCACTCACTTGAGCTGCAGGATTTACTGTCACATCATAAAGAGAGAGGAAAACAAGTATTACATCTGTTTGATGTCACACTCCTCAAAGAAACTTGTCCTCAGACAAGGAATTACAGTAGTTTTCTTAATTCTAGGAGTCTGTTCTACTTTAATAAGTACTATTGGTTAATAAGTGTCTGACAAGGCTATTGAAACAAAGGCAGAGCTAACATTAACATTTACAGTAGCGTCAAGATGTTGAGTCTACCTGTCAGATGGTAGTCTTGGCTAAAATGGATGCTTAAAAGAGATCTACATGTTCCCTAGCCTCTTTCTGGGGGAGAAAAACAATCTACTTTTGAGCAAAGAACAGCTTATTCCATATGTCACTGTCATACCTTGCATTTTATTTCAGTGAGCAAGAGAAAACAGACTACTTATTTGTTATAAAGCAGTTTCAGTCAGCTTTGAAATATTTGTTTCAAGCACAAATCCTCCTTTTCAGAAATCAAGTGTTCAGAATAAAACCTTCAGAAAGTAAATAAATACAAGATTTCCAGCAAATCTTTTGGAGTATCATAATTGTCAGAATCTAGAATAATTCTTCTAAAAACATGGATTTGATTCTAGGTGGAACAGCTTTAACACAGTCTTGTCCATCTATTCATAAATAAACCTGGTGGGTGTATTTAGCAATGCTACTTATATACTGCCAGTTTACTTGCAATGTTATTTTGTGGACATAGATATTATTCCTAACAGTAACAGAATTTCCTTTAAGAAAACGCTTTTTTTTCATATAGATATAAATACAGAGATTATGAGAGGAGGATTGCTCAATTCTGAGGTATTTTAACAGCTAGAATTCAGGCCACAGATATATCACGTGCTTGTACGGTCAAATTTATATAGAGGTGAAACCTTTAAAATGTTTGTGCAATAAGCTAACAAACTGTAGTCTAAATGATGTAATAGATTCTCTTTCTGTGTCTGCCAAGAGACTGAATAAGACTTATTACTACATTAAATCAAAACACTGATTATGACACACTGAAGACTTAGGTTCTAATCTCTGAAAATTTTAGTCTATATCTACAAAATTAAGCCAGCATACAATAGTAGAATAGAGGAAACAGAAGAGGGGGGATCTTCTAAACTGTATTATTTAATTATACAGATAGGATTTAGACTGACAGTGACTTAAAAAAAAAAACTTGTGATGAAGAAAATTATTATCTTGTCACATTTCATGATGACATTCCCATGTATCCTGAAAGTCCATAAGATCTGAACACCTCTTTGCTAAGTGTATTTCCTTTTAAATCCAGGAAAATGATGCAGCAGCAGTAGAATGGGAGATGACTCTTATTTTCAAACATCTTACTGATTTCACTGAAGGACAGAACGATAAAAATAAACTGGGAATTCTGCTTGAAGCTTTTGACTCATTAGTTCCAGATTTAAATGTGGAGTTAATTAGTTAAGATTTAAAGGGTCATGAAAACTGCTTGGCCAATCAGACATTCACAAGTCTATGGGGCTGGATGGTATCCACCCTAGCGTTATAAGAGAGCTGGTGGAAATGCTAGCCAAACCCCTTTCCATCATCTACCAGCAGTCCTGCTTGTCTGGGGAAGTTCCACTTGACTGGAGGCTGGCAGATCTTACACCCATGTACAAGAAGAGCCAGAGGGAGGATCCGGGAAACTACAGACTTGTCAGTCTGACCTCAGTGCCAGGGAAGGTCATGCAGCAGGTCATCTTGAGTGCTATCACACAACGCATGCAAGTCAACTGGGTGATCAGGCCCAGCCAGGTTAGGTTCATGGAAGATCCTGCCAAACTAAGCTGATCACCTTCTATGACAAGATGACCTGCTTATTAGGTGAGGGAAAGGCATGGATTTACTGGACTTCAGTAAAGCTTTTGATACTGTTTCTCACAGTATTCTGCTTGAGAAACTGGGTACCACTGGCCTGGGCAGGCGCACCCTCTGCTGGGTAAAAAACTCTCTGGATGGCCGGGCCCAGAGAGTGGTGGTAAATCACAGAATCACAGAATCACAGAATCACAAGGTTGGAAAGGACCCATTGGATCATCGAGTCCAACCGTTCCTAACACTCCCTAAACCATGTCCCTAAGTACTTCATCCACCCGTTCCTTAAACACCTCCAGGGAAGGCGACTCGACCACCTCCCTGGGCAGCCTGTTCCAGTACCCAATGACTCTTACTGTGAAGAATTTTTTTCTGATATCCAACCTGAACCTCCCCTGACGGAGCTTCAGGCCATTCCCTCTAGTCCTGTCCCCTGTCACTTGGGAGAAGAGGCCAGCTGCCTCCTCTCCACAACCTCCTTTCAGGTAGTTGTAGAGAGTAATAAGGTCTCCCCTCAGCCTCCTCTTCTCAAGGCTAAACAACCCCAGCTCTCTCAGCCGCTCCTCATAAGACTTGTTCTCCAGCCCCCTCACCAGCTTTGTTGCTCTTCTCTGGACACGCTCCAGAGCCTCAACATCCCTCCTGTGGTGAGGGGCCCAGAACTGAACACAGTATTCGAGGTGCGGTCTCACCAGCGCCGAGTACAGAGGGAGAATAACCTCCCTGGACCTGCTGGTGACCCCATTTCTGATACAAGCCAAGATGCCATTGGCCTTCTTGGCCACCTGGGCACACTGCTGGCTCATGTTCAGTCGGCTGTCAACCAGCACCCCCCAGGTCCTTCTCTTCTGTGCAGCTCTCCAGCCATTCTTCCCCCAGTCTGTAGCGCTGCATAGGGTTGTTGTGCCCCAAGTGCAGGACCCGGCATTTGGTCTTGTTAAACCTCATCCCATTGGTCTCGGCCCAGCAGTCCAGCCTGTTCAGAAATGGAGCTATATCCAGCTGGAGGCTGGTCACAAGTGGTGTTCTCCAGGGCTGGGTTCAGCCCTGTTCAATATCTTTATCAGTGACCTGGATGAAGGGATTGAATGGACCCTTAGTGAGTCTGAGGATGACACTAAGCATCTATCTGCTGAAGGGTAGGGAGGATCTTCAAAGGGATCTGAACAGGCTGGATCCATGGGCTGAGACCAACGGGATGAGGTTCAACAAGGCCAAGTGCAGAGTCCTGTACTTGGGACACCACAATCACATGCAGCGCTACAGGCTTAGGGAAGAATAGCTAGAGAGCTGCCTGGCAGAGAAAGACCTGGGGATGTTGGTTGACAGACAACTGAACATGAGCCAGCAGTGTGCACAAGTGGCACCTTGGCCTGTATCAGAAACAACATGGCCAGCAGGACCAGGGAAGAGATTCTGCTCCCATACTCAGTACTGGTGAAGCCGCACCTCGAATACTGTGCTCAGTTTTGGGCCCCTCATTATAAGAAAGACATTATGATCCTGGAGCGTGTCCAGAGAAGAGCAACGAAACTGGTGAAGGGGTTGGAGAACAAGCCGTATAAGAAGCAGCTGAGGGAACTGGAGTTGTTTAGCCTGGATGAGAGGAGGCTGAGGGGAGACCTTATCACTATCTACAACTTTTTACCTGAAAGGAGGTTGTAGAGAGGTGGGTGTTGGTCTTTTTGCCCAAGTGATAAGAGGAGAGGGAATGGCCTTAAACTGCACCGGGGGAAGTTCAGCTTGGACATTAGGATGAATTTCTTCACAGAAAGGGTTATCATGCACTGGCAGAGGCTGCCCAGGGAGGTGATTGAGTCACCATCCCTGGAGGTGTTTAAAAGACGGGTAGATTAAGTGCTTAGAGATATGATTTACTAGTGGACGGGTACAGTTGGAGTTGATGATCTCGAGGGTCTTTTCTAACCTACTGATTCTACGATTCTATGAAACAGTAAACTAAGTTAAAAAACAAAATCAGAAAATAAGTTTCTCTGAGGAAAAAACATGATGATATAGAAAAGCCTTGCTCTAATGTTCTGCATTTAAAGTATTAATAAGTCTTAATATTAATAACACAGCAGTGTAGGAAAAATAATTATTGAGTAATATTGACTAATATTTTAATAATTATCATCTACATTAGGATTTTATTTAAAGCCTCTGTAAGAGAAAAACAACCTTAAAGAAGAATGTGTGCACCCTTACTGAATTACTAGAGCCCTAGAGAATTACTGTGGATATCCAGGCAACCATTAACCTGCTGTTATCAAACTAAAAAAAGAACAGTTACCTTGGCAACTGCTGTATCTGGCATTGCACTGTGTTACTTCCAAGACAAAAAAATGGTCTTAGGAAAGAGTTGTGGAGGCCTTGCAGTTTTACATTTTCATTGGCAATGTCCTTAGGGACATCACAGCAGATTTGTAAAACTATCCTAACTCTCAATTAAATAGAAAATAAATTCATTTTCTTTATATGAAATTAAATGACACCTAGATGTATTCTCCATCTTAGTTAATATACAGACCATAAAATTAGTAGGGAGGATTTCACTTTGTTACTTTAGTATTAAAAATATACAATGAAACTATATATGATATAGCAAAAATAATTCATAGAAAGAAGGGAAGGAAAACAGTCAGTTGAGGACACATGCCTTTCACACTCTGCAGAGTCTGCAGGGAATGAAGATGCTCTTGGCATTACTTACACAGACCTTATAAATAGGCAGACTATACCCGCTTCCTTGGTCTTCCCTGTAGCTACACTTCCACCACGTTTTCCAGGCTGCAAACTGAAGTTTAACCATCTCCACCCATCCTGCTGCCAGCACTTTCCTGACGCATTACAGGGTGCCCGCAGGAAAGCTTAGCCAGCTTGAGGTCCTCATACCCATTGCCCTCCCTGTGCTTCCATTCCGATTACCTACACCAACCACTGAGCTTTGCAACCATATTAGCTGTTCTAGCCATTTTCACAACTAATGTTCGGCCGCAAGGTGATAGAGACATACTTTTGCAGGCATTACATGAGAAGTTCAACTTTCTCAACTATAGGCACAGGTTTTGACAGATGTCGTTTTAGCATATGCACCTGAAATAGAGAATTGAAATATTAGTGCTTCTAAAATGAAGAAATAAATCGGGCTGATCTGAACTCAAGCATCATGGCTTATTAACTATTTTTTTTTTCTGATGCATTTACAGGTGTTCTTCAATCACTACTCACATGTCTGAATGTGAACTGTGAAACACCATTCCAACTACAGTTAGCTGAAATCAACCAAGCTTCTTTTGTCTGCTTGCACCAGAATAATGCCTCTCAAACTAAATTTACATAGGGAAAAAACTATTAATCAGATTACTCTGAAGATTAATGTAATACCACCCACATTTTATCAAACATATAGATGGTTACTATGTATTTTACAGAGAATTATAGAATTAGTATTATATAGAATCTTACCTGTATTATAGGATACTAACTGTGCCATCACTTACTGACTGCATCACAGGTGCACATCACAGAGGAGCTAGAACTTCTAAAATTTTAAGTAGTTTTAAAAAGCTTACTTGTTTTATTACTAAATTATGTAGAACTTTTTCCAAAGGAGAACAGTATGCTTTTATAGACAGTCTGACATAAAATTAGGAAACTAAGAAGCCCATTTTAAAATGGTCTAAAAAGGTCACAAATATTACGGAAAAAACAATTTAATGTTTTTGGTGTAGGAAGTCTCTGTACTTCTATGTACACTATATATTACAACACTGGCATCCAGAAGCATAACTAAAATTTCCTTTCCCATCTTGAAGGAAAGAATTGAATATTTTGAAAGAGTTTTAAAAACTGATTTAAATAACAGTTCCTAAAAAGTATGGAGAACAGTGGCTGCTTCTATTTCCACACAAATAAGCATGTTTCTATCTTGAACTTTCCCACAACAAAAAAAGAGAAAGAAAAAAAAATCCTAAAGGCAGGTTTAGGGTATTAAAGCAGAATTGTTAAGACAATGAGGATGTGGTATACTGAGAATTATACTACAGGACAGGAAATCATCTACCCAAATTCTTGGGTAACCCTTCTTCCACTGAATAAACAACAAATTGCCATTTGTTGATGACACAGAAAACAGCTTTTGTACCTGGAACCTTTCAATGCTGTCAACTGAATCTTTATCAGATGGACGTGATTTGAAGCACTTTCTGCTTAAGGTCTGAGGATACACTTTGCACAGGAATTCCAGTAATTCT